>NC_141693.1:284598501-285798501 GCF_964263255.1 Lissotriton vulgaris
ACCATTCAACAACAACTGGTTCAAATATGTTCTCTCAATGTTTCAAGCTTTATTACAAATGTCACAAAAAGATGTTAATATTTCACTTCTGTTCTTGGATTTTCGTCACAATAAAATACACTGAACATAATCTTCACAAAAGTTATTTACAAAAGTTTAAGCTATTGCCATTATGAATTACAATAACTTTTATTTAAGTATTAATTATTAAAAAAAATTAAAAGCCATTGTTATTTGTAATATCAATACATTTAAGTTACGTCAATACAACCCATATTGCATTACAAATGCTATAGGTGTCACATTTGCAAAAGTTATAACTATTGGCATTGTAAATGACAAAGCTATTCATTTCTCTATTTTCAAAACCAACACATAAATAAAATATCTCTCATTCACAATACCAATAGCTCAAACTTTCCTAATTCGCGACCTATTGCATTGCAAATGCTTGTTATGCTTTCTGCCCAACAGTGTGGGGGCGACTCTCCTCTGCTCCCACGGAGGAACCGCCGCTGATAACGTGCTTGTGTTCAATGGTTTGTGGCTGAGTTTTGAGAGTTCATGTAACATCCTTCAACAGAGGGTCACATGAAGACATACTCATAAGAATAAAACTGTGTCTTTGCAACACCGCATGGGAAAATTAATCATATACATATTACATTTTGCAAATTTATGCATGAGCAGTTCATCCCGTTCAAAGTTTCTATGGATTCAAGTGCATCTAGCCCTGACTTTATCACAGGATAAACAAGATTACAAAATGTCATGTAAAAACATCAAGGGTACACATGTTCACATCTGGGCTTGTGCAATGGGACAGCTGTGGAGCATACTGGATGGAACATACTGCAGTTTACATGTGACAGTCTGAGTATATATTCACATCATTGACTAGGACTTCTTTGGTTACGAATTATGTCCTTAACCAAATTAAAGTAGAGGGGAAATCAGATTACCCTCGGAAGGTAAACAATGGCTGAGCTCACAAAGAATAGGCAGTAGCAAGGCCAATAGGTTTAAAGCTGATTACCGGCCTTTTTGCTTTGTCAATGATTGTTTTGTTTTGTCATTGAATATTTGTTTAGGTGTCAAAAAGTACACATTGCCTCGATAGTCCCTGGCTCAAGGGAACTACTTTGTGTTTATTGATCCTTCTGTAAGAGCAGAATGCTGTCACTCACAGTGAAGTGAGCTTATGGCTTCAGAGGGCTGACACATTGCTGTATGTTGTAGTGAGTGCAAGAAAATCTGAATGACACAATGTTAGAAATGGGGTTTCTGGTTGGCTAGGGTATGCACCAACGCCAGGCAGAACCCATCACTGTACTCAGGGCAAGTCAGTTACACACGAAAGTCAGGTTTGCAGCGTGGCAGTCCCGCCTGCAGCCCAGCAAGCAGCACAACAAAGCAGGTAGTCCAAATGAAGTTCCTCCTGGCAGGACAGCAGTCCTCTGTCAACGTGCAGATTGTAGAGCCAGCAGCTTATGGTTACAAGTCCCACGCATGCAGAGTCTAAAAACATGGGGCCAGAGCCCCAGTACTTATACTCTAAAATGTCTTTGATGAGGGGGTGACTTCTAAGGAACCCTTAGAAGTGTGCAACAATCTCTTTCAGACAAGCCCTGGCTCCAGACGATCAGTAGGGGGTAAATTATACCTGTGGAGAAGTGTGGCTCAGGGGTTAGAGGCGGCAGACCCGGAAGCTGAGATCGGTCCTGGACCAGGGTTCAATTCCCCGCCTCGGCGGGTCTTGGGCTCAAAAATTCCACGGACTCGATAATTCTCATTCCGGTGCCTACTCGACTCACGGGTTCACACTCTGCGACTCTGGGCAATAGCTTGCTTAATCTCCACTACGGCCCCTCGCGGCGGGATGCCTGGCTTTCACCTTGTGGATACCCTGCTGGGGTTATCTCACAGGGGAATACCAGGACGGGTTCCCAAGGCAAGCGCCTTGATGCCTTCGGGTGATACGTGTGCTATATAAATCGCAATACATTTACATTTACATTTGTGTGAGGGCAGGACACAACCTATACAAATGTTAAGTGTGAACCACCTTTCCCTCGCCCAGCCCAGGAAGACTATCAGTATGCAGATCAATGCAGATGTATCCCATGTCACACCTAGCCCTTACTGTGTGGTGGCTGTCTAAAAAGTATTCATTAAGTGTTGTTGTCACCCAGCCCGGAAGTTTATTGGAGTCAGGCTGCAAAGTACAAAGAGCCATAAGTACAGTGAAATGTCTACTTTGTTAAAGTGCCATTTCTAAAATAGTAATGTAAAATCCAACTACACCAGTGAACAGGATTTATCACCACTGTTCTAAGCATACCAAACATGGCAACACCACTCCTTTCTGATCAGGAATTATCACTTAAAAGTAGATAAGGGAATTCCCAATGCTAGTCTATGAGAGTAGTAGGCCTCTCAGCAGTGAAAATGAAATTGGCTGTTTGTCACTACCAGGGCATGCCACACATAAAGACACATGTCTTAACTTTTACTTATACAGCGCCATGCCAATGGGATAACTAGGGCCTAACTTAGGGATGACCTTTGCGTAATAAAAGGGGAGTTTATGGCTTGGCAAGTAGTTTTACATGCCAAGTCAAAGTGGCTGAGATAGGTTTGAAGGGCTACATTGATGGATGGCATAAGTGGTGCTGCAGGCACACTAGTAGCCTTTACTTTACAGGCACTAGGTATATAAGATACCACTTTACATGTGACTTACAAGTAAATCAAATATGCCAAACCGGTCAAAACCAACCCTTCCATGTTTAGAGGAATGCAAACTATTAGGCCATACTCAAAGATCTCTTTTTACTCTTCAGGATTTCAGTCAAACGTTTTGTGACTTGTCATGTTCTGCCTGCTAGGTTGCAGGCGGGACTGCCACACTGCAAACCTAGTTGCTTCTCTCTCCAGCCAAAGTGATTGAGAAGGCCATTGACAAGCAACTCACAACCCACCTCCAACTTTACAATCTTCTAGATAACACTCAATCAGGATTCAGAAAGAACCACATCACTGAAACAGCAATCTTTGAAGCCGCCAATGACATTAGAATCATCCTGGATTTAGGAGAAACCGGTTTTCATCCTGCTCAAGCTCTCTGCAGCATTTAACACAGTCTCCCACAACACTCTCACCAGAATACTCCACAAGGGCCCACTCTCAAATGGATCTGCTCCTTCCTCCCGAAAAGAACCCAAAGGGCCAGGCTGCCACCCTTCACATCAGAGACCAATAAACTGATAGGCAGAAATCCCACAGGGATTGTCCCTCAGCCCCACCCTGTTCAACATATACATGACACCGCTCACCAACATTATCCAATACCAGGACATCACCATCATCTCCTAAGCCAATGACACCCAACTAATCCTCCCGACAAACAAGACAACCATCACCAGAACCAATTTCACCAAATGCATGACCATGGAACCAGCCTGGATGCGAATCAACTGCCTGAAGCTCAACTCCAACAAGACAGAAGTGCTGAGCTTCGGCAACAAGACTTCATCATGGAACTCCACCTGGGGACTGTCGGTGCAAGGGCCAATGCCCACACCCACAGAGCACATAAGAAATCTAGAAAACATCCTAGACGACAATCTCAACATGACAGCTCAAATAAAGGCAGTATGCACCTCCTGCTTCCACATCATATGCATGCTGCGAAAGATCCTCAAATGGTTGCCTAAGAACACCAGACTGACTGTCATGCAAGCACTCATCACCAGCAGGCTGTACTACAGCAACACTCTACGCCGGAATCTCAGACAACTAAGATAAGAGACCATCCAGAACAGCACTGCAAGACACACACTCGACCTCCAACCCACATCACACCGCACCTCAGGAAGCTTCACTGGCTCACCATTCACAAGCACAGACAATTCAAAATTCTCAAGCACAATCAATCAAGGCATTTATAGAGCGCACTACTCACCTGTGAGGGTCTCAAGGCGCTAGGGGGGATGCTGCTACTGTTCGAAGAGCCAGGTCTTGAGGTGTTTCCTGAAGCTGAGATGGTCCTGGGTCAGTCGTAGGTGAGTGGGGAGGGAGTTCCAGGTCTTCGCAGCCAGGTAGGAGAATGATCTTCCTCCGGAGGTGGTTCTTCGAATTCGGGGGATGATGGCGAGGGCGAGGGTGGTGGAGCGAAGCTGGCGGGTTGGGGCGTAGAACGAGAGTCGGCTGTTGAGGTAGTCTGGGCCCACGTTGTGGAGCGCCTTGTGTGCGTGGGTGAGCAGTCTGAATGTGATCCTTTTGTTGACAGGGAGCCAGTGCAGGTTTCTCAAGTGGGTGGTTATGTGGCTGTGGCGAGGGATGTCAAGGATGAGTCGTGCGGCGGTGTTTTGTATTTGCTGGAGCCTAGTCTGGAGTTTGGCGGTGGTTCCTGCGTATAGGGCGTTCCCGTAGTCCAGTCGGCTGATGACGAGGGCCTGGGTGACTGTTCTTCTGGTTTCTGTGGGGATCCACCAGAAGATCTTCCGAAGCATTCTCAGGGTGTTGAAGCATGAGGATGAGACGGTGTTGACTTGTTTGGTCATCGTGAGGGAGGAATCCAGGATAAAAACCAGTTTGCGTGCGTGGTCCGTGGGTGTCGGTGCGGTTCCCAGCGCCGGGGGCCATCAAGAGTTATCCCAGGCAGATGGGGATTGTCCTAGGATGAGGACTTCTGTCTTGTCTGAGTTGAGCTTGAGACGGCTGTGCTTCATCCAGTCTGCTACTTCTTTAATCCCTTCCTGGAAGTTGGTTTTGGCGGTGGCTGGGTCCTTGGTGAGGGAAAGTATCAGCTGGGTGTCGTCGGCGGAGGAGATGATGTTGATGTCGTGTTTTCGTGCGATTTTGGCGAGGGGGTTCATGTAGATGTTGAAGAATGTTGGGCTAAGTGAGGATCCTTGAGGAACGCCACAGATGATTTCGGTGGCCGCGGATCGGAAGGGGGGGAGGCGGACTCCCTGGGTTCTTCCGGAGAGGAACGAGATGATCCATTCCAGGGCTTTCCCTTGGATTCCAGTGTTGCTGAGGTGCTGTATTAGTGTGCGGTGGCATACGGTGTCGAAGGCTGCTGAGAGGTCCAGGAGGATGAGGGCAGCTGTTACCCCATATAGAAAGCTCTACACAACACAGGACCAGAATACCTGAACAGCCTCATACACTTTCACCAACCCACCAGACACCAATGCTCTGCCCTACTCTTACTGAAATACCCTTGCGAATGCAAAACTGCAGGTCACTCATTCTCCTACATCGCACCCAAGACATGGAACAACCTACATCAACACCTCTTAGTCACTTTCTAATAAAGTAGGAAGGTGCACCATACATTGATTACGTTCAAAACATATTTTGACATTTTGATATATCTTTTGAACTTAATCAATATATGGTGCACCCTCCCACTCAATTAGAATTTGTTTAGTCCTATCAAGACTGCATTTTGGCAGTGGGTGCTTGGAGCGTGTGCACAAAAGCCAAGTACATGGCATTCATCTTATTATCTGTGATGAATTTGGGGATATCAGGATAAGTGTGACTCCCTTTTTGGTATCCACTGTCGTGGTGTGGTTAATTGTACCTCTTCATCACTTCTTCAGTTCAACAGGAAGCTAAAGACCTGACTTTTCATATAAGCACCTTGGGACCAAACACCTGCCTAATCGCCTGGATCCCCCCTTGGGTGATTAGTACGTCATACAAATCAATATAACATAGAACAACATTGTACTCTTACATGTACACATACATTCAGTACATACACTTTATCTGCGTGCAGTTTAGCACTGATGCTTTTCTATCATTAAACAGGGTGTGTTATTTCAAAACACAAACACTGCCAGCACACACTCACTACGTGCGCACTGCCTAACGCTTAACCCTTCTTGTATTGTACTTCTAGCAAGCACACATACACTGAACACATGCTGTCCCTGCACACAAACTTCATAGCACTACATATCTCTAATGTATTTCTCACAGGCATGCCTACACCCAGCGTATCTACTAACCATACATGTACTGTACAGTACTGTTCCATCCTTGTACTGTACCCTTCCCAGGCACACATTCAACCAACACAGAGTCACTACTCCTGCGCTATGCAGCACTCCTCATCTACTTGATGTAGGCCAAAGGTGAGTTTCAACACACAGCTGCGATACTTTTAAGAAGGTGAATGTGCTTTTACCCAGTGATACAGGTTAAAAAGGACCTTTTCACTCCTGCTGATCACTGCACGCTATGCTGTCACTCCCATGCTCATGCTGCTTAACTCCTGATGTAGGAAGAAGACTTCCACCACTATGGGAGCAGCGCTTGGGGGACCCTCCCAGTCCAACAAGACCACAATCCGTGAGACAGGCCTATGTCATGACAAACACACATGATTCATGTACGCCTAAGACAAAATAATCAGCATTAAGGATCTAGGCAACAGGATCAGCGCAGGACACGTATCTTACCATGCAGAGGACTTTTACATCCCCCGAAAAATTATAATCAGCAAAATAGTGTAGGAAGTGTTACTCCATTTATGAAGAGACCTGCAGAGCGTGGACGTGCCATGTATAATGAAAGCATTTGACTATGACAGTATTTAAAAAGAGGAAAAGGTTGCAGATAACTCCAAACTGTACTATGCAAAAATGTATGAAAAAAGATAACAAGAAGGCACATAACATTAACGAAAAGTCAAACTATACTTGGTGATCACACTTGTAATCTTTAAAACTACCCAACACTCGTGAGTATTCTGAACCAGTTGGGTCACACTAAAAGTCAAGGGGAGATTGTTTTTGTGCAGATACAGACACCCCCCTGCACAAAAACAATCATTTGAGGTGATTTCCTCTTCCAATGTGTGCTGTAGAATGCACAACGTATTGAAAGAGGAAACAAACGAGTAGAAATGAAAACATTTCTCCTTGTTGCACCTTGCTACGCAACCCCTAGGGTGGTGTAGCATTCTGACGCATTTGTAGATTCACGATTTCTCGTAAATCTGGAAATGCATCAGTGGACATGGGTGTTGCGTGGGAACACCCATAGCAACACCCATGTCACGCCCCTAACATGCAAAGTGTAGCGCGTACAGGGGCGATATTTAAAGCACCGATTAAGTCACGCAGGGTGACTTTACCTGTGCTTGTAAATATCACTCAGCAGGCTGCGCCACCGGTGCATCACGCAAGGGGCTTGTAAATCTGCCCCTCGGTTTTATCTCTACTCTGAGATAGTGGTGTAACACAAAACGGCGAGGCCCCTGTGCGGAATGTGCTGAGGGGCCCAAGTCTCCAGTATCTCAGAATTATACATAGGCTTTCAGTTTCATGGGTGACCCCTGAAGGGAAATGCGGCCTTCTCAAGGTTTGGGTCCCCTCTGCACCACTGGGGCTGCAGGGGCCTGTGTTAAGACCCTGCTCGGAAGCGTCTACGGGTGGACGCTGATCTCACGTGTCCCGGAGAGGGCTCCAGATAGCTGGCTCTACCTTTCCATGATTCTAGTAAGGGGCATTAATATTTTATTATTGCTGCAGAGATTTTGGGCGGGAATGTAGAGAGAGTCACATCAGGAGAGGTGGCTGGTGCTCGATTCTGAATCTGAGAACCGCTGATACATGATCCAGCGTCCTAACTTAAATCAAGTAAGTTCCTTCACAGGACACTAATGTCGATTTTTTGTGCCACTGTGACATGTTCGCTTTTTTTTCACCAGAAACCACGGGGCTCTTTGAAGCCCCATGGTTTGGTAGAGGGAAGTCTAGAGCGCAGACAGGCTTAATAATTAGGTCTTGCATTCAAAGCAGCCCCACCACCAAGGTCTTTCACTTACAGCAGGGTTCTCCAAAGTCGGTCCTGGAGGGCCGGATCCATGCCAGATTTTTGAAACAGCCACATTTATCCAAATGGGGATACGTTAAAAATCTGGTATGGATCCAGCACTCCAGGATAGGAGAACCCTGACTTACAGGATAGTGATGAGAGCAAGGGTTTGACTTTGCTCATTAGGTTGAAACAGCTTCCAACAAACAACCCTGTGGCCACAAATGCTACCCCCTCATTAAATATGAACACCATCTTCTTGACACTGTGTATCTGAACAGGTTCTCGTTTAGAGGTCCGAGATATACACAGCGACTAGTGGACCATTCGGACCATGGATGTAAAGAGGGTGAATTCAGTTTTACTGCTGTTTCATTGCATCCAACCCTCGAACCGTTTGAGTAGACTGTGCAAATTTGAGATATTACATTAACCTTTAGAGAAGCACACATACAGACACCTGTGTATCGTCTACATATGATTGGACCCGCACCCGGGAATCGTCAAATGGTCGACACAGGAGGCCAGATGGATGTGAAACTTGACTCTTGTGGACAACAGAGATGGGTGAGACTAATCTGGACAGAATAGTGCCTAGTTTATATGTCAAAATATCGTGTAAATAGTGCCCTACAAAAATACTGTAGCTGGAATACCTACTATCCCAACATTGTGAAATTAAGTATATATAGGTAAATTCACTAACCTACACAACATTGTGGCAGTTGATGTTCCCCTCACCATCTGATAAGGTTTGGTTTAAACATGTTCCTCAGTATATTGTCCTTGTTGATAACTTAGGAGCTGTGAGGGATGGGGGTTGGGTGAAGTTCTATTTCTAGGCACTCCCAGGGGGAAGAGTTAATTGTAGAACAGGGCTGGATAGTGTGGGTTAAATACCCACAAGGTACCTACCTCTAGGAATCCAGCTAATCCCACATTGATATAGGTAATTTTAAAACCTCCCTCTATGAACATAACTGTTCCCTTATTTCCAGGGTATAAACATAATGATAAAGTAATATGAATAAATCTCCGAAGAAAGACTTAATCTAGTTTATTTTTCAAATATAAATAGATCATTCACTTTTATGAACAGAATCAAATAAATTAGTGGTCCTTTACTTAAAAAATATACTTGCAATCAGTTGAAAATGGTGATGTTTAACTGAAACTTTTCCTGAAGCTTGTCCACTCCAAACAGCATAATTCAATGTGCTGGAATAATAACAGAATACAGTTTTGCTGAAAGTGACTTATAATTATCCAAGTAGCATTTGGAATGGATTGGTCTTCAAAAGTACTGTGTGACTCACATTGATAGCTTAATGTATTTAGGGAGCCAGTAAGTTTCCTGCATCAGCAACACTGTCGCTGTAGGCCATAGAAGCCTTTGCGCCCAAACAGCATCTTTGCTTGATGTGATTTGGAGTCATCCCTTGGTACTTTGCGGCTGCTTTTCTTTTCGCACGCGTCATTTGACAGGAATATCTGGATTCCAGGAGCCAATGAACTGTCTGAATTTGGGTGCAAAATGTTCTTTGTCAATAGCTCCAGTATGGGAAAAAAATGGCTGTGTGGCTTGTAATAGTAAATTATCTCTAAATGATAGCCACTTCCTGTAGTTTACAACTGGGAATCAATGGGTATTAACCCCTGATTCCACAGGGCAGGTCTGGCATGACTAGGTCCTATGGCGGAGGCTTTCTCAGGAGGATGTCCCTCTTTCCCACCATGTTTATTTAAATGCCCCCGCTTCTCTTGGGCAGACAAACCCTCAGATACACCAATAAGGTCATAAAGACACTTACCAAGATGGCTAGCTGGCACATTTTTATCTTTATTCATCTTAGTACCTGACACAGAGAAGCTATGCCACCCATCTCACTGATCGCTGAGAACATCAACCTGCCCTTTCCCTTGTCCCTTTGTTAGGAACTGCACAACCCTTTTGCTGTACAACATCAACGCATTGATACAAAAGAACTCTCGGGCATTGGAGAAAACAGTAATCACTCATAGATGGTGTATCACTAACTGTGTATTCAGACTATCCCTAATGGCTCTGGGAGACAGGTGAAAAGAGATCCAATTCACTTAATTTATGTAAGGACTGGGGCAATGTTGTCGCCCCTTATGTCTAGGAGGTTCTTGGATCTTGCCTGTGGCTCCTGAGTACTTCTTTGACCTTTGTTATAGTTAGTATAAGAGCAAGGCTGGCTAAATTTGTGAACTGGTGTGCATACGAGGAATACTCACTAATCTACGAGCTCAGCGGTGCTCCCTGTCGAAGTCAAGGATAGGCCTTGCTGTGCACCAGATCCCACACCTGCAGAACAGAGTGGAGCCCCACCGACCCTTTCTCACTCGTGAGTGGCGGCTCTACAGTGGTGACCCGCTATGCATCACATACTCTGAGTCATACCGGGAGCCTGAAGAGGCAGAAGACTAGGGGTTACGTGGGGAATCTGCCTGCTGGTGTTTTGAGCCAGCCCTATGGGGGAACACGGAGCCCCTCTGAACCCAAGGGCGGTGTCCCACCTCCAAGGGCAACCTGTCTTCAAGGACTTCCGGAGGTAACTGGTGTTACTGGCAGAACATACCCACTGAGAGGCTCTTGGAGCACTCTCATGCCCACAGTGCCTCACCAGCAGGCTCTCAACCAAGTGGCCTCCATTTCACTCCACCACCCATGTTAATATCAGCGCTGAAACCAGCTCTAACCATGCTCAGCAGACACTCTTATTGTGCTCCATCCTAACCAGAAGAGTAAGCAACAATCACCCATTCTGAGCAATGTCATTACACAAACAGGGATAAAACAAGACGTGGTAATAAACGTAATTGATGATTATTCCTATATGCATACCCCAGTCAACATGCATACCAAATACTGCTGTTCTTGTCAACTAGTAACAAGATAACCCAGATTTCATTGAGGGGATGGGTCTCTTTTGGGGGGCGGGGGATAAATTACTTGGAGAAGTGTGTGTGAAGACTACTGGATGGAATGGAGATCTTCATTAGGTTAAGTACAAACCATATACATTGTAGAAGCCCACATGGTGTCAGTAGTGTTGTCCACGCATACATTATTTCCAGCCTAAGCATCTCTCATGCTACTCTACATGTAGGATAGGTTTCCATGTGACGCAGAAGTGACGCAAAGCCTCCTGCAAGTAAAATGGAGGTTCTATAGGGACTGGTTCATTTATTGTTAGACTGCTGTTCCCTGGGAGCTTTAATGCTGGTGGGCTCATCGGTGGTACTCCCAAAAAAGGCAGCTGTGTTCCGTTCCGGCCTAAACCAAAGCAGGTAGCATTTAGGGAGAAAGAAGGCTCCCAGGATTCCTTGGGTGCACAGCAAGATGACGGAGACCTGCACTACTGGCTTGTAAGAGTCCTGAACTGTGGAGTAGGTTGGGATAAAGAAGATCCAGGCAATGAAGTATAACAGCAAGGCACGGGTGATGCCACGGGCAAGGTTGTACTTCCCGGATGGGGTGTGCACCAGGAAGGTGCACAGGAAGCATATGCAGGCCAGTCCTCCATTCAAGCTAAGCAGCAGGCCAAACTCCACCAAGGACTGGGTGGAACAGTGGAGCAGGATCTCATGTTCTGACTCGCTGTCACTAGTCTCGACTTTAGGAGGCACTACGCTGATGTACCAAAAGCAGATGGCACTCTGGATCAATAGGCAGAGAGCCACAATCAGCCAACATCCTTTGCCATGGAGCCACTCAAGGTAAATGTTGGGACAGTGAGAGAGCTCAGCTGCCAGAACAAGTTTCAGTAATTTAACCAGGAAGAGGGCAAGGCAGGTGGTCAGGCTAAATGCCAGCAGAGGCTGTTGGATGGCACATGTGTACTTGTTTGGTTTCCCTATGAAGGTGGCACTGGTGCCACATGCAACAAGCAGTGACAGTAAGATGGCAAAGCACATTTTGCCTCCTGATGACTGTATAAGAGGAGTGTGGAGATGCTTCAAGAAGAGCCCTGCGACAGCCAGGATGAGAAGAATGACAAGTGATATAAGGACCAGCAGCAGCACAGCGAAGGGGTTCTCCCAGGAGACGTATATCAGAACCTGGTTGTAGCACTCAGAGCTTCTGGCTGGAGACCAGGTCTGTGGAGGACACCGGGTACATGCTTCATCTTCTAGTTATCAAAAGAGAGAGAAAGGGAGAAAGCATTACAAGAAGCCGTAAATTCTGGCAAACTTGTGTACAAGTGAAAAATTGACCTGCTGGTTCACAGTGCGAAAAGCTATCTATCCTCCAATGAATAGCTTGCTTTATAGACAACATATTGTGCTCTTTCGAATGCCTCCTTCTCTGGGTCAACCCCTCCACATACTCACCAGGTGCTCTCTTGAAAAAGCCCTCCATGCAGTCAACACAGTCATAGCAGCAGGAGTAGAAACCACGCATCCTCTTGATCTGACCTTCTCCACACTTGTTGTTGCACATTGACCCAGGCACCTGTAGGGAATAAAGAGTAAAAGAACAGTCTGATACCTGCAGAATGAAAAATTGTCTAGCAGACGCGACAAAGAATTTTCAATTCTATTAAGGACACGGAGGCGAGGATTATGCTTCTCTTCACTTTACTGACATAAACAGCAGCCAATAAGAAACTTTAAACTGGCATGACCCCGGAAGGACAACCCCCTCCAACAGTATGCACCAATCACTATCAAGTCCACTGTATATCTGTCCATGTTTATCAATACGACCTCCTCTTTCTTTGCGACACATCATCAGTCCAACAAGACCGGAGGCCAACGTGGCAACCATCGCATCCATCGTCGAGGAAGGCACCTCCTGCACCACGTCACAGATTTCCAGAGCATAGACTGTTCACCTCATGTCTGCTTGTGCTGATCTCCTGAAACAAGAACATAAGTCGTAATGGCCATTCCCAAACTTGGAAATACAACAAGCCAATAACAATCATTCGGGTGGGTACAAGAATTCATCAACCATATAACATTGCATGAAATACAATCCTGCAAGCCCGGGTGGGATAATCCTCGCCTCCGTGTCCTTAATAGAATTGAAAATTCTTTGTCGCGTCTGCTAGACAATTTTTCATTCTATGTCAGTCCACGGAGGCTCAGATTATGCTAGTTTAAAGTTTATCCACCACCACCGAGGCCACATCCACAATAGGCTTATGATAAAACACTTTAAAGGTGGAATCAGAAGACCAATCTGCCGCAGTCATGATATCTTGAAGCCGGGAGCCGGCACCAAAGGATTTTGAGGCCATAGCCCCTCTCACAGAATGAGCCCCAAATATAGAGGTATCAATACCCGCCAGGCCCAACAACCAGGTAACCCACCTGGCCAGAGTTGCACTGGTGACTGGGCGGAAAGGTTTCTGTAATGAAATCAACAGTTGACCAAAACCAGTTCTAAATTCCCTAGTACAATCCTCGTATACCTTCAAACATTTGACCACACATAATTTACTGTGATGAGGAAATGCAGGATATGCAATACATTTGGTATGCGTTTTTGTACGCCTAGAGATCGTAAAAGAAACTCCCGTGGGAGTGAATACTCTACCTGATAAATCCAAGGCCCGAATATCCGACACTCGCCTGCATGAAACCAGGCAGAGGAGAAGTGTAAGTTTAGCCGAGAGCTGTTTGCGAGACAGACCCTCATTAGCCGGCCAGGCCGTCAAAAAACGTAGGACCACTGACACGTCCCAGAGTTCAGTATACCTGGGTTGAGGGGGCTTCACTAAGCGGACCCCCCTGACCACCCTGCACACCAAAGGGTGTTCCCCAACGGGCTTACCGTCAACATGCGGGTGCCCCGCGGAGATCGCCGATCGGAAGTTATTCACTGTGCGATAAGCCAGACCAGACCGCGCCAGTTCCGATAAAAAATTCGCTATGACAGTAATATCGGATCCCATCGGATCCCCCTGCCGTTCGTTACACCAACCAACCCATCGTCTCCAAGCTGACTCATATCGCTTGTGGGTGGAAGGTGCCCATGCCTGAGATAGGAAAAAGAGAGTGTCCTCTGAAACTCCCGGCATTTGCCAACGTCGCCGGAAAGTCTCCACGCCATGAGGGACAACTGATTCTGAAGGACCAGCGGGTGGGGAAGACCCACCGGGTCCGTGAGAAGATCCGGGAACGTCGAAATTTGCACCGGCGCTGCACAGGTGAGACTCATTGCCACCGGGAACCACGCTTGTGCTTTCCAGCACGGTGAGACCAAGACCAATTCCGCTTTCTGCCTCCGAACCTGAGCTAGAACTCTCGGGATCATGATAAAAGGAGGAAACGCATACAGAATGCCCGTCGTCCACGATTGAAGGAAGGCGTCCGAGCTGATCGCCAAGGGATCTGGGCGCCAGCTGTAAAACTGGGGAAGTTGCCTGTTGAGCCGAGAGGCAAAAAGGTCTACCACACACGGACCCCATTTGTGGTTCAATGCCCCGAAGATTCGAGGGTGCAGTCTCCAATCGCTCGCATCTCTCAAGTATCGAGAGTTCCAATCCGCCGCTACGTTGGCAGACCCCGGAATATATTCCGCCGTCACCGAAATTTGATGGGCCAGGCAATAGTGCCAGAAATCCTTCGCTATCTCCGCCAGGAGGCGAGACCTGGTCCCTCCCAGGCGATTTATGTATCGCACCGCGGACACATTGTCCATGCGTAGGAGAATGCAGCATGACACTTTCTGAGGGGACAGGGTGCGAATCGCAAAGGAACCCGCCAGAAGTTCCAGGCAATTGATGTGGAGACTCAGCTCGTCGCTGGACCATCGGCCCCCCGTCTCCACCGAGCCGCAACGGGCTCCCCAGCCCCAGCGGCTGGCATCCGACTCTATCACCACTTCCGGGGTGGCCGCGAAAATGGCTCTGCCATTCCACGCATCCATATGCTCTAACCACCAGTTCATCTCCGTACGAGCCTCTGGCGAAAGGGAAACGTGTTGAGCGTAAGTCAGACCCTTGCGCAAGTGCAATGCCTTCAAACGCTGCAAGGCCCTGTAATGTAAAGGGCCCGGAAATATCGCCTGGATCGATGACGCTAGAAGTCCGACCAGACGCGCCAAAATCCTCAAGGAGATTGTCGGAGAGGCAAGCGCTCTCCTCAACTCCTTCCTGATAGCCACCCTCTTCTTGAGGGGCAAGAGTAGTTGAGCTTTCACAGAGTCGACCTGGAAACCCAGGAATTCCATCACCTGAGAAGGTTGCAAGATGGACTTCTGCAAATCCAGAAGGAAACCCAAGTCCTGAAGAAGTTGAATCGTCCAGGACAGATGGAGAGATACCATCTCCGGCGACCGACCTAAAATCAGTATGTCGTCGAGGTAAATGATGAGGCGAACGCCCCGTTCCCTCAAGTTCTGTACCACGGGTCTCATCAACTTGGTGAAACACCATGGGGCGGACGACAGCCCAAAGGGCATGGCCGAAAACTCGAACCACTGGTCGCGCCACTGAAACTGTAGAAAACGCCGGTGAGGGGGATAAATGGACACCGCCAGGTAGGCGTCTTTTAAGTCCAGGCGTACCATCCAATCTTGCTCTAGGAGGATGTCGCGTAGCAGGTGTATACCTTCCATTTTGAAGTGTCGATACACCACCCAGCCGTTGAATTCCCTGAGGTTCAACACTAGCCGATACCCCTGGTCCTTTTTGGGGACCACGAAGACAGTGCTCACGAAGCCCAGGTCGTGTGGAATGGCTTCCACAATCGCGCCCTTCTGGAGTAAGGAGCATATCTCTGCGTCGATGAAACTCTGCTCTGTCTGGGAAAAATGCAGGGCATTTGGTCTCCGCCGTTGGCTCGGGGAGGCATAGAACTCTATGTGAAACCCCTGTACTGTCTGCAACACCCAAGGGTCGCTCGTGAGCGTGCGCCACCTGTGGAGAAAAAGAGACAGTCTGCCTCCCACCATATGTTCCGACGGACACAAAAGTCGTACCTGAGTAGGAGTTGTCTCCAGAACCATTCTGCTGGCCACGATAGGATCCTCTCTGTCCTTTGCCCCTGCCTCCTCTATCGCGGGAGGGGTAGAAGTTGGAGCGTCTGTTGCCTCTGCCTCTCTGATCTGCTCCACGTGAGGTCTGTGCATAACCTCGGCCGGACCCTCGAACTCGTGGGCGTCCGGCCCTATCAAAAACACCAGTGTGGAAAACCTTCTTGATATTTGATTGCGCCCGGTCCAGCGCGGAGAAGGTGGCAACGTACTTGCCCATTTCTCTAACAAATTTGTCTCCAAAGAGCATACCATTGGCGAGGGAACCAGGTTCGGTAGGGGCCATTTCCGCCAGCTGGGAGTCGATTCTCATAAGAAAGGAGCGTCTCCGCTCCGTAGACAGGGCCACATTTGCGTTCCCTAAAAAGCACATGGCACGTTGTGCCCATTCAAGGATCTCTGACACATCCAGTGGCACCTTCCTATCCTTTGCCTTGACAGCTGCGTCCAGAATCTTTGTGAGGGGTCCAGCTACGTCCAACATTTTGTCCTGACACCCTCGCCAGGCCCTATCTAATCCTTTTTTCGGATCTTTCGCAAACTTTCTCATAAAGGCCGCCATTGTGGGGTCCAAGTCCGGTGTATCAGCCACCTTCCCTGTCAAGGATGGCCTGGGACATTCAGATCTGAGCGTGGCCCTGACACTATTGTCGAAACCCTGTCGCAGGTTATTACTCACATAATGCGCCACCTCCGGGCACGGCACCCATTCCGTGGATCTAGGGTGTACAATGTTGTTTGGATCAAACAGAAGATTCTTCGGCGCCTGACTATCATCAGCCTTATAGGCGGTGTGTTTCACCTTCTTCGATCTCTTTCTGGACATCACCGAGTCCACCTCAGAATCAGAAGTGACAGGTGGGGAGGGGGACGAATCCCCAGACGTATCCATAACCATTGAGCCATGATCCTTCATCACATTCCTGGCCATCTGTGCTAACACCTGGGCCGAGGCTTGAGGAGAGGTATCACTCTGCCGGGCTGACTTAAACTTCCTCTTGCCATACTTCTGAAGGGTGTGAGTAAAAGGCTTGAGAGCCTTGATCAATGCCTTATTCACCGACCCCTGGACATGGGTATCCAGAGCCTCAACCAAATTTTCCTCCAATTGCTCTTCCTGTGGCTCATACTCATCGTATTCATTATAATCTGCCCATTGGGTATCCTCCTCGGCGTAGTACGCCATAGCGCTAAAGCAGGGAGGTGTGGAGGAACTTCAACAGGGGGGGAGCAGCCCAGGGGTGCCTCAAATACACACACACACACTGTAGTCGGAAATAATCACCACTCTGTGAGGCTAAGATCGAGGTGGAAGGAGACCCCCTTTTTGCACACCAAGCTCCCCTAGAGCAGAGCTCTAATACGGATACGCTCCGTTTAGCGTTCTGATGAGGCCAGGACTTATGCAGTCTACAAACGCGCGCTGCGTGAGGAGCCGGTAATGTGAGGAAAACGAAAGCCGGCTCTTCGCGCATGCGCGCTGCGTGTGGGGCCGGGCTCGACTGCCTCCTGAGCGCGAGCGTCTCGCGTCTGCCTCCTCCTGCTCCACCGCCCCCTACCGAGCGCACAGCATGCCTCGGATCGCGCGCGGAAGACAGAAATCACCCGCACGGGCACAAACAATGCAACGGGTCAAGCCCTGTAAAATAAGGCGCAATTACAAAATACACCATACAAAACAAATCACGAGCGAGGGTCCGCTCCGTAACAACAAATCACAGGCGCGCGCGCGCGCCGTCAACAATCACCGCCCCGACACACATTACCCCCAAGAAAAGAAGTAATATAGAAGGGCACTTAACTCGCTGCTGCAGCAGCAAAGAAAGAGGAGGTCGTATTGATAAACATGGACAGATATACAGTGGACTTGATAGTGATTGGTGCATACTGTTGGAGGGGGTTGTCCTTCCGGGGTCATGCCAGTTTAAAGTTTCTTATTGGCTGCTGTTTATGTCAGTAAAGTGAAGAGAAGCATAATCTGAGCCTCCGTGGACTGACATAGAATTTCAATTTACAGGCAAAGGATTAATCGGGCAGCTCCATAGCAAGCTAATTAGGTGCTCTCCATAGGGTTCCTGAAGGCTCACCGTTGCCACTGATGCTCTTCATCATGTAGCCTTACTCTGCTCTTTCATATCATGGAGATATGAAGTTCAGTACCAGCCTGGACCATCGATGCCCCTCTCTCGTGATTACTGGCAGGAAGTCCAACAATGGACCATATTTAACTTCCTAACATTAAATGGAAAAAAATATGAACTTTTAATTATTGCAGAAATAAAGGTATCTGGGAGAGGTCACTTTGGCCGAGTTGTCTGGAGCCAGGTCCTACTCCTGTCTCTCAAGTGAAACAGTGATCTCTCTGCATTATGAGCCCTTTAGGCATTCTCAAATAGATGCTTTCTGCAGCGCTTATTTTAACACACTGTGGGCCTCATTTATGTTTTTTTTGTTATAGGGCAGCGCAGCAGGCCTTGCTACTGCACTGCCCAACAGCAAAAGAAAAGGTCAGCAATTTGTTGTATCTATTAGATACAGCACATTCAATGTCCTTTTCCCCTGCACCGGTGCACAATGGGCTGAGTGCGCCAACGCAACCAGGGTTGCACTATGGTGCAAGGGTGCCTATGTTGCAGGGATGATTATTTTTGTGCAGGAAGGGAAACCTTTCTGCACAAAAACAATCACAAGAGGCCTTTCCCTCTTTCTATGTGTGCTGCAGAATGCAAAAACGAGGATAAATAAAAATATTTCTCCTCGTTGTGTCTCCCCTGAGGAGGCGTACGTTTTTGGCCCTACCTCAGATTTGCAATTTTTTTTTTTTTTTTTTGAAAACCTTTATTGAGCCTTCACAGTTAGTACACAGCTTGCCGCCTACAACCCAACCGGGCCGGCCGCTAAGGAAGCGTTAAGCAAATAGACATTCATTATTACAGTACAATTGCACCTGCGGTCGTGAGGACATGAGGATGGAGCTCCAGAAAGAAATTGTGAAGAAAAATTGCGAATGGTCCATGCCGAATTAAGAGGTTTTCGTTTTCTGTTTTGTACCTAAAAAAGAACATTCAAAACTTCGGGAAATCACATTGCCATCGATACAGGAAACTTAATGCTAGTTAGGTGGAAGCGTACTTCTGAGTCCAAGCCAACAGCACTTTGCACACCTTGGTAGGTACCGTATTAGTCGTCCCATTCCGTTACTCCGCCCCCACCCGGTGTTGCCCCCCCCACCACTAAGCCCTTTCCGCACATTCATTCTTCCTCGTCCGACTCTAGTGTGTCACCTTCAGGAAGTGGCTCACAAATCTCACCTCGGTAAACGTTCCATGGGGACCAAACTTTGTTCCACTTGGCCGGGCACCCCCTGTTCAAATACACTGCCCGTTCTGTGACCATGGCCCTGTCCATATTAACGCACCATTGCGAGGCCTTCGGTAGGTCCGCCACCCCCCAGCGCTGCGCGATATCCCTCTTGGCCATCATCATTCCAAGCGTTACCCAGAGGCGGCCATGCCGGGACAGGTCAGTTGGCTCCCACACATTAAGAAGGCAGCGACGAGGCTCTGGGAGCACGGAGACCTCCAGCACCTGTGATATGGTGCGCATGACCTGACGCCAATAGGTTTGTATAAGGGAGCAGTCCCAGAGTGTGTGGAATAGTGTGCCCTCCTCCCCGCAGCCCCGCAAGCAGAAGGGGTCAGGGGCTCGCTGTATGTGGTGAAGCAATGTTCTGGTGTAATATGTTCTGTGCAGAACTTTGAGTTGGATGAGTCTCATTCTAGAGGATATGCCCGCTTCCTTAGGGGATGCCAGTGCCTCATTCCATTCATGTTCATCCATCTCCCCCACGTCCTGCTCCCATTTTCCCTTAAGAGGCACTAGCGGGTCTGGGGAATTATTGAGGAGTTTCCGGTATGTGAGGGAGGTGGCCTTCTCCACCATATAGTCGGTCAAGAGGCGATCTTCTAGCGGGGACGACTCGGGGAGAGTTGACCCCACCGGAATAACCACCAGCAGAGCATGACGAACTTGGACATATCGGTAGGTTTCATGTGGCCCCATTTCGTAGAGTTCCTTCAGGCGGTCAAACGTGATGACAGCCCCACGGTCCCACATGTCCCCCACTGTTGAAATGCCAATATCGTCCCAGCGGGAGAACCCCTTGCTGGTCCGAAGGTTGCCCAGAGCACGTGAGTCCCAGAGTGGGGTGAGCTTGGTGATAGTATCTTTCCATCCCAGCGCAGCGGTGGCTGCATGCCAGGTGGCCACCGTGATCTTAGTGGGCCCCTTCAGCGACCTGAGTTTACGTTTATCGTAAAGCGGGGCCAGCAGGGTACCAGCCCCCAGCTGGGCCCGATCCGCCTGGAATGCTGGGTCCGATTGCGATGCGTGCAACCATTGATTGATCGGCCTAAGCTGGGCCGCCCAATAGTAAAGTTGGAGGTTAGGAAGTGCGATGCCACCCTCGTACCAGCCCTTACAGAGCTTGGCGTGAGCTATCCGTGCCGGGCGGTTGCTCCATAGCAGACCAGAGACCACCGCCGCCACCCTCCTGAAGTACCTAGGGGGCACAGCAAAAGGGGTATTGTCCAGAATATATAGAAAGCGGGGCAGGGATTTCATCTTGAAGAGGGCTGCTTTCCCCAGCATCGTTAGCGGTAATCCTGCCCAGAAGCTCGCATCTCGCCTGAGGCGGTCCAACGGTGGCGCTAGGTTCAATCTTTCGTGTTCCGCCGGGTCACCCGTGACGTGAATACCAAGATACTTAAATGACGAGCCGGCCAGTCGCAGGGGGCAGGTGGAACCAACCGTAGGTTGGCTGCCCGTCAGTGCATATAATTCGGATTTAGTCCAATTGATGGTGTAGCCAGACACCTCTCCGTGGGCATTGCAAATGTGCAAGAGAGCCGGAATGCCGTGTTCAGGATCCGTCAGGTAGACCAGCATATCATCCGCGTATAGCGAAATGCGGTCTTCCCAGCCCTCCCTCCATTGAATCCCTTTAAGCAAGGGGGTGGTCCTAATGCGGATCGCCAAGGGCTCTAGCGACAGCGCAAATAGCAGGGGGGAAAGAGGGCAACCCTGTCGGGTGCCGCGCTTGAGCGGGAAGGAGCGTGAAATGTGGCCATTCGCCACCACATGTGCTACCGGCATGGTGTACAGCAGTTTGACCCATGAGATGAAGACAGGGCCAAAACCCATGTACTGTAGAACCTCAAAGAGATACGCCCACTCTACCATGTCAAAGGCCATCTTTGCGTCGAGGGCCAAAATGGCCGCGGGTTCGCCGATTTCATCCGTTTTGGCCAACACCCCATGCACCCGTCGTAGATTGAGTGAGGTGTTCCTGTGGGGCATGAACCCCGACTGGTCCGGGTGAATAAGGTCAGATAGGTGGGGCATGAGACGATTTGCCAGAAGTTTCGCCAGAATTTTGCTTTCTGCGTTAAGTAAGGATATAGGGCGGTATGAGGAGCATTCCTCCGGGGGCTTATCAGGCTTAGGAATAGCCACAATCGTGGCCGTTCGTTGGTCTAACGGGAGTACCCCCGTAGCACGGCACTCCTCATACATTCGGAGCAAGTATGGGCTAAGAACAGCAGTGCGGTCCTGGAACCACTCAATTGGGATGCCGTTCGGTCCAAGCGCTTTGCCCGTATGTAGGGCCCCAATGGCGATCCGCAGTTCGTCAGCAGTAAAGGGCGCCTCAAGCTCAGTTGCCGCCTCCGGCAACAGTGCTGGGATGGGCAGATCATACAGTGCGCTTTGGGCCGCAATCGCAGTGACGTCCCGCTCTGGGGTATAGACTTTCTCAAAGTGGGCAGCCAATGCCTCCACTATCCGAGCTGGGTCCGTTTGAATGTTTCCCTTTTCGTCCTTAACCTGTTGGATCCCCTTGGCGCTTCCCCCTCTCTTGTCGAGCCAAGCCAACATTTTCCCTGCCTTGTCCCCCATGTCATATACTCGGTTTTGTGTGTCAGTGATGTGACCTTGTGTAATGTGCCGAGCGTGGTCTGCATATAGGCGCTGGGACAGCATGAGCGCATGCAATGTGTCGTCAGTGGGGTCTGTTTCATGGGCAGCGGTTGTTTCGCGCAGTCGTAGCTCGAGCGCCGAGTGTTCAGCCGCCTGTTCTCGTTTATACGATGTTATGGAGCTAATGGCTTGCCCCCTCAGGACGGTCTTGTAGGCCTCCCATAGCACCTCAGCCGAGGCTGTGGTAGGCTCATTCTCCATGAAGTAATGTGTCGTGGCAGTCTGCAGTGCCTTCCTGACCTTAGGTACCTTAAGATATGAGGCGTGCATCGGAAAGACGCGGTGGCGTGAGCGTGTTCGTGAAGTAAGGGTGAGAGTTAGTGGGGAGTGATCCGAGATGCCCCTAGGGTGTATGAGCACCTCTTCGACGCGCTGTAACCCATCCCCCAACGCCAGAAAGTGGTCAATGCGGGACAGACTATTATGGACGGTGGAGTGGAAGGTGTACTGTCGCAGTGTTGGGTGGACGTGTCGCCATATGTCTATCAGCCCCAGTGCCTCAAGGAATCTCTGAAATCTGGAGGGACCCCCGGGGAGGGCGGTTGCCGGGAACCTGTCGAGTTGTGGGTCAGCAGGGGCATTAAAGTCCTCGCCTAGCAGGGTGTCTCCCTCAGGGAGGGACAGCAAGAAATCGCCCAGGGCCGGCAGCATCACTGAGTGCAAGGACGGCGGGATGTATACTGATACTACAGTTAGGGGGCGCCCTTCCCATTGACCAATCACCGCCGCGAAACAGCCCTGCGAATCAGTTTTTGTGCTAAGGGTGATAAAAGTAGAGGATTTTCTGAGCAGGATACCCGTGCCCCGGGACCCAGTGGAGAATTCTGAGTGGGCCAACATTGTATACCCTCGCCTGTCCAGGGCCTTGGTGGCAGTACCCATTAAATGGGTCTCTTGAAGGAGTATGAGGTCAGGTTTATGACGCTTGACCTCGGACAGAACAAGGCCGCGCTTCACCCTATCACCCAGCCCGCCACATTCCAGGCCAGAAGCCTGAGGGAGGAGCCGCCCAGTCGCGTCTCTCCCGCCTGCATCACGTTAGGCTGTGCATCCACCACCATCGAAACTTATAGGCAAAAACCATCAGCACAGGGCCCACCCTCCCAGCATTGTTCCAGTAAACAGCACAGTACATTCTACATTTTGTGATTGATATCATGAATCTCCCGTAAAACCAAACAAATCCCCCCCCCAACACCCCCCACCCTGCCTCCCTGCCAAACGGACTCAAAACTGCCCGCCACCCCAACTTAGCAGAGCGCTTATCCCATGTCAGAAACAGAGTACTTGCACGTCGGGGGAGAGTGTCCCCCAAAGCAGGCGGTCCCTTTGCAGCCCTCGGGTCGTCCGGGCCAGCGTCCATAAACGACTCAGTGAGGAATCAGAATGGGAGTAGAGTTCAGGAGGAACTCGTTAGTCCCTTGTGGTCACATCATTCGCCTCCAGCAGCTCCCAAGTGGTCCTGTGACGGTGATCCATTCTCGCTGTTCCTGGGTGGAGAGCGTGAGCCCCGCCGGCTCTCTCCTCCCGACCTGTTACGTTGACGGTTGGAGGTGCGGTCCACAGTGCGCCAGCCATCCAGCCACTCCCTGGCATTCTCTGCTGAGTCGAAAAACCAGACCTTCTTGTCCGCCACCACTCTCAGCCGGGCCGGAAACAACATGGAGTACGGCAGTTCTTGGTCGCGAAGCGACTTCTTAACTTCGAGGAATGTTCTCCTCTTACGGGTGACCTCCGCCGTGTAGTCAGGAAAGAACGAAATCCGTGAATTCTGGATTTGGATGGGCGGTGCCACCCTGGCTGCTTGGAGGACTGCATCGCGGTCTCGAAAGTTGAAGAGTCTCGCCAAGATGGGGCGCGGGGCGGCCCCCGGGGTAGGTGTCCCTCCCGGGACCCGGTGGGCCCGCTCCACTGTAAAGAAGTTGGACAGTCCCTTCGGGGCCAGTTTGGTCTTTATAAGGTCTTCAACGTATAGGTCCATGGCCCCCTTCGTTTCAGACTCCGGAACCCCCAAGATACGGACGTTGTTGCGTCTGGAACGCCCCTCCTGGTCATCCAACTTACTTTTCAGAAGTTTATTGTCCGCCTGCAGCCTCTCCATTGCCACTTGTAGGTCGGAGACGTCTTCTATTAAAGATTTAGTCACCACCTCCACCTGCTTCACTCTTTCGCTCATTTTCTGGAGGTCGGCTCTGATAAGGGTAACCTCCGCCGCGGTCGAGCCCACCGTGGCCTGTACCTGCTCCAGCGCTCGTAGCACGTCGTCCAGCGTGGCCTTTTTAGCGCCGTCATTGTCAGCGCCCTTCCCCAGTGATTTGCGCTGTTCAGGCTGGGTGGATGACTGGTTATCGTAGGCATATTTCCCAAGCTTCGCCTGAGCAGCGGTCTGCCACTGTCCCTTCCCCGCCATTACTGTCCAGTGAGACAAAGTCTATAATGGAGCGGGCCGGAGGTCCGTAGCTGTCTGCGGGGGGAAGGGAATGCAGGGGGGCCCAGTACGGGTGGGGGCCTGAGGTCGCTGGCGCTGTTCGAGTGCCGCCGGCCGCCGCGGAGCTGTGGCGGCCTCGGCTGGGTCAAGCAAAATGGCGACTGGTGCTGCACAGGTCCTCCGGCTTGTGTCGAGCGCAGCCAAGGGGCACAGCCGCCTAGCGTCACTGGGTACACAGCATGAGGGATGGGGCGGGCGGCGGGGAGGATCGCCAGCCAAGAGTGTAGGGCGATGGCGTCGACGGCTACTTCCGGATGGTTGCGCCGGGGAGGATGAACTTCCGCCCGGCCTCAGGATTCACTCGACACCGATGCTCGCCTCGTGTCATCAGGCCCTTCTTCCACGAGGGACGTAGATGAGGTTTCGCCCCGATACCGGGGTCCAAGCGCTCCCAAATTTTCTGTGCCGGCGCCGTTTGGTCACCGCACCCAGGACACCCTCTTCGGACTGAGCAGTGAGCGGATAGGCATGTGGATTGATGCGGGAAGCCGCCTTGCTACGGGAGCCTCTCTAGGTTGCTGCCGCCATCATCGGCTGCTAGCCACGCCCCAGATTTGCAATTTTTAGTAAATCTGGAGCAGTGTCAAAAGGCCATATATACAGCCAAGAGCTCTTTGCTCCGAAACTTTGCTATTACTCCAAGTTCCTTAAGTAAACCGTGCCTGAAAAGCTGTCAGTCATTTAGATGCCTTGCTACATAGCTCTGGAACCAGGTACCTCTACCTCCGATACAGACTGACAAGTTCATTATATTCAGAAAAATGCCTCAATATCTTTCTGTTCTGCTAATGGGTTTCCAGATAGTGTTCCCACTTGTGTTTGGTTGTTCTCTGTCACGAAGAAACTGTGTAGGTGTATGTAGAGTCTCAAATCAAAATCTAGTGTATGAACCCATTGAACTTGTGCAAGAACCAGAAACTATTGCTAGCAACAGTCTAGCTGGCTTTATGGCTCAAGGACAATCACATCTGAAGAAGAAAAAAGCTTCAAAAACCAAATTGGGGGCAAATTAGTTTTAACCTTGATGACCTTTGTGATAAGCCTGTCACATGGGATGTACCAAAAGCTAGTACTATTGTCCGATGTACTGAACAATCTGATGACAACACTGAAGAATATGCAAAAAGAACAGATGATGGACGATATGCTGAACAAATCAAACATCCACCCCCAGTCACAGATCTGGGTTAAATTCATCGGTTTTGTTTTGCATGCCCCAAAATTTAAGGTTAGAACCAGCCATGTACAAATCAGTCTCAACCCTGCTCCCAATGGGAACCGTCCAGCCTGAACTGCCAAGCCCTCTCTAGACCAGAAATAAGCATCCACAGGCCAGTTTCGGGGTATCACCCCTATTAGCCAGGCGAGCTTGAATCTGGTGGCGTATGTAACATGACATTATGAAAGGACCAAAACACGTTTTATCTTCATCCAGCTCACTGTTGCTGATTTTGGATCAAACATTTAACATTGTAGGTAGACTGGAAAGACACTCTGTAAACAGAAATACTGGAAGGATGAGTGAAACAGAGGGTGAGACCTGTTCCTGTGGGGACACAATGACCATCTATTCTAAATTGTCAACACTGGATGATTATCAAAGTTTAGTCCTCAACTAAATGTCAGCACTGGAGGGCTTTCATTATCTATGGGTGCCAAACAATTAGGGCAGTAGACATAGTACAAAAAGACAGATCTATGTGGGCCAATTGCCTAAAGAGAGGAGTATGTGGTCATGTGATCACAAAGGACGCGCTCATTTAACGTGAAACCAACGCGGTTTCTTCTCAAATTTGTGAATTTGAATTAATTAGTTTGTAATTTTCATAAATTGATGAGTCTTCGAAATTATGAAATCAGCAATTTCTTCATTGATTCAAATTTCATGCTTTTTTGTTCAAATGTTGAGTCATTCATGCATTCATGAATAATTCATAGTATTCATAGCGTTACATCATGCCCAATGCATTTCGGGTTAAGCAGAAAAACCCTTCGTCAGGGGCCTGTGAATGAAAACGTACAGGACCTTAGCATTCAAAGCGAAACAAATCAAATGGTTCATATAACTGTAGCGTGCACAATAATACAAGTAATGCATGTTCATTAGAAAAACCTAACATAAATGGTTTTGAGAAAATAGCAATGTAAATTCATGGGCCAGCTCTATGGTAAGGATACAAAAAGGGATAACAGGCGACGCAATAAGTGGGTGTAGTTAAGGTTATGTTGAAAAGGTATTGGTGAAAGTCGGAAAATACATAGAGAGACAAAAGGTAATGGAAAATTAAAAGATAACGAAAGAAAATCCTGCTGCATGGTGGATTTCAAAGGAAGATACTGTGAAGAAAAAGTTAAGTCGAAGAATAACTTACTTTTAGCAACGCAAACTGTTCGAGGCAATCCGAACGCGGAAGCGATGGGATAACCTGTCAGCCTATCGTGTGCGCTCTTATAGTGATGTTGATGCATCATGTGATTGTGTGAAGCGACGAGAAAGTTTAAAAAGCGATCTATAATCGGTTCTAAGTTGTGTGCTTTTAATCAGGACTGGGAAGGTTCAAGGGTAAGGAACAAACTACCCCAAAAAATAAAAGCGAGAATGAAAAACCGCTAGAACGCTGACTGTGTTGCTGTGGCAACTACACGCAGTGTTGTGATTGGGAGAAAGTTCCGATCACGTGATACTCGATGCGTGGGTTCGGGGAAAAAACCAGACAAGGTTATGTTTGGGTCAGTCAGTCGACTAAAAGAAAAGAAATAGAAGAGTTCAGCAGATTGTGGAACCTCAATATGGTGTAAGTATATGGTGTAGTGAGTTAAATATGAATACATGGAAATGAAAAACATAAGCTGGAACTAATACCAAGTGAGATACAAAAAATAAAAATATATAAAAAATAGTAAAATTTCAACTGATATATCGCAATAACTAGATGAAGTAGCTACAAATGACACAGACGTGGAAGACCAGTGTAGCGCGAGCTTATAATGGCGTCCACAAAACATCCCACTCACCTTCGCGGCATCAGCTAGAGGGGCACGAGAGGTGACGGAGCTTTCCATCGGAGCAGTAAGATGGACGATTGATTTTCAAAACGCGGGTGGGGTTTGCTGAGCTGTTTCCAGAGAACGCTCGCTGGGGCCAGCAATTATAAGAAAGAAACCATAGAATAACCTACTAAGTGGAAGGGGAGGACGAGACAGATGGCTTAAGACAGTGGGAACAGATGGGTTTTAATTGCCTTCCGGAAGGCGGACAGGTTGTCCAGGCAGCGAATGTTCGGTGGCAGGGAGTTCCAGAGTTTCGCTCCCAAAACTCTGAAGTAGCGGCCTCCAACACGGCAGAGTTTCGTTCGAGGAACAACTACCAGATGTTGACCTAGGGAACGCAGGTTGCGTTGAGGGGTGTAGGGTACTAAAAGCGGGCGAAGGAGTTCAGCGCCTTCAGTTTTGATAATTTTAAAAGCAGTGGTGAGGGTCTTGAATTGGATTCTAGATTCAACAGGGAGCCAGTGAAGTCTTTGTATGGTGGCTCTAATGGAGCACCTCCTGGGAAGACCCACTACAGACCTAGCCGCTGAATTCTGTACCCGTTGTAGCCTTGCTATCTCTGCTTTATTGGCGCCTAAAAGTAGGACACTGGCGTAATCCAACCGAGAGAGGATAATGGATTGGATTATGAGCTGGCGCGTTTTGGGATCAAAGAAGCCAAGTATAGGGTTGAGGCTTCTCAGCAAGCCCACACAGGTAGCAGCCACTTTTTTTGTGTGGGTTTGGTAGCTCAGTGAGGAGTCCAACCAAACACCCAGGTTTTTTACCAGAGTTTTTGGTGATGGGATGGGGCCCAGCAAGGAAGGCCCCCAGTGGTCGCTCCAACAACTGGAGTTTTTTCCGAGGAGCAGCACCTCCGTTTTCCCTGCGTTCAGCTGTAAGCAGTTGCCCGTCATCCACTGGGCAACTGCAGCCAGGCCATCCCTAAATCTCGTGGCTGGAATTGAGGGGCCCTCAGTGAGGGTGATGACCAGCTGAGTGTAGGGTCATATTTTGCCCGGATATGGGACCACATGAGGGCCAGACATATGTGCAATCTCCTGCATGGGTGCAGATACAGTTACACTTGCTTTCTGCACATTTTGTGTTTTTGTACCCTTTACAACACAGGTTGTGTTCCTTGGAACTCCACCCCGACACCATTTCGAGTTTAATCAGCCAATAAACTTAGTGAGTGTGCAAATAGTATGACGTAGGGTGAGGATACCCAGAGTCAGAGATATGCTCTAGGTTTAAAATATGATGCCATTGAATTACCATCCACGTCTCTCCAATCATGCATTTAATACGCTTGCACTAATATGCAATTAAGGACACAACTCTATGTTTTTAACTTTTTTTGGAACCACTTAGTTAAGATGGGTGACTACTTAGCAGTTACCTATGGGGACAAGAGAATGGTTTGTTTTATATAGGGACATTACATAATACTGGAGGGTAAATATGTTTGAATATTGTGATATGGGTATTACATTCGCCGGGATCACAACTTCTAGAATGCTGTTTATCTCTCCACAGTATGTGTTCTCCGTGTTGGCGGAACTTCCTCCACATTGTCAAGATCGATTAGATCTACTATTGCCTCCTTAGCAACTGACTAAGGTAAGGGGGTTGTTCATGGGACTGGGACAGATAGACGTCCTGAAGAAGACCAATGTGACCTACTGATTGGGGCACGCCCAGGTCGAAATATGTTGACTCCAGCAGTTTAGGAGGAGTGTTATAGGTTCCTATTCTCCTTCCTTAACACCACCATCCTTTATTCATTTTTAATCCTGACTCTGGAACCTACAACTTCACTTTTTGTTCTATAACAGTACCCAGTCTTGGACCCAGTCTTGAACCCAGTCTTGGACTGACACATTCTGTTGTGAACACTGTTTGCCACGTTCATGTTGTGTTTTGTCTTTGTGTTTCATGTTCCCCTTCCCTATGCTCCGCTCTGTGCGTGGCTAGCCAGGGCGTCGTAGCAGACCCGATGATGAAGCATGTCACACACATTTGTGTGTGAGTGAGGGCAGTTTTTTCAAACATTTAACTGTGTCACTGCTTTTACGCTTCGTTATATGTGATTCTTTCCTCTCCACCCCTTTATGTGTGTATTCTGTATCCATTTCACCACGAAAGAAGGGGACTGCCATATAACAATACCAATGGCATTCACGAGGATAGTCATCAAAAGGACTATATGGATGGAGCAGAAGTAATGTTTTCTTTTAACCGCATCATTGCTACAGCACATTCCCGTACTGTGCTGCAATTTTAAAAATCCCTTGTTATGTGACAAGGTCAACTCGTCATAAGCACAGCGCAGGTAACACACATGACGAGTTGACCTTGTCACACGCATCGAAGGGGTTAATTTAAAGTCAAATGATCATTAATGTTCTCCATATATGCAAACTTATGCAGACAATGGAGTGAAGACTTAAAAACACTCATTTTGTTCAGTCTAATGTTGATGTTGTCAGGATATAACCAGGAAATTACCAGCAACCAGGAGTCACACACCTTAGCGCCATAGTGATAGGATGCGTGCCTAATCTAGCATAGGTTTTGTACAGGAAGGGTACCATTCATGTATAAAATTCTGTTGCCCAGATTCTGAAATGTGTCACTGAACGCAGCGCAGCAGCACCAAAAAATGCTGCGCTGTGTTGAGCCATTCGTGGATTGAAAGGTGGTTACTTTTGGGGAGAAAAGAATTACTTCATTTTGATGGGGTTTAGCTTTAAGTGATATGGCTGAGATACCCGCCACCCCCTCTCAACACAATCCCCAAGGATGGTAAACCGGAAACAGTTCTGAACTTTTGGAAGGCGGGAGGGAGTTACCCTCCCGGCCGTATTTATTAAAATATGAAACAAAATTAAACATTAAAATAACAGTTTCATATCATGTACAATTTCTTTTCCACATTACGATGTTTTGGCTAACCTTAACATATTTCTAATACAAAGGTTTTCCTAGCCGAAACTAACATCCTACAAATACATTTTAACTTGAAATTGTACATCCTAACGTTAAGGGCCAACGGCAAGGTCGTAACCGGTGTCAGATCCCTAACCAGAAATACACCCTCACTTGTGAGGGACGACCGCACAGAGGGCTGTACCTCATGTGCACATACCAATTTCCCTTGTCTTGACGGGGGCCCCAATTAACTCGACGCCATTTTATGGTCGTCCGAGGACTCGTGTGAGGTGTCTAGAAGGTAGCGTAGACCCCCCTCCCCACCGCACACAACTTACCACATCTGCCGTCGCAGATGTCCTGGCCCCGGGAAATTCCCAGGAGGGGCCCGTATCCCCTCCTATCCAGGGAGGGGCCTTGACCGCCTTCCCTTTCCTTTCGGCGTCCCATCCTTAGAAGGGTCCGCCTCCCCGTTGAGGGGCCAATGGCCACCTCACCCCCAGGCGCTCCCATCCGTAATGGGTGACGCCCCCCCCATAGGGATCTTCCAATTACTGCTCACCGATCATGACCTTACCGCCACAGGCCGGATAGTTGACCGGCTATCCGGACCCCCCACAAAAGACTCCTACCTAAAGGTCATGCTGTAAACACTTTAGCCAGGCTACGAAGTCTCCTATGAGTAATGCATTCCCCACCCGGGACAAATGGACCCCATCCTCTAAATACATACTGTCCCCCTTGATACAACCATGAGGAATAGAATGCAATGCATTTGAACGGAACAGTCTACCCAATTTGTTGTTCACTTTCTTCACCGAGTGATTTATAGCAGACACCGAATTCGCCCCCCGCCACACTTTACGTGGAATCATATGGGACCATGCAATTGTGCACCCTGGAACCCTTCTCGCCAACCAACTTACTGTGGAAAGTATTGCCTCGAGAAGAAGTCGTCTACCAGTGGTCACCAAATCATTGCCCCCAAGATGCACTATGATTATAGATGGCGGTGACCTTGTCCGCCCTAACAAACCCTCGAAAAAGGATTGAAACTGGTCAATACAGAGCCCGCCCCTTCCGTAGAAGGTCACCCTGTACCCGTATTCCCCAGCTATGTGAATCATGTCACCTGCTTTGAATACGTCCGCGGCACGCCTCACGTATGAGTGGCCCACGACCCACACCACTTTTTCCGCAGCCGGTGATCTGTGACCGCTGGTTCCCAGGTGTCGGGTCGACTGCACAGTCCGCCCCGCCTCGTAAGCTTGCGAAACTGTAAACCAAACAAAAACAAGAAGCGTGAGTACATGATATCAGCTTCACAACATGTGCAATCGCACATACCTTTTGTAACAATTCGAGGACCAACGCCCCAATTGCTTCACTTTTTCAACACTCAGACCCCTGGCTGTAGCCTCTGTAGCAGCCCCTATCCGAAAGGAATGGGTCCCAAACTCGCCGGGGTTCAAGCCCGCGGCCGAAATTGCCATTGCAAGCACCCGCTGGAACTGAAACCTCGTCAGTGGGGTGGCATCAGCGTGTCTCAACAAGGTCCCCCCCCATGATGCCGCCCTCTGCGCTAAATATTCCTCTACGCAAACAACAGGGCACATGGGAGATCCGGGAATCCGATGTACGACTACGCAGTCCCCGCTCGCACCTTGATCGGTCTTGGACCTGGCAAACGAGACAATCATTGTCTCCCCCTTAACCTGAATGTGCTCTCGGCACAGTCCCCCCACCGTATCCTGCTTGTTCCTCGCCACTAGTTCGCTTACCCGCATTGCATCATGGAATGCTAATGCAAAAGCGGCCCGGAATAACACAGTTTCATACTGGGTCGAACATGTCGCAGGGAGTACGGACAATAACAGGGCCAACCTTTCCAGACCTATCGGGTGCCTTTCATCTACTCTGCGACCCTCAAGGCGTTGCCACCCACGCAGCGCTTTCTGCACAACGAAAGACGCTGTCGGGTCCTGGATCCCATGTGCCCTTGCCATAAAGGAAATGGCGGCCCGATGCCTCTGGGCCGTAGCTACCGATTTGCCTGCCTGATGTAAAGACAGCAAAAATTTTACAACAAACTCTTCCTGGCCCCAAAGCTCCCCCCTAGCGGAACCCAAAAAGGACCAATAGGAACGGAACGCCCCTTCATATGCTTTCCTTGTCCTGGGTGCTAAACTCTCTCCCACGAGGTTTTGTAGTTCGGAGCACCGAGAGACCAGAGAGCTTCGGGAAAGGGAGCCGCCACCGGGTCCGCTGTGGGCAGAAAACCCCAGAAGGCCTGCATACGGAAACGAGAAAGTGCATCAGCTGCCTGATTCAGTACCCCCGGCACATGTTTTGCCCTAAAGAGCACATTCAATTGCATACACAATAATACAATTTCCTTGAGCAGTCTCAGAATCCATTTGCATCGTGCTGCCTGACTATTGATACACTCAACCACGGTCATGTTATCGGACCAGAACACCACGGAGTGATCACGAAACCCCTCAGGCCATGTTTTTAGGGCCACCAGAATAGGAAAAAGTTCGAGAAAGGCAATGTTACTCGTCAATCCGCCTTCGTGCCACCATGACGGCCACCTTTGAGCCGACCATTGATTACCGAATATGGCGCCAACACCTATACTCCCCGCCGAATCTGTCCACAGCCCCAGCTCTTCGGAGGACACCGCCGGCTTGTTCCAGACAATCCGACCATTGAAATCCGCCAGGAATGCCAACCAAATGCGCATGTCCTGGCGAATCTCTGCCGAGAGCCTCGTGCGGTGATGTCCCTCTTTAAGACCGACCATGGCTTGTGCAATCGAGCGGGAAAAGGGGCGGGCCATTGGCATTACTCTAAGGGCAAAATTCAACTGACCCACAGTTTGCTGCAATTGATGCAAGTTCACCTTAGTCTCCTGGATACACGTTTCAAGGGAGGCCCTGAATTTTACCACCTTTTCTTTGGGTAACCGGAAGCAACCTTCCTCTGAATCGAGCTCTATTCCAAGAAACTCGAGCAAAGTTGATGGCCCCACAGTCTTACCTGGTGCCAATGGCACACCAAAATGACTCATCAGATCACAAAATTCCTTTAAAGCCTGTGCACATTCTGGATCCCCGGCTGCCCCCAGAAACAGGAAGTCATCGAGATAATGCATAACATGCTGAAACCCCGTCTTTCTCGTGAAAACCCATTGCAGAAAACAACTGAATTTTTCAAAATAAGCACAAGATATGGAGCATCCCATCGGCATACATTTATCCATGTAATAGCGACCCTGAAACATAAAACCAAGGAGACGCTGATCGTCTGGGTGTACCGGGAGCAACCGGAACGCTGACTCGATGTCTGATTTGGCCATCAGCGCTCCGGGCCCCAGGCGATTCAACATGGCGACGGCCTCATCGAAAGATGCGTACCGCACCGAACACACTTCCGGGTCTATCGCATCATTCACCGAAAGACCTCGTGGGGCTGACAGATTATGTATTAATCTAAACTCACCCGGGTCCTTCTTGGGGACCACCCCCAAAGGGGGACAAACAAAGTTAGCAACTGGTGGTATGTCGAATGGTCCGGCAACCCGCCCCGAGTTACCTCTTTCCCAATCTTTACCTGTACCACCGCCGTATTCTGCAGGACCGACAGTTGGTTCCTACAGTGCGTTTTACCCTGAAAATTCCCCACTGGGATGCGGAAACCATACGAAAAACCGTCTCGCAACATCCCAGCAGAGACATAATCCTGGTATTCATTGAGCCAAGGAATCATTGCCATGGTATCAACCGGGGTAGGTAAAGGCGCCCCTCGGACTATCTCAGACCTGTTTGGCGCTTCCCTTACCTCCGTTATCACCCGTTTTGGCTCTGCACATGGTCTCATGATGCGAGGACTGTCCACACCCCCCACAGTCGTGCCTAAACTTGCATGACCCCTGGGGCCTTGTACATTTTCCCCTATTAAAATTCCAACAGATTCCTTTTTTACCTGCGTTGCCACTTGACTTCGAGTGATGCTCGTTACCTGCACCCGTCCGAAAGGGCGTCCCAGATGAATGGCGGGAAAACTCACCCCCATTACCCCCCGACAATGGTGCCTTCAACATGCCTGAATTCTCCATTTTTTGCCAAGAAATGGAGTCGTAACAATCCCAGGTCAAAGCTGGGTCGTGCTCCTTGGCCTTTCGAAAAATACTATCATAACAAAACCACTGATTGCCCTCATATGATTGAGAATACTCCATAATACGTGTCTGATATATAGGCAACTCGGCCAACAACTCAGGCCTTCGTTCCCCCATAATTGACGTGAATATGCCAAACGCTCTGCCCCAGTTACCTATGTTCTCATCGACCTTAAAGGCGGCCATCTTGGCGCGCCAAACACTCGGATGCAGAAACTCTTTTTGACCCTTCACATGCTCGATCTCGTAGTGATCGGTTAGCAAAGAAAACATGTTCACATACTTATCCGCCCAAATCTTTTCCTTGACTTCAATTGGAATATGCTGGGCCACTTTCTCCCTTCGTGAGGGTACAGACCCCTCCCCCGCAATCGGCAGTAGCCGCTTACCTGAATTAGGAGCTGTAGTTGCTGCCGAACTCGTGCCCGCTGCGGTTTCACCCACCGGAACCTGTGGGGGAACAGAAGATGGTGCCTTCGCAGCCTCTCTAGATTCACGCAATTGCCTCATTACTGCCCTGGCGTCTTCCGCCGTGGTGCCCTCACTATCTTTCCCCAACCAGGCTGCCAGTTGTGCAGCCAACTCGGGAGGCATATCCTCCCAGTTCACAGGGGTGACTACAACGGGGATCGGTTGCCCCTCCTTCGGAACCGGGATTGGCTCCTCGATCGGTGTATCGGGAACCGGGGCCTCTCCCCCAGATGCCCCTCTCTTGGACCTCTTGCCTCTCCCGCTGGGAACTACTCCCGGCAATGCTGGTCCGACGACTCGCTTCGGGCCTCCTACCCCGTTCATTGCCGCCATCTGCTTCTTCATCTCGGCCATGTCCTTTACGAGCATGCGGAGCATCTGATCGGTACCGACCCGCTTTCCGACCTTCTTGCCCGGCATTCTCCAATGAAGATATCTGAAAGAACAAGAACAAAATTACAACGCTCAAAAATGGCTCTTCGTTCCGTCTCGAGCTCACGTGCAGCGGGGAGGTGCAGCTTCAGAGCACAGGAACAAGAGGATGCTTCTTTGGCTTGTTGCTCCTTTTATCCTTCTTCGGGCGGGCGTAAACCCGCCTCCGCCCGCCTCCGGGGGCGTGGTTGGCGGCTTCCGTGTCTAGGACAACCCACTCCAGGGCGGGAAAAAGCGCGCCCCGGCTACGCCGCTTCGGGCATACCAGCCGAGACTCGCCTCCCGCCCAAGATGGCTTCCCGGGGGGATCGGGGTACTCCACCATACGTTCGGGGGGACCGAGAGGTCGCCCCTTTCCATTAGTGTAAAACCAGGATTATAACTTGTTCAGTGTGTCGGTAAGATGTAGAATGTGATTGGGTGATCTAATTTTGTAGTAAATTTGAGTGTCATCAGCATATAGGTGATATTTGAACCCTGCATGTTTCAGGATGACCGTAAGGGGTTCCATGAAGAGATTGACAAGGGAGGGGCATGCCGAGATTGATCCGAGTGGGCTTCGACAGGCATGAGTTGATTTTGATTTGTTGCGAGCGGTGTTGAATGTAGGACGTGAATCATTTTAATACTGTGCCATTCACACCGAAATGCAACGTAAAAGATTCAAGAGTGGCTGTGTGATTAACAGTATCGAACGCCGCCGATAGGTCAGAAAGGATAAGCAGGCAAGCATCACCCTCGTCTAAGGATATGTGAATGTCATCAGACATATTCAGCATGGCCGTTTCAATACTATAGCTTTTCCTAAACCCGGATTGGAAGGTGTCAAGGAGAGAGAATTTTCGTATATGATGATTAAGTTGTTGTAAGACACATTTTTCCAAGGTCTTGGCAAGGAACAGGAAGTTGACGGTGTCACATACAGGAGTGTGACTGAGGTTAGAGACTGGTGAGGAGAAGGAGTGGCGAAGAGTGGAGAGCCATAGAGAGGTGAGTAGTATAATTAAGCCCAGCCAGTAAGGTACCGTCACAGGGAGCAATTAAAATGCTGAAGAATGTACATTAAATGCATAGACAACCGGGCAAATTAGTTCCAAGGTTCTGCAGCCCCCCCCCCCCCCCCCCCTCTATCATTTTGCGTTATTACACGGGCAGAGTCACATATATTTTTGAGACTGAGGTGCAAGGATTTTTAAAATACGTGAGACTTCTCACAAAAATGTTCAAAATAACCATTGTTTTCTTTTAGGAAATTTGAGGTTGCCTGATAAGTAGTTATTACCATTATTTTAGAGCTGTGAAAAGTTTCAATTGGTTATCAGAAATATATAAATGTTATTAAGGAAGTTTATGTTGTCTGATAATGATAAAACTAACTTTTAAGTTAATAAAAATGTATTATTTTTGTTGAAAGGTCGAAAAATATTTTGTTAGTTTTAAAAACTTTTTTTTCAAAAAAATTATAATATTTGTATTGGCAAATCATAAAATATGCAAATTAATTGTGTTCTATCCTACTTTTTAGAAGAGACTGCTCTTTGTTCCTTTACAATTTCTCCAAGTTTTATTTTTAGAATCTTTTGAAAGTGGAAAGTGGCAAAAATCTTCCTAACTTTGCCTTTGTCACGGATCTCAGTGAAATAATTTGATGAGTTGTGGGCGAGTTTAACTTTGAGGACTTTCTACTTTGTGCTATATTATTGGATGGCTGCATGGTCACATATTTTTCTGGTCCCTTAGACATCATCTCCTTGTATTTGCTTTATTCTCCCTAAGTTGTCGGGGTATACCCAGACTTGGGTCACTTGCTCATTTTGCCACTGGATTCAAGCTAGCGTGGTTGATAAGGGCTGTTACCACGAAACCGGTCCCAAAGATGCTTGTTTCCGGTCAAGTGAAGCCCTTACTTGGCAGTTCGGACTGGACTGTTCCCATGAGGCACAGGGTCAAGACTGATTTGCATATAGTTTGGTCTGAACTGGGTTGGTGAAGTGAGCTAAAGAACGATGATGGATTCAACCCATATCGGTGACTGGGGGTGAGTGTCTGAAAAGTTTCAGCACTCTGTCCATCATCTCCTTGTGTTTGCTTTGTTCGCCCTAAGTTGGCAGGGTATGCCCAGACTTGGGTCCCTTGCTCACTTTGCCACTGGATTCAAGCTAGCCTGGCTGATGAGGGGTGTTACCCCTGATGGAGCGAGTTTCAGAGTTGATTTAAACTGGCTCGTGATGTTAATCTCCCATAACTTGACTAATTTTATTAATGAGTTTTTGCATGATTTGTGTTATTAAGTCAACTTAGAGTAAGATTCCACACACTATTACACACGGGACTAACGTTATGTGCTTTATGTTGCATTTGCAAGTATGTTTTATAACTCATAACTAATGTTGTTTTGTTTGTCCTATTGTCTTTGTCAAACACTAATGCGGCTGATTAATTAATGGCATGTGCTTATTTTGTATGTGCTTCTGTCTATGTTGTGTCTGTTTATCTTTTTCAGATATATGAAGAATCCTGCTGGACTTTATGAAGAATGGTAGATTTTATAAAATGCTGCTTTTCTGTGCTTTTTGCTAGGTGACTCATATTAATGGGTTAACATTAGCAATGGAAGGTGGGTAACAGAATGACTTTCATAACCTGAGATTAATTATTCTTTTGTGTTTGTTTGAATACTAGCCCGAGTGAAAGGCTTGAGGCCTGTGATGGTTAGCCTGACAGAGATGAGCCAAGCACAGCCATGTTGGAAGGCTCTTTCAAAAGACATTTCTTTGAATAAACTGAAATCAAAAACAAGAACAAATGTGCAAAATGTGCTCTGAAAAGTTATTTTTCAAGGCTAAGGAAGTGACAAGCGGCGGATCAGCCGAGCTATGGAGGAAACTGTGAAATGATTTAATAAAATGTATCAAATCTCGGAAGCCGGTTGAAGGACTGGGCTCTTTAAGACCCAGCGGTGCCAGGGCACAACACCTGAAACCTTCGTGGGTAACCTGCTCCGGCGTACGAATGACAGAGACACGGGACACTTCCTTCGGCATCAAAGATTCAAGGTTTATTTACTGCAGGGAACACAGAAGTCACGACAAGTACAACATGTGCAACTTGGGGAGACTGCTTCAAATTGGTTCTGTGGATCGCTCCTTTTATACAGAATTTACCCATAGGACAACATGATACACAAAGGTTTACAACCCGGTTCCCACAATTATCCCCCAGAGGGGTCGCTTTGGTCACTTTGATACACACAAGGTCCGGAACATAAGTGCGGAAACATTTGGCGGTTCCCAACTGTAAAAACCCATCTTCCCAACATTAGTGCATTCCAATCGGCAGTAAAACAGATCGAAATAGGAACAAGGACAGGTGCAGAGGAAGATGGAGACAGTGGGGAGATCGGAAAGGGTGTAAAAGGGGAGGTATCAGGAAACACGAGATACAGGCATCAAAGGGACGTGCCTAATGAGATGCACGGCTGAGACAATAAACCGGCACGGCAAGATGAGCCTCGAGCGGGGCCATCTGCCTTACAGTATCATCCCCCTCATCATAAAGACACTTACAAAGGACATGTGTCTTCCGCAAATATCTTGGGAGTCCCAGGGTCGCGAAGCGGACAGCGTCCGTTCGCTGGCTACTTGAGGGCAAGAGACAAAATGGATGCCGTATCTAAGATGGAACCCGTGGGTACAGATGAAAAACCCACATAACAAACGAACGGTTTAAGTTAGTACAGCGAGACTGCGCACACTTACTAAACTCGTTATTTGCGGTTCATAGATACCAGACTCGACCATATTCGTGCGAGTCGAAAACACCACTTACAATTGTCACGGAACCTCACGGTGTCGCTTCACGTGAAAGGACAATGGCAAATGACGTTCTCGTGTGTTGAAAAAGTGGCCTCTGGATGGTCTGACGACTAGCAACCAATCAGGTTGCTGAAAGACATTAAAATAATTACATTTTAGTTAGAATAGTGAGTTAGAAAGGTATAAAACCTAAGCCCTTTGAGAGGAGCGGGGCTGACTGTTCCTGAGGGCGAAGTGCTGTCCGTTTTCCTAGGACACGTAAGAATGTTTTGCTAAGTGTCTTTTTCTTTGCAGGTCAGAAAGCTAACATCGGGATTTAGGTTATGTTTGTTTAAATTCTTTCATGATGCTATCTTGAAATGCCAGACTTTTGTGCCTTATTCTAATTTGAAATAAAGCTACTGATTTAATTAAATGATTGCAATTAATAAAAATGAGCTAATAAAAGTGATTTGAAAATCTATGCTTTAATTTTAAAAATAAAAGACTTAAAACGTCAAGCTGGTCTTGATTAATTTAGTCGTTACCATTAGCTGATTCATTGACCAAAAGTGGCATAATTAAATGTTTATGTTTATGTAAAATCCGCCATGGTCAAAAAGGTTATACTGCAGTTGTATATAATGTACATATAAATTTAGTTAGTCTGATTAATTAGGCCACATGATTCAGTTGCTCAATTTCTGTCTCAGCTTCATGGGCCTTGTGAGATTTATATGATGGTGAGTAATAGGTAGAGTGTGGTGTAGTATCGAGACGGAATTTCTATATGGGCGCTGGATCAAATCTTCTGGTAGCAGAGGATGGTTGCTATGGTAACTGACATGTTACATGTTAATTACATAGGATACATGTCTAAAACATGTTGTTAGGTCTGTACACTTGTTATATGTAGTCAAAAGGATTTTTTCCTGCAGTGTGAAAAATTCCTGGTTATTGCCGGCAAGAGTAGTGTGACGGAGTTACACAGTGCATTTGATCTGTTTCAAAATTGTGGTATAGAATATATCACAAGTGTTTTGGACGTACAACACAAGTTTAGGGACCTTAGATGTGACTGGTTGAATGTATAGTGAGGATTGTCTATGAAATTGTAGCATTAAGTATAGGGACTTGGTGAGCCCGTTTTAAAACTTTCTGTGAAAAGAGTTAGAATTATTCGAGCTTGAGTGAAGGGTAAGGAAGCGTCGTCTATTCTTACTAGCGTCTGCGGATTTCTATGGTTGGTTAAAGTCCTGCCAAGATTTTGTGTGTGCGTGATCAGGGTTTTCTGTTTTGAATGCGTACGTTTTGAGAAAATAGCGTTGTCAATTTCATGTAAAAGGAATTCTGAATGATTGTTAAAAACTATCCTTTTTCAGAGAAACAGACAAATGGTTTGTTTATTTGTAGTTACTAACTGAAGTTCATTGAAAAGAATTGTTTAAAATGGCGCTGTGAAAAGTTTTTGTGAAGGAGGGGTGAGTTTACGGAGTGACACACAGCGAAGCTGCAGCGGCAGTGGACGTCATTCGGTTTGTGCTGTGATTGGTTAATATACGTCACAGCAAGTACACTGGTTGGTTCACGTGACAGTGACGAGCTGACAGCTGATTGGTCTAATCTGAATTTAGCATTTCTATTGGTTGAGCGAGGTGGTGACGTAGCTTAGCCTGATTGGCTTGTTGGTGTCTTTCGCGCATGGATTGGCTAGAGTAGCGGAACATCAAGAAAAACATTACGATCATTTGAGAATAAGTAAATTTGTTTAAAGACATGAGTTATTGGTACGATAAAGAGAAAACGAAGCCTTCATGGTTTCAGAAAATGAAAAATGTATTTACGCCGGACAAGAAAATTGAAACGCGTGGTGGAAAATTACTTCATAAGTATAAAACTGCCGCAGCCTATATGGAAGGCGAATATGGTTATCATACTTTAATTGGGTTTGAAAATTGGATGCATTATACAAAAAATGACGGCGTATTAGCCTGGCCGAAGGATGGGTCCTTTAATATGAAAATTTTGAGAAATTTGAGAGAAAACATGATGGCTCTTATGCCAAAGCCTAGACCTACACAATTTGAAGCTTTGGTTGAATGGGAAGTTGAGATGATGGAATTAGAACATGAAAGCAAATGTCAAGCACCTAGAAACTCAAAATATATTGTAAATATATTGTAAATAGAGAAACACATGAGGACAAAGTGAGACGCTGGAGAAAAGCAGACATGTATGATGGTCTGTACCCAGTCAGAATAATGATTACCGAAGAACTAGGTCAAAAGAAAATACAAAAGAAAAGTAGACTTGATGAGGAATTAGATGATGCAGTTTTAGAAGATATTTATTCTACTAAACGCAAACCGCCACCTTATCAAGCAGATTCACAGTCCACCCCGAGAGTTTCTATAGGAATTCTCCAAGTACACCTGCAAAGGAAGCTGATGAAGGTTCACCCAGATTTTTAAAATTACCTGAGAGGGTAGGGTCAATAAATAGTTCTAGTACACCCAGAGAAAACAGAATTCCTGATCAGAGAAATGATTTTCTGAGAAACCGAGAAAGACTTGCTGATATACCGGAAATTTCAAATTATAATAGAGCAAAAGAAGACTTAATTCAACAATTAACAAAAGGAATGGAAGCAGTGACAGTACCAGTAACAATTGGTCCTGTTTTACCAGTTTTTGATCAGGGAGAAAATAGACATTCAGCTTTGACAGTTCCATTGAATGCAGAAATTCAAAAAGTGGCTGAGAGATTTTATTCGGAACTTTCGGAAATTCTTAGGGAAAAATCTGTGATGCCAAATTTAACTTTTAATCAAAAGCTTGACAGGTTGTCAGACACCATCTGTAGCAGAATCTGATTCAGCTACTTCAGAAAGAAGTCTAAGAAAAATAGATTTAACGCAAAGTGCATTATCTCCAGAAGCTCCTGAATTTAAAAAGCTTGATGTTGCTAAATTAAAAGCTGATTTAGAGGAATTAATAATTGGCACAATTGGTACTGACAATTTAAGATTGTATCAGGATGATGAACTTCTTTTTATTTGCAAAATTAATTCAGTGGAAAACGAAAAACAGGTATGAACAACTGGAAGAAATGGCTGCTGAATTAGAAATTGATTTAAGCAAACAGAAACATTTGCAGAAACATTACAGAGTGGATTTTTCTGAGAAAGATATTGATAATCTCAATACTTCTGGAAGAATAACCCATATTAAGGAATTGATAGTTTTTCTTAAAAGATTAGGTGAATTAGGTAAATGGAGAATAAAATGGTCAAAGAATAAAGAACAAGACAAAAGAGTCAGATGTGAAATAGTTTCTGAATTTCCAATGAGGGAAATAGCAGGTGGAGGATATGTGCATGTCCCTTGGTCAAGGCAGGATATTCTGTTGTTTACAAATGATTTTCCTCGGCTGAGAGAAAAGCCTGTGGAATAGTATCGTCAGGTAGACAGATTCATTAAAGTGTCAAAGGTTCTGTGGATTGATCTGGATGGATTCTTTGACATTGTTGTCCCATCAGATCTTTGGACAGAATGCAAAATTTCTGTGAGTTGGCCCAAAGAAGAACCTGCACGAGACACAATTACAGGTGCCCCATCAAAGGATGTCATGGAAATATACAATAAAGTAATTTATTGGCTGAAAGAGAAAATTCCCCTGAAAGAAGTAGATTGGGTTAAAATTGACAGAACAAACCAGGAGCCAAAAGAGTCAGTGCATTCATTTTATGAAAGATTGCTGTTAGTCTTTAAACAGTACAGTGGTTATGAAAAATTAAGTGAAAAAGACATGAGCCACTTTATTTACAGATTTGTTTTTGGCCTGAGACCTGAAATCAGTGAAATGATTAAACATGGAATTGTGGGATGGCAATCACTTTCAGTTGATGATATCCTAAGAATTCACAGATGCAGAGTGAGGTAAATCAGCAGTAACAGCTACAGCAGCAGTTAAACGAATTAAGTCAGCAGCGACAGCTACAGCGACAGGTAGCCAATCAGCAGAGCCAGATTCCACAAGCACCATTTCCAAATTGTGTAAATAGTCAAAGGTATACACCAGAAACTGGTTTCTGTGGAGGTAATCAGGTAAACCCTTTGTCAAAAACGAATGCGTCAAATGTTTCTCAACAATTTTGGTTGAAAGAGATTGAAGTGAATGATTCATCAGATGATTTCGCATGACAGTGCCTGAGAGAGGAGGAAGAGTGTGTGCTTGGACCCACTCTTGAGATAGACCAGGCTGGTCCATTTGTTAATGGTAAAGTGAACAATGTTGATGTCACTTTTCTTGTGGACACAGGTGCTACCCGTTCTACTGTTAGATCAGCAGAAATTGAAAACCTTCCTCTCTCTGGTGAGTGCATCCAAGTTGTAGGTGTAGCAAATCAGCAGATTAAAACAAGCCTAACTGAGCCTGTAAAAGTTGAGATTGGGAATTACAAAGATAAACACAGGTTTTTAGTTTGTAACAGTAGGCCTGTAAATTTGTTGGGTCGTGATATTTTATGTAAAATGAACTGTAGAATTTATTGTTCACCAGATGGTATTGAGCTACAAACTTCAGAAGTAGATGGTCTTTATAAATTGACAATGTTGATGCTCAAAGAGGAAAGTAAATTATTTCCTGCTTTTGACAAGAACAATTTGCCTGAAGAGCTTAAAAAGCCAGTCAATCCAGAAATTTGGGACTTAACTAGAAATGATATGGGTCTCATGAAACATGTGGATCCAGTAAAAATTACTGTAAAACAAGGAATAGATTTTCCAAATGTTCCTCAGTATAAAATGAAAGCTGAAACAATTGAAGGAGTCATTCCAGTTATTGAGAAATTCATAAGTCAAGGTGTTCTGAAAGAGATTGAAAGCAGCCCATGTAATTCACCGATTATGGGTATCAAACAGCGGATCTAGCGCTGCAACGATTCTTCTACTTAGCCATTACTGAGGGCGAGGCGCGACGCCAGACACGCCCACCTCAGCTGGCCACGCCCCCTTAATCGAGTATAAAGTGCGCGCAGCTTGAAAGCGCGACACCCTGATCCTCGAGTCTCCTGAGGCGGAAGCCGGGAGTGTGCCTGTATTTTTAAAATTGTTTGATGTGTGATACTTTGCTATTTTAAATCACTCACCCCTTGCTTACAAACAGCGGATCTAGCGCTGCAACGATTCTTCTACTTAGCCATTACTGAGGGCGAGGCGCGACGCCAGACACGCCCACCTCAGCTGGCCACGCCCCCTTAATCGAGTATAAAGTGCGCGCAGCTTGAAAGCGCGACACCCTGATCCTCGAGTCTCCTGAGGCGGAAGCCGGGAGTGTGCCTGTATTTTTAAAATTGTTTGATGTGTGATACTTTGCTATTTTAAATCACTCACCCCTTGCTTACAAACAGCGGATCTAGCGCTGCAACGATTCTTCTACTTAGCCATTACTGAGGGCGAGGCGCGACGCCAGACACGCCCACCTCAGCTGGCCACGCCCCCTTAATCGAGTATAAAGTGCGCGCAGCTTGAAAGCGCTACACCCTGATCCTCGAGTCTCCTGAGGCGGAAGCCGGGAGTGTGCCTGTATTTTTAAAATTGTTTGATGTGTGATACTTTGCTATTTTAAATCACTCACCCCTTGCTTACAAACAGCGGATCTAGCGCTGCAACGATTCTTCTACTTAGCCATTACTGAGGGCGAGGCGCGATGCCAGACACGCCCACCTCAGCTGGCCACGCCCCCTTAATCGAGTATAAAGTGCGCGCAGCTTGAAAGCGCGACACCCTGATCCTCGAGTCTCCTGAGGCGGAAGCCGGGAGTGTGCCTGTATTTTTAAAATTGTTTGATGTGTGATACTTTGCTATTTTAAATCACTCACCCCTTGCTTACAAACAGCGGATCTAGCGCTGCAACGATTCTTCTACTTAGCCATTACTGAGGGCGAGGCGCGACGCCAGACACGCCCACCTCAGCTGGCCACGCCCCCATGACGCCCCTCCCCACAGACATAAATCATGTGTCTTGCTAGGACGCGCAGCGGACGGGCGCAGCGGGCGCGCCGTCAGCGCGCCGATGGCGCGCCAAAGGCAAGCCCGTCTGGGCCCGTCCGGGCCTGGACCGGGCCCAGGGCCAGACCCCCTGCCTCTTCCACTGATTCTACCCGTACGTATTGGACCAGCACCCAACTTCATCTACTAAACTCCTCCTCTTGCTCGGCTATCACCCGCTGCAACCCACACCACTTAGAATCTGTTCCTTTCCATTGCCCTCAATGCAACTTCACTCTCCCGCCCTACCAATCTTGCCTGCCTCCTCGTCTCACACCGCAGCCCCCCTCATCTAACCACCGGACTCTGAAAGCTGGCTTGATCAATTGCCGGTCTCTCCCCCGTCATGCCAACGACATCTGGATGTCTATCTCCTCAGACGAGTGGGATATTCTATTCCTCACTGAGTCCTGGATCACTGACTCCTCCTCTCCGGATATCTATCTGGCTATCCCCCCAGGATATGATATTAAATGCATGAACCGGGCTGGTGGTAAATCTGGAGGCGGCCTAGCCGTCATCCTCAAATCCCATCTTCAGCTGACCTTTACCAAACTGACTAATATTGGTATAATTGAAGCCATGTACTTCGCTATATCTGACTCCGCGGCAGTTATACTGGCTGGCACATTAGTTTATAACCCCCCTACCGCCACTTCCCCTTCTCTCACTGCCCTCACTCACCAACTGGCTGATCTATCCCTCAAACACCAATATTTTCTAGTCCTAGGTGACTTTAACCTCCACGTAGACAATCCTCTCTGCGTGAAGGCGAACAATCTGTTGGAAACTATGGAAAGCCTGCACCTCAAACAACTAGTCTCCGGTCCCACTCATGTGGCTGGTCACACCTTGGACCTCATCTTCGCCAATTGTTCGACTATCACTGTCCTCCCACCCCTCCCCCTCACTTGGTCCGACCACTATCTTATCCCCTTCTGTTTTGCCCTCGGCCGGAAAACCGTCCCCCTGGCCCCGAGGAAGGAGTTGGGAAGAAAGTGGCACAAGGTCACATGTGCCACCTTGGACCCGGTATTCCACTTCCAGACGGAGCATCTCTCCTCTGATATTGATGGAAATGTTCTCAGGCTAAATGCTGCCCTTGTCAACGCTATTGACTCCATTGCTCCCCAGAAAGTCATTGCCTCCACTAGATCTCGACCCTCCGCCCCCTGGTTCTCTACCTCCCTCCGTGAGGAGAAAAGCAGATGCAAAGCACTCGAACGTAAGTGGAGACTAAACTACGACCCTGAAGCTAAACTTACCTACAGATCTGCCCTGAAAAAATTCCTCAAACAAAAAAAAATCGCTATCAAAGATCATTTTTCTTCTCAAATTACCAATGCCAAAAACTCGTCTAAAACCCTCTTCACCATTGTCAAAGACTTCATCAATCCGCCGGCCAGGGCCACCCAGACCACTGCGAGTCAGGCTCTATGCGAGGGACTCTCAGATTACTTCCTTGAAAAAATTAACAAACTCTGTGTCTCCTTCCCTAAAGTGCTAGTCCCCTTGCCTCCCCCCACCAGTCCCCCAGCTTCTCCGTCCTTCCTCTCCTTCAATAATCTCAACCGGGACGATGCTATTAGGTTACTTACTCACTGCAAATCCGGCGCCCCCTCTGACCCTGTCCCTGCGAAACTCATGGGAGAACTGGCGCCTTCGCTAGCCTGCTCCTTCCTCTCCATCTGGAACGCCTCTCTTCACCATGGCTTCTTCCCTACCACTTGGAAGGAGGCCTTGGTGATTCCTATCCTAAAAAAGGCGGATGCCGACCCCACTGTTTTCGCCAACTACCGCCCCATCTCCCTTCTCCCCAAACCCGCAAAGGTCCTGGAAAAAGCCGTGCAGCTGCAACTCACGGAATATCTGGAAAACCACTCTCTGCTGCACGACTCACAATCCGGATTTAGAGCTGGATTCAGCACGGAGACGGCATTGTTGGAAGTATCGGAAACTATTCGGGAATGCGTGGACAGGGGCGAGGAGGCCATGCTGGTCCTCCTCGACCTGTCCGCAGCTTTCGATACGGTCTCCCACCCCATCCTCCTTGACCGACTCAAACAGATAGGCATTGGTGGCACTGCCTTCAGCTGGATTAAGTCCTTCCTTTCGGGAAGAAGTCAGAGGGTACTGCTGCGCCCTTTTAAATCGGAGGAAAAACCCCTGTCATGCGGTGTGCCTCAGGGCTCCGCCCTCAGCCCCCTGTTCTTTAACGTCTATCTTGCCCCACTGGCCGACGTTGTGGAGTCCTACGGAATCAGGGTGGTCTCCTATGCTGACGATACTCAGCTGGTGTTTTCCTTCAGAGACCACTCGGACTCCGCATTCACCAACTTCCGCCAGTGCCTCAACAACATCAGCGTCTGGATGACTGATAACCATCTCAGACTAAATGCAGACAAGACGGAGGTGCTGTTTTTCAATCAGAAGGATCCCATCCCCTCCTCTTGGTGGTGGCCCACGGCACTTGATCCCGCTCCCTATCCCGTTCACTCTGCTCGTAACCTGGGTTTTCAGTTCGACGACTCCCTTTCATGCAAAACTCAGGTCAATAAAGTGACCTCTGCCTGCTTCCTGAAGTTGCGCATGATCAAAAAAATACTCCCCTATCTCCCCCTGGATTCCCGCCGTACAGTTACCCAAGCCCTCATCACGTCCCACCTGGACTATGCTAACAGCCTCTATGCTGGTGCCCCCCAGTATCTGTTAGACCGGCTCCAGATTGTCCAGAATGCGTCGGCCAGATTGATTGGTAATATTCCCTACCGTCAATCAGTATCCGCGTATCGTAAGGAACTTCACTGGCTACCAGTGGCCAGCCGTATCCAGTTCAAGATCCTTACCCTTACCTACCGAGCCGTCAACGACCTCGGACCCAACTATCTGAAAAAACGTGTCTCTATATCTCGCTCCATCAGATCCTTGAGATCCAATGACCTCCGCCTCCTGATCTCTCCCCGTTTCAGACTATCTAGAATGGGTGGCAGAGGGTTCAGTGTCATTGCGGCAAAACTGTGGAACGCTCTGCCAATCGATCTGAGATTCTGTCCCTCCGAATCCATCTTCCGAGCCAAACTCAAAACCTGGCTCTTCTCTGGACTTTGATTTTACCCTACTGTTCTCCATGCTCTATGCTCTTCCTTCTCCCCTGGAGGCTCAGGTTCTAGCGCCGGGACACCCCTTCGGGGGTAGCTGTGCGCTCTATAAATCACATTAACAAAAAATAAATAAAAATCAAAAAGCCAAACAGAACTTACAGAATTGTTCAGGATTTAAGAAAAATGTATCAGATTGTTGTTCCATGTTGCCCAATTGTTCCAAACCCTGCGGTAATTCTTCATCAGATTCCGCATGATGCAGAATGGTATACGGTCATAGACCTATGTAATGCATTCTTTACAGTTCCACTGCATCCAGAAAGGCAACAAATGTTTGCATTCAGGTTCCAGAACCGCATTTTAGCATGGTGTCGTATCCCACAGGGGTACACTGAAAGTCCATCTATTTTTAATCAGTTATTAAAGAAATCCCTGGAAGATCTGATTTTATCTGGAAATTCAACATTGGTCCAGTATATTGATGACTTGCTTGTAGCAGCAAAGACACAGGAAAATTGTGTAACGGATACCATTACCCTTTTAAATCGATTGGCAGATGAAGGACATAAAGTGTCACCTGCAAAATTACAGTTTTGCAAGCAAGAGGTAAAATATCTTGGTCACAGAATTGCAAAAGGCACCAGACAAGTGACTATAGAAAGAATTAAAATGATTCGAGCAATACAGCCCCCAACTACACAAAGACAGGTTAGAATGTTTCTGGGAATGGTTTGTTACTGTCGTCAGTGGATTAGTGGATTTTCGGTAATTGCAAAACCTGTGCAAAGACTGACAAAAGCAGACATAAAAGATCCAATTAGATTGACAGGCTTTTGAAGAGCTAAAAAGAAGTTTGTGTGAAGCTTCAGCTTTGGGAATGCCAGACTATGAAAAAGAATTTGAATTATACTGCAGTGAAAGGGAAGGTTGTGCACTGTCAGTATTGATCCAGAGACATGGAAAACTGAGAAAGCCAATTGCTTATTTCTCAGCTGTTTTGGACCCTGTTGCAAAGGCTTTGCCAGGTTGCTTAAAAGCAGTAGCTGCAACAAGTGTAAGTCTTGAGCAGAGTGAAGGAATCATTATGGGATTTCCTGTAAAGGTATATGTACCTCATTTGGTTGAGATTCTTCTTACCAGAAGCAAGACTCAGCATTTAACAAGTAACAGATTGACAAAATACGAGAAAACAATTCTGGTATCAGATAATGTTTCTATTGCAAGATGTGTGAATTTAAATCCTTCCACATTATTGCCAGATGGTGTTGTTACTGAGGTTAATAATGAAATTGACATTGATCATGAATGCCTGGATGTTGTAGATTATTGCACCAAACCTCGGCAAGATATAAAAGATGTTCCTCTGCCTGAATCTGATTTGGTTTATTTTGTTGATGGTTCCTGTTTAAGAACAGATGAAGGCATTCTGAGAGCAGCATATTCGGTATGCACAGTTTTAGATGTTGTAGAGGGTTCGCCTCTTGATGGAATCAGTTCAGCCCAAATTGCAGAATTGGTTGGTCTAATTCGAGCCTGTGATAATGCAGAAGGGAAAATAGTTACCATAGTGACTGATAGTCAGTATGGGTATGGCGTGGTTCATGACTATGGTCAGCTCTGGTCTCAAAGGGGTTATTTAACTTCTGCGGGAACGCCAATCAGAAATGCAAAATTGATCAAGAGATTGATTGATGGCATTCAGTTACTAGAACAAATTGCTGTTGTGAAATGTGCAGCTCATAAAAAAGGTGAGGACTATATTACCAAAGGAAATGCTTATGCGGATGAAATTGCAAGGTATTGTGCAAAGAATAATTATTCAATCAATCGGGAAAAAGACAAAAGTCACATTTTGAACTCTCTCATGCCAATATCTGTAGTAGAAACATGGCAGGGAGTAAAAGAATTACAAGATGAGGCAGATGAAGAAGAGAAAACACATGGTTAAAAGCAGAGTGCAGACAGCGAGAGGAAGATGGAGTTTGGGTCTACAAAGATGACAGGCCAGTAATGCCAAATTGCATGATTGCTGACATGGCGCGGATGTACCATGGTCCAGGGCATTTAGGAAGGGATTCCATGATTAGATTATTCAGAGAAACCTGGTTTAGTCCAAAATTCAGAATTATTGCAGAGTCGCTTTGCCAAAGATGTTTGCCCTGCCAACAAATGAATCCTAACAGGAAGACTGTTGTGAGTTTGGGAACCATAGGACGGGAGGGTGGTCCTTTTACCAGGTTGCAGATGGATTTCATTGACATGCCACAACATAATAAGCTCAAATATGTGCTTGTGTTTGTTTGTCTGTTTTCAAGATGGGTGGAAGCTTTCCCAACTCGTCACAATGACTCAGTCACTGTGGCAAAACTACTGTTGAGGATGATCATACCTAGATATGGTTTTCCAGTGACTATTGAGAGTGATCGTGGAACGCATTTTGAAAACAGATTGTTAAAATTAATTTGTGAAGCTTTGGGAACTGAGCAGAAGCTACATTGTGCATACAGACCAGAAGCATCAGGTGTTGTAGAACAAATAAATGGAACAATCAAAAACAGAATTTCAAAAATGTGCTTAGCTACAGGAGTAAAGTGGACAGACGCTTTGCACCTTGTTTTGATGTCTTTGAGAAGCACTCCTGAGAAAAAGACAGGCCTAAGTCCCCATGATATTTTAATGGGTAGAGTTATGAGGCAAGCATTTGTTCCAGTTGGCAAGCTTTTGAGTATAAATGATAGTGCAATTATTGAGTACTGTCAGAATCTTTCTGATACAGTTAATTCTGTGTTTCACCAGGTGGGAACAGATGTGATTACAAAAGAAAAAGAACAAGCTCATGATCTGTTACCCGGAGATTGGATCAGAACCAAAGTGCATCGAAGGAGAAACTGTTTAGTACCTAGATGGCAGAAAGCAAGACAAGTAATTCTTGTGACAAATAATGCTGTACAGTGTAGGGGTTTGAAATGGTGGGTGCATGCAAGTCACACCATTCGTATACCACCTCCTGATAATAATTCTGATGAAGTAAGTGATACAACTACTGATTCAGATTCAGAAGGAGATCCTGAAGGTTCAGAGTCTGATGATCAGCAAAACGATCAGGCATTGAATGAAAAAGATCTGGAGATTGTGATTCTAGATCAAGAAAATGAAAATCTGTTAGAAAAAGAATCTCAAGCAGAAAAAGAGGATTCGGAAGCAGAAAATTCTGAGCAAGACAATAATCTAGTCCAGGAGAGTATTGAAAAGCAGGAGAGTAACTCTGTATACAGGAACAAAAATTCTGAAACTGGGAAGCTAAAGGTGATACCTGAAGAAGAGGAAGGATTACCAAGTACCAGCTATAAGGATGATGTTCCTAATGGAGTGAAGCTGCTGAGTAAAGAAGTTCCTAGGTACAGATTTTAAGTCTCAGAAACAGATACAGATGAGAGTGACGAAGGTTCTGAAATAAGAAAATTCAGAAAAAGATCTTGGAAAGCTGAATGCAATGAAACTGTCCCAAAGAAGAAAATCTTGAAGAAAGGAGATATTTGGCCTGAAGAAAATTTTAAATTCAAATTGATAAAGAAGTCAAAAGAACAGGTCAACGAAATCTCAAGTCAGGGAGCTGACTCTGAAAAGAAAAACGAGAAAGGCAGAAAAATTTAAGTAATTAGTGGAAAGGCAAAAAGAGTGATTAAGCCCAATCAAAAGTATAAGTCCCCAGAGTGGACATACATCATAATCCCGCCAATTGTTGAAGTTGAAAGTAGCAGTCAGGAGGATTTAAAAGAAGCTAGTGACAATGATTGAAGTCGTTTTCTTTTAAATTAGGGTTAGCTGGAAAACACGTTCATGTGACGCAAGGTCAAATAAAAGCTGCTTTAGGGGTTTTAAAAAAAAAAAATTTAAAGGAGAGATATAGTTTACTTACATTACTTATATTTTTGATAAATTTTATTTACTTACATTACTTACATTTTTGATAAATTTAAAAAAAATTGTTTTTGAAAATGCCTAGTTCTGATACTTCAAGGTGTTCCATTTTAAGAAGGTGTTGTAAAATGTCTTCAATTTGTGTGGTTATTTTAATACTGGTTTGGTTAATTTTAGCTGCAGTTTACCCTTTTGGTATAGATAAGCAGAAATTTAAGGCCAATATGACAAGTAAGGCCGTGACTAAACAGGAAAAGCATGCTGGCAAGTCGAACAGAGTTATTGAGCATAATCCAGAGATCCATCAAGATAGATCTGTTGGAGATTTTTCTAGCAATTCATTTTCTAGGCTTTTGTCTGAATATGTTAAAGTGATGAATGTAAAGGACTGCTATGTATGTGTGAAGCTTCCTGCTTCTGTCTCAGAGGGGGTTACTTATAACATGTTACCCCTCACATATGGCATCACTTGCAGTGTGATTGCTAGTTTGTTTTATCAAACAGGTCGCCTGAAGTACTATTACTCAGACTTTGATGAGGTTTTTGCAAACCTAAAAGTTGTAAATAGCTTAAATAAAGTTAAGCCTGTGAAGCAGATGAGGGAATTCTTTTTGGTAACTAATGAACTTAATTATGAATATGCTTATAGAAATAATTTAACATGCAAGATGAGAGCAGAAGAAAAGACTTTCCTGAATATGGTTGAGGAGAGAAGGGCAATTTATAAAAGAAATGAGGTGCTTAAACATGCTAAGTCTAAATTCTGGCAAATAGAGGATGCCAAGCTTAATGGTGTTAAAACAAATGCAGCAATTTACATTGATGAACCAGTTAGTGGTAAATTTTGTATTAGAAGAGATAACACATTTTATGATAACTTCTTTGTTGGTGCTAGTCAATGTGAGGATACCTATCGTATCATAGGGGGATGGGGATTTAAAGGTGGGAGAGATCCTATTTTTCCTGGAATTTATTTTATCTGTGGTAACAAAGCATATTTTAGCCTCCCAGATCATTGGTATGGGACGTGCTACCTTGGACTAGTTTTTCCAAAGATTTTCCATGTTGACAGAAATGAAAAAAATACCTTTGAATTCGGAGAACACCTGAACAGGTTTAAGAGGGAAAGTTTTACAGAAGTCATGGGAGACATTTTTGGTGCGATTATTCCCATGGTAGGAATAACGATGAATTCAGTCAAGATAAGAAAGGTTTCCACGATTGTAGCTAGATTGTCAACGGATACTGCCAGTGTTTTCCAGTTAGTTAATACAGAACTTGTTGCTACTAGAAGTATGGTTATGCAGAATCGTCTTGCATTAGACATTCTGCTTGCAAAAGAGGGAGGAGTCTGTGGGGTCCTGCATGTCCAGCATTGTTGTACTTATATTCCTGACAAGAGTCGGAATATTGAGACCCGTATTAAAAATATCACTGAATTTCATGCTGAAATAGAACCCCTGGAAGAGGAAAATTTTACTGAACGTTTAGGCAAAAGAATTCAGGCAATTAAAGAATGGTTTTCAGAAATTGGCAGCTCAATCATTGGCAAAGTGCTCTGTCCAGTAATTGTCATCATTATGGTGATACTTTTGTTAACAATTAGTTGCATGATCCACAAGAGAAAGAAGCATCAGAGGGAAAAGAGGAGGATTTATAAACTTAGAAAAGAACAAGAGAAGGAATATGAATTAGAAGAAATGCGGAGGGATCAATATGGAGAAAATGAACAAACTGCTGAAACAGGGGTTTAGGGAAACTAATACTGAAGGAGCTCAAGATGTGATGTCTCTAAATTGGGTTCAACATTTTCTACATTTTGGGTGTTGTTTGGTGATTTTGAAATCACCAGATGAGGGAGTTGATGGAGCGAGTTTCAGAATTGATTTTAATCTGGCTCGTGATGTTAATCTCCCATAACCTGACTAATTTTATTAATGAGTTTTTGCATGATTTGTGTTATTAAATCAACTTAAGAGTAAGATTCCACACACTATTACACATGGGACTAACGTTATGTGCTTTATGTTGCATTTGCAAGTATGTTTTATAATTCATAACTAATGTTGTTTTGTTTGTCCTATTGTCTTTGTCAAACACTAATGCGGCTGATTAATTAATGGCATGTGCTTATTTTGTATGTGGTTCTGTCTATGTTGTGTCTGTTTATCTTTTACAGATATATGAAGAATCCTGCTGGACTTTATGAAGAATGGTAGATTTTATAAAATGCTGCTTTTCTGTGCTTTTTGCTAGGTGACTTGTATTAATGGGTTAACATTAGCAATGGAAGGTGGGTAACAGAATGACTTTCATAACCTGAGATTAATTATTCTTTTGTGTTTGTTTGAATACTAGCCCGAGTGAAAGGCTTGAGGCCTGTGATGGTTAGCCTGACAGAGATGAGCCAAGCACAGCCATGTTGGAAGGCTCTTTCAAAAGACATTTCTTTGAATAAACTGAAGTCAAAAACAAGAACAAATGTGCAAAATGTGCTCTGAAAAGTAATTTTCAAGGCTAAGGAAGTGACAAGCGGTGGATCAGCCGAGCTATGGAGGAAACTGTGAAATGATTTAATAAAATGTATCAAACCTCGGAAGCCGGTGTCGCTTCACGTGAAAGGACAATGGCAAATGACGTTCTCGTGTGTTGAAAAAGTGGCCTCAGGATGGTCTGACGACTAGCAACCAATCAGGTTGCTGAAAGACATTAAAATAATTACATTTTAGTTAGAATAGTGAGTTAGAAAGGTATAAAACCTAAGCCCTTTGAGAGGAGCGGGGCTGACTGTTCTTGAGGGCGAAGTGCTGTCCGTTTTCCTAGGACACGTAAGAATGTTTTGCTAAGTGTCTTTTCCTTTGCAGGTCAGAAAGCTAACATAGGGATTTAGGTTATGTTTGTTTAAATTCTTTCATGATGCTATCTTGAAATGCCAGACTTTTGTGCCTTATTCTAATTTGAAATAAAGCTACTGATTTAATTAAATGATTGCAATTAATAAAAATGAGCTAATAAAAGTGATTTGAAAATCTATGCTTTAATTTTAAAAATAAAAGACTTAAAACGTCAAGCTGGTCTTGATTAATTTAGTCGTTACCATTAGCTGATTCATTGACCAAAAGTGTCATAATTAAATGTTTATGTTTATGTAAAATCCGCCATGGTTAAAAAGGTTATACTGCAGTTGTATATAATGTACATATAAATTTAGTTAGTCTGATTAATTAGGCCACATGATTCAGTTGCTCAATTTCTGTCTCAGCTTCATGGGCCTTGTGAGATTTATATGATGGTGAGTGTGGTGTAGTATTGAGACGGAATTTCTATATGGGCGCTGAATCACCCTGAAACCGGTCCCAGGATGCTTGTTTCCGGTCCAGTGAAGACCTGGCTTGGCAGTTCAGGCTGGACTGTTCCCATGAGGCATAGGGTCAAGACTGATTTGCATATAGCTTGGTCCGAACTGGGATGGCGAAGTGAGTTAAAGAACGATGATGGATTCAACCCAGATCTGTGACTGTGGGTGAGTGTCTGAAAGGTTGCAGTGCTCCATCCATCATCTCCTTGTGTTTTCTTTGTTTGCCCTAAGTTGGCTGGGTATGCCCAGACATGGGTCCCTTGCTCACTTTGCCCCTGGATTCAAGCTAGCCTGGCTGATAAGGGGTGTTACCCCAAAACCGGTCACAGGATGCTTGTTTCCGGTCCAGTGAAGACCTGGCTTGGCAGTTCGGGCTGGACTGTTCCTACGAGGCACATGGTCAAGACTGATTTGAATATAGCTTGGTCTGAACTGGGGTGGCTAAGTGAGCTCAAGAACGATGATGGGTCCACCCCAGATCTGTGACTGGGGGTGAGTGTCTGAAAAGTTTCAGCGCTCAGTCCATCATCTTCTAGTGTTTGCTATACATATGCAAATTGTTCTGTCCTACTTTTTAGAAGAGACTGCTCTTTGTTCTTTTACAATTTGTCCAAGTTTTATTTTGGGAATCTTTTGAAAGTAGAAAGTGGCAAAAAATCTTCTTAACTTTGCCTTTGCCATGGATCTCAGTGAAATAATTTCATGAGTTGTGAGAGAGTTTCCAATACAATTTGAAATAACCTCGAGGACTTTTCCCTTTGTGCTATTTTATTGGATGGCTGCATGGTCACATATTTTTCTGTTCCCTTAGACATTGGGATTTTTTTATATTACCTATCAGGGAGTGGACACATGTGTTTTTTGTTGCAGTGCATCTATAGCATATAACCCTCAGACTAACTTCAGATAGTTTGGACGCCCAGTAAACATATTTGTGGTTTCCAGGCTCTAGTTCCTAAATCCACCTAGCATCTAGTGTCTGGATTTCAAAGCATGCTGTCCTAGATATGATTTATGCTGCAGGTGCAGTCTGCCCACTCTTACCTCATTGTTCCGTGTGTGCCACTGAATCTGATGCTGGTCCACGTCTAATGTCCCGTTTGTGTAGCTGCCGAAGGTTGAGTACTGCACATTCCTGTTTCTTTCATGCCAGAGCAGAAGATTGTAGCCCGTGTTGAGATTTCCAAAGTCATCATAGTGAAATGAAAGGTTGTTAAGACGAAACTGGACTCTCCTCACCTCTTCCAACAACTGCGGGACAGTAAAATGGGAGGCAAAGAAATTGATGGAATTGTGGAGGCGTATAACACAGCATTACCTCTTCGTACATCTTCCTTGTCCAGTTCTTACAGTCTGAGCAGTCCCCAGCTCCCACTAATATTGTATGTATGTATGTATGTGTGTTCTTATATAGCGCTCGACTTACCCTTGGGCATCTCGGCGCTTACATTGGGAACCCGTCCTGGCTTTTTCCCTGTGAGAAACCCGTACTGGGAATCTCCAAGGTGAAAGCCAGGCATCCCGCCGCGGGGGGGGCCGTAGTGGAGATTAAGCAAGCTGTTGCCCAGAGTTGCAGAGTGTGAACCCGTGATTCGAGTAGGCACCGGAGTGAGAATTATCGAGTCTGTGGACACTTGGGCTCAGACCCTGCCGCTTCGGGAATTGAACCCTGGTCCCGGGTCTGACCTCTACTCCAGGGTATGCCTCCTCTAACCAGTGAGCCACACTTCTCCACTATATTGATTACCTGGGCCAGCCAAAAACATACCCCCAATATGGCCACCCCTATCCCAGCATGCCATATAACAGGGAGCCTCATCTGGCCACAACCTAAAAATATCCAAGCTAACCTGAACCAAAATATAGGATAGGAGAAGGGAGGGGGGGATTCAAGACTGAGACGAAGGAGTCCTGTATACAGAGTGATGAAGTTTGCCAGTAAGTAACCGGGTATTGCTAACGTGCATTGAGCTAACTATATTCACTTCTGTCACTTAAATATATGGTGTCATTATTAGTCAACTCAACGCTACTCATTTTATTGATCTTAAAAGGGTAAATACTATTTCGGCCCTGCTATGACTCGAACCTGGGACAAGCACAGACCTCTGAAATTGGAACTCTACCTGAACTATTTTAACTACAAATGATCAAGTAAGGGGAAGAATGTCGGCCTGCTAAGAAGGTTTTACTAAAAAGGATCTGTACAGGGTGCATGCAAATTCAGAGTGACTGAAATGGAGCTGGGTGATGCTGAATGGGGCTAGATCATAAGAAAGGTTCTCTGTTTTCTGTTTTTACTGATTGTACTTATAAGTACAAAGAAAAAAAATCTGCAGTCATCAGAATTGCAAAGAATCATGTCACCCTTGGAATGAAGTAGTTATAGATGGGGAAGGGGTGGTGACTGCCTCCCTAGTCACTAAGACCAAGGCATTTTTGCCCACTTGAGGATCACATATCTGTGGGTGTTTTGAGGGACAGCTGAAGGAGTGTTCAAGGCCTTTTAGGCTGATCACGGGCAGGATGATGCTGTCTACCAGCTGGTTGTGTCTGGGGGTGAGCTATGATGACTGGCTGAAGGTTTCTGAGGGTGCAAAATGGGTAATTTGAGGGCCTACAGTGGACATTTGATGGCAAGTTGGCAATCTCGAATAGCTGGCTGGGTAGTGTAATAATCAGGTGGTGAAGACTGAAAACAAGCTGATAATTTTTTAGAGGCATGCTGGGTCTATCCAAGGTCACACCAAGGTTCTCTAAGGTCTGGGTCAGTAGTTTTCGGCTAGCTACAAATGTCGGAAGATAGACCAAGAACTGGAGAGGTGGGTAACAATCAAATAGGGGTTTCTGAAACCTAAGAGCGTGATTTAGAGTTTGGCAGACAGGGTACTCCGTCGATAACATGATGAAGGATCCTGTGCACAAAACTCTCAGGTCACCCGTCTGAATTTAGAGATGGGCAGACCATACGTTTTCCATCCTCAGAGCCCCCATCGGCTCAGTCGGGGGGAAAGGTTAATCCGGCAATATGAAGGAGCATGGGCCATCAGAATGAGGCCATTACACTGCTCACCCTCAAAGGCGCTGCATGGAAGCGACATGTCAGGAATGCGCTGTATTTAACATTATAGGGTGCATTCCTGCTCTCAGCCTGCGCTGGACTATAATGTGCTGCCTAGCGCCAATGCAGGCAGAATTGTTTTTGTGCAGGAAGGGACACCTTCCAGCACAAAACAATCTTCAAATACATTTTTCTCTTTTGAATGACACTGCAATCACACATTTCCACAGGTTGTGGGTATAAGCCATCTCAACTCTAAATGTGGAACTTGTCCACGCCTTGACTCTTGTGAATTGGCCCACAGAGAACAAGCTGAAACGTATCGACACACGAGTATTTTGAAATTGGCACCCCAATTTGAGTACATTGTAAATAAAATAAAGAAGATAGAATACATATTGAACCTCAAAGCTCTCATTTCCAGACTCTGATTAGGAATATTTTTAATTGAAATATTTTACATCTATATCTCATACGGATTATTAACAGTGTACAAATGTTATAATATTATTTTCATACAATGTTTTTCATCATTGTATTTTACTGTATTGTATCATTTGTATAGCTCTTATTAACACTGTGTGGGGTACTGACTTCTATGATTTCCTCCCAGACAACTTCCACTTTTATTATTATTGATAAATTATTAATGAATTACATTTCAGAGTAAAAAAGAGCCAATGCGGTTAAAGGAGACTTACCCTGCTCCCATTTGTTCGGCTAGGACAGCAGACTGGAACAGATTTGGTAGTTATTTTGCTCAATCTTATCTCACCTATTCTCTGACCTGTGAGCCTTGCCAAAACAAGTTTTATAGATGTATCCACTTCTCACTCTCCACCTGCCACCGCCCAGTAACTCTGTTTTCTTCAAGGTTTAAGTAATGAGTCATTATTGATACTTGATTATATCAGTTTAACATTGTTTATTGACAGTCATTACAAAGAAGGAAGAGGAAAGGAATAGAAAGTATGGGGAACAGGGAGGCACATGTGAAGGCACCTACAAAAGGGGTAAGTAATTTGCAGTTCATTAAAGATACACCCACATCTACTCGCTGTATTACTACCCAAAACAGGCTCAAATTTACACCAGCCAAGTCTTGTAAGTCACACACCACACATGGCCACTGCAAGGGACTCAAACTTAAACCGATGGAGAAGGGGAATATTATTTACAGCATAAACTCAAACCCCAAAAAGACAAATAAATAAAAGAAATACAAATTATCATATAACTTTAGCGTGCACCCATATGTATCAAACTGTACAAAAGTATAAAAATCTTAAAAAAGACATTGCCGTAAATCTATATACATCAGATTGTGTAAAAGTAAAATAAAAAATACAGTTAGTGTACGAAAGTGGCCATATAACTATACATTGCAGGCACCTATAGAAATCTCATAATTAGAATGGAAATGTAACAGAAGTACATACTTGAACACATTACAAATATATAAATAGTTAATGAATTATAAATTCACGACTCATCTCGTATCTAACAGTGTTCTAAACAGTCAGAGCAAGTCATAAAATACTGCATGTCCCAAACTATAAATACACACGCATACCACATCACACACACACACACACACACACACACACCACATAATCTCACATGCACGCACACCCACCACACTACACCATCTCGCAGAGTGCAGGGTGTGGGTTCTATTTAAATGTCCCCAATATTAATGTTTGTCAAGTGTGTTTTATTTTCCAAACGTGATGCATGTTTCCATATTCTTTTCAGTTTGCTGTTGTGAATAGTTTAGACAGAGGTAACAGACCAGGCTATATAGAACTACACTTGGTCAATTTATGTTTAAAATGCACTTGTAAAATTATTAGTAGTAACTTGATGCCCATTCTTGAGTTGTACTAGCCCCGAGTCCCTTTTGGCGTGGACTAATACTCTTACGACTAGGCATAAATCCCTGTCCAGAGTTGCTGAATTGCAGCTAGATAGAGATTTACACCACGATTTAGGCCTAAAGCCAGGTTTACAGAAATTCCCGCCTGTAGATTTGTAATTTTTGGGCCCTCAATTTTTCAGTAATTACCAGGCACAACTATAGTCCATTTTTGCTGACAATATAATTTGAATTGGGTTATTTTCTTCATACACACTAGTGTCACCTAAGAGGATTTGAGAAATGTTTTCATGTAGATCACATGGTTTCACAGGTAGCCCTTAGAGTCTACTCAACTTTTTTAGTCTGTCTTCAAACTGAAGCATTAAAATTGACATAAGTATTGATATCACGCTTCCTTACCTGCCACGCTGTAATATTTGGGATCTCCAGACATGCTCCAGAGTCGCACTTCAGGAGATTGTGCAGAGAGTGGGCAATGCTGTACACAGCTGCGTAGGCACTGTATGTGTAATTGCTTTTTAGAGCAGATGATATGTTGTCGAAAGAGATGTTTTCACAATCTTGGCACTGATAAGTCTCTAAGGTACTCTGATCTGCAGATGGGAAGAAGCCCTCTCTAGATGTCCAACATAGACTCTCCATTGGTGCTGCTTTGAAGACTTTTAATACATGATCATCAAAGCCAGGAATTTGTCGTCCTTGTACTGTAAAACCAAGTATGGTGCCGATGTTCAGGATCCCCGGTAGGGATAGAATCAGTGGAGAGGTTGCCCAACCATCGCTAGCCATCCATACCTTTGGGCCTAACCCTAGCCTTACCCATTCCGCTAACAAAGGACGTGCTGACACTTCGTCGGCAAAAAGGAGGATGACATTGGCCTGACTGTTGTTAATCTGCTTCACTGTCTCCGCAAAGGTCTCTTTGGCTGCGGGATCATTACCATTTCTGGGGATGGTGTTCTCAAAGGCGGTGCAGATGTCCCGGCCTGAAGTCAGGGCGGAGAACAGCTCCAGGCCCCCATGGCCATACTCATCATCACTACCGATGGCTGCCACCCAGTTCCACCTGAAGAACCGAATGACCTCAACCATGGCTTCTATCTGTATTTTGTCACTTGGGATGGTCCTGAAGAAAGATGGAAAGAGTTCTCGGTCACTGAGGTCATTTCTGCTGGCTGCATAACTCACCTAAAGGCAAAATATAGAGAAAGGGTACAGGTGTAAAAAGACTAAATCAGTTCTTGTTCAAATCAGTGCTTTGCCAATAAATATGAACAATGGAAAGTCATTTGGCATTGAGGTTGGGTAGACCAATTGCTCGTTTCTTTAAGTGATCTGAGGATAGCTTTCAGAAAACATACCCATTCATAAAGAAGATAATAGCCAAGTTCTTCAGAAGATCCTGTTACATGTATCATTCATTTATAAAGTACCCACTAGGAGAAAACCAGGGAAAGTGCATTATTACCTGGGTTTTAATGTAGCTCTTGTTATTGCATATGTTGCATATGGCCGGGATGCCTCTCACCCCCTCCCAACACAATCCCCAAGGATGGGAAGACGGATGCAGTTCTGAACTTTTGGAAGGCGGGAGGGAGTTACCCTCCCGGCCGTATTTATTAAAATATGAAACAAAATTAAAACATTAAAATAACAGTTTCATATCATGTGCAATTTTTCATTTATACATTACGATGTTTATTGGCTAACCTTAACAAATCTCTAATACAAAGGTTCTCCTAGCCGAGTCTAAACATCCTGCAAATGCATACTTTCTAAATAAAAATTGTACATCCTAACATTACGGGCCAACGGCAAGGTCGTAACCGGTGTCAGATCACTACTACCAGAACTCCCTCCTCACGTGTGAGGGGCGGGCGCACAGAGGACTGTACCTCTGTGCCAACTTCCAATTTCCCTTGTCTTAGCGGGGGCCCCTTACTTAACTCGACGCCATCTTAATGGTCATCTGAGGACTCGTGTGAGGTGTCTAGAAGGTAGCGTGGACCCCCCTCTCACCCCACACTGTTCATCACATCCGCCGTCGCGGATATCCTGGCCCCGGGAAATTCCTAGGAGGGGCATCGAGCCGCCTCCTCCCCTGGGAGGGGCCTATGACCGCCTTCCCTTCGGCGACCCCATACTTAGTGGGTGCCGCCTCCCCGTGTGAGGGGCTCATGGCCACCCCCCCCCCCCGGGCGCTCCCATCCATAATGGGTGGCGCCCCTCCTCTAGGGATCTTGAAATTACTTCTCACCGATCATGACCTTACCGCCCGACCAAAATAAATACGACGTTTTGAACCTAATGAAGAGCGGAAAAGCGGTTAAACTGGACTTTGCAATATAAACCTTTTATCTATACATGTAACACATTTTTAAATTAGACTGTGATACTCCGCTCAATTTGAGTGAGAAAACATGCTATGAAGCAAATCATTTTATTGCAATTCAAAAATTTAAAACTTTATTACACATAAAAATCCTGGAAAAAAGAGATATTATCACCGCAAATCAACTTAATTGCAATACTAATCGTTGCCATAAGGGGCTGGTGGGTGGGTCAAAATTGCTCCTTGTTCCGTCGAGGGCTCACGTGCAACGAGAGAGTGCAGCTTCCAAGCACCGGAACAAGAGGATGCTTCTTTGGGTTGTTGCTCCTTTTATTCCTCTTCAGGAGGGCGTGTACCCTCCTCTGGTACGCCTACGGGGCGTGGCCAATGGTGTAGGTGTCTAGGACAACCCCTTTTGGGCGGGAAAAGGCGTGCCCCGGCTACGCCGCTTCGGGCATACCAGCCGAGACACGCCCCCCCGCCCAAAATGGTTTCCCGGGGGGATCCGGGCCCCCTACCATACGTTCGGGGGGACCGAGTGGTCGCCCCTTTCCATATGGCCGGGATGCCTCTCACCCCCTCCCAACACAATCCCCAAGGATGGGAAGACGGATGCAGTTCTGAACTTTTGGAAGGCGGGAGGGAGTTACCCTCCCGGCCGTATTTATTAAAATATGAAACAAAATTAAAACATTAAAATAACAGTTTCATATCATGTACAATTTTTCATTTATACATTACGGTGTTTATTGGCTAACCTTAACAAATCTCTAATACAAAGGTTCTCCTTGCCGAGTCTAAACATCCTGCAAATGCATACTTTCTAAATAAAAATTGTACATCCTAACATTACGGGCCAACGGCAAGGTCGTAACCGGTGTCAGATCCCTACTACCAGAACTCCCTCCTCACGTGTGAGGGGCGGGCGCACAGAGGACTGTACCTCTGTGCCAACTTCCAATTTCCCTTGTCTTAGCGGGGGCCCCTTACTTAACTCGACGCCATCTTAATGGTCGTCCGAGGACTCGTGTGAGGTGTCTAGAAGGTAGCCGGGACCCCCCTCTCACCCCACACTGTTCATCACATCCGCCGTCGCAGATATCCTGGCCCCGGGAAATTCCTAGGAGGGGCATCGAGCCGCCTCCTCCCTTGGGAGGGGCCTATGACCGCCTTCCCTTCGGCGACCCCATACTTAGTGGGTGCCGCCTCCCCGTGGTGTGAGGGGCTCATGGCCACCTCCCCCCGGGCGCTCCCATCCATAATGGGTGGCGCCCCTCCTCTAGGGATCTTGAAATTACTGCTCACCGATCATGACCTTACCGCCACAGGCCGGATAGTTGACCGGCTATCCGGACCCCCCACACTCCTACTAAAGGTCATGATTACACAAACCCCTTAACCAAGCTATGAAGTCTCCTATGAGTAAGACATTCCCCTCCCGGGACAAATGAACCCCATCTTCTAGGTACATGTTATCCCCCCGAATACATCCATGCGGAATACAGTGCAACTGTCCTGAACGAAACAATCTACCCAGCTTGTTATTGACTTTCTTTACTGAATGATTCAAGGCTGACACAGAGAGGGCCCCCCGCCACACCTTCCTTGGAATTATGTGTGACCATGCTATCGTGCACCCCGGGACCCTCTTTGCCAACCAGCTAACAGTGGATAGGACACGCTCGAGGAGTACTCGCCGACCGAGCGGCACCAAATCATTGCCTCCCAAATGCACTATGATTATAGACGGCGGTGACCTTGTCCGCCCTAACAGTCCCTCGACAAAACCTTGAAACTGGTCAATACAGAGCCCGCCCCTTCCGTGGAAGGTCACCCTGTACCCGTATTCCCCAGCTGCGTGAATCATGTCACCTGCCTTGAATACGTCCGCGGCACGCCTCACGTATGAGTGGCCGACGACCCACACCACTCTCTCCTCAGCCGGTGTTCTTTGACCGCTGGTCCCCAGGTGTCGGGTCAACTGCACAGTCCGCCCCGCCTCGCAAGCTCGCGAAACTGTAAACCAAACAAAAGACAAGAAGCGTGAGTGCATGACATTAGCTTCACAACATGTGCAACCGCACATACCTTTTATAACAATTTGAGGACCATCGCCCCAAGTGTTTCACCATTTCAACACTTTGACCCCTGGCTGTAGCCTCTGTAGCAGCCCCTATCCTGAAGGAATGGGTCCCAAAATCGCTCGGGTCCAAGCCCGCTGCCGCGATTGCCAAAGTCAACACCCGCTGAAACTGAAACCTTGTCAGTGGGGTGGCGTCGGTGTGTCTCAGCAAGCTTCCCCCCCATGCTGCCGCCCTCTGCGCCAGATATTCCTCAACGCACTGCACCGGGCACATGGGGGACCCTCGCATGCGCTGGACCACAACACTGTCCCCCATCGCACCTTGATCGGTTTTCGACCTGGCGATTCTGATTACCATTGAATCACCCTTGATCTGGACGTGCTCCCGACACAGACCTCCCCCCACATCCTTCTTATTTTTTGCCACCAGCTCGCTCACCCGCATAGCCCCATGGAATGCTAATGCAAAAGCGGCCCGGAATAGCACTGCTTCGGACTGGGAGGAACATGTCGCGGGGAGCACCGACATCAACAGGGACAATCTTTCAAACCCAATCGGGTGCCTCTCGTCTACCCTTCGACCCTCGAGGCGTTGCCACCCTCGCAGTGCCTTCTTTACCAAAAAGGACGATGTAGGGTCCTTGATACCATACGCCTGCGCCATGAATGCAATGGCGGCCCTGTGTCTATTGGCCGTCGCTGCTGATCGGCCTGCCTTGTGGAGTGCTACTAAGAACTTCAGTACATACTCCTCCTGCTCCCATTTATCCCCTTCTGCTGGACCCAAAAATGCGCAATAGGAACGAAACGCTACTTCGTACGCCCTCCTTGTCCTGGGGGCTAAGCTGGCTCCCACGAGGTCCTGTAATCCGGGGCACCGAGCGACCAGAGAGCTTCGGGAAATGGTGCCGCCATTAGATCCGCGGAAGGGAGATAACCCCTGAAGGCCTGCATGTGGGAACGAGAGAGTGCATCAGCTGCTTTGTTCAGTACACCCGGCACATGCCTTGCCCTAAACTGAACGTTCAGTCTCATGCAAAGAAGTACAATTTCCTTTAACAATCTCAAAATCCACTTGCAGCGTGCTGCCTGGTTATTTATGCATTCAACCACGGTCATGTTATCAGACCAAAACACCACTGAGCGATCACAGAACTTGTCCGGCCATGCCTTTAGGGCCACCAAAATGGGGAACAATTCAAGGAACCCAATGTTACCTGTTAACCCACTGGTGTGCCACCACGTCGGCCATGTTTGCGCCGACCATCGATTACCAAAGATGGCGCCAAATCCCACGCTCCCTGCCGAGTCGGTCCACAAACCCAGCTCGTCCGAGGATGCTGGTGGTTTGCTCCATACCACTCGACCGTTGAAATCCGCCAGAAATGCCAACCATATGTGCATATCCTGGCGAACCTCTGCCGACAGTCTCTTGCGGTGGTGTCCTTCCTTGAGACCGACCATGGCTTGTGAAATAGAGCGGGAAAAGGGGCGGGCCATTGGTATCACTCTGAGGGCAAAGTTAAGCTGGCCCACCGCTTGTTGCAACTGCTGAAGAGTTACCTTTTCCTTGCTAATGCACAATTCTAGCGAGGCCCTGAATTTCATTACTTTGTCCCTGGGCAGGCGGAAGCATCCCTCCACTGAATCGAACTCAATTCCAAGAAACTCGAGTGAAGTGGATGGCCCCACCATTTTACCTGGTGCCAATGGCACGCCAAACCGTTTCATGAGATTGCAAAATTCCATTAAAGCCTGTGCACATTTCGTGTCACCGGCTGGCCCCAAGAACAAGAAATCATCTAGGTAGTGCATCACCTGTGTATAGCCCGTAGCTCTGGTGAACGCCCATTGCAGAAAACAACTGAATTTCTCAAAATAAGCACAAGAGATGGAGCAACCCATTGGCATACATCTATCCATGTAATAGCGTCCTTGAAACACAAAGCCTAACAGACGCTGATCCTGAGGGTGTACCGGGAGCAACCGGAATGCTGATTCAATATCCGATTTAGCCATCAGCGCTCCGGGCCCCAGGCGATTCAACATGGCGACGGCCTCATTAAAGGATGCGTACCGCACCGAACAGACTCCTGGATCAATCGCATCGTTTACCGAAAGACCCCTAGGAGCCGACAAGTTATGGATTAACCTAAACTCACCTGGGTCCTTCTTGGGGACTACTCCCAACGGTGAACAAATGAAACTAGGAACCGGCGGGTGCCTATATGGGCCGGCGACCCTGCCCCGGGCAACCTCCTTCGCAATCTTGCTTTCCACAACCCCCGGGTGCTGCTGAACAGACAGTTGATTTCTACACAGAGATTCCCCCTGAAAATCCCCCACCGGGATGCGGAAACCATACGAAAAGCCGTCCCGTAACACCCCAGCGGAGACATGATCAGGGTATTCGTTTAGCCAGGGGATCATTGCCATGATATCTACGGGGGTAGGTAGTGGTTCCCCTCGGCCGATATTAGACCTGTTTGGCACCTCCTCTACCCCCGGTATCCCCATTCTTGGCTCTGCACGAACTCTCAGGGTGTGAAGAGTGTCCACATCCTGCACACTCATGCCTGAACTTACATGTGCCCTGTGGCCTTGTACACTTGCCTCTGTTAAAATTCCAACAAACCCCTCTCTTACCCCCATTCCCACCACTCCTGGGTTGGTGATCACCAGCGGGGTTTGCTCGAAAGGGCGCCGCCGATTGATGGCGGGAAGGCGCCGACCCATACTCGCCGAGCGAGGACGACTTCGTCGTGCCCGGCAAGAGCTGCTTCTGCCAAGATACGGAGTCGAGACAGTCCCACGTCAGAGACGAATCGTGCTCCTTGGCCTTACGAAACTTACTATCGTAACCCCTCCATTGATCGCCCTCATATGTCTCATAGAAATCCATTATGCGTGTCTGATAACAGGCTAATTCACTTAAAATCTCAGGCCTACGTTCCCCCATAATAGCTGTAAACATCCCAAAGGCCTTGGCCCAATTAGAGATCGTCTCATCCACCCTGAAGCCCGCCATTTTTGCGCGCCACACACTCGGATGCCACAAATCCTTCTGAGCCTTAACATACTCAATCTCGTGATGGTCAGTCAGAAGTGAAAACATATTTACATATTTATCAGCCCAAATCATTTCCTTCGTGGCCAGTGGAATATGCTGAACTACTTTTTCCCTCCTTGAGGGCAAAGACCCCCCACCTGCCATTGGCAGTGGCTGCTTACCAGACTCCTTAGCTGGTCCCGCTGATTTTTCACCGCCAGCCGTTGGTCCTTCCGAGGGAATCTGTGAGGGGACAAGAGGGAGATTCACCTTCGCAGCATCTCGCGATTGCCGCAACTGCTTCATTAGCAACTTAGCCTCATTGGCTGTGTCTCCGGGTGCCGTCGCACCCTCGGTATTCTTCCCAAGCCACGCGGCCAACTGGGCGGCCAACTCCGGAGGCATGTCCTCGTCACTGGTGGGCGTAACTACAACCGTAATCGGTTGGCCTGCATCCGGGATCGGTACCGGGGCTTCGACTGGACTAACCGGGCTTGCCGGGGGTGACTCGGGAACCGGGGCTTCCCCCCCTGCCGCCCTATTCCTGGCCCTTTTACCTCTCCCTGCGGGGATTACTCCCGGCAATGCTGGTCCGATGACCTTCTTCGGTTTGCCCGTATTGCTCATTGCCGCCATCTGTTTTTTCATGCTCGTCATCTCTTTCATCAGCATGCGGAGCATCTGTTCCGTCCCTGCCTTCTTTCCGGCCTTCTTGCCAGGCATCGTCGTCGGATATTCGACCTTGCTGCGTAGCTGCCCAACGAGGTCCTGGATCCAGAGGTCCGAAGAAGAGAAGGCTCCTGAAAGAGAAACACAAAAATTACAAGTTCTCAAAATTGCTCCTTGTTCCGTCGAGGGCTCACGTGCAACGAGAGAGTGCAGCTTCCAAGCACCGGAACAAGAGGATGCTTCTTTGGGTTGTTGCTCCTTTTATTCCTCTTCGGGAGGGCGTGTACCCTCTTCTGGTACGCCTACGGGGCGTGGCCAACGGTGTAGGTGTCTAGGACAACCCCTTTTGGGCGGGAAAAGGCGCGCCCCGGCTACGCCGCTTCGGGCATACCAGCCGAGACACGCCCCCCCGCCCAAAATGGTTTCCCGGGGGGATCCGGGCCCCCTACCATACGTTCGGGGGGACCGAGTGGTCGCCCCTTTTCAGTTTTGTAGTGCTGTAAATTACACCAGAAGTACTTATTTTATTGACCCTTGGAGGAATAAAGGGTGAGTCATTCACGGTAAAATGAAAACTAGAAACAAGGCCCTAGACACAAAGGTATATTCGGTCGTAAATGTAAGTCAATGATCAAAATTACCTTTTTAACTCTTTTTTCTAACATCGTTTTTATTGCAGAACCAAATCTTACATATACCATACATTTATGAGCACGCCACAATACCAGCAGCAGTACTAATTCTTTGCTCGGGCGAATCGTCTACACAGCCTATGAGCCCACAACCCGGAGGTCCGGCGGTGTCAGTCAATTGTGCACCCTTTTCGGCAGCCCCTGAGCTCTTTTAACCCTTGTGCCAGTATATCTGCAGTCTGCTTTTATATTTTTCCCCCCTCCCCCTCCCTAAACTTCTCTTCTGCCCCAGTTCCCCAACTCCCCCCCCCTCCACCCTTCTCCCCAATGCCTGCGCCTGCGCCTGGATTCGCAATTAGTGTATGTGTATGGTCACTGCCAGGAGGAATGTACTATTCACAAAGAGTGTGTGCCTGGTGTGCCAGTGGGATCTTCAGTTTCCGAGTCAGTGTGCCCCTCTTCCTCCTCCCCCGTACCATCTCGGAGCGCTTGCACTAGTGCCTCCCATGCTGTCGCCCTTTCTAGTGCCCTTTCGTCTGCATTGCGTCGGGCTAGTTGATACCTCAATGTGCTTTCGCTCGCCGCCCATTTAAGACATTCACTATACCACCGCTTGTATGTGGGTCCTTTTTTTGATTTCCAATTTCTAGTAATTTCTCTTTTGGCTAGTATTAGTCCCATGTCTATAAACTTACTAGTTATCTTATTCTTAGGTGTGTGCGGAAACCAGTGTAGCACTCCTACCGCTTTAGTATAGTTTAGCTCCCTATCCGTAGCGTTATTCAATGGTCTCTCCAATCTCCTGCCAGTAGTCTCGTAAATGTGGGCAATCCCATAACATATGCCCCAAATCCGCCTCTGCTGCATTACATCTGGGGCAAGCTGCATTTTCCACCCCAAAGTATTTCCCAAGTTTCCCCGGTGTGAGGTAAGCCCTATGGAGGATATAGAAATGTATCAATTGAAATCGTGCATTTCTCATGCTCTTCCTTGCTCGCTTTAGTAGTTGCGCCCAAGTAGTGTCAGGAATCTCCACCTGGAGATCCAGTTCCCACTTGGCCTTCAGTGTTATTAGTGGTTTTAACGTTTCTCGTAGCATTCGAGAGTAAAGGCAGGTCACTGCCTTATAGGTGCCAGCTGCCATCATCGTGTACTGGCAGGCCATGGATGTACCGGGTTCCTGCAACCCCTCCCCCCAGTGCGCCTGCATGGCTCTAGTCACAGCAGCATGCATCAGATAGTCCCCTCTCGGCAGATCGAAGCGTTCCTGCAGGGTCTGGTACGGGAGTAATACCCCGTCCTCGTATAGATCACCTAGCATTTGTAGCCCCGCATCTTCCCATCCCTGTAGTCGTGACCAGTCCCCACCATGTGGGAGTGCTGTCACCATTCCCAACGGTATCTCCGGTGCGTACATCCGGCGTACCCCTGCTCTCCGCAGCGCTCGATTCCAACATAGCCGAAATGTCTGCTCCTCCAGGGCGTGGTCTCCGATGAGGAGCCTCTGCTGCAGGGTGATGTAAGCAAGCACATGCCGGGGAGTGCCCCCGTCTCTTTCTAGTTCCGGGCCTCGATACACCCTCGCTACCTCCTTTGTGAAGATCTACAACTGAGCCGCCAGGTAGTAGTACTCAAAATCTGGCACTGCCATGCCCCCTTCATCTTTGGGTCGAAGCAACGTGTCGAACGCTATTCTGCGTCTGCCTGTTCCCCATAGAAAGGATATCAGCATTGATCTCAGCTGTCGAAAAATAGAGCTCGGTATCCACACCGGCAACGTGCGGAAGTAGTAAAGGAGACGCGGTAGTACTATCATTTTCAGTAAGGAGATACGGCATGTCACTGAGAGCGGAAGAGTGGCCCAAAAGGTCATGCTTCCCTTCAATGCACTGATACAACGGCCCACACGCCCTCTAACATATCTGCCGCCGAATGGTATACATGTACTCCCAGGTATTTTAGACAACTAGGCTCCCATTTGAGTATCTGGAGATCAGCAGGTCGCTCCTTCCCCCGTCGTAGTGGAAATAAACAGGATTTGGCCCAGTTAACCTTTAAGCCTGATAGCTTGCCAAAAAGTTCGAGAAGTCTCTTTGCTCCCTCCAGTTCCTCATCCGCATTTTCCAAAAATAGTAAAAGGTCATCCGCATACAGTGAGATAGCCTGCGGTATCCCCCCTGTAAACTAAGCCCTTGTAATAACGCCCCGTCCGTGCTTCCGCCGCAATAGGCTCCATCGCCAATGCAAACAGCAGAGGAGACAGCGAGCACCCCTGCCTAGTTCCACGGCCCACGTGATATTGACTCGAAATCAGGGAGCCTATCCAGACCCGTGCCTTCGCCACCGTGTACAACACTTTGGTCCAACTGATATAATTATCTCCCAGGCCGAAACGCTCCTTTACCCTATAAAGATATTCCCACTCCAAGCTATCAAACGCCTTCTCGATGTCAATTGATAATACCAAAGGCATGCTCGTCTCTGACATCGGGTCTCCAAGTAGCCATATCAGTCGGCGTATGTTGTTGGTGGTGTTCCGCGCGGGAATGAATCCTGACTGGTCCCTGTGGATCAGCTCCGTCATATGGCCCAACAGTCTATTGGCCAGTATTTTGCTCAGGATTTTATAGTCTGTCGTCAGCATGGACAGCGGACGATAGGAGGAGAGTTTACTACTCTCCCTCCCCGGCTTCAGCAACGGGATCATTAGAGCTTCGCACATGGACTGAGGCAGCCTCCCTCTCGACTTAGCTTCGTTGTATACCGCTTGTAGTCGCGGAGCTAGGAACACCAGGTATCTACTGTAAAACTCTATGGGCAAGCCATCCAGTTCAGGTGTTTTGCTTCGAGCCATCTGCTTCACTGCACTCCCTATTTCCCCCAGTGTAATGGCCCTACCCAGATCGTCTGACTGTTCTTGTTCTAGCCGCGGCAATTGCAGTCCCTCCAAAAAGGTGTCAATCTCAGACTCTTGGCCATCTGATCCGCTCTCGTATAGCCTTTCGTAATACGCTCGGAACCTGTCCAAAATCTCTGCTTGGGTATTGTAGGTGTTTCCTCCGTCTTCTTCAATGGCCAGGATCGGATGGCTGCGCCTAGTTGGATTAGCCAGCCAGGCAAGCATCGTTCCCGCCTTGTCTCCCTCGGTGTGCGCCCTCGTCAGGTAGACCTTATGATCAAAGCTTCGTAACCATTCCATTTCCACCGCCACTGCCTCCTAGGCCTTGTCAACTGCTTCCTGGAACTCGGGGTGATTAGGGCGCTCCAACTCGACTTTCCGCAGCTCTCTCTCAGCCCTATCGAGGTCGTCCAAGAGTGTCTTATGGGCTCCCGCATATGCCCCTATACAATGACCTCGGATGACAACCTTGAAGGCATCCCACTCCATCGCCCTGGAGGTCGCGGTGCCACTATTTTCCTCAAAATATTGAGTGAGTCTCTCGCCTAGTTCTTCCCTGAACAGTAAGTCGTCTAGAGTATCTGGTCGCAGTTGCCAGGTCGGGACCCGCGAGATCTCGGTCATCCAGTTCAGCAATAGGGGATTGTGATCAGATAACGTGTGGGTCAAGTACTCCGCGTTTGCCACAGTAGAAATTACGAGCGAAGAGCACAGAAACACATCCAGCCGGACGTGAATATCGTGTAAACTAGAGTGATATGAATAATCTCTCATGGCAGGGTGCAGCGCCCTCCAAGCGTCTATCAGTTCCCATCTCACCTGCCATTATAGCCTGCGCTTCGCTAGCCTATGCACTGGTGATGCTCTTAATGGTGGGTGAGATCTGTCTAAAGTAGTGTCTGTCACAGAATTAAAATCCCCTCCCATGACTATAGGACCTGCTAAATAGCTCGCCAGCGTGCCTGATAGCTTCGTCAAAAAGGCAGACTGATCAATATTGGGCGCGTACACACTGCATAGTATTATGTCCCGACCTCTAAGTTTCCCCACTCAACGGCCACAAATCTGCCCTCTGGGTCAATCATTTGCTTTGTCACTTGGAAGGCAACCCCCGCCCGAATCCATATCAGTGCCCCCCTTGTGAATGCTGAGTATGTAGTGTTGAACAGTTGCCCTCTCCACCGTCGCTTTAGCGCTATGCCCTCTTGTTTTGTCAGGTGTGTCTCCTGTAATAGTGCAATCTAAGCTCCTCTACGGACTAGATAAGCATGCACCTTGTGCCTTCTCGCCATAGTATGCAGACCCCGCACGTTCCAGGTCACACATTTCAGTGCTCCAGAGCTAGCCATTGTCCCTTGCAAACCAGTTCACAGTATCAACAGTCAGCTCCCAGGCGCATATGGCGGCTTCCCCTGATCCCTCCTCCCCTCCCATGCAACAGTTCCGCAGATCCCACATCCCTCGCCTCGAGCCCCCCCCAACTACTCTTGGCACCCTCCCCCCCAGAACAGGACCCACCTTTACTAAAGCAGCTCCCATCCAAACTTTAACAAAAGGGTCAACTACCCCAATCGCTATCCCTGTATTCCGCAGTCTCCACTACGGTGACCTTAGGGGCCAGCAGGGCGTGACGCGGTTCCGAGGGTGGCTATCACACTCCCGTCCCCCCCCCGTCCCACAATCCCCCCATAATCACTCACGAGTTTCCGATCTTCTACACCACAGACTTTTGCATCGAAGGGTCTCGGTCCCCCCAGGTTCATTGTATAAAACAGCACTTCAAACTTTCCCTCTCAAGCTTCTATGATTTCTTCCGACGTTTGTGGCATCACAACTGGCGCCCTGGCACCACCAAGTTCTGAGAGGTCCGTTTCCGAGCCTGTGGCCTGGCCTCCAGAGTCCTAACCCTTGCATGATTGGCTGTGCACCGTTCCCGACAAGTCCACCACCGCTTGAAGTGCCGCCTTCCTCTCCTCTTCCGTTTGCGATGCCGTTGGTTTCTTAGTCCTTTGTCGGCGCTTTCGAAGTCGCTGTGATTTTCTGGTTGGTTGTCTCCGCTGTTCCTCCTCAGCTCTAACTCGAGCTCCGTCCGTTCAAGCCTTGTAAGTATCCCACCACGCCCAGGCATCCGCTGATGTGGGGAAGAAGAGTGTTTTGTCATCCACCACGACTCTGAGCTTTGCCGGGAAGAGGAGAGAATACTGTATGCCCTCTACACACAGCTCCTGTTTGATCGACAAGAAGGAGGCCCGCAGTTTCTGTGTTTCAAATGTGTAGTCTGGGAACATTGTCACATTGTTATTGTCCACCTGAAAGGGGCCCGCTTCTCTGGCCCTTTGCAACAGCCAGTCCCTGTCCTTATAATGCAACAGTTTGATCACCACCGGACGGGGCGGCTGTCCCGGGGCAGGCGGCCTGTCCGGGACCCTGTGCGCCCGCTCCAGCGTGAAGAAAGGTGAAAGCCCTTCTGGCACCACTTCAGTCCGCAACCAGTTATCAAGAAATCCCACCATGTCGTCCCCCTCCTTTTTCTCTGGAAGTCCGACCAAGCGTACATTATTGCGCCTACTGCGATTTTCTGCGTCCTCCGCTTGCCGCTCCAACGCTAGTATTCGGTCTGGGGCATCTCCCAACCGTCCTTCCATGGATTTATGCTCCGGGACTATCTCTTGCAGGGTGACCTCCGTGCTCTTGACCCTGTCCTTTAATTTATCGTGGTCTGCGCGGAGGAGCCCCAATCCTGTTGCTACTTGAGTGATATCTTGTTATAGAGCTTCTTTCCTGGCTGTGATAGCTTCCAATATATGATCTTGCATTTGCTGTAGTTCCGTATGGCCCTGCTCCGTTCCTTCTGTCGTCTCAGAGCTAGTAGCTCCGTCCCCTTTCCCTTTTGGATTCCCCATCTCGATTTGTTCACCCGACGGCGGTTTCTCTCCTTGGAGTCCCAAAAATTAGGGGAGGGGGTCCTCTCACTGCTTCGGGGCGAAGGTTAGACCGCCCTTTCGTGGACCTCCAGTGGCTCCACCGGCTCCAGGCAGCAAGTTTTCGGCCGGCTCCCGGTGTCTCTTCTTCCAGCCAGCTCCCTTTACACCTGAGTAACCAGTTCAAGGGTGGTCTCCCGCGACAGCGCGCTGTCCGTCTCGGGCTAGTCAGCCAAGGTGTCTCAGGTCTCCCTTCAGCCGCTGCAAGGCCTATGCTCCACCAGGGAATAGGGGTCCCCTATCTCTACCAGTGCGCTGCCCTGCTTCCCTCCAGCGCTCGTCGGGGCCTCAGAGTAGATATGGCCGTTCCTGTCATCGTCCGCTGCACAGCCCTCCTGGCCTGCCAACTCCACCGGCGCTGTTGCAGCTAAGCTCTAATGGTCGTCTCCAAGGAACCTCCCCTTCTCAGGTCGGGGGTCCCCACGTATCCCCAGCCGCCACCAAGGTCTCTCTCAGGGTGCGGGGGTCTGTTCATAGGCTTCGTTCCACTCGTGCCTCCCCCGGGTCAAGCCCCCGCCATCTTCGACTTCCACTGTGCAGCGGGAGTACCGGTCTTTCTCCGATCTTCGCCCAAGGCTCCGTATGCCCCCAGCCCTATCAGAGCGTTTACCTTATTCAGGTCTCTGCAGTTAGTCGTGCGTGGTGCCGCTCCCCCTGGGTCTGGGCTTCTCGCGATCGTCGTCACCCTTCCGGATCTGGGCTGCGTTCTGGCTGTAAGGCTCTGGGCAGGTCGCTCCTCTTTGTAATCAGGGGGGAACCCTTCCCTCGCCAGCGGGCTCCGTACAGCATGATCCCCGTTCCCCGTCTCTTCAGCCCCTTCACTGTGCAGGGTCTTCAGCCCTTGTCTCCCGGGACCGCCGCCATCTTGAGTGTGCCGCGGGGGGAGTCCGATAATCGCCGACCGCCGTGTCTTCGTGGGTGATAGGGGATGTTATTTACGATCCTCACCGTTGCGGTCGCACAGTAGATTCTCCGGTGGCGCCCCTTATTTATCCGGCGTCTCTGGAGAGGAGATCGCTGACCTCCTTTGGCTTGCAGTTACGCCGGCTCGGTCCTCAATCCGCCATCTTGGGTCGAAGCGTTTCACCCCCGAGTGGTCCGCCAAGTCGGGTTTCTGTGCCAATTAGCGGCAATTAGCTTCAGCCTTGGGGTTCCGTCGCCCCACCGATGCCTTCTGCCAACAGGACGGTCTTTATCCGCCGGATTTCGTGCAGTTTACCAGGATTTTAGCCGGGATCGGGCGCGGAGCTCCGGGCTCACGCTGCCTAACTCCTCGGCATTCAAGCCACGCCTCACCTTTTTAACTCTTGCCAGGAACTCAAAAAGTGATTTCTGGCAGGTGAAAGCCTATTTACATGTGAAGAGATCTCTGTCATGAATGTGGAGTTCTCCACAACCATAAATTCCACTCAAGGCATGGAAAAATGAGTGCCCCAAGACATGGTTCACCCTAGAAGTTGGTAAACGTCCTCCAACATGTACAATTGTCAGCATTCACAAACTCCTTGCATACCTCTTTCCATCCTGAAAAAAGTCGAATTTGTACCCTAACCAAGGGCTGGTGTAAATCCCTTTCCATGGCAGGAAGGGGAATAGATCACCCTCAGAGTTAGTGCTGTAGGGCAAAGGGATTCTTCATAGGAAAAAGTAATTTCCAGTGTAGAAATAAAGTGTAACTGCACAGTTCTCTGCTACGGAGAAGAAATGTCAAACGCCATTCCAGAAAGTAGCTCATTAACAGTCTCACAAAAGAGTCAATTTGCTAGTGCAGAATTACAACTTTCTTTGTGAAACAAGCTTTTAATGGGTATACACAGATTGCTAGAGAGTATACATTATGAAACTATCATGCCTGTTCAGTAAGGAACACTCAGTCCAATCGGAGCTGGTGCACTTAAAGCGTGATCAAGCCTTCCAGCTAAACTGTATAGTCCTCCCGTTAGGCAAAGAAATGACATACACTCACTCTGCAGTGTACAGCTTCATTTTGCTAATTCTTTCCCAATCATAGCTGTCATGGACCATGTCTGCGGGGTCCTTATCGAGACAGGAAGGAATTAAGCCACTGCCCACATCCATATTCCTTTCAAATATGTTGCCAGATGGCTTATAAAAGTGTCTGTAAATAAATCTTTCTTGCACCCGATAGAAACAGACCATAAATTCATGAGCTGCAATTCACATAACATCACATGCCCGTTGACTCCTATAACATGGCACGAAGTGATGCCCATGACTGTTGGCTCCGATGGCACCGCAAGGAGCGACAGCCCTAGAGATGTTTAAAAAATCACTTAAGTGCAGTATTAATAATGTATCAAGAGCGTTACTAATGCAGATAGAAATCTCGTATTGCTACCACCCGCCCATTAAATAGGGTGTTGCCATGATATGCTTTGGGGCAGCCATGTAAATACATGGGGAATACATTCATAACTTTGCATAAAGTTGCAGCAACTTTACAAGGACACAGAATGCAAAAGCAGTATCATTTTTTCCAGGGGCCAAGTCTTGTTTCCAGGACATCTCTCATTTTTCCACCACCCCTCACTTTCTGTCTCTTTAACTAATGTTTACATTTTTATTTCCATTGCTGCTATTTTCTCCTAATGCTGTCCCATCTGTCACTTTTCTGCTTTACTCTACCTTTCTGTGGGTGGGTCAAAGAGAAATGATGATAAATAAGTCCTGGTTTCCAAAAATGACTGCTCGCGCCTGTAGTGTTAGTCAGCCCAAGTCATAGTCAGAGCCAGGGGAGGCAACCGTGACCCCGCGGGAGGTTTTATACTTGCAGCGTCCCAGGTGAGACGAGGGAGATAATAAAAGGACCATAGCAGCCTTTAGCATGGGCGAGCTGGGCCCAGGCCTAGGGCACCAATTTTCTGAGGGGCGCATGGAGCGGTGTGCGTTAAGGTTATGCCAGCAGCAGCGTCCTTCTCATCTTGCTCCAGCCTTGTCCTTGTCCCTGCCTCTTCGTCTCTGGTTGATTTGCCAGTTTAAAGTGGGTTTAGTCCTTCATTATCATATGGAGGGCGGTGTTGTTTTTAACACCCTTTTAGCCCCCTTCCTGGTCTTCCCTTGACCCTCTGACCCCTGCTGACACCCATCAACAAAACCATCATCTGCGTGAGGCAGCTAAGCCATCTTCGATTTAGGTGAGCTGGGGGAGATCCGGGAATATTTGTGTTTAGGGGCCTGTCCCTGCTCATCCAAGTACTGACCGGTGAACACAAAGGGGACCCCCTGCTGACTCATTTAATTCACTACCATCAGCGAGGGCGCCAACTTTCTCTCTGCCGACGCCCAGGGTGCTACCTTAGCAAAGGCTGGCTCCTAAGTGGACCCATGTGAGAGTAAAATGTGGTAAATGCAGCAGCATACAGTAGAATATGTCAGTGGCGTAACTTGAGGGGATCTCCCTGCAAAGTGTATGGAGAGGGTCTCTCTGCCTGGTCCACAACCTAGCATTTTTTCTGATGAGGCCCTTGGCGCTCGGGGACCCCCGCACCGTGGGGGCTTCAGGGGCTTATGTTATGCCAGTGGCATGTGATTCTTTCTTTAGAGGAGTGGGGCACATTGGTGTAGGCACTATCTGCCGTGGGTGCTGACACCACAATGAGTCAAGAAGCTAGCAAGGCGAAAAGTAGAGACAACAGCACAAAACGCTCAATTGTCTCCTCACCCTCCGGCTCTCCTCGTGAGGATTGCTCTCTTCCTACCCCAAACACTGATCTTGACCCTAAAAGGGGAACAGTCAGATGGATGGCAAGGTCGCCAGTTGATCATGATAGCGGAAGGGACACACAAGGTTACATCACAGGCAGTTGCGGACCGGCTCCAGGGTTATAAAACACACAAACGGCTGCCTCACCTTTAAATCTTTATCTGGCTCCTGTCCCGTCTTTCTGAAATCCCTCATCAGGCTCTACTGTCCATCACGTAACCTGAGATCTTCTCACCTTCATTTCCTGTCCATTCCCTCTATCAAACTTTGCAGATCTGGAGGCCGGAGATTCGCTTTCCTGGCCCCAAAACTATGGAACTCTTTTCCCCTCTCTCTCAAAACCTCTAATTCTCTCATTCTTTTCCGCAAATCCCTAAAAACATGGCTTTTCCCTCAATCCAGCTAAGTACCCCTGTTCTCTCTGTATCCTACCAGCGCCAGGAAACCCACGGTGTCAGTGCGCTTTACAAGCTCCCCTAAAAAAAAAAAAAAAAAAAAAAAAACGGATACGGCAGAGACATTCAAAAGTTGCCATCTGACAGGAACACCCACACAACAACCCACTAGTACGCTTCACAGATCAGACGTGGGAAAAACCAGAACCTTACACAAAAATGGGTATTTTATAAACCTCAGCTCACAAACTAGCAAGACTTACACAGCTATGCTATCCGCTATTAAAGATATGAAAAACCTGCTGTTCCTATCACAAAAATGGCTTGCTAAAATGGAGGTCCTTCAGGTTACCTCGAAGGAAACACAAGTTAAGCACAGGTCCACCCCCCATGGCGACATCTAACAGAATTTACCGTCCTCGTTCTCAACTTAACTACCTGACAAATAGTGAACTATTATCCATTCTCTCGTCATATGAACACACTCCTACTGCTCTCAATAAGACAGGAGACAATCACATCCAAACAATCGAAACAATCATAACGAATGGAGATAGAACTTCTCAATCCAAAGATAGAGGGCTTAATACCAACAACCATAAGAATGTGACATTAATACCTGAAGAATCGGTCTCGGCTAGGATAAATGAGCATGAACACATGCGGTGTATACTACTAAATTGTCGATCATCAAATAAACACGCGGCTGACATAGCAGACATCATACTAAGCCAGGAAATAGACGTTATCATCTTAACTGAAACGTGGCTATCGGACTCATCCTCGCCATGTTTAGTCCTGTTAGTCCCACCTAAACTACCAGATTATGAGACCGGACAGAAATGAAGGAAGGGGTGAAGGTATCGCCTGTATTCACAGATCAGACATTTCCATTACAAAAATTCACACTGACCCATTAGAGTCTTGTGAATATATGGGCATGTCACTTAGATCAGAGGATAACCAAAACTGTAAACACCACACACTCTACCACACCCCAGGTACAAAGACCAAATTCATAGACCAGCTAATAGATATCATTACCACCAACTCTAACCTGCAATCTAACGATATCTTCTTAGGAGACTTTAATATCCATTGGGAAGATCAGGTAGATAGTCAAATTACCATCCTTAAAACTTTCCTGGTAGAGCAATCATTAGTCCAAGGATGTCATCTCCCCACCCACTCTAAAGGATCCACCCTAGATTGGATCATAGCTAAAGAGAAAGTGATAGAAAATATTGTAATCACACCATGCGACTGGTCCAATCACCATATAATCACATTCAAAATTCCCTTCAAGAAAATTAAATCGTCCTCACAAGCTGTTAAAGCAAAAAAATTGATCAGGGACACTCGAGGAACTAATATGGAAAAAATAGCCGCACACTGTTCATTAGATTTACTAGTACCCAAGAGCATGGTTGACGTTAATGACCTCACTTTTCACTATAACAAGACAAAGTCAAGTATTCTTGAGGACATAGCCCCTCTAAAACTGAAAAGGGTCACTGAAAAAATAAGAAACCCATGGTTCAATGAGGCCTTCAATGAAGAAAGAAGATCAATGAGACTATCAGAATGCAAATGGCGTCAAAATCCTTCCTCACCTCACTTAACCCTACTAAGACAATCAAGGAAGGTTTACAATAAAAAGCATTATTAAATCTAAAAAAGACTTTTCAGGAAAGAACTGGACAATGCAGTAAATAGACCCAGAAAACGTTTTGATCTTCTTAAAGAACAATCTAATAAATCAGCGAAAGTAGCACCAGCCATCAACATTAATAGCCTAAATAGTGAAGATTTCTCGGTCTTCTTTACAGATAAAGCTGACTCGTTGGAAACGGAATTAAAAAAAGCAGCCAAAGACATTGAAAGTAGGATGGATACGGAGGACGAAGAACTGGTTCAACAAGAGGTAAAGAAACCAAAAGCAATGCCAGATGGTCAGATTTTAAAGTGGTCAGTGAATTAGACATCTCAAAGATCATGTCGACCACTAAACCTAACAACCATTATAATGATCCCCTACCAGCAAAGGGATGGTCCTCCTTAAACCACCTGTTAATCCCATTTTGGACAAAGATCATAAATGCCTCATTGTCACAAGGACAAATCCCAGCCTGCCTTAAAACAGGACAAGTCATTCCTTTGCTAAAAAAAAACAACAACAAAAAAAAGCCTTCAGCGAACCCCTCTGTTCCAAACATTTTCAGACCTGTAACTAACATCCCCATGTTAGCCAAAGTTCTGGAAAAATGTGTCCAACAAGAATTGAGTCTACACGTTTCTGAGTTCAACCTGCTAAGTGTTTGTCAATCGGGCTTCCGTCCAAACCATAGCATAGAAACTGCAATTTTACACATCGTAGATGATGCACTGCTGGCTCTTGACCACATTGAAACCTGCCTCCTAATCTTGCTGGACCTGGCATTCGACACGGTGAACCATGAAAAAATTATAGATCGGATGAAAAACAGAATGGGCCTAGAGGGTACAGTCCTTAATTGGTTCAGCTCCTTTCTTGAGAACAGGTCACAAAAATTCATGGTCAACCAAACCCTTTCTGGCTCAACCAATAATACAATCGGAGTTCCACAGGGATCAACGCTCTCACCGGCGCTATTCAATCTATACGTTGAACCACTCACAGAAATATTACAAAAAGCAAACATCACTTTCCACATGTATGTGGATAACACTCAGTTGTATATCAAGGTCGCATCAAAAGAAGAGATAAACCATGCACTATCAATAACCCTCCAATGGCTAACCAAGAATCACCTGAAGCTAAACCCTCAGAAAACCGAATTCCTACTGATTGCCCCACATAAAAGCAAACTAAAGTCAACAGAATGGGCCAACCTTATCACTGCTCTAAACTGTACTCCAAAGATTGTAGATTCCACCAAATCACTGGGAATTACCCCAGATAAAAACCTGAACATGTTTAGCACATATTAATACAATGGCAAAAAATGCCAGGTTCCACTTAAGATATTTGCGAAAACTTAAACCTTTCCTGAACAAAATAGATCTTAAAACTGCAGTTCAAGCGCTGGTCATATCAAGGATCGAATACGGGTGCACTACTCTGGCTGGGCTCCCCAAGATCTCAACTGCCCCATTGAAAGCTTGTCTTAATACAGCCACAAGGCTGCATTAAGACGGGATCCAAAAAATTCCACCATATCTCCCCTCACCTGAAAATGCTAAACTGGCTGCCTTTCGAAGCAAGAATTCAATTCAAGTTGGCATGCATCACTCACAACGCAATACACCACAAAACTCCAGGTTACCTGGCCCAGAAAATACGCTCTCCGGAGGTAACCAACCCTCTAGGAGCAAATCAGACTTTCTTCTGAAACCGGCTCGCTTGTGCAAGAAAAAGACCTATGACAGAGCATTCTCAGGAGCAGCACCGAGAATTTGGAATGCACTCCCACCAAACATCAGAAGAATTACATTCATCGCAACCTTCAAAAAGGAAGCGAAATCGTACTATATGAGCACATTTCTTCCATAAGACTATATTGGAGGTCTACTGTCTATAAACTGCTAAATGTTATTACTGAATGTATATATGTTACAAAGATGATCCTGTTTTTTAACTGCGCTGTGGCAATTTTATTACTGAATGTATATATGTTTATATGCTAAACTGAAGTGTAAAACATTAAGGACTGATGAAACGCTACTGTAAAGCGCTCTGATACTCTACACTGGGTCATGTTCGCGCTATAGAAAACACTAAATAAATAAATAAATAAATAAATACTGTCATGGACGCTTGCCCGTCCTGTGATGCCTACTCACATCAGCCATATGGTCTTGGCAACACAGACTGAGCCATGCACCAACACATCTTTTGAAGTACGACAGACCCTGGCAGCCCATGTGACTGCAGGGTGAAAGCGGCCGCAATAGCTGCAATGTGCCGAGTGGGGTGTTTTCGGTCTGTGACCCTCCCTGACCTCTACTGTGGGAGGCTTTGCCTACCTCTGGATACTCAGGCTGACGCCCGACTGCTTCTTGTTGCACACATGGCCTGGGGTGTGAGAGTGCCATAGGTCCCGGCCCTGAGTGGGGAGGAAGGGGGACACAACTTCTTTGCTGCTCATGATGCCCGTTAGTCAGGACATAATGGTGCATGCATTACAGTTGCTCAACAGCAATTTCAGACAAGAACAAGAGCAAGCCAGCAGTCAGCCAGTCGGTTAGTGAGAAACACAGGCCCATCGGGCACATCGCCTCCTGTCAAGTCGACAGCAACAGAACTCTTCACCTCAAGTGAGGTGTGTCCCTCCACAAACTTTTAGCAGGAGCCCTGGTGATGGCGACAATAATGATCATAAAACCTTTCATTGTGTCCGTGCCCCCATCAGGCTAGCCTGGCTGATGAGGGGTGATACCCTGAAACCGGTCCCAGGATGCTTGATTCAGGTCCATGGAGAACCCGGCTTGGCAATTCGGACTGGACTGTTCCCATGAGGAGCAGGGTCAACACTGATTTGACCAAGATCTCTTGACTGATCATTTGTTCCTGCAGCATTTTTCACCCCCATCAGGGCAAGATGCTAAATGGAAGTTTTTAGTGGAGCTGCCAGAGATGCACTTTGTCACCAGACCATTCACAGCGATAGGAAATGACCTTTACTTCTCCATCTGGCAGGTGAAGGTATCTTTATGCCTTCCAAATCTAGACTTGCCCGCCTTTCACTTACACTTCTTTGAAAGTGACCCTGACCACCAACTTTGAACCGTTCACCAGTCCTGATTATGAGAGGTTGCTACTGTACCAAGGCTGAAAAGAGCCAAATAGGTCAGTAAATGCATTCTATGCAAACCTTCGCGAACTGGACAGCACATGCATACTCCTAGACGAAGAAGACAAGATTTGGGAGCAGCTCATCCAAGGCAGGGCATTTGGCAAAGAAATTGGAAAAAATCCTTCCGGACCCACAAAAAATGAGTTCATGACATGCCAACAAAAGTAGATAAATAGAAGAGGCCTGGCTAGTACTAGCTTCACTGTGCACAATGAGCTGGCATTCTCTTGTGAGGGGTGCGGTATCAGAGGCTCTTGCTTGGTAACTCCCCAGAGCCTCGCACAGCACATTGTTCATAAAACACATGGATCCCATCAAGGATAGTTAAAACCAAGAGCAGGATTCTCAACAAAGAGTCATTTGCCTGGCTGGATATACTAGTTGAGCAGACAGTTCGGCTGTGGGAGCTGTGCCAAGTTATGGGGGGCCCGAGCAGCCGGCACCGGTTATCACCAAGGATATTTGCCATGTGCCCTGGTACCAGGCCTGTGCAGATTTCTGGAGCCTACCCAATGGATAACACATGTTGGTCAATATCAACGACTACTCCAAGTACCCCAAGGTTGAAATAGTTGCTGGGAAGGTTATACTGAAGCTAGAGAAGATCATATCGAACCATGAGCTTATTCAGGAGCTGCAGACTGACAATGGGTCCACATTTAACAGGCACATTTAGAGGCGCACGGCAGGAGCCGGCAGCACCGCCTCCCACACCCAATATTCCGAGACTTCTGGTGGTTGGATTTTCTTTTTGCTTTGGGGCCAATTGAATCGTAGGACACATTTCCTAGACGTTGAACAAACTTTCTTTTAGGGTAAGAAGATAAGTTCTGTCTTAAATGTATTATTTTTGTTAAAGAACAGTTCTCGTTGAGATCCCTGAAACTTCTAGATAATGATCTTTTGCTTTTCTGTTTTCCAGTACCTAATGAAGGTCATCCCCCAGATGCCCTGTGATTCCCTCTCCTTTTGGACCACATACCTCCCTCAGACATCCCGCCTAGAGTCATCCCTTGCCTTCTTAAGACACCTCTTTCACGAGGTAAACTCTCACCCTTCCCCTGGAAATCAATCGCCCAGACAGTTGAGATCTGTGTGGGGGATTGGTTTGGAGGTGAGAGGGGAAGCTCTCATTGTTCCTGCGGTACCTGGTATTCAGGAGAGTGTGGTTTGTGACACTGACCAAATCTCTCAACCTGATCATAATTTCCATGATCTCAATCAAATGCCTGCTCCAGCAAACACAGTTGAAAAGAATATGCTTTCAACCTATTGTTGATATTCCACACAATGACTACCAGCTATAGTCAGTCAAATCTTGCTCCTTTAATTGTTCCCCCATTATCCCGCAAATAATCAACACCCTAATTCATTTTTTTAACATTCTGAAATGCAACCTCAATATCAATGTCCCAATTATATTATAGCCTTATAGCCCGCCGTAGAGGGCTATACCGGCTAATAAAGGCCCTCTCCAGCGTTAACAAGGGAGAGGGACTTTAATAGCCGGTATAGCCCAGCTACGAAGGGCTATAAGGCTATTAGAACATTCTGCCACTAGAGGGCAGAATGTTCTAACAAAAAAGAACAAAGCCTTATGGGAGCGTGAGGGGACTGGAATCCCTTCAGGCTCCCTGAATCCTTTGTTCACAGCCAGAGCTGTGAACAAAGAAGCATTGGAATGTTGGAGCTCCAGGCTTATACCAGCCATTACAAGCCCAGAGCACTCCATTGTTTTCAATGGAGCTCCCAACATTCCAATGTTGTAATACAAGACACAATCCTTAAATATTCTCTTAAGAAAAATCCCCACGGTCAAAGGCTCCATTCACAAACGCAAATACGCCAACCTCAGGACAACTTAATAGAGGTGAAACATCTACACTCACTCATTGCTGCAGCCAAAACCAGCTGTTATCGCATGACAGAAGCCACGAATAGAAGCTAAGCTCTCTTTATATCCATCACTGAGTCAGCATCATGCTGGATCCTTAACCAGCTTACTAGACAAGTGCATTGACACATCTAACAAGATACCGACAACTATAAGCAAGCCATCACTATGACACCCATCCCACTATGCACAAGGCTGTCATTTTTAAAGACTAAATCCTCCTATCGACCGTTGTAACATCTAAAACCAGAGAAGGATTCGCGCCATTCCCTAAAATAGCCAATACGTATTTTATGGAAGACAACTTCCCAGACACTCTCAAAACAGGGGAGATCTTTGCTCCGCTTAAGGAAACTACCGAAAATCAAGCATCTGAACAACTAACACCCCATCACCCACCGAAGAATAATCGGCTAAATAGTAAAAAATACAGTTTTTATCCAATTACAAGACATAACCTATACTAACCATTTTGTAGGATGATTGACCACAGTAACAAAGATAAAATATTGGGCAGCCAAAATATTGTGGTAAGAATATTGAGGACAGGAATATTGTCCACACAATATGTTGGTCCTCGATAGTCTATCAGACAACCGTCTTATGCATGCCCATCAATCCAGCTTCAGACTATTGCCGCACAGAGACAGCTGCTGTTCAAGACATGAACAACGCCCTCCTTATCACAGACAAAAAATGACTGCAGGCACGCTCATCCTACTTAACTGCTCAGCAGCCTTTGCCACTGTTGACCACCATGCCATATTAGTATCCTCTCAGTCTGCACTGGATTCCTTGGCACAATTAGCCACTATTTCCCCTTATACCATTAATACCATCTCATGGAGACTGGCATCAGCAAACAACAATACCTGTCCCTCCCACATGAAATTGAATGAATATGCATCTCAACAGACCAGGGACACAAAATCACTCTGATTTTCCACTGACCAATTTCACAAACAAAATAGAGGCAGCCAGGTATGAACTAGCACTCCAATAAGATGTCACAATATGACTCTAAAGTGAATTTCAACAAGGGGCGGCTCTCTGAAGAAATCTCTGGATGTTACAAGTAGTCTTGAAAACAGATAAACTCCCAGGAATGTCCTCCTCTTATACAAAAGCATTGGTGAGATTTTCATAAAATATTTTTAAAGTGTTATAATCTTTGGGAATTAGTGCTGGGAATGGAAGCCTTCAGAAGAGGCAGAAGAGGAGCCATACCCTTCTCTTTTCACTGAAGCAAATATATGGGCCAAATTGCAACAGAAGGTCACAACTTAAGGACCACCAGGTCATGGGCTCTCTGCTCCTCCTAGATGACCCTCTACTCCAGCTCATGTACTCTCTCCCTCCCTCTGCTCCTGAAGCTATTGTACAGCTTGGTGACTGGTTACATTACCAACTAATTCTTGGATCAGTCCTCATACCTGATCACAATTTTCATTCTCCGTAGGCCAAACATCTGACCCTCCAGCTTGGTTGTAGTTGACATTACCAGCAAGCCAGGTGGCTGGCTCCTGCTTTGTTGCAGGGTACATCTCTAAGCTGATGCCATTACTATTTTCTGCTTTAAAGGACACATCAGCAAACACCAATCTCTACCTGTGGGACTTTGAAGAAGCTGAACAGTTTGCCCATGGTCATGGACATTGCTGATGTCATGGGCCCCACCACTGCAATCACCCGGGTGACGTAGTCGGTGTAGTTGCAGTTGGCATCCACGCTGGTGCTGTTCTGCCTGGTGAGAAATAACATGGTGGGCTGCATGGCCACCAGCGGCTCGAAGCAGGTGTCGTAGATCTCATAGCCCAGCTGGACTCCCGGAAGAAGAGAGGTTGAGTTGTTGATCTCCTCAATGGCAAATCTCATTGCAAGAGCAAACACAAATCCCATATCATAAAAACTGTGGGGTAAACACATAGGTTAATATTTATTAGTATTGTGCGGGAAAATGCCACATGTGAAAACATTTTCATATAGACTCTGGCAATATGTGAGGAGTGTGACCCTTCTAGGCAGTGGCCCTCCCCGCTCTCTTCAGAGCTATACAACATTATACAATATATATCTTTACCTTCGGCTTCCTACTGTGATTGCTCCTCTTTGCCTTTCTTGTTTGCTTAAATGTTAACATCTCTATGACGTCTATAGACCTCGCGCCCAATTTATAGTTCTGTGGTAATGGAAATTCTCTTATTTCTGGTTGAAGTGCTAAATCCAGAGAATAATCCGGCAGTATAATTACCTCCACCACATTCCTCGAGTCAGGCCATAGGGTAGTTTACTATGTGAGTATGAAGGATGTATGTCGTTACTACGCATGCTTTTACAACGCATGCCTTTACCACGCAGGTTTTACAACGCAAGTCATTACAACGACTTGCGTTGGGGGGCGCTGTATAGTGAATAGTTTAATTTACTATTCCAACTCCAGTCCCCGTGGATAGTATGGAAGGTTTTGGATAGTAAATTAAACTATTCCCTATCCTACAGCGCCCCCCAGCGCAAGTCGTTGTAACGACTTGCAGCGCAAGTAATTGTAACGACGTGCGTTGTAAAAGTTGTGTGGTAAAGGTACTGTGTGGTAAAAGTTGCGTTGTAAACGCTGTTCCCGAGTATGAAGGCTTCATGCTCCCTGCTGAGGCGACATAGCTTTAAGTAGTTTTCTATTGCTGCTCGCCCATCATCTATTTCGATATATCTGGCGATTCCTCAGTGTAAATCTTTTTTTCTAAATAATCTGTGGACAACTGGTGTCTAGAGTTGACCAATGAGGCATGATTTACAAAAAAGCCACAGATGTACTTCTTGCCCCTAAGTTAGAAGTAACACTTGGAATTACATTACCACTTTTTGGGAATTTTCAAAGAATCCTAGGAGTACTCCTGGGAAACTGGAAGTGTCACTGCTTTCCAGGAGTACTGTTTTTACACATATGTAATGTAACATAAATACATTCATGCAGTTGTAAAAATAACGTATAAACACATTTGTTTTTGCTGTTTTAGGGTTCTCAACAAAGAAAAATGTTTCCCTTTGGATAAATCTCTTATTCAACAACCTACCAATATTGGGGTTATGCCTCCCTATTCTGACCCACTGTAAGACCTTACGTCTGCCTTTGACAGGAGTAAATCTCAGACTGTATTCAGGGTTAGATTGTGCTTGCTAAAGTCTGTGAATTACTACCAATTTACCAGTATGTGAGTATTTGCATTCTTAGGTGGGCTTAAGCTCCTTAGAGTGCCCACAACTCACCTTGTGACAACACTGATGTGAAACTGCATCATACCAGTATAAATGTATTGATGAGTAAATCAAATTATGAGTGGACATACATTTGTGAATAGCAAAGGTGAGTTCAAATTTCATTTAAAGTACTTGAGCATGTAGTGTCAATGGCAGTTCTCACTTTTGAACTAGGTGACTAGCCTGACACTGATAATATGGATGAAAGTGTCAGTTCTTGGATTGCAACAAGAAACTGTTTACATAGATATATGAACCATGGGCACCGTGGAATGTGGTCACCACACTGATATGTGTCAAAGGAGGTGTCTAGGGCTTTGTAGACAGCGGGAGATGTGGAGGAGACTTTGCCAGTGTTAAAAAGTGGCTTCAAGTAAAATATATCTATGGCTATTCGGTCAAGCTCAGTGGCAGCTGGCACAGATCAGGGGTGGCAGGGTGGAGGGCGGGGGGACAGGGCTTAAAGAAAAGAAAATATGTACCTCCTCTCCGCATTTCGCAGCGTTCCTCCACCATACAGGAGCAGGAACAGAGCACCCAGGAAGCACCCAGGCTTCCTTAAGTCAATCACAACATTGCAATGCAGCATTGTGATTGGTCTGAGCGCTGTAGTTTGGTGCTCAGATGGAGATTGGAAGCCTGGGCATGTTCTCCACCCAGGCTGCAATGCAGCCTGGATGGAGAACATGCAAAGTGTGCATGATTGTTTGGCTGTCCCAAGACAGCCAGCCAAACATTCATGCTGACTTACAGAATGCCCACCACTCCTCCCCCTGCTCTGTGACGAGTTATTATCATCTTGTTTTTCCTTTATTCACACTGCTGAAAAGCAGTGGGGCGACGTTAGCCTATGAGCTGTCACTGGTCAAACTGTTTCAATTTGAGGGGTTATTGGCCACAGAAAAGAAATTCATTTGTTTAAAAGACATAACTGAAGGAACTCAACACTTTTCTTAGGACCCGCTCGCATTGTTCACGAATGCTGGGATTGTGGAACACCCAAGGTGGCTAGTCTTGATTCGGCCTCATTGTTCTTTTCTGCATACTACACATACGCTAAGGGGCCTGTTTACGACTTGTCACGCTGTGCAGCACAGAAAGTCACCTTGCTCCGCTGTGTGGCAGAAACAATACATTCCTGCCTTTTTCCCGCGCTGGAACCCCTTTGCCAGCCTAGCGCCAATGCACCATGGTGCAAGGGTTCCTCCGTTGAATGCAGGATTGTTTTTGTGTGGGAAGGGGAACCTTTCCATACAAAAACAACCCTGAGAGACACATTCCTATTTCTATGTGGGATGCAGAAAGAGGAATTAATTATTAAACAGCAATGTACAGTTCAGAACCATAACACAAGGAATGTTGCATAGCAGTTTGAAAAATCTGGAGGAAGTAATGAAAATGAAAAATGTGACTCTGTCTCTAGCCTAACTAGACAGATGAATTAAGAGTATGAACAAGATCCTACTCTTTGAATATGGAAAAGCAAGACTTTGTGAATAATGCATCTCTGTGTATCTGAATTACATCTCACTAGAAGTGTCAAAAGCTTATATCTCCATAGTATTACTATATGTGCCTCTTGTGAGACTAAAATAACACCTCTCTACGAGAGTAAAAGTTATAAGTTATGCTTCTGGTGTGAAACTCAATGCCTATGGCCATCATTCCAAGTTAGACGGTAATGGTGAAGTGGGTTCCACTGGCACCCGGCTCAACATTACTAGTTTTGTGAAATGCCACGGTCCTCAGATTTTTAAACATACATATTTCGCCAGGTAAGACCCGGGTGAAATTTGCAAATGGATAAAAGGTCAGAACTAGGACAAATCTGTGGCAATGAAGTATGCAAACTCTGATTTCACATGCTGTCCCTCATTCCAACATATCAAAGAAGGTAAGGTAATGTCTACCTGAGGCAAATTTACCAGGGGGTAAATATGGCCATCCGTTCTAATCTACTTCACAAAAGCAGGGGTCCCTCAAGGCTCTATCATCTCACCCATGCTTTTCAACATCTATATGAAGTCATTACCCTCAATCGTCAATGAATTTCAGCTCACATGCTATAACTATGCAGATGAATACTACTATTGGCATGCTGACACTTCCACGTGTGGTTTGGAAGCATGGTACACGATGGTGTTCAGTGACTCTCTGGGCACACCTATGCAGGGCCGGACTGGGAACAGAAACCGGCTCTGGAAAACTGATCAGGCCGCCCCCGCCTGGGGTGAGGGGGAGTACAGCCGAGCAGTTTGCGAGGGCCGGTTTTGGCCGATTTTTTTTACAGGGTGCCGATATTGCCAACCCCCGGTAACAGAAATGACTCCCGGGGGCCCAAAACCGGCCCCCACCGTTCCGGCCTACCGGGGAAACACCCGGTGCCCGCTATGGCCAGTCCAGTCCTGCACCTATGCCCTCCTGTTGTTTTCCCTACATCTTGGTGGTTTTGAAGTTTTTTAACTTATACATATCTTTGATAAATCCGGGAAGAAGTTTCTCGCACCCTGTTTTTCTCTTTTCTGAATTTTTCCATCCATTCTTTTCCTTGGAACTTGGGTTTGGTTCAATCAACTTTAGGTGAATTATTATTGTATGGGTTATTGAAACATATTATTTAGATGTTATAGGTACCCCTACCACTTGTCGAAAGGTTATGATTTGGAAGGTCCTGAGGAAGTTGGTCAACATAAGGCTAATTCCACCGAATTGTATGTGCCCAGCTCACAACCACGGTCATGGAGACCCAGAATATCTTTGTCCCCTTCTGACCAGGATGTGTACGTGCTCTAGGGTTGGTTGTTAATATGAATGGTTTGATTGAGTATGATTGTGGAGTTTGATTGTGTGTTGAATATATAGGTGCCTGGTGAAGAAGATTACATCTCATGTGTAAATGAATATAGAATTGTCAATCAATGAAATGTATAAAAAAGGAAAAATATGGTAAAAAATAATTTTTACTAATATATTTGTCTTTTAAAAACTTTTTTGATATTACAAATGAAAATAAGTATACATTTCTAGAAAAATTAATAAAGATGTTTTGAGTAAAAGATAATGTTGTATACATAATGTCTCAAAATGTATATGGATAGCCCAGTGGAGCAGATTTAGCAGATTTAGCCCGTAAGTTAAATAAATAGAGGTCAAGTTGGAGGTTTGTATGATATAATGTTTGGTGTGTTTGTCCCCCTTTTCTCCCAGACCTAACTGAACTAAAGAGGGTGGGCCCTTATCTAAGAGATGACACACAAATACTCCTTAGACTGGACAGTTTCGAAAGACATTGGAAACTCACAAATCTTCAGTTGTCTCAGAACCGTTTATCAGTGGTTGACATGGAGCCATCTCAAATTGAATTCCAAAACAGAAATAGTCACATATGGCGATCGAAAAGACTATGACCCACTTTGTGCTTGGTCAGACGATCTAGGACCATCTCCTAAATATCTAAGGAAGTCATTAACCTTGGAATTATCACCGACTCCAAGTTATCAATGAATGCCAACTGGACAAATTAGCAAGATCAAGCTTCATTACTATGAAAATTCTGCAACACATCTTCCTCCACCAGAGATGTCCATACAAGGTCCAAGCCACTATCTCTCTTGTACTCTCTAAACTAGATTACGACAATGGCCTCTACCACAGATCATCTTTATCAACTTTAAAAAGACTACAACTGATTCAGAACTCTGCTGACAGACTACTCCTACATGTAAAGCCACAGCTCACATCTCCACTGCCTTGAGGGCCCTACATTGGAAACTGGTTGCCAGAAGATCCCCATTCAAGCTGCTTGTATCACCCACAAAGCAATTCATGGAACAGGACCGATTTTCACTAGGAATAAAATCACCAAATGCATTCAACAAAGGAACCTCTGCTCCATATTGGCACCTCACCTCAAAATCCCAAAATACAAGAAAACAACAGTAGGTGGCACATCTTTCTCTTTTCAAGCAGCCAAACTATGGAATTCATTACCTCCAAACGTAAGATCCAGAGATACCTATCTTATCTTCAGAGGATTACTCGAGAGTTGGCTGTTTCCTACATAACCACCATACTCAAACACAAATCTGCAGCTAATTTTATTATATGTATTATCTAGATATGTGTATATCCTGATATAATATGTATATGTACTTATGTATCTATATATTTATTACTTTACTCCTCCTGTAACAAAAATAACTTTAACTCTCTCCAATGCACTACCCCATATTTCACCCTATACCTCTCTCAATATATCATCTACTCCACTCTCGGACTCATCCCAAACCTCATTCTACTACTATGATCTTGAAAATAACCCTTTCTAGACTCTTTCCTCCACAATCCCTCCTTAAATCACCCCAAACCTCATTGTAATACTATTATCTCCCAAACATCTCTTCTAAATTCTTCCCTCAAATATCCCTCCTTTGACTCATTCCAGGACTCATTTTACCACTATGATCTCCCTAATCCATTTCTAGAGATTCTTCCCTCCTCCATCTCTCCTTATACTCTTCCCAAACCTCATCTTAATACTACGATCTCCAAAGAAACACTTTCTAGACTCTTCCCTCTTCTATCCCCCCATGATCCTATAAGACTCACATGCCCACCGCTCAAATTGGCTCTAATTTCACTATAGTAATCTACCACTAATTCTTTTTGGGTTCTGGAGTAGCGTGCTACTTGCCGAAAAGCGCTTCAATGCCTCATCAGGGCTAGTAAGCGTTATATACATGCAATTGCAATATAATACAATCTGAATCATGCACAGTGACTTCTTGTCCCTCATTATGAGCAGACGGTAAATGGTGTGTTACTGTACATATGGAACTTTACCTGACCGCTGTAATGAGGGCCGAGATGGTCGATCAATCACAGCACCTCCCTTTTTGCTCTGTATTTGAGAGCAAAGAAGTGTTTGCAAAAATGTCATATTACAGGCTCTTTGTCCAATAACTGACTGACAGACTGTTTGGTTCCCTTTTCCCCTTTATTTTCTGTTTGACGCTCCTGTATATCATCCCTCTGTCAAAAGTGTATTCCCTGGCATGCTTGAGGTTTTTGTCATTCCTAATATATGACTTATTATTAGTCCGTAAACCTGAAGTAGTCTTTTCTTAGCGTCCTGAGCCTCTGTGTAAGCATCCTTTATAAAGATAACATAATTATACATTTAGCAAGTTTCTATTAGTATGAAAATCTACCAGTGAAATTGTAAAAATACATTACTAATAATGTTAGTCTTAGGATGATCATTGTTACTGTTTTGATTATCATCATTATTAAGAAATAGTGATAGCAGTACTTATTTATTAATTTATTAATAATGATAATAATAATATAGCACTTGCCACGAACTAGGGGGCTTATTACCAACAACTAGCGATAATTATCGCTATGTTGGTTTAGCGGGGATATTTTTATCGCCGAGCTGCGGCGATTTTTATCGCTTAGGAACCTTGCTATTATCAAGGTTTATCTCCTAAGCGATAAAAATCGTCCGAAATGCATGAATATCGCTGAAAAGTCAGCGATATTCATGCATTACTGAGCTAATGCTCCTAGCCATGTTATCCACCTACCATTGGATTACATGGCTAAGAATTGCTCAGGGGCAGGTGTTAGCTTTTGGAGATATTCGCGCTTAGCGCAAATATCTCCAACAGTTGGTAATAGGAGATAGCGATGTTAGCGACTGTTTCCAGTCGCTAACATCTTGGCACGCCCACTTTGCATGTCATTAGTGATAAATATCACTGACATGCAAAGCGGGGCCCAAGATGGTCGCTATTTCCTACTAGCTGTCGCTAACTCGTGTTAGCGACAGCTAGGTAATAGGGAGATAATTTTATCTCCGCTTTCTTGGCTTTTAAAGCCAAAAAAGCGCAGATAAACCCCCTTGATAATATGCCCCTAAATGACCTCTTGCTGGACCCAACTCTACAGTACTTACTGCTGCACAGTTATGCATGTAAACAAGCTCTAATTTCTTTTGTGTCTTTACTCCTTCTTGCTGTCTGCCTCTTCCCTCTGTTTCCTTGGCGCTCTTTGCCTCACTCAGTCGTTTTTGTGTCCCTTTGTCTCTCACTCTCTCTCTGTCGTTGTACCACTCTCTTTATTTCTGCCTCTCACTACCTTTCTTCTCTGAATGTATTTCTTTTTCTATTCTCTGCTCTGCTTGCACCACAGTTTCTCCCTATTTCTCGCTGTTTCTTTCTAAATATGAACACTAAATACCCATTTTTTGTGTTTAAAGCCAGAACTCTGAGTCTCTCGTTATAGGCAGTGGGATGTAGAAGAAATCCCACTGCATCTGTGGAAAGTGATTTTCTATTTATTCACTCAACTCGAATTTTGTGTTTAGGAAAAAAAGCCATATTAACTGCATCAAAATACTGTATTGCATTGTAATTACATTTACATAGCGCCTACTACTTATGAATGTGGTGATAGGCTAGCACTAGTTTGCTGGGGAAATTCGTGGCACTAAGCATCAGCAATGAACGTGTGTGGGCGCTGCACCTTTAAACGCAGGAAACCAGCCAGGCCTCATGACAACTTAAGGGCTTCGTTCCAACGTCACGCCCTCTCAAACGTGCCCTGGCAGATTCTGGCAGGTCAACCTGTCTAACTTTAGGAGGGAAAAAGCATGCAAAAAAGACAAAACATGCAGAATTCGGTGTAAAAAGCGATTCTGCATGGTATGCCTCATATTCCTGTCGAAAATATGAAATAGGTGACATTCGCTACACATGGGCCCTCATTTCCAGCTGGTCATTTAATTGCAATATATGGAGTAACACCTTTTACCTCTGGCATCACAAATAGGAGTTTGGTACCTAAAGCTCCATGCCCGAAATACCCCTCCCACACAATACATTTCGGCAGGTCAAATCTATCAAAATGTACTGGTGGGAAAAATGCTAGATAATTTACGTGGCATGTGCCTTTTGGTGCATAAAACACCAAAATCTGCATGTTAGCTCCCATTATCAGGGGACAGACTTGGAACTGGAAGACACTTATCAGACGAGATCAATCCAGACGCAGCGGGTTAGGTTTTATCTGCTCTGGTACATATCCGCCCAAACTGCAGGACAGTGCTAATGAGGGCACACTATTCCACAAATGTTGTAATGAGTGTCTTAGGACCGAATTTAGATCTTGGAGGAGGGGAAAACTCTGTCACAAACGTGACGGAGATCCCGTCCGTCAGATTATGATTCCATTATATCCTCAGGAGATTGAAATATGTCACATTTGTGACGGGGTATTCCATCCACCAAGATCTAAATAAGGCCCTTAATCACCGTTTAATTGTAGGTTTACTGTAATATCTTGATTACCAAGTGCGGTACAGTTATTAATGAAATCGTAGTAGTACAGTAACAACTGACGTAATAACGTCTAAGTGAGAACAGAAGATTCCTGCAATGTTAAATGGTGCCTATCTCAGACCCCTGTCAGTGAACAATTCTTGAAGGTAGGTCTCTTACCTTCCACACTCCAGCAGCTCAGGCTTGGAACGTTCTGCTAAGTCTCCCACTGTGGTAGTTCCAAAACTGAACAAACCTCCAATCATGTAGTGTCCATCGGCCTGGAACAGGGAGGTGGAGCAGAAGTTCCCAGATGCTCTAGAGCCCAGAAAGTTCAGGCACAGCAGGTAGGCCAGGCTCCTCATTGCTCCTGTTAGAGAGTATCGGCCACCTCCTTGAGACTGCTTAACGAGTGCCTACAGAGAACTGGAGGTTACTTCGTTAAAGCGTGATCATTCCTCTTGTCTCGAATGTGGCAAATTCACACAAGTCATTTGTTTTGCAAAGTTCAAGGAATGCATAGCAAGTGCTCCTCATGCTGTATTCAAATTCATCACTCAGCAACATGCAAATGAGCCTGTTGTGTATTTAGTGGCCCTTTTCAGGGAGCCGTTGACAAAACCAAAATATCACCTGTGACAGATTTGTGGTAGGATGGGGTGAATAAGGGAGTATCAAAGGATATAGTGGCCATGTTGGTATGGGCAATGGTTTAATTTTTTATGTCATACGTCTACCCACACATACCACTTGGTCCTTGTATCAAATAAGATGGAAGTGCCACTGGTGTTGGGGCATTAGGTAGCCATCAGACCTACAGAAAAAGATACAAGTTGTGAGTTTTGCTGGTGGGTGGATTTTTTTGATCAATCACTAAGACCTGCATCCTACTAGTATAGTGGCCTCTGCTTTTAAGACTAATATTACTTTACACCACTCTAAAAAAATGTTATGAAAATCCATATTTAAATTGAAGCTGTGGTAAACGTTTACAGTTGAAAAAACTGTGAAATTCACCAGCTATGGTTAGCTATGCAAGCAATAACTTGAGTACCTATTATGCACTGGTCATACACTGATACATGACATTACTAATGGCATCTTAAATGGCATCATTGATGGCATCACTGATGACATCTTTGATAATAACTCTGCACCCAACTTCCCAGCAACCAACCGTTCACAGGCATTGGCTGAAAAGGCAAAAGCCCAGCCAACAACAAACATGTCTTTTTTTGTCCAATTGGATGTTTTTACTTTTCCTAATTCAACCCCACAAATTCTCTGCAAAACCGGATCCTCTGCACAGGGATCACACATTGATGGACAAGATATTCCTATATTTTAACCCTTTAAAATCTGTCTTACACTTTTTGTGATGCAAATGGCTCAAAAATTACCGATTGGATTTCCACCTAACTACTAAAAAGCTGTATTTTGTGTGAAGCTTTGGGTCCAGATTTTCTAACGTTTCACGTTGGAGTTGCATCACTTTTATGATGCAGCCCCAACACAAAATCCTTTTTGGCATTTACTAAGACACGCAAAGTCACTTTGTGTGGTTTAGTACATATAAAGTAATACAGCGAGTAGTGCTGCCTTGCATTACTTTACGATGGGGAGGCATTCCATGGGTGGACTATGGGTGTTTTTATGTATACGTCCCAGATTTACTAAGGTGACTAAGCCTGGGATAGCCCCAAAAAGATATGTCTCTCAGGAGCAGGCATTTGGAGGAGAAAATTCTTTATTTCTCCTCATTACTTACTCTTTCTATGAGTGCAGCATTCTGCAGCCCGCATAGAAAGAGGAAATTGCTTCTGAGGATAGTTTATATGCATGAAGATATCCCTTCCCTGCATAAACACAATCCTGCATGTAATGTGCAAGGGTGCTGTGTTGTCGTTAGACAGCACACAGTGCCCTAATGCTAGGAGACCGCAGAAATGTGCCATATCTTAGTGCATGTGATGCATTTCTGCTGTCCCCCTCTCATGCAATGTAGCAGGAATATCCTGTCTGCCGATATATAAATCCCATTATATCCTGTGAGATTATATTTCAGCAGACGGCATATCAGTCCCCGTTCGTTGAGATCCTTAGTCTGATGTGGTGTGTTCCAACTTTTGTGTCGATTTGTCAAGTGGCACCAAAGTTTTTAGCAAACCAAATAATCTCTTTAAATTGAAAGCAATACTTAAACACAGCAGCGTAGTCACTGTCTCTATTAATACATTATATAAAACATTTTTATTTCTCATTTCACACAGAAGAATCTGTATGAAATTTGGCAGAGACTTTGTAGGCTTAGCTTACTTTGGGGTTGTCAAGTTCCCTGCAGATCCATTAATAGGCAAAATTATTTAGAGGTGTGCGGTCATCATGAATCCTTTGTTTTGTAATAACCTTTTTACCATTAGACGGATCAATGCAAAACCTGCAAAAAAAAGACTTTGGTCCAACTTTCCCATTGTGTACCAAATTTCATGCAGATTTGTCCAATGGTTCAGAATTTAACAGCAGAGTCATACTATTCTTAATTTACTAATAATTTGAGTGTGTTTGATGCTCTGCATACATTTGAGGGGAAAACATATGAGGCACAATTACTAGAGCTCAAGTTTCATGTAGATTCTTTAAACAGCACCAGAATTGTTAGCAAATCAAAGAGTTCAAAGTTATTAGAATATTAACACCATTTGATGTCCCTCCCCTTTAACTTTGCACTGAATCAGAATGAAATTTGCATGAGGATTGGCATGTTTAGTCCAAATCGGTTATCTCAAGTTTAGTGTAGGTCCATCAAACAACACAAAAGAAAGCAAATAAAAGCTTCAATTCTACCTTTTCTAACCCTACCCCACCTTGACAGATTTGCACAAAACTGGATAATCCTTGATGAAATGAGCTGCATACTTTCATGCAGATATTTCAAAAGGCACATACAGTATTAGACAATGAACAATTTTTGACCACAATTTATTTGTGTTCCCTTTAACAGAACTTCACAAACTTGACGTACAAGGAGCAAGCTAAACATGTTATTTATCTGCCAAATTTAATGTAGTTTGGCCAACCGGTGCTACATTTTTAAGCAACTCAAAACTTCTTTTCAACTCCCAGAACATCTCTATAATTTAACCCTTCAAAGTTCAATGACATATTTTCTGTAGCACAACTACCTCAAAAACTATTACATTGATCAATACCAACCCTCAATAATGCCCTATTGAAGGAGAGTTCTAGTTTCATGCTAAGTGTGGTGCTGTTCTGTTCTGCAGATTTTGCTCTGGCAGAAAGCACAATTTCCGATTGGAGAAATGGAAAAGGCTTCTTTTTAGGGCTCGGCCTTCGCAACACGAAGTGGGGCGGAGCTTCGAGCTCCTAATGTTAAAGAAAAAAAAAGGATCTCTAGGGCTCTGGCCAGACACATTCCTTACATTCCTTAGTGTTTTATGGCATGTGCCTAGTGATTCATCTTCGCTGTGCTGTCTATTTAGTAGCCTTGACGTGATAGGCTATATTTACTTTTCGTCCGTCATTGATGTTAGTTTCATGGCATATTCTGTGCGCGAACGAGCACGGCAGAGTGATTAATCTTAATTAGGAGCTGTCAGAGTGCCCGTGTAATGCAATCCAGATGCTGCGAGCGCGTTCACCATTGCATTGCATGTATCATGCGCGCGTTTAACATTCAGCTTTCTCGCACGGCAGTCCATTCATTTTAATTATTTTAGTCTTGCCATAAGCATGCGCTGTATAGGGGTGTACGTGATTTAATTCAATATTCTGAAGACTGCAAGGTGATGGGGTTGGGTCACTTATTAGGGCCACAAAAACGCCAGTGTTAGTATCGGCATCTGATTTCCAAAGAAAACATTAACATCTGCGTTTGAAAGGAAAAAGTTTCGGCTTTTTTCTGTGATAATTTTCGCCATCTGCTGGGCACTGCAGGGAAAACTTATTGATGCAACATGACTCGTATTTGGCAAATTAGTTTGTGGCATGAAACGTTTTACATGGCTGCGTCACAGTACTGTTTTTTTTTAAACTCATCACAGAAGTATTTACGTCGTTTCTTAGCGCAGTGCATGACTGTTGTCTCTATTCTAGTTTAACGCTACTGGACTTCGGGCTACATTCAAAGGTGAGATGGTTTTGCCAAGATCCGATAGGATGAACAAAAGGTAACCAAAGAGGTCATCATCTGTGAGTCATCTTCCCGGTAACTCACTTCATTAATACATGCACTGCCTGATTGCCCTAGACCAGTCCGACCCTTGTTACAAGATACATCAATTGGCCGGTTTGTTGAGAGACGCGCACAACCTATTAAAGCATGAATATCACAATGGCTGTGACTGGCCCTAGGGACGGCCCTTATCTGAAAGCCTATCTGGGAAGGTGCCGGCCCCCCATTGTGCCTTAATGGTGCAATCCAAAGATCTGCCCGTGTCCTAAACAGCAGAGCATTGTCATTCCGCGGAAGGGGGGTGGGAGTGTGGAGATAGCACAGGTATGCGAAACACCATTCTTTGCATTTTTTCCCCAAGTTGGGCGGTTTCTCGCTTAGTTCCAGCTGCGAACGATGAGAACCCGAGAATCCTCTGGAAGAGACCAATTGGTAGACCAAGGTTTGAGACCTGGGATTTCAGTCTCAGCGAGGGTGGGCCAATCTCAGCCCAGCTGCTTTGAATGAATATTTCTACCGCCTCTTATTTCAGTGTGGTGACATTGAATGCAGCCCCTTAATTTCCGCTTCTCTACACCGACTGAAGGCCACAGGGCGGATTCTGGCCTCTTTGTGTGGAGAGGAAGCTACTCCACTTGCATTGTTAATTACGAACGGGCCGGCCATACGTGAAGGTGGATGACGTGTGTGTTCTACCCCGTGTGGAATGTCCACAATAATCAACGTTGTTGTCGTAGTGGCTCGTGCCTTTACCTGGGTTTTAGCGTGCAAAGCTCCTCAGCATCCCAGTCAGACTACCTCAGGTTCTAGGCACCAAACTCCATTAAGTCACTAAAAAGGCCTGTTTGTTTTCTTAGTACAAGCTCGTTATGACATGGCAGAACTGGTGCTGGTGATTCATGTAATTAGAGGGTGAGAAAATCACTTCCCTGATCAATACTGGGGCCATGACTAATGTCTCTAGACTGACGCAGAACTAACAAGGTGCACGCAGCAATAGTTTGTAACTGTGTAGCGCTATGGGAACGGCACACCCCTTTCCTGCAAGGGGCACTTTCAACACGCTCTCACCCGAAAGGCATTGTGGGAAATTCTATACCTAGGTCATGAGTGCTGAGGCTGGGGACTTGGTGATCTTCCGATCGTTGTTAAGTTGGGCCTATTAGTTCAGCTGTCTCACAGTGAAGGTTGCGGTATCCTCCGACTGGTGATGTGAAAATAGCCCCAACGCTTGTTGGATGCATGCTGAAGGGCAGATTAAAATGCACTTTGATATCACTGTGATACCTGCCGCTCGTCATTTTCTGTGGCATATTTCTCTTCAACATTCAGCAGAAGGTGAAAGCACAAACCAGCAGCCTACTGCAACAGGAGATAATGAGCCAGTGGCAGGGGCCCACTCCAAGGGTTTCTCCTCATCTGCTGAAATTTTCAGGAAGCTATACAGAAAGTAATTCAGGGCATCTCAAATTGGCTCGTCGACGGCGACGCCATTTTATTATTTAATAAGAGCACACATAAACATGATGACAATCTTGTGAAAGCGAGTTGTGCACTAGCAAATAGCAACTTCACACTTAATGAGAAGAAATGTGATTTTCGTCACCCTTATTTATTTATATTTATGGACGCATTTCCTTCTTTGAGAGTATAGGGCTTAAAGAAAGAGGAGGAGCTCATGTCAGAACATGTTCCACAAACATCTCCACTCATTCCTGGGGATTGACATTTATTGTGCCATCCAGGACTTTGTCTCAACCAGTCCTCATTTTACAGATATCACAAAGGTGAATTGTATTGTTCTGAGTTGAGTCAATTCTGGAGCAGGAAGACAACTTGCCTGGGCAATGTTCTGTCGTGGCCGGTTCCGATGGACCCGAAGCTCACTCTTCTCCATGTCACTGACCATCTAGGTGGTAATATGTATAAACTGTCACTCTTATTTTTGGGTCTGACTCTAGCAAAACGGCACAGCACAGTGTGATAAATGACTTCTATGTCTCTTCCCTCTCTACCACTTCATCAGATTGTCCTGTGACATCATAGAATGTTTGAGTGCCTTTCTGGAGCGAGATTGTCAGTTAGTCATCTGAGGCTGAGCAGCTGGTAGCTCGCTCCTGGTGGGGTTTCTTCCTGGTTTCTTTCTAGTTACTTATCTCCTGCTATCTTGCCACCTATCTATCTTGTCAATAAAGAGTAACTACACCTGGACTATGGATCATCATTTGTGTACCACACACAGGAGTGGAAGGCCATGCCCTCCTCATCCCTGGCTGGGTGGAAGAAGAAAATAGACCACTGCATGGGCCTGGAAGTAGCAGTTTATAGAGCGAGAGGCTGGCGACAAAAACACTTCAAGATATGTCAGGGATGGGCGTACTATCAGGACATTGAGTTGGAACCTGTTCATTCCATGTATCAATTAGTTCATGATGAAGGTCATACATTCTTGGGCTAAGGGCAGGTTGGGTGGATGTGGGATGAGCGATTTATTATTTGGGTTTATTCAGTGTTTTTTTACTTTATTTTTATGGATTTGGGTGGGTGTGAATGTACAGGTATGTTTTTCTTTTCACCTTTTTAGGGCTCGGCCTACGTCAACCCTGCGTCAGCAGGGGAGGCGGAGCTCCAAGCTCTTATGTTATAAAAAAAAAAAAAAAGTTTCTTTAGGGGTCCGGGCTGCAACATTCTTTAGTGCGCGCACGTTGTTTATGTCATCTGCCTAGTGATTCGTCTTCGCTGTGCTGTCTATTTAGTAGCCTTGACGTGATAGGCTATATTTACTTTTCGTCCGCCATTTTTTTCATTTTCATGGCATTTTCTGTGTGGTTACGCGCACAAGCGACTTATTAATCTTAATTACGAGCTGTCAGAGTGGCCGTGTAATGCAATCCAGATGGTCTGAGCGGTGCAAGTGCTTCCAGACTAGGAGCAGGGTAGATCCACGAAGATGAGAAACACTGAGCGCGAGATGGGCGCGAGAGGTGCACCCCGGGCCGTCTCAGCAGGAGGCTTTCACAGGAGCGTGTTTTTGTGCGACGGGTTCGATTCCCCGCCTGGCACACCACCGCTCCTTGAGCCCCATGCGTGCACGCAACGTTGACCATCCTAATTAGCAGCGCTTGTGAGCAGAGCTCGCTCGCATCCCAAGAAACTCGAAAGTCATCACTTTGGGATTTGGGATTTCCTGGCACGAAGCAAATTGCCACCGATGGAGCGGCTGCTGGAGGTTGCCAGCACCAAGGGGCCCTTTGTGCGCGGTAAGCAGCTCTCTGGTCTACATGAATGGGCTCAGCCGAGCATGGCGCTGGCAGAACACCCCGGTGGTCGTCTCGTGGAGATAGGAGCCGCAGGTGAAGGTGTTTTAGAGATTTACACATTTCACAGAGAAATGATTTACTTGTTGGTATTCTGCCCGTGTAGTTAGGAAATCGGTGCTTTTGCCATTGTGTCTCAGAAAGAGGGCCGCTCTTGAACTTTTGAACTCCTGATTCACAATTTCGTCGGGAACCTGATTGATTCCGAAGTGATTGCACATCTGAAACCTCAATTTCAGCTGTGTGTAAAATAGTTTCCCACCGTTTTCACCCCAACACAGTGGGTCCCTGAAAGCATCCCATTTTAAAAATAGATTTTCTCAGATTGACAGGGAACAAAGAGGTTCCTGGGATTTTGCCTCGCGTGGGTCAAGTCAAGACATTGTGTTGGAAAGCGCTGTTACTCGGTACCACACAACAATGTGAGTGCAGAGTGACTGTGCAGAGTAGTGAGTGCAGAGTGAGTGTGCAGAGTAGTGAGTAGTGAGTGCAGAGTGAGTGTGCAGAGTAGTGAGTATTGAGTGCAGAGTAGTGATTGCAGAGTAGTGAGTAGTGAGTGCAGAGTAGTGAGTAGTGAGTGCAGAGTAGCGAGTAGAGTAGTGAGTAGTGAGTGCAGAGTAGTGAGTAGTGAGTAGAGTAGTGAGTGCAGAGTAGTGAGTGCAGATTAGTGAGTAGTGAGTGCAGAGTAGTGAGTAGTGAGTAGAGTAGTGAGTAGAGTAGTGAGTGCAGATTAGTGACTAGTGAGTGTAGAGTAGTGAGTAATGAGTAGAGTAGTGAGTGCAGAGTAGTGAGTAGTGAGTGCAGAGTAGTGAGTAGAGTAGTGAGTAGTGAGTAGAGTAGTGAGTAGAGTAGTGAGTAGTGAGTAGAAAGTAGTGAGGTGAGTAGAGTAGTGAGTAGAGAGTAGAATAGTGAGTAGTGAGTGCAGAGTAGTGAGTAGTGAGTAGAGTAGTGAGTAGTGAGGTGAGTAGTGAGTAGAGTAGTGAGTAGAGTAGTGAGGTGAGTGCAGAGTAGTGAGTAGTGAGTGGAGTAGTGAGTAGTGAGTAGTGAGTGCAGAGTAGTGAGTAGTGAGTAGAGTAGTGAGTAGTGTAGTGAGGTGAGTAAAGTAGGGAGTAAAGTAGTGAGTGCAGAGTAGTGAGTAGAGTAGTGAGTAGAGTAGTGAGTAGAGTAGTGAGTAGTGAGTAGAGTAGTGAGTGGAGAGTAGTGAGTAGTGCGTAGAGTAGTGAGTAGTGAGCAGGGTAGTGAGTGCAGAGTAGTGAGTAGTGAGTGCAGAGTAGTGAGTAGTGAGTAGAGTAGTGAGTAGAGTAGTGAGTAGAGTAGTGAGTAGAGTAGTGAGTAAAGTAGTGAGTAGTGAGTGCAGAGTAGTGAGTAGTGAGTAGAGTAGTGAGTAGAGTAGTGAGTAGAGTAGTGAGTAGAGTAGTGAGTAGTGAGTGCAGAGTAGTGAGTAGAGTAGTGAGTAGTGAGTAGAGTAGTGAATAGAGTAGTGAGTACAGAGTAGTGAGTAGAGTAGTGAGTAGAGTAGTGAGTAGTGAGTGCAGAGTAGTGAGTAGTGAGTAGAGTAGTGAGTAGAATAGTGAGTAGAGTAGTGAGTAGAGTAGTGAGGTGAGTAGAGTAGAGAGTAAAGTAGTGAGTGCAGAGTAGTGAGTAGAGAAGTGAGTAGTGAGTAGAGTAGTGAGTAGTGAGTAGAGTAGTGAGTAGAGTAGTGAGTAAAAAGAAGTGAGTAGAGTAGTGAGTAGTGAGTAGAGTAGTGAGTAGAGTAGTGAGTAGAAAGAAGTGAGTAGAGTAGTGAGTAGTGAGTGCAGAGTAGTGAGTAAAGTAGTGAGTGCAGAGTAGTGAGTAGTGGGTAGTGAGTAGAGTAGAGAGTAGTGAGTGCAGAGTAGTGAGTAGTGAGTAGAGTAGTGAGTAGAGTAGTGAGTAGTGAGTGCAGAGTAGCGAGTAAAGTAGTGAGTAGTGAGTAGAGTAGTGAGTAGTGAGTAGAGTAGTGAATAGTGAGTAGAGTAATGAGTAGAAAGTAGTGAGGTGAGTAGAGTAGTGAGTAGAGAGTAGAATAGTGAGTAGTGAGTGCAGAGTAGTGAGTAGTGAGTAGTGAGTAGAGTAGTGAGGTGAGTAGTGAGTAGAGTAGTGAGTAGAGTAGTGAGTAGAGTAGTGAGTAGTGAGTGCAGAGTAGCGAGTAAAGTAGTGAGTAGTGAGTAGAGTAGTGAGTAGTGAGTAGAGTAGTGAATAGTGAGTAGAGTAATGAGTAGAAAGTAGTGAGGTGAGTAGAGTAGTGAGTAGAGAGTAGAATAGTGAGTAGTGAGTGCAGAGTAGTGAGTAGTGAGTAGTGAGTAGAGTAGTGAGGTGAGTAGTGAGTAGAGTAGTGAGTAGAGTAGTGAGTAGAGTAGTGAGTAGGGAGTGCAGAGTAGTGAGTAGAGTAGTGAGTAGAGTAGTGAGTAGTGAGTAGAGTAGTGAGTAGAGTAGTGAGTAGTGAGTGCAGAGTAGCGAGTAAAGTAGTGAGTAGTGAGTAGAGTAGTGAGTAGTGAGTAGAGTAGTGAGTAGTGAGTAGAGTAATGAGTAGAAAGTAGTGAGGTGAGTAGAGTAGTGAGTAGAGAGTAGAATAGTGAGTAGTGAGTGCAGAGTAGTGAGTAGTGAGTAGAGTAGTGAGGTGAGTAGTGAGTAGAGTAGTGAGTAGAGTAGTGAGTAGAGTAGTGAGTAGGGAGTGCAGAGTAGTGAGTAGAGTAGTGAGTAGAGTAGTGAGTAGTGAGTAGAGTAGTGAGTAGAGTAGTGAGTAAAGTAGTGAGTAAAGTAGTGAGTGCAGAGTAGTGAGTAGTGAGTAGAGTAGTGAGTAAAAAGTAGTGAGTAGAGTAGTGAGTAGTGAGTAGAGTAGTGAGTGAAGAGTAGTGAGTAGTTAGTAGAGTAGTGAGTAGTGAGTGCAGAGTAGTGAGTGCAGAGTAGTGTGTAGTGAGTGCAGAGTATTGAGTAGTGAGTAGAGAGTAGAGTAGCGAGTAGAGAGTAGAGTAGTGAGTAGTGGGTAGAGTAGTGAGTAGAGTAGTGAGTAGAGTAGTGAGTAGTGAGTAGAGTAGTGAGTAGAGTAGTGAGTAGAAAGTAGTGAGGTGAGTAGAGTAGTTAGTGGAGAGTAGTGCGTAGTGAGTAGAGTAATGAGTAGTGAGCAGAATAGTGAGTAGTGAGTGCAGAGTAGTGAGTAGAGTAGTGAATAGTGAGTAGAGTAGTGAGTAGAGTAGTGAGGTGAGTAGTGAGTGCAGAGTAGTGAGTAGTGAGTTGAGTAGTGAGTAGTGAGTAGAGTAGTGAGTAGAGTAGTGAGGTGAGTAGAGTAGTGAGATGAGTAGTGAGTAAAGTAGTGAGTGCAGAGTAGTGAGTAGTGAGTAGAGTAGTGAGCAGAGTAGTGAGTAGTGAGTAGAGCAGTGAGTGGAGAGTAGTGAGTAGTGAGCAGAGTAGTGAGTAGAGTAGTGAGTAGAGTAGTGAGTAGTGAGTGCAGAGTAGTGAGTAGTGAGTGCAGAGTAGCGAGTAGAGTAGTGAGTAGTGAGTGCAGAGTAGTGAGTAGTGAGTAGAGTAGTGAGTGCAGAGTAGTGAGTGCAGATTAGTGAGTAGTGAGTGCAGAGTAGTGAGTAGTGAGTAGAGTAGTGAGTAGAGTAGTGAGTGCAGATTAGTGACTAGTGAGTGTAGAGTAGTGAGTAATGAGTAGAGTAGTGAGTGCAGAGTAGTGAGTAGTGAGTGCAGAGTAGTGAGTAGAGTAGTGAGTAGTGAGTAGAGTAGTGAGTAGAGTAGTGAGTAGTGAGTAGAAAGTAGTGAGGTGAGTAGAGTAGTGAGTAGAGAGTAGAATAGTGAGTAGTGAGTGCAGAGTAGTGAGTAGTGAGTAGAGTAGTGAGTAGTGAGGTGAGTAGTGAGTAGAGTAGTGAGTAGAGTAGTGAGGTGAGTGCAGAGTAGTGAGTAGTGAGTGGAGTAGTGAGTAGTGAGTAGTGAGTGCAGAGTAGTGAGTAGTGAGTAGAGTAGTGAGTAGTGTAGTGAGGTGAGTAAAGTAGGGAGTAAAGTAGTGAGTGCAGAGTAGTGAGTAGAGTAGTGAGTAGAGTAGTGAGTAGAGTAGTGAGTAGTGAGTAGAGTAGTGAGTGGAGAGTAGTGAGTAGTGCGTAGAGTAGTGAGTAGTGAGCAGGGTAGTGAGTGCAGAGTAGTGAGTAGTGAGTGCAGAGTAGTGAGTAGTGAGTAGAGTAGTGAGTAGAGTAGTGAGTAGAGTAGTGAGTAGAGTAGTGAGTAAAGTAGTGAGTAGTGAGTGCAGAGTAGTGAGTAGTGAGTAGAGTAGTGAGTAGAGTAGTGAGTAGAGTAGTGAGTAGAGTAGTGAGTAGTGAGTGCAGAGTAGTGAGTAGTGAGTAGAGTAGTGAGTAGTGAGTAGAGTAGTGAATAGAGTAGTGAGTACAGAGTAGTGAGTAGAGTAGTGAGTAGAGTAGTGAGTAGTGAGTGCAGAGTAGTGAGTAGTGAGTAGAGTAGTGAGTAGAATAGTGAGTAGAGTAGTGAGTAGAGTAGTGAGGTGAGTAGAGTAGAGAGTAAAGTAGTGAGTGCAGAGTAGTGAGTAGAGAAGTGAGTAGTGAGTAGAGTAGTGAGTAGTGAGTAGAGTAGTGAGTAGAGTAGTGAGTAAAAAGAAGTGAGTAGAGTAGTGAGTAGTGAGTAGAGTAGTGAGTAGAGTAGTGAGTAGAAAGAAGTGAGTAGAGTAGTGAGTAGTGAGTGCAGAGTAGTGAGTAAAGTAGTGAGTGCAGAGTAGTGAGTAGTGGGTAGTGAGTAGAGTAGAGAGTAGTGAGTGCAGAGTAGTGAGTAGTGAGTAGAGTAGTGAGTAGAGTAGTGAGTAGTGAGTGCAGAGTAGCGAGTAAAGTAGTGAGTAGTGAGTAGAGTAGTGAGTAGTGAGTAGAGTAGTGAATAGTGAGTAGAGTAATGAGTAGAAAGTAGTGAGGTGAGTAGAGTAGTGAGTAGAGAGTAGAATAGTGAGTAGTGAGTGCAGAGTAGTGAGTAGTGAGTAGTGAGTAGAGTAGTGAGGTGAGTAGTGAGTAGAGTAGTGAGTAGAGTAGTGAGTAGAGTAGTGAGTAGTGAGTGCAGAGTAGCGAGTAAAGTAGTGAGTAGTGAGTAGAGTAGTGAGTAGTGAGTAGAGTAGTGAATAGTGAGTAGAGTAATGAGTAGAAAGTAGTGAGGTGAGTAGAGTAGTGAGTAGAGAGTAGAATAGTGAGTAGTGAGTGCAGAGTAGTGAGTAGTGAGTAGTGAGTAGAGTAGTGAGGTGAGTAGTGAGTAGAGTAGTGAGTAGAGTAGTGAGTAGAGTAGTGAGTAGGGAGTGCAGAGTAGTGAGTAGAGTAGTGAGTAGAGTAGTGAGTAGTGAGTAGAGTAGTGAGTAGAGTAGTGAGTAGTGAGTGCAGAGTAGCGAGTAAAGTAGTGAGTAGTGAGTAGAGTAGTGAGTAGTGAGTAGAGTAGTGAGTAGTGAGTAGAGTAATGAGTAGAAAGTAGTGAGGTGAGTAGAGTAGTGAGTAGAGAGTAGAATAGTGAGTAGTGAGTGCAGAGTAGTGAGTAGTGAGTAGAGTAGTGAGGTGAGTAGTGAGTAGAGTAGTGAGTAGAGTAGTGAGTAGAGTAGTGAGTAGAGTAGTGAGTAGGGAGTGCAGAGTAGTGAGTAGAGTAGTGAGTAGAGTAGTGAGTAGTGAGTAGAGTAGTGAGTAGAGTAGTGAGTAAAGTAGTGAGTAAAGTAGTGAGTGCAGAGTAGTGAGTAGTGAGTAGAGTAGTGAGTAAAAAGTAGTGAGTAGAGTAGTGAGTAGTGAGTAGAGTAGTGAGTGAAGAGTAGTGAGTAGTTAGTAGAGTAGTGAGTAGTGAGTGCAGAGTAGTGAGTGCAGAGTAGTGTGTAGTGAGTGCAGAGTATTGAGTAGTGAGTAGAGAGTAGAGTAGCGAGTAGAGAGTAGAGTAGTGAGTAGTGGGTAGAGTAGTGAGTAGAGTAGTGAGTAGAGTAGTGAGTAGTGAGTAGAGTAGTGAGTAGAGTAGTGAGTAGAAAGTAGTGAGGTGAGTAGAGTAGTTAGTGGAGAGTAGTGCGTAGTGAGTAGAGTAATGAGTAGTGAGCAGAATAGTGAGTAGTGAGTGCAGAGTAGTGAGTAGAGTAGTGAATAGTGAGTAGAGTAGTGAGTAGAGTAGTGAGGTGAGTAGTGAGTGCAGAGTAGTGAGTAGTGAGTTGAGTAGTGAGTAGTGAGTAGAGTAGTGAGTAGAGTAGTGAGGTGAGTAGAGTAGTGAGATGAGTAGTGAGTAAAGTAGTGAGTGCAGAGTAGTGAGTAGTGAGTAGAGTAGTGAGCAGAGTAGTGAGTAGTGAGTAGAGCAGTGAGTGGAGAGTAGTGAGTAGTGAGCAGAGTAGTGAGTAGAGTAGTGAGTAGAGTAGTGAGTAGTGAGTAGAGTAGTGAGTAGAGTAGTGAGTAAAGTAGTGAGTAAAGTAGTGAGTGCAGAGTAGTGAGTAGTGAGTAGAGTAGTGAGTAAAAAGTAGTGAGTAGAGTAGTGAGTAGTGAGTAGAGTAGTGAGTGAAGAGTAGTGAGTAGTTAGTAGAGTAGTGAGTAGTGAGTGCAGAGTAGTGAGTGCAGAGTAGTGTGTAGTGAGTGCAGAGTATTGAGTAGTGAGTAGAGTAGTGAGTAGAGAGTAGAGTAGCGAGTAGAGAGTAGAGTAGTGAGTAGTGGGTAGAGTAGTGAGTAGAGTAGTGAGTAGAGTAGTGAGTAGTGAGTAGAGTAGTGAGTAGAGTAGTGAGTAGAAAGTAGTGAGGTGAGTAGAGTAGTTAGTGGAGAGTAGTGCGTAGTGAGTAGAGTAATGAGTAGTGAGCAGAATAGTGAGTAGTGAGTGCAGAGTAGTGAGTAGAGTAGTGAATAGTGAGTAGAGTAGTGAGTAGAGTAGTGAGGTGAGTAGTGAGTGCAGAGTAGTGAGTAGTGAGTTGAGTAGTGAGTAGTGAGTAGAGTAGTGAGTAGAGTAGTGAGGTGAGTAGAGTAGTGAGATGAGTAGTGAGTAAAGTAGTGAGTGCAGAGTAGTGAGTAGTGAGTAGAGTAGTGAGCAGAGTAGTGAGTAGTGAGTAGAGCAGTGAGTGGAGAGTAGTGAGTAGTGAGCAGAGTAGTGAGTAGAGTAGTGAGTAGAGTAGTGAGTAGAGAGTGCAGAGTAGTGAGTAGTGAGTAGAGTAGTGAGTAGAGTAGTGAGTAAAGTAGTGAGTAGTGAGTGCAGAGTAGTGAGTAGTGAGTAGAGTAGTGAGTAGTGAGTAGAGTCGTGAGTAGTGAGTAGAGTAGTGAGTGCAGAGTAGTGAGTAGTGAGTGCAGAGTAGTGAGTAGAGTAGTGAGTAGAGTAGTGAGGTGAGTAGTGAGTGCAGAGTAGTGAGTAGTGAGTTGAGTAGTGAGTAGTGAGTAGAGTAGTGAGTAGAGTAGTGAGTAGAGTAGTGATGTGAGTAGAGTAGAGAGTAAAGCAGTGAGTGCAGAGTAGAGTAGAGAAGTGAGTAGTGAGTAGTGAGTAGTGAGTAGTGAGTAGTGAGTAGAGTAGTGAGTAGAGTAGTGCGTAGAGTAGTGAGTAGTGAGCAGAGTAGTGAGTAGTGAGTGCAGAGTAGTGAGTAGTGAGTAGAGTAGTGAGTAGTGAGTAGTGAATAGTGAGTTGAGTAGTGAGGTGAGTAGTGAGTAGTGAGTGCAGAGTAGTGAGTAGTGAGTAGAGTAGTGAGCAGTGAGTAGAGTAGTGAGTAGAGTAGTGAGGTGAGTAGAGTAGAGAGTAGAGTAGTGAGGTGAGTAGAGTAGAGAGTAAAGTAGTGAGTGCAGAGTAGTGAGTAGAGAAGTGAGTAGTGAGTAGTGAGTAGAGTAGTGAGTAGAGTAGTGAGTAGTGAGTGCAGAGTAGTGAGTAGTGAGTAGAGTAGTGAGTAGAGTAGTGAGTAGAGTAGTGAGTAGTGAGTGCAGAGTAGTGAGTAGTGAGTAGAGTAGTGAGTAGTGAGTAGAGTAGTGAGTAGAGTAGTGAGTAGAGTAGTGAGTAGTGAGTGCAGAGTAGTGAGTAGTGAGTAGAGTAGTGAGTAGAGTAGTGAGTAGTGAGTAGAGTAGTGAGTAGAGTAGTGAGTAGTGAGTAGAGTAGTGAGTAGAGTAGTGAGTAGTGAGTGCAGAGTAGTGAGTGGTGAGTAGAGTAGTGAGTAGTGAGTAGAGTAGTGAGTGGAGAGTAGTGAGTAGTGAGTAGAGTAGTGAGTAGTGAGTGCAGAGTAGTGAGTGCAGAGTAGTGAGTGCAGAGTAGTGAGTAGTGAGTAGAGTAGTGAGTAGAGAGTAGAGTAGTGAGTAGAGAGTAGAGTAGTGAGTAGTGAGTAGAGTAGTGAGTAGAGTAGTGAGTAGTGAGTAGTGAGTAGAGTAGTGAGTAGTGAGTAGAGTAGTGAGTAGAAAGTAGTGAGGTGAGTAGAGTAGTGAGTGGAGAGTAGTGAGTAGAGTAGTGAGTAGAGTAGTGAGGTGAGTAGTGTGTAGTGAGTGCAGAGTAGTGAGTAGTGAGTTGAGTAGTGAGTAGTGAGTAGAGTAGTGAGGTGAGTAGTGAGGTGAGTAGAGTAGTGAGGTGAGTAGAGTAGTGAGTAAAGTAGTGAGTGCAGAGTAGTGAGTAGTGAGTAGTGAGTAGAGTAGTGAGTAGAAAGTAGTGAGTAGAGTAAAGAGTAGTGGGTAGAGTAGTGAGTGGAGAGTAGTGAGTAGTGAGCAGAGTAGTGAGTGCAGAGTAGTGAGTAGTGAGTGCAGAGTAGTGAGTAGAGTAGTGAGTAGAGTAGTGAGTAGTGAGTAGATTAGTGAGTAGAGTAGTGAGTAGAGTAGTGAGGTGAGTAGAGTAGAGTAGTGAGTAAAGTAGTGAGTGCAGAGTAGTGAGTTGAGAAGTGAGTAGTGAGTAGAAGTAGTGAGTAGTGAGTAGTGAGTAGAGTACTGAGTAGTGAGTAGAGTAGTGAGTGGAGAGTAGTGAGTAGTGAGTAGAGTAGTGAGTAGTGAGCAGAGTAGTGAGTAGTGAGTGCAGAGTAGTGAGTGCAGAGTGGTGAGTAGTGAGTAGAGTAGTGAGTAGTGAGTAGAGTAGTGAGTAGAGTAGTGAGTAGAGTAGAGTAGAGAGTAAAGTAGTGAGTGCAGAGTAGAGTAGAGAAGTGAGTAGTGAGTAGTGAGTAGTGAGTAGAGTAGTGAGTAGAGTAGTGAGTAGAGTAGTGAATAGTGAGCAGAGTAGTGAGTGCAGAGTAGTGAGTAGTGAGTAGAGTAGTGAGTAGTGAGTAGTGAGTAGTGAGTAGAGTAGTGAGTAGAGTAGTGAGGTGAGTAGTGAGTAGTGAGTGCAGAGTAGTGAGTAGTGAGTAGAGTAGTGAGTAGTGAGTAGAGTAGTGAGTAGAGTAGTGAGGTGAGTAGAGTAGAGAGTAGAGTAGTGAGGTGAGTAGAGAGTAAAGTAGTGAGTGCAGAGTAGTGAGTAGAGAAGTGAGTAGTGAGTAGTGAGTAGAGTAGTGAGTAGAGTAGTGAGTAGAGAGTGCAGAGTAGTGAGTAGTGAGTAGAGGAGTGAGTAGAGTAGTGAGTAAAGTAGTGAGTAGTGAGTGCAGAGTAGTGAGTAGTGAGTAGAGTAGTGAGTAGTGAGTAGTGAGTAGAGTAGTGAGTAGTTAATAGTGAGTAGAGTAGTGAGTGCAGAGTAGTGAGTAGTGAGTGCAGAGTAGTGAGTAGAGTAGTGAGTAGCGTAGTGAGGTGAGTAGTGAGTGCAGAGTAGTGAGTAGTGAGTAGAGTAGTGAGTAGTGAGTAGAGTAGTGAGTAGAGTAGTGAGTAGAGTAGTGAGGTGAGTAGAGAGTAAAGTAGTGAGTGCAGAGTAGAGTAGAGAAGTGAGTAGTGAGTAGTGAGTAGTGAGTAGAGTAGTGAGTAGAGTAGTGCATAGAGTAGTGAGTAGTGAGCAGAGTAGTGAGTAGTGAGTGCAGCGTAGTGAGTAGTGATTAGAGTAGTGAGTAGTGAGTAGTGAGTAGAGTAGTGAGTAGAGTAGTGAGTAGAGTAGTGAGGTGAGTAGTGAGTAGTGAGTGCAGAGTAGTGAATAGTGAGTAGAGTAGTGAGTAGTGAGTAGAGTAATGAGTAGAGTAGTGAGGTGAGTAGAGTAGAGAGTAGAGTAGTGAGGTGAGTAGAGTAGAGAGTAAAGTAGTGAGTGCAGAGTAGTGAGTAGAGAAGGGAGTAGTGAGTAGTGAGTAGAGTAGTGAGTAGAGTAGTGAGTAGTGAGTGCAGAGTAGTGAGTAGTGAGTAGAGTAGTGAGTAGAGTAGTGAGTAGAGTAGTGAGTAGTGAGTGCAGAGTAGTGAGTAGTGAGTTAAGTAGTGAGTGCAGAGTAGTGAGTAGTGAGTAGAGTAGTGAGTAGAGTAGTGAGTAGTGAGTGCAGAGTAGTGAGTAGAGTAGTGAGTAGTGAGTAGAGTAGTGAGTAGTGAGTAGAGTAGTGAGTAGTGAGTAGTGAGTAGAGTAGTGAGTAGTGAGTAGAGTAGTGAGTAGTGAGTAGAGTAGTGAGTAGAGTAGTGAGTGCAGAGTAGTGAGTGGAGTAGTGAGTAGAGTAGTGAGTTGAGTAGTGAGTAGAGTAGTGAGTGGAGAGTAGTGAGTAGTGAGTAGAGTAGTGAGTAGTGAGTGCAGAGTAGTGAGTGCAGAGTAGTGAGTGCAGAGTAGTGAGTGCAGAGTAGTGAGTAGTGAGTAGAGTAGTGAGTAGAGAGTAGAGTAGTGAGTAGAGAGTAGAGTCGTGAGTAGTGAGTAGAGTAGTGAGTAGAGTAGTGAGTAGTGAGTAGAGTAGTGAGTAGTGAGTAGAGTAGTGAGTAGAAAGTAGTGAGGTGAGTAGAGTAGTGAGTGGAGAGTAGTGAGTAGTGAGAGTAGTGAGTAGTGAGTAGAGTAGTGAGGTGAGTAGTGTGTAGTGAGTGCAGAGTAGTGAGTAGTGAGTTGAGTAGTGAGTAGAGTAGTGAGGTGAGTAGAGTAGTGAGGTGAGTAGAGTAGTGAGTAAAGTAGTGAGTGCAGAGTAGTGAGTAGTGAGTAGTGAGTAGAGTAGTGAGTAGAAAGTAGTGAGTAGAGTAGTGAGTAGTGGGTAGAGTAGTGAGTGGAGAGTAGTGAGTAGTGAGCAGAGTAGTGAGTGCAGAGTAGTGAATAGTGAGTGCAGAGTAGTGAGTAGAGTAGTGAGTAGTGAGTAGAGTAGTGAGTAGAGTAGTGAGTAGAGTAGTGAGGTGAGTAGAGTAGAGTAGTGAGTAAAGTAGTGAGTGCAGAGTAGTGAGTTGAGAAGTGAGTAGTGAGTAGAAGTAGTGAGTAGAGTAGTGAGTAGTGAGTAGAGTAGTGAGTAGAAAGTAGTGAGTAGTGAGTAGAGTAGTGAGTGGAGAATAGTGAGTAGTGAGTAGAGTAGTGAGTAGTGAGCAGAGTAGTGAGTAGTGAGTGCAGAGTAGTGAGTGCAGAGTTGTGAGTAGTGAGTAGAGTAGTGAGTAGTGAGTAGAGTAGTGAGTAGAGTAGTGAGTAGAGTAGTGAGTAGAGTAGAGTAGAGAGTAAAGTAGTGAGTGCAGAGTAGAGTAGAGAAGTGAGTAGTGAGTAGTGAGTAGTGAGTAGAGTAGTGTGTAGAGTAGTGAGTAGAGTAGTGAGTAGTGAGCAGAGTAGTGAGTGCAGAGTAGTGAGTAGTGAGTAGAGTAGTGAGTAGTGAGTAGAGTAGTGAGGTGAGTAGTGAGTAGTGAGTGCAGAGTAGTGAGTAGTGAGTAGAGTAGTGAGTAGTGAGTAGAGTAGTGAGTAGAGTAGTGAGGTGAGTAGAGTAGAGAGTAGAGTAGTGAGGTGAGTAGAGAGTAAAGTAGTGAGTGCAGAGTAGTGAGTAGAGAAGTGAGTAGTGAGTAGAGTAGTGAGTAGAGTAGTGAGTAGTGAGTGCAGAGTAGTGAGTAGTGAGTAGAGTAGAGAGTAGAGTAGTGAGTAGTGAGTGCAGAGTAGTGAGTAGAGTAGTGAGTAGTGAGTGCAGAGTAGTGAGTAGTGAGTAGAGTAGTGAGTAGAGTCGTGAGTAGTGAGTGCAGAGTAGTGAGTAGAGTAGTGAGTAGTGAGTAGAGTAGTGAGTAGTGAGTAGTGAGTAGAGTAGTGAGTAGAGTAGTGAGTAGAGTAGTGAGTAGTGAGTAGAGTAGTGAGTAGTGAGTAGAGTGGTGAGTAGAGTAGTGAGTAGGGAGTGCAGAGTAGTGAGTGGAGTAGTGAGTAGAGTAGTGAGTAGTGAGTAGAGTAGTGAGTGGAGAGTAGTGAGTAGTGAGTAGAGTAGTGAGTAGTGAGTGCAGAGTAGTTAGTGCAGAGTAGTGAGTGCAGAGTAGTGAGTAGTGAGTGCAGAGTAGTGAGTAGTGAGTAGTGAGTAGAGTAGTGAGTAGAGAGTAGAGTAGTGAGTAGAGAGTAGAGTAGTGAGTAGTGAGTAGAGTAGTGAGTAGAGTAGTGAGTAGTGAGTAGAGTAGTGAGTAGTGAGTAGAGTAGTGAGTAGAAAGTAGTGAGGTGAGTAGAGTAGTGAGTGGAGAGTAGTGAGTAGTGAGAGTAGTGAGCAGTGAGTAGAGTATTGAGTAGAGTAGTGAGGTGAGTAGTGTGTAGTGAGTGCAGAGTAGTGAGTAGTGAGTTGAGTAGTGAGTAGTGAGTAGAGTAGTGAGGCGAGTAGAGTAGTGAGGTGAGTAGAGTAGTGAGGTGAGTAGAGTAGTGAGTAAAGTAGTGAGTGCAGAGTAGTGAGTAATGAGTAGAGTAGTGAGTAGAAAGTAGTGAGTAGAGTAGTGAGTAGTGGGTAGAGTAGTGAGTGGAGAGTAGTGAGTAGTGAGCAGAGTAGTGAGTGCAGAGTAGTGAGTAGTGAGTGCAGAGTAGTGAGTAGAGTAGTGAGTAGAGTAGTGAGTAGAGTAGTGAGTAGAGTAGTGAGTAGTGAGTAGAGTAGTGAGGTGAGTAGAGTAGAGTAGTGAGTAAAGTAGTGAGTGCAGAGTAGTGAGTTGAGAAGTGAGTAGTGAGTAGAAGTAGTGAGTAGTGAGTAGAGTAGTGAGTAGTGAGTAGAGTAGTGAGTAGAAAGTAGTGAGTAGTGAGTAGAGTAGTGAGTGGAGAGTAGTGAGTAGTGAGTAGAGTAGTGAGTAGTGAGCAGAGTAGTGAGTAGTGAGTGCAGAGTAGTGAGTGCAGAGTAGTAAGTAGTGAGTAGAGTGGTGAGTAGAGTAGTGAGTAGAGTAGTGAGTAGAGTAGTGAGTAGTGAGTAGAGTAGTGAGTAGTGAGTAGAGTAGTGAGTAGAATAGTGAGTAGTGAGTGCAGAGTAGTGAGTAGTGAGTAGCGTAGTGAGTAGAGTAGTGAGTAGTGAGTGCAGAGTAGTGAGTAGAGTAGTGAGTAGAGTAGTGAGTAGAGTAGTGAGTAGTGAGTGCAGAGTAGTGAGTAGAGTAGTGAGTAGAGTAGAGTAGTGAGTAGGACATCACAGGCAGCAGCTGTGCAAGCTTCTTACACTCACAAGGAGACCACAGGCAGCTGAGGTGCAATCTTCTCCCACTCACAAGAACGACATCACAGGAAGCAGCAGTGCAAGCTTCTTACACTCACAAGGAGACCACAGGCAGCAGAGGTGCAAGCTTCTCACACTCACAAGAAGGACATCACAGGCAGTAACGGTGCAATATTCTCACACTCACAAGGAGATCACTGGCAGTACACACCACATGAACACACTCCATAACACATAGTAACAATACCTTGGCATTTACAATGCCATTAGCTCAAACTCAAATAAATCCGAGCCCGATTGCATTTCTAATGCTTGTTTAACTCCTCTTTACCTCCATCCCAGATGAATCTGCATAAATCTTGGAATTTAAAGATCTGAGCTGTTTGTTAAAGGTGTGCTGTTTTGAGAATAGCACACACATTATTAGTTAATAAAAAAGGGCGTTTTTCAATGGAAATAGCTCTTATTTATGTTTATGTTTATGTTTTTGGGATTTTTATTGCGCACAACTACCCCGGGGTGTCTCCGCGCATATCGAACTTCCTGGGACAGAGAGCAGCCAAATGAATCATTGATTGAATAACCAGGTTTTCAGAAGTTTACGGAACATGATGAGAGTGGGACTGATTTTGACGGACAAAGGGAGAGAGTTCCACATCCTGGGGGTTGCTACTAGGAAACGTCTATCTCCCCAGGTAGTGGTTCTAGTACGTGGGACAGGGAGGAGGTAGGTGCAGGATGAGAAAAGTGATTTTTTTAGGGGCATAGATCCGAAAAGCATCCTTAAGGAACCTGGGTCCTGAGGCATGGATAGCCTTGTAGGCGATACAGAGTGCTTTAATCTTAATCTGACTCTTGACTCTTAGCCAATGCAGATGACGTATGGCCGAGGAGGTGGGGCGGTGACTGGGGATGCCGAGCAGGATTCTGGCTGCCGCATTTTGAACTGATTGCAGTTTGGTTAAAACCTGTTCTTGCGTGTTGAGGAAGAGAGCGTTGCCATAGTCCATCTTAGAAAAAACGAGGGTGGTGATCAGTGTTTTTCCTGCAGCTGGAGGGAGATATGGCAACAGCTTCTTAATCTTCCTCAACATATAGAAGGAGGATGCGACCACTGCAGTCACATGGTGCTTGAATAACAGCTTGTCATTGAACATGACACCGAGGTTTCTGACCCTGGCAACCGGAGTGGGAGGTGAGCCCATTTCACTGGGCCACCAGATGGAAGACCATTCCGGCGAAAGGTTGCCAAAGGTCAACACCTCGGTCTTGTCCGAATTTAATTTCAAGCAGTTACTCGACATCCATGAGCTAATGGCCAACATCCCCTCCTGGAATCTTGCAGCAACGGCTGTTCCATCCTTATGCACCGCCAACACCAATTGGGTGTCATCCGCATAGGTGGTTAAGCGCAGCCCGTGTGCTTTTATAACCCTCGCCAAATCCGCCACATATATATTAAATAATGTGGGGCTTAGCGAGGAGCCCTGGGGCACCCCACACGGAAGGGTGAAGGTGGGCAAGTAGCAAGTGCCCAATTTCACCGCCTGCGTACGGTTGGCCAGAAACGAAGCAATGAGGTCCCTGGCAAGATGGGTAACCCTAAGGATGTGACACGGTCGATCAAGATGGAGTGATCGACCGTGTCAAAGGCAGCGGACAGATCTAGGAGTACAAGGACCGCCGCCCCACCCTGGTCCATGATAGTCCTAATCTCGTCAGACTAACTACATAGCTGCTATCTCAGTAATATGTGCATGTAGAATATTATCAATACTCGTAAGGTCACAATCACCATTTCTTTCATCATTGGATACTTTTCCAATTTCCAAGATTGCTTAAAATACTTCAGACTTCTGTTATACTACAAACACCATATGTGTAATGTACAATAGCGCTAAAAAAAGAAAAGCTTTCTACATTCTCAACATGACTGGCACTGGATAGCGCCTCACTCAACAAGACACTCACCGACAATTTATTAGGAGATACCATAAATTTGAGACAACAAATAAGCAAAACATTTTGTGAAATTCCCATTTATATTGCATTTGACTGATTGAGGTTTGTTACATTTAAAGCAAAAATAAACGATACAAAAGTGTCATCAAACACATCAATAGAATGATTGTGGCTAGATATTGCTTAAAATTAATTTGACAGCTTTATATAGAATTTGAACCCACAGAATGATAGTCATCTCACCTACGTAACAAAATGTTTTAGTGCTGTCTTCACTGCTCCCACTAGACATCTGAGTAGTCAATGTAACACTGCAGGCAGAACATGCCACAAATATATAAAACCACATGAATATATCTATGGTTGGATATCCTGAAGCTTCCACCAGCACCCACTAGTAATGAAGAACATACATTCAAAAGTAGCTATTCTATATATCACATTGCACATACATCAAAGACAAAATGTATATGCCATTTTGCTGTGGCTTCTCGTACTCATCACAGCAAGCATCTCTAACTACAGGTTGCTTACATTACACCTAACAGAACACAGGAGGCACACAATTGTGCACAAATCCAACACAATACAGATGTGTGTTAGGCTGTGTGCTATACAAACGCTAATTAACTACACCATCCTCATAAGAGCACTTTCTAATGACACATGTCACAAAGGGCCAGATGTACGATGCATTTTACCGCAGGCCGTTTGGGACCGGTAAAATGCTTTTTGGCATGTACCAACCCGAATTTGCGAGTCAATCACCAATTACTGACTCGCACATTTGGGTTTGCGAGTCACTATTAGGAAGGGGCGTATTAAGGGGTCCCTTCCTAATAGTGAGTCACATTGGCATATAGGAATGTTTTGCAACCGGTAATTCAGTCGCAAAACATTCAAAGTTACCACCAACTTCAAGTTGGTGGTAAGCCATTCCCAAACGTGAAGTGGTCCCCAAGGGACCCCTTCCCCTTAGTGAATATGTGCGCCAACATTTTTTAAGAGCACTGCCTACTCTTTAAAAAATGAAAAAGTAGCTTTTCATTTTTATTTTTGAAATGCGGCCCGTTTTCCTTTAAAGGAAACGGGGTGCATTACAAAAAAAGTGCTTTATTTAAAAAGTAATCACAGACATAGTAGTCTGCTGACCCCAGCAAGCCACTATCCCTGTGATTGTAGCCATTCCCAATGGGTTGCAAATTGCGACCTGCCTCGTGAATATTGATGAGGCAGGTCCATTTTCGACTCACTGCGAATCGTTAACAGTGTCAAACACACTGTTGTACATTGCACTTTGCGATTTCCTTATCGCTATTAGACAATCACAAACGAGCAACTTCGTACAATTGGCCCAAACTATCCGACTACAAAACAGCATAGGGCAGCACACCTAACATACAGCATACATAGTACAAATATGCCATTAGCTGGCTAATATGGCATGAAACAGCACTCGATGACAAGGGGGTTGCCAGACTACGGTAATGGGCATGCCTACCTGATGATACATCTTCAGTTAGGTACAGCCCTCCAGCAGCATCCATCACACATCAAGAGGACTCACACAACCCACTCAAGGTAACATATTTACCTAATAATGAACAAGACAAAGACACACTACTGAACACATCATCACAAGCCAATCAGACCCTGGTGCCTGTAGGAACCGTTGAACCAAGGTTGAAAGGAAAGTGTTTTCCCTTGAGTACTGCAAAGTCATATCTTTATATACACAAGTATCTCTAATTTAATATAAAATAACATATTATTAATTAAATTAGTTAGTGGTGCTTGTCTTTCACATGGACGGTACTAAGGGGCAGATTAGGATGGAGGACGGATCGCCACCGCCATGCAGGCGGTGGCGATCCGTCCACCATCCTTGCCCGTCCGCCACCTATTTCCCCCGGCCATACTACAATGGCGGGGGGGACCGTGGCAGACGGGAAGATCGTCCGTGGCGGAAAAGGTCTAATATGGTGGCGGTGTCTATCAGACACCACCAGCCATATTAGGATGGTCTGAGGGAAATGCCTTTCCGTGGCGCCAATGCACCGCGCAGTGCCTGTCATGTTGTGCTGTGAAACACACAACATGCATTTTTAGCATTGCGGCGGATGATGCTTTCAGCACCGTTGGTTGCAATGTTAAAATTGCGGGATGCACCCGCCACTGTGGCGGGTGCATCATAATTCGGGGCACGGTACCTCCGCCCTTGTGGCGGACGGTCCCTGCCCCAGACAGACTTTGTCCGTCCGCCATCCTAATCGAACCCTAAATATTTATTTTGCTATATATTAAGGTAGCAATCTTACCACTTCAGTCTAAAGTTCCTGGCTGAGCCTAGCCTTAGTGAAGTCATATGGAAGGTATATGGTTCTGGTTAAAAAAGAAGAGTGGTGGGATGGTGAGAGAAGAGCCATGGCCTAACAGGCCTCTCAGTTGACCGTCTTCTTTCTAATCCTTCTCTCGTCCTTTTGGAGGCCAGTGGGAGGAGGCCAGTTGGTGTGGGTTAAAGGGGTGATATATACTTTGATTGGGAGTCTACCAACTCGCCAGGTCAGTAGACTCTCTGACCACTGCTCCCCTTGAGGAGAACCACCACCATCATTGGCAATTCCACTGATAGCAGGGCAATGTGCTCAGCGGGTGTCACTTTTTTTTGGCCCCACTCATAAAAATAATTTTATTTTACCAAAACAAAATTTCAAATGATGCATTTGTTTCAGAAAAATAGGAAAGCAATGGCCCTTACACACAGGGAGATTTATCATGCATTGGAGCATCATTCCTCGCACGGCACACCTATGCAGGAAAACTGAGTGATGGTCGCCCCACCCTACATGCGGTGTGGCAACTGTCACTATGACCCAATGTTCCAGTGGCACATGGACCACTGATGCAATGTTTCTACCAGCAGAGCCGGATCAGGCTCCAGATTCAGAAATCCAGTGGTTTACTTTCGCTCTAAATGTGGCTTAGGAAAAAAAGGATTGGCAGACGCCGGCCAAGATTTACAGAGGTTTTGTGTCAGGTTTGCAGTACTGTTTTAATGCAAAGCAAAATCTTTTGGGGGATTTACAAACCAAAGCCAATCGGTATTTGTGTTGGTTTGTAGGGAACAGTAACGCAAACTAGTGTGAAGCACTGCTTTGCATTAACTTGCATGAAGGGGGTGCTACATGGGTATTACATGGGCATTCCCATGCACTCCCCCATCCTTTCTGACGCAAAACCCCATCTACTAACAATAGTAGACAGGATTTTGTGCCAAAAAATAGCACTGCCGGAATGCAGATATTAAAAATGAGAATCTTTTTATTACACCTTTCTTTTCTGACTTTGCATGTTTGCCACACTGTACAGCACACATCCAAAGTAGCAAAAGTTTTAAAACTTGTCTGGTGATAGTATTTTTTTCTGAAGGGTACTCTTCCAGTACAAAGCCTATGCTAGACTCACGCACACACCCTTGCATTAGGGTGTAAAAGTGTGTGTGGTGCTCCGCAGCAACATTCTGTGCCCTGCTAGAGAGAGGGGAGGAGAGAGAAAGGGTGCTCTCCTGCTCGCTCCCTCTCATGCAATGTAGAGCAACAACTTTGGGTGCTGCCCTGCATTGTGTGACACCTTTGTAAATCTTGGACGGCATCTTCTGTTTTTTGGTTCATGACTGCTAAATTTGGAGTATGGAAAGATGTGTTTTCAATAGGTGTAAAGTGTTCGGAAAATCCCTTTCAGCGGCTTCTGCAAGTCCCTTTAACTAATTTTCTAGAGTGGCTCCATTGAAATGTCCACCCACCATTTTAAACAGTGCGCTCAAGGGATAATGGGCGGGTCAGGGGCGTAACAAAGGCCCCAAGCCTGCAAAACAGCGATGAAGATATTTTAAGCTCCAGTATGGCTGCAGAAACATTACCAGGTCTGGGTGTTTTGTCAAAAAAAATTGAAGCTGTAAACAAAATAGATCAAACTGCTGCAATAAATACATTTACAGCACCTACGACTGGAAGAATTCCATTCATTTAAGTCTTTAACATGTCGGTCTTGAGCTATCAGTAGATCATATGCAGTCTCTGAGTCACTTATATCTTGTAACAATGGTCCTTAGAGAGACGAATGCATAACATGAAATAAAATATAGGCCATAATGGGCACTAAAGTATACAAAGTCCAGCCGGACACAGAATTTTCCGTTAGATAATTTTACAATTTTACTCAATTTGCAAAAGCAACAATAGAGCGGGACGCAATCCTGCATCCAATACACAAAAACAAAGGAATGGCACAAACAAACATTTATGTATTGGATGCAGGATTGCACAGGGCTTATCCATATCTACAAGGCCACGTAAGGCCACCCTGCGTGGCTTTTCATGGCCTTGTAGATAAGGAGTGAGGCAGCGCAAGTTGCCTCACACTGTGTCGGGAAGGCATGTCATGGGTGTTGCAGTCGGTGTCCCCACTCAACACGAATGGAATGTGACACTGCCCCAGATTTACAACATCAGGTAAACCTGGGGCAGCACCAAAACCTTGTGCCTCATTAGAGCAGGCGTAACAAAGAGAAATGCTTATATTTCTCTTCGTTTTTCCCTCTCTGCAAGCGTGCTGCATTCTGCCTTTTCTCTCTTTCATGCATTCTCTGCTTTGTTCCATATTTCAGTCACTTTCTTTCTTGTTTCTTTCATTCTTTTTCTTCTTTTCTGTATTTTCCTCATTTCTTTCTCTCATTCTTTTTTCCAGTGGACTTCACTTCCAAAAGCAATATCTTCATTCAATAACATGAGTTTCATCTTTATCTCATAGAAATACCCACAGGCAGGCTGCAGGCATAGAGTCCAATAGTGCAGAGTAGAATAAAGTGTCACAGAGTGCAGTGACTTGGAGGCCAATGATTTAGAGTGGTGTAGCATGCAGGAATGTAGCACGTAGTGGTGTGGAGTACAGTGGCATAGAGTGTTATGTTGCAGAGTACATTATACTGGCACAGAATGCCTTGGTGCAGAGTAGTTGGCGTAGAGTGCATTGGTTTTGATTGGTTTGAGTAAAGTGATGTTGAGTGCATTGGTTCAGAGTGCAGTGGATTAAAGTAGAGTGGCATAGAGCGCAGTGGCATAGAGTATAGTGGTGAAAAGTAAAGTAGAATGGCAGAGAGTGGCAAAGCTTAGAGTGTGGTGGTGTAGGGTGGAGTGGTGCAGAGAGGAGTAGAGTAGCGTATAGAGTAGTGGCACAGAGTAAAGTGGTGGGCAGTAGATTGTTTCAGAGTAGAACTAAGTGGTGTAGAGCGGAGTGATGCAGGATAAAGTGCAGTGGCATAGAGTAGTGGCGTAGATCGCAGTGGCATAGAGTAGAGTGGTGTAGAGTAGAGTAGCATAGAGTGCAGTGGAGCAGAGTAGATTGTTTCAGAGTAGAGTGACTTGACGTAGAGTGGAGTAGTGCAGAGTAGAATGGAGTGGCGCAGTGTAGAGTGCAGTGGCATAGAGAAGTGGCATCGAGTGTACTGGTGAAGAGTGCAGGCACTGGCGAAGAGTGCAGAAGCATATAGAGTGCAGAGTAGAATGGAATACAGTGGAGTGACGTAGAGTGGTGTGGTGCAAAATAGAGCAAAGGGGCCTAGACTAGAGTAGCGTAGATTGCAGTGGTAAAGATTGCAGTGGTGCATAGTGAAGTGGGGTAGTGTGCATTGGCCTAGAGAAAAATGGTGCAGAGTAGAGAGATGTAGAGTGAAGTGGCATAGAGTGCATTGTCATAGAGTATAGTGAAGTGGCGTAGAGTGCAGTAGAGAGGCATAGAGTAGAGTGCTGTGGCATAGAGTGCAGCAGCGTACAGTAGAGTGGTGGACAGTAGAGTGCAGTGGCATAGAGAAGTGGTATCAAGTGCACTGGCAAAGAGTGCAGGGGCATATAGAGTGCAGTGCTGCAGAGTAGAATTGCATAAAGTGGAGTGGCGTAGAGTGGAGTGGTGCAAAATAGAGTGTAAGGGCCTAGACTAGAGTAGTGTAGATTGCAGTGGTAAAGAGTGCAGTGGTTCATAGTGAAGTGGGGTAGTGTGCATTGGCCTAGAGAAAAATGTGCAGAGTAGAGAGATGTAGAGTGAAGTGGCATAGAGTGCAGTGTCAAAGAGTATAGTGGAGTAGCGTAGAGTGCAGTAGAGAGGCGTAGAGTAGAGTGCTATGGCATAGAGTGCTGTAGCGTAGAGTAGAGTGGTGCAGAGTAGAGTGGCATAGAGTGCAGTGTTGCAGAGTAAAGTGTTGTCGAGTGCAATGGTGTAAAGTCGAGCGGTGCAGAGTAAAGTGATGTAGAGTGCAATGGTGAAGAGTAGAGTCGAGTAGAGTGTAGTGGCTTAGAGTAGAGCGATGTAGAATAGAGTAGCGTAGAATAGCATAGAGTGCGGTGGCGCGTAAGTAGATTGCTTCAGAGTAGAGTGATGTAGCGTAGAGTGGAGTGGGACAGGGTAGATTGGAATGGTGCAGGGTAGAGTGCAGTAGCATAGAGTAGTGGCATAGAGTGCATTGGTGTACAGTAAAGGGGCATAGAGTGTTGTGCTGCAGAGTAGAGTGGCATATAGTGGAGTGGCGTAGAGTGGGGTGGAGTGGTGCAAAATAAAGTGAAGTGGCCTAGACTAGATTGGTGTTGAGTGCAGTGGTGAAGAGTGCAGTGCTGCATAGTAGAGTGGGTTAGTGTGCACTGGCATAGAGTAAAATGGTGCAGAGTAGAATAGAGAGACGTAGAGGGAAATGGTGTAGAGTGCAGTGTTATAGAGTGCAGAGGTTGACAGTAGATTAGAGTGGTGTAGAGTGCATTGGCATAGAGTGCACTGGCATAGAGTGCAGTGTCACAGAGTATAGTGGAGTGGCATAGAGTGCAATAGAGAGGCGTAGAGTAGAGTGCTGTGGCAAAGAGTAGAGTAGAGTAGAGTGGTACAGAGCAGAGTGGCATAGAGTGCAGTGTTGCAGAGTAGAGTGCTATAGAGTGCAGTGATATAAAGTAGAGTGGCATAGAGTTGAGCAGAGTAAAGTGAATTAGAGTGAAGTGGTGCAGAGTGCAGTGGCATAGAGCGGGTGTTGCAGACTAGAGTATAGTTACGTACAGCGCAGTGGTAAAGAGTAGATTGGCATAGACTGCAGTAGTGCAGCATGAATTGGTTTTGAGTAAAGTGATGTAGCGTGCATTGGAGTTGAGTGCAGTGGTGTAGAGTGCAGCACCATAGAATAGAGTGGCAGGGAGAGAAGTGGTGCAGGGTAGATTGCATTGGCGTAGTGTGGAGTGGCATACAGTGGAATGGCGCAAGTGGAAAAGAATGGCAAGTAGTGCAGTGATGTAGAGTGCAGTGGCATAGAGTGCAGTGTCATAGAGTGCAGTGGTGTAGAGTAGATTAGAGTGGATTGATGTAAAGTGCAGTGGCATAGAGTGGAGCGATGCAGATTAGAGTGACGTAGAGTGTTGTGTTCTGTAGTGCATTGGTGTAGAGTGCAGTAGAGGGACATGGAGTAGAGTTGTGCAGAGTAGATGACAGTGACATAGAGTGTAGTGGTGCTGAGAAGAGTGGCATAGATTTCAGTGGTGGAGAGTGCAGCATGGAAGAGTAGAGTGGTATAAAGCAAAGTGGCGAAGAGTAGAGTGCAGCGGTGTAGAGTGGAGTGGTCTAGAGTGAAGTGGTGTAGAGTTTACTAGCATGGAGTAGAGGAGTGCAGAGTGCAGTGGCATAGAGTGTAGTGGTGTAGAGTAGGATACAGTTCAGTAGCAGATAGTGTGTTGTTGCAGAGTAGACTGTCGTGGATGGACAATGGGGTATATTAGAGTGGCATAGAGTTCATTGGCATGCCGTTCAGTAGATTAGAGTGTACAGAGTAGAGTGGCATAGAGAGCAGTGGCATAGAATACAGTGATGCAGAATAGAATGGGGTTGCATAGAGTGCAGTGATGTAGAGTACAATGGGATCGATTGCAGTGGTGTATAGTGCAGTGGCGTAAAGTGTTGAAGAGTAGAGTAGAGTGGAGTAGAGTGCAGTGTTGCAGAGTAGATTGGCATAGAGTGCAGTGGTGCTGAGTGTATTGGTTTTGAGTAAAGATCGCATAGAGTGCTGTGATGGGGAGTAGAGTGCAGAGGTGCAGTGGGACAGAGTAGAGTGAAGTGAGGCAGAGTGAAGTGGCACTGAGTGCAGTGGTGCCGAGTGTAGGGCACTGAGTGCAGTGCCATGGAGAAAATTGTTTCAGAGTAGAGTGGAGTGGTGCACAGTAAAGTAGAGTGGCATAGAGTGCAGCGCAGATTAGAGTGCAATAGAGTGGATTGGCATGGGTGCATTGGCGTGGAGTGGTGCAGAGTAGAGTGATTTGCATAGAGTGCAGTGGCATAGAGTGCAGTGGCGCAGAGTGAAGTGGTGTAGAATGCAGTAGATAAGAGTGCAATGGGTGGTGTGGTGTAGAGTGTATTGACATAGAGCAGAGCAGTGAAAAGTAGAGAGGTGTAGAGTGAAGTGACGTAGAGTGGAGTGGTGCAGAGTAGAGTGCAGTGATGCAGTGTGGAGTGGCATGGAGTGGAGTGGCGTAGTATGGAGTGGTGCAGAGTAGACTGAAGTGGTGTGGAGTGGCACAGACTAGAGTGGAGTGGGGTAAAGGGAAGTAGGCATGGTGTGGTAGTGCACTGCCATTACAGACAACACATCTTCAATTGAAATGACCACTAAATTTGCACAGACATACCGTTTAACTGATAAAAGTATACAGTGCCCAAACGATAATGTGTGGAAATGGCATCACCTTGTGTATTGATTTGTTTCGATCGTATTAAAATAGTTGTTTACACCACACGAGAATTACCCAAAAATGTGCTTCATTTGTGCTTTTCTAATTCTGATATATTCAGAAATATTTGCACAGTTCATTTTGAGAAAATTACATTTTGTTGTGTGCTAGAAGAAAAATAACATTGTATAGAACTTACAGCTTTCCTCAAGCACACCACCAGTAGCCAGCAGGATTGTCACATAAATCCTCTCACTTTAAAGTCAGAGAAAGAAAAGTAATCACCAAGCTCCCTAACATTGACCTCTGACGTTGAATGAACAGCAAATGTGACAATATAAGAACAAGAATTAAAGGCCTATTTACAGAAATCCAGTACTTATGGAAGCATACAGTAAATTGGGTTTGGGTAACGGAAGAGATAAACCCAAGCTGGACAGCCTAAAAAATATATAGCCAGCAAATAGAAAGCAACCAAATGAGAGTTACAAACCACAAAGCCAATTGTAAGCAATGGGTAGGATGCCTTTCCAGGGAAGCTTTCCAGAGGTGCCCAACAGGTTGTTAGCAAGCCAGACAGCTCTGCTGTCTGGTAGACTTCGACCTAAAAAGTAACTTTCTGATTTAGTTGTGTGGCCCAGGGATACTTTGGTATTTTCTTCTCAATATGACACATCAGGAAATCCCTTTGTAAAGAGGGAGTTGCCTGAAAGTTACTGATAGTCAATCTGTTGCCATCTACTACCCCCCCTGTAGGAGAGTAGGGTCTGCAATCCTATGATCACCCAGATTTTTTGCTTTTGTTTCACTGGTTTACAACTTTCTCTGGCTGTGGGCCTGCTAATCAGACCCACAGCCTGGCTGTTCTCTTTCTAAATTACGATATGTACCCTAGGTGCATTTACCAATTGGTACTGGGCCACCTTATCAGACCCCGTAACGCAGGGCATAGGTGTACCCAGGGCCGCCAGGGGCTGAAGCATGTATTATGCCACCCCTGGCTGGCCTCCTAAATTTGACACAACTGGCTGCACGACAGCTGGGGCGAAGACGTGTAACCACCCCTCGCTTTAGGTATAGTAACTCTATATCTAACCATACCATGGACACCCGAGTTCCTATCAGTCACTCCTATGGCAGGCCTTAACAATCCTGAAGGCAGAGTGCGTGGGCTCGTGTGAGCTAGGTTCAGGCCCGAGCCGAGCACGGTTGCAGCTTGCGGAATCAAGACCCAATAGCTGTTCCATGATAACGCGTACCATATCGGTAACTCCGGTGTCGCGTTATCAAGGCATGTCGAGTAAGGTGTCATACGAATCGGGGTGCTGCCCTCTCACCAACTCTGGCGATGAGGTTAGCATCCCACCCTTCTAGAGGGACACGACATGTACGTAACTGTGAACCCCGGTTAAAGTTAACTGAAGCCTCAGCTCCACAAAATGGATGCTGCCACCACAGACACGAGTCTGACCTCCTGCTGCTGGGAGTCCTTCCAGCGAGGAGCACTTGGACAAAGGGTTTCCTGTCGAGGGCGCTGTTCGCACCGTCCCAGACAGGGTTTGTGTATTCTGGGTAGGTAGGGCTTTGGCGAGAAGGTGACTGCGGAGTGGCACCCCGGTGCTCACTACGCATCTGCCGGTTAGAACCAGTTCCAGGGGCGACAGCCCTGGCCTGGGGAAAGTCCGGCAGGGGAGAGGGGCGTAACTACCCCCCTTCCTGGTCCCACCCTTAGGGCAGGACCTAGTCATGTACCCACCCCTTTCTTTAGGATAAAGACCGGAGCGGGGACCCTTCCAAATTAGATCATCTTTGAATCAAGAACTACTTTCTACGAAAGGACACTCAAGACTCTTCTCAAGATTTCTCCCTTGTGACTAAGGAGTAGTCACCCTGCATCAGCGGGCACCATCTAAGAACTCTGCGGTTTGCTGCAAGTCCTTCCTCAAGGATCCGACGGCCCAGCTCGACGAGAACCGGCTTCCCTGGCACCTCTGACCTCTACCCACGTCATCAGCTCAGCTGTGATCTGTGGGTGCGACGAGACCTCGAGGGACCGGCCATCATCAGAACCTGCACGCTCTTAAAAACCAGCACGACCATCGAGGTAACTCTCTGGTGAGTGCTCTGGGGTCCGAGAAGCCCCGACCCTGAGCCGCTCTAGCACCGAAGTGCAGTCTCCCAGCATCTCCACGATCTGCGTGGGGCCCTTCTGCTCGCTGCTCAGCACGTTGTCTGGTCACTCGCCGCTGGCTTGTGCCCTTCTGTGACGACATCCGAGAATCATCACTGCTGGTCTGGTTGCTCCAGACTGGCCCTTGCTTCCATCCTTGCGAGAAGCACCCCGGACCCTCCTGGTCCACTCAAGACGCCATCTTAGGCCCACCACGTGGCCCTGAGATCTGCCAAGGCTTGTTGCCCCATCCTGGGCCCAGCGACGCCGACAGCATCATCCTTCGTGGGACAGCTCGCACCTCCACCGTGGTCGCCGACAACGCCTCCTGGTCCGTGAGACTGCAGAGCCTAGCGTCGCCCACTCACCTAGTCGAGGTGACAGCCAACCGGTGCCTTCCTGGTACCCTCTGACTACTGGCTAGTAGTACGAACTTGGTCCCCTCTGCTTTCAGGTTTCATCAATCTCCGATCCAGGCTTGGATCTCTACGAACTATTCAGCACTGGTCGCCGGCCAGCAACTCCTTTCTTCCGGCTCCTGGCTCGTCAGCGAAGACCCCGACGCCTGTAAGACTTGTGCAGCCGCAGCCCTCGTGGCTAGGTAACTCGGCATTTCGGTGCCTGCATAGCCTCCTTACTCTAGGGTCCCGAGTCCCTCGCTTCCGACTTGCCTTATCGGGTCCGCCCGAGACCTTAACCTTTCCGTGTCCCCGGACACTTGTTTTAATTGTGCACTTGAAGTATTTGCTAAAGAGATTTGGTTTGTGCTTAGTACCCTGTCCTCATAAAGAGTACAGGGCTGTTGTGATTCTTAATAAATATCCTGTTTATTTTCATAACACTTGTGTGGTGTCCTTTCACTGGGTGTTCAAGGGGTACATGTGTGGTAAACAGCTGGCTTAACACGCCCTCTCGAGTCTTTAGCCTTAGACTGCTCGTATCCACGCTACTAGGATAGCTGGTCTATAGGTTGACTTACAACCAAACACCATAAGGGTCGTTGGAACGATACATAGCGGTCGCTAGAATAGCGAACGTTGCATATCGGGCCAACTTCTCACATTGATGAGCAGCGGGTGGGATTTGAGCTTGCTGTTGTTTTACCACACGTATCCTAAGAATATCTTGTTGAAAGATCACACAAGTACTGTTAGTACATATAACTAAAGCTTAGAATACTCTGAGTTCTACTGAACCAGCTGTTGTAGCTCCTCAAGGCTTAGCACACCTTGGCTACAACTCTTAGCAAGGGTACAGTAGGTAAACACGTAGTGTAGGTAGGTGCATCACTTACACCACACTAGAAACAGTATGTCGGACAAAGGAGGAAACTCTGGGTCTCCCCTTGTGTCAGTTGACCCTCCACAGGTCATCCCTTCAGGATATACTGTGCTGAGCTTCAAGGAGTTAAGACGACTGTGTCACTCCAGGAAGATTCAGCAGGGGTCTAACCCCACAACGTCCTTTCTGATTGGTCTCTTGGAGACTTATGATGCCAGAAGAGCTGAGAAACTTCGTAGCTCTTCTAATCCAGAAGGAGACATGCCTCCCCTTGAGGGAACCCGGGACGATCCTGACCTCATCCACCTCGCAACTGACAACGAAGATGTGGAGGAGGATGAGGATGAGGATCTCTCTGGGGATGAGGCAGATAAGGGACAGGTAGAAGTCGTCAGACTAAGCAGGTCCAACTTAAGCAAACATGATAGCGGTACTGGGGGACCCCTGGGGCCACTATCAGGTCAGCTTAACATTGGGAATGGACGAGCCAGATCTCTGTCAAGAGGCTCTGGCAGATCCCTTCAAACCAATGGCTCTCACAACTCGTCTCAGAGAGGGATGACGTCCCCTCAGAGGAGAGTGTACGAAGCTAAGGAAAGGGCAGCCAATCTAAGGATTGAAAGGGAAGAACTTGCCCTGGCCAAAGAGAGGCTTGCCTTTGCTAGAGAGCAACAGTTAAGTGGGGCAGTCCCCACTGGTGGCAGCAATGTACCTAGTAATAGGGAAAAGAGTTTCGATACGAAACACCTTGGTAAGATAGTGCCCCCCTTCAAACAAGGGGACGACATCCACAAATGGATTACTGCTTTGGAGAGGGCCTGCACTGTGCAGGGTGTTCCCCAGAGTCAGTGGGCAGCTATCTTGTGGCTCTCCTTTGAAGGAAAAGGAAGAGACAAGCTCCTCACCACAAGGGTGGAGGATGCTAACAATTACCAAATCTTGAAAAATACACTCGTTGAAGGGTTCGGCCTAACCACTGAGCAGTACAGGGTGCTGTTCAGGGATACCCAGAAAACGCAGTCTCAAGATTGGTCTGATTTTGTCGATTGTGCCACTAAGGCTTTTGAGGGCTGGTTGCTGGGCAGTAAGGTTACTGATTACGAAGGATTGTATAATTTGATGATGAGAGAACAAATTTTAAACAATTGTCAGAGCCAGTTGTTGCATCAGCATCTTGTCGACTCGGATCTGACCTCTCCCCAAGAATTGGGAAAGAAGGCAGACAGATGGGTTCGTACAAGAGTTAAACAGAACCAGGGCCAGAATCAAGGTGGTCAGAAGAAAGCAGACCAGAAGGGTAAAGATTCTAAAGGGGAACAAAGTGACCAGAAGTCTTCGACAGGTCCCCAACAACCCAAAGAGGGTGGGGGTCAGGCTCCCCAAAAGAAGAAAGAAGGCCAATCCAAAAGATGGTGCCAGTACTGCAAAAGTAAATCTCACTGGTTTAGTGAGTGCTCCAAGAAAGGAGGAGGGCAGACTCCTGCCACTGCAGCCCCTAAGGCACCTGTGCCCCCTAGTACAGTCAGCAGTGGTAGTGCGCCTCCCAAGGGTTTAGTAGGGTTAACCCTGGGTTCTGAGGGGCGTGACAACTTAGTTGGCACACTCACTCAGGCTGTCCTTGTCAGTACAGGGGACGCGGACGTATCCCCTGACGTAAGCCCCAATACTTTGGGCAAATACCGACAGACGCCTTTCATAAATGGAAAGATGGCTCAGGCCTATAGGGACACTTGTGCCAGCGTCACCATGGTGACGCCTAACTTTGTGGACCCTGGACAGATCATGCCAGGTACAGAATTCCTGGTGACCAATGCAAGCAATGTCACTACCAATCACAGTATGGCAATTGTAGCTTTCTCCTGGGGAGGGGTAACTGGCCAAAAGAAGGTTGTAGTTAGTCCAGACCTCCCAGTGGATTGTTTGTTGGGCAATGATTTGGAGTCGTCACAATGGTCAGAAGTGGAGCACCGGACTCACATGGAAATGTTAGGTTTGCCAGCACATGTGTTCGCTGTGACTAGGTCACAGGTCAGGAAGTGCCCCACTGAGCAGGTGCTGGATCCTGGAACAACGGACCAGACACCTCCCAAGAAAAAGAGCAGTAGGGTTAAGGCTGCGCCTTCCCCCTTGCCCCAGGTCGAGGATCAAGTCTCAGAGGAGGCTGACCTACAGGAATTGCGGGAAACTGAGCCTAGGGAATTCGAACTTGATCAAGTTGAATTCTTGGGTTCAGGGGGACCCTCAAAGGAAGACCTGGGGAAGGACCAGTTAGACTGCCCTTCTCTTGAACCCCTCAGACAGCAGGCTGCTGCTGAGGCTGCTGGGAACGCCACAGGTACCCACAAGGTATACTGGGAAGATGGACTCCTGTACACTGAGTCAAGAGACCCCAAGCCTGGCATGACCAGGAGGCTGGTCGTACCCTTGTCTCAGCGTGGTTTCCTACTTACCTTGGCCCACGAGATTCCCTTAGCAGGTCACTTGGGCCAGACGAAAACGTGGGACAGGCTTGTCTCACACTTTCACTGGCCTCACATGAACGAAGATACCAAGGAGTTTTGCCGCTCCTGTGTCACTTGCCAAGCCAGTGGTAAGTCAGGTGGCACGACAAAGGCCCCCCTTATACCAATGCCTGTGGTGGGGGTACCCTTTGAACGGGTAGGGATCGACATCGTCGGTCCCATGGAACCACCTACAGCGTCAGGGCACAAGTTTATACTGGTGGTAGTAGATCATGCCACCAGGTATCCTGAAGCTATTCCCCTTAGGACCACTACAGCACCTGTTGTGGCAAGAGCCCTAGTTGGAGTATTCTCCAGAGTGGGCTTCCCTAAGGAGGTCGTCTCCGACAGAGGTGCAAACTTTATGTCGAGCTACTTAACTGCTATGTGGAAGGAATGTGGTGTTAACTACAAGTTCACCACACCCTATCACCCACAATGCAATGGGCTTGTTGAGAGATTCAACAGGACCCTAAAAGGGATGATTCATGGACTACCGGAAAAGCTTCGGCGTAGATGGGACGTCCTGATCCCCTGCCTCTTGTTCGCCTACAGAGAAGTCCCACAGAAGGGGGTTGGCTACAGCCCTTTTGAACTTTTGTACGGGCATCCTGTAAGGGGACCCCTGTGTTTGGTGAAGGAAGGATGGGAGAGACCTCTCAAAAAGCCTGCAGCCAACATAGTGGACTATGTGCTTGGCCTCCGCTCGCGGATGGCTGAATACATGGAAAAGGCATCTGAAAACCTTAAGGCCAGCCAAGAACTCCAAAAAGCTTGGCATGACCAAAAGGCTGTCTTGACTGTTTACCAGCCCGGACAGAAGGTGTGGGTGTTGGAGCCAGTGGCCCCAGCAGCACTCAAGGACAAATGGTCCGGGCCCTACACCATCCTGGAGAAAAAGGGAGAGGTCACCTACTTGGTCGACCTGGGAACTCCCCGGAGCCCCCACAGGGTGCTTCATGTCAACAGGCTAAAAGCATATGTCGACAGGAAGGACATGAGTTTGCTCATGGCCCTAGATGAGGGACAGGAGGAGGAGAGTGACCCTCTCCCCGACCTGCTCACTCAGAATCCTGACGATGGATCGGTAGATGGTGTTGTCTTTTGTGGCAGCCTCTCCGAACATCAACAGAGAGACTGTAAACAGGTTCTTCAGTCTTTCAGACATATGTTTTCTCTAACACCCAGCCAGACCGATTGGTGCACCCATGAGGTTGACACTGGTGACAGCCTGCCCGTGAAGAGTAAAATCTACAGGCAGCCTGATCACGTTAGAGACTGCATCAAGAGTGAAGTGCAGAAAATGTTGGAGCTGGGAGTCATTGAACCCTCGGATAGCCCTTGGGCTAGTCCCGTAGTTCTAGTGCCGAAACCTCACACCCAGGGTGGTAAGAGAGAGATGAGGTTTTGCGTAGACTACAGGGGTCTCAATGCAGTCACTAAGACTGACGCCCACCCAATACCAAGGGCAGACAAACTTATCGATAGATTGGCTTCGGCCAACTACTTAAGTACGTTTGACCTGACAGCTGGGTATTGGCAAATCAGGTTAGCTGAGGACGCCAAGCCTAAAACCGCATTTTCAACCCCTGGTGGGCATTATCAGTTCGTGGTGATGCCCTTCGGTCTGAAAAATGCACCTGCCACCTTCCAACGGTTGGTGAATCAAGTCCATACTGGGCTGGATGACTTCTGTGCGGCGTATCTTGACGATATCGCTGTCTTTAGCTCCACCTGGGAGGATCACCTGGTCCACCTGCGGAAGACGTTAGAGGCACTGCAAGCAGCAGGTCTCACTATCAAGGCCACCAAGTGCCAGATAGGGCAGACACAGGTTGTATACCTGGGCCACCTTGTAGGTGGAGGTCAGGTTCAGCCACTGGAGAGCAAGATACAGTCAATCAGGGACTGGGCTCCTCCAACCACCCAGACTCAGGTTCGAGCTTTCTTGGGCCTGACTGGATACTACCGGAAATTTGTCAGGAACTATGGTTCCATCGTGACACCATTAAACGAACCTACAAGCAAGAAAATGCCAAAAAAGGTTCAGTGGACAGCGAGCTGTCAAAAAGCATTCGATGACCTAAAGCAGGCCATGTGCACGGCGCCTATCCTCAAGAGTCCGGACTACTCCAAACCATTCATTGTCCAAACAGATGCTTCTGAGTTGGGTGTGGGAGCTGTTCTTTCTCAACTGAATTTTGATGGTCAAGACCAGCCCATTGCTTTTATAAGCAGAAGGCTGACCCCTAGAGAGAAGAATTGGTCAGCTATTGAGAGGGAGGCCTTTGCTGTGGTTTGGGCCCTGAAGAAGCTGAGGCCATACTTGTTTGGCACTCACTTCAAGATTCAGACCGACCATAAGCCCCTCTTGTGGCTAAATCAGATGAAGGGTGAAAACCCCAAACTGCTTAGGTGGTCCATTTCCCTACAGGGGATGGACTTTACAGTGGAACATAGACCTGGTACTGATCATGGCAATGCCGATGGGCTCTCCAGATATTTCCACTTAGAACAAGAAGACTCACCTGGTCAAGGTTAGCTTATTGTTCTGACGTTTGGGGGGGGGGTCATGTAGGAGAGTAGGGTCTGCAATCCTATGATCACCCAGATTTTTTGCTTTTGTTTCACTGGTTTACGACTTTCTCTGGCTGTGGGCCTGCTAATCAGACCCACAGCCTGGCTGTTCTCTTTCTAAATTACGATATGTACCCTAGGTGCATTTACCAATTGGTACTGGGCCACCTTATCAGACCCCGTAACGCAGGGCATAGGTGTACCCAGGGCCGCCAGGGGCTGAAGCATGTATTATGCCACCCCTGGCTGGCCTCCTAAATTTGACACAACTGGCTGCACGACAGCTGGGGCGAAGACGTGTAACCACCCCTCGCTTTAGGTATAGTAACTCTATATCTAACCATACCATGGACACCCGAGTTCCTATCAGTCACTCCTATGGCAGGCCTTAACAATCCTGAAGGCAGAGTGCGTGGGCTCGTGTGAGCTAGGTTCAGGCCCGAGCCGAGCCCGGTTGCAGCTTGCGGAATCAAGACCCAATAGCTGTTCCATGATAACGCGTACCATATCGGTAACTCCGGTGTCGCGTTATCAAGGCATGTCGAGTAAGGTGTCATACGAATCGGGGTGCTGCCCTCTCACCAACTCTGGCGATGAGGTTAGCATCCCACCCTTCTAGAGGGACACGACATGTACGTAACTGTGAACCCCGGTTAAAGTTAACTGAAGCCTCAGCTCCACAAAATGGATGCTGCCACCACAGACACGAGTCTGACCTCCTGCTGCTGGGAGTCCTTCCAGCGAGGAGCACTTGGACAAAGGGTTTCCTGTCGAGGGCGCTGTTCGCACCGTCCCAGACAGGGTTTGTGTATTCTGGGTAGGTAGGGCTTTGGCGAGAAGGTGACTGCGGAGTGGCACCCCGGTGCTCACTACGCATCTGCCGGTTAGAACCAGTTCCAGGGGCGACAGCCCTGGCCTGGGGAAAGTCCGGCAGGGGAGAGGGGCGTAACTACCCCCCTTCCTGGTCCCACCCTTAGGGCAGGACCTAGTCATGTACCCACCCCTTTCTTTAGGATAAAGACCGGAGCGGGGACCCTTCCAAATTAGATCATCTTTGAATCAAGAACTACTTTCTACGAAAGGACACTCAAGACTCTTCTCAAGATTTCTCCCTTGTGACTAAGGAGTAGTCACCCTGCATCAGCGGGCACCATCTAAGAACTCTGCGGTTTGCTGCAAGTCCTTCCTCAAGGATCCGACGGCCCAGCTCGACGAGAACCGGCTTCCCTGGCACCTCTGACCTCTACCCACGTCATCAGCTCAGCTGTGATCTGTGGGTGCGACGAGACCTCGAGGGACCGGCCATCATCAGAACCTGCACGCTCTTAAAAACCAGCAAGACCATCGAGGTAACTCTCTGGTGAGTGCTCTGGGGTCCGAGAAGCCCCGACCCTGAGCCGCTCTAGCACCGAAGTGCAGTCTCCCAGCATCTCCACGATCTGCGTGGGGCCCTTCTGCTCGCTGCTCAGCACGTTGTCTGGTCACTCGCCGCTGGCTTGTGCCCTTCTGTGACGACATCCGAGAATCATCACTGCTGGTCTGGTTGCTCCAGACTGGCCCTTGCTTCCATCCTTGCGAGAAGCACCCCGGACCCTCCTGGTCCACTCAAGACGCCATCTTAGGCCCACCACGTGGCCCTGAGATCTGCCAAGGCTTGTTGCCCCATCCTGGGCCCAGCGACGCCGACAGCATCATCCTTCGTGGGACAGCTCGCACCTCCACCGTGGTCGCCGACAACGCCTCCTGGTCCGTGAGACTGCAGAGCCTAGCGTCGCCCACTCACCTAGTCGAGGTGACGGCCAACCGGTGCCTTCCTGGTACCCTCTGACTACTGGCTAGTAGTACGAACTTGGTCCCCTCTGCTTTCAGGTTTCATCAATCTCCGATCCAGGCTTGGATCTCTACGAACTATTCAGCACTGGTCGCCGGCCAGCAACTCCTTTCTTCCGGCTCCTGGCTCGTCAGCGAAGACCCCGACGCCTGTAAGACTTGTGCAGCCGCAGCCCTCGTGGCTAGGTAACTCGGCATTTCGGTGCCTGCATAGCCTCCTTACTCTAGGGTCCCGAGTCCCTCGCTTCCGACTTGCCTTATCGGGTCCGCCCGAGACCTTAACCTTTCCGTGTCCCCGGACACTTGTTTTAATTGTGCACTTGAAGTATTTGCTAAAGAGATTTGGTTTGTGCTTAGTACCCTGTCCTCATAAAGAGTACAGGGCTGTTGTGATTCTTAATAAATATCCTGTTTATTTTCATAACACTTGTGTGGTGTCCTTTCACTGGGTGTTCAAGGGGTACATGTGTGGTAAACAGCTGGCTTAACACGCCCTCTCGAGTCTTTAGCCTTAGACTGCTCGTATCCACGCTACTAGGATAGCTGGTCTATAGGTTGACTTACAACCAAACACCATAAGGGTCGTTGGAACGATACATAGCGGTCGCTAGAATAGCGAACGTTGCATATCGGGCCAACTTCTCACACCCCCTTCTTCCTGTTAGTTATCTCAGGTCATACTTCTGCTTTCACAAAACTTTGCTGCTGGATTTCTTTGACTTTTAGGAAAAGTAAGTGGTAGTGAGAGATATATTTCTTTTTGTGGGACATTATTTACTATTGAGTGGAAAAGACATGTCTGCCATATTGTGAATCCAGAGAAACTTGACCCGAACATCTGCTGGGTACTTCACAGTATTTTTGAGATTCTCACTAAAGATTCCATAGTTAAAGACCAAATTGAATAGAAACAGAATGACAGCCTTGTTTCTTCTCTTGAGGGTTTCCTGCTGTCAGAATTTGATTACCTGAGGCTATCTAATACTTTTTTAAAATCCATTCAGTGTACAAGAGACTCCAATGTTTTCCTGTTACTTCCTCCTTGTGATAACTGTATTATTTTACAGATGTGCTAGGTGTTCCTAGAGAGACCAACAGAGGGATGTATCCAGATCCAGCGGCGGCTGGTAACATTAATTAATGGTGAGGCACTCACCATAAATGCTGCCGGCCGTAGAGCACTCCAAACAAATGCCACTCTCCCCGCGCCAATCTTGGGGGTGACGAGGAGCAGGAAGGAAAGGGAGAGACTTCCCTCCTTGTGACACGCGTGTCCAACCTATTGGTTGGAGCAGGCCAACGCAGCGCTCATTTTGAGGCTGGGGGCCTGTGCCTGCAATACCTCGGCTGTTTTACAGTGTGGGGATTGGTGGCTTTGAAGTGCACATGCTAGATTGGCCGACTGTAGGCAGCCGGCCGATCTGGTATGCATACTTGAACACCCAAAAGGTCATCGTGCAATCTGCAGGAATCTGCCCAGCCTTCACCATCCACTCGCTACGGCCGGCGGCACACAGAATAATAAATTGGCAATGACCATTTTATTATTCTGTGTTTACCGCAGCGCTCGCAGCAAGCGGTGCAACCAGGACCGGACTGGGAACAGAAACCAGCCCTGGCAAACTGCTCAGCTGCCCCCCCTGGGGTGAGGGGGAGTGCAGCTGAGCAGTTTGCGACCGCCGGTTTCGGGCGATTTTGTTACAGGGGCCGATATTGCCGACCCCCGGTAACAAAAACGGCCCCCAGGGGCCCAAAACCGGCCCCCATCCTAGCGGCTTACCGGGGAAACGCCCGGTGTCCACTATGGCCAGTCTGGCCCTGGGTGCAACGCTCTGGAGAGAAACCGCCCCTGCCCAGATCAACAGAATTTCTTTTCTGTTTCCCTGATCCCCCTCTGTTGTGTTGTAAATATCAATAGGTTATATCCAGCATTGGTATTTGCAGTTTAGGGTCTCACGAATCCACATTTCGACATACCGAACAAATGTCACAAAATAATATTTACAGGTGGTCCAGGGTCTGGAATCAAGCAATGGACTTTAAGGAAATTGAATAGATAATGGAAATGTTTTGGGTCTTCGAACCTATAATGAGAGTAGCGTCATTCCCATGTTTTGCACGACAAAGAGACCACAAACCCCAGTGAGATGCTCCCAGCACTGGGGTGATTCATAAACAAGAGTAAAAGGGCAAACTGGTCCTTAGGGCCCCATCAAGTAAACCTTTCGCGATACAGCTTTTGTGCCTTCGCTGCCTAACGGCTACGGCGCTCGACCTCGGACCTGGGGAACTGGGTTCGAGTCTCGGCAATGACGCTAAACATCCTGTGATTCTGGGCAAATCACTTAATCCCCCCGTGCCTAACAAAAATGAATGTGTGTCCTTATGTAACGTAACTGGTGCTATGTAAAGCGCTCTGATAACCTAATCGGTTCAAGCTCGCGCTATATAAAACTCTAAAAAAAAAAAAAAAAAAAAAAAAAACTGCAGTGGGACTCTGGGGGACATATTCACAATGAAGTGATGGAGGGTGGCGTTAGCCTTGTTGGCTTAGCACCGTGCTCTGCCACTTCAGACACACAGGGCTGCACCATGTTTACAAGAATACGGTGCAGCCCTGCATTTCACCCTGTGCTGACGCTAATTGCAGCTGCCGAGCGCCAGCACAGGCACTCTTGAACCATTGTGCACTGGTGCCTGCGTTGCAAGGAAAAATGTTTTATGTGCAGGAAGCTGTCCCTTCCTGCACATAAACATTCACCAGTGGCGTTTTGTAACTTCTATGTGTGCTGTAGAATGCAGCACACATAGAAGTTGCAACGTGTCATTTAAAAAAAAAGATGCAAGAAGGGTAAGACCAGGTTTTATTTTGTCTCAATGTTGACGCTGGCCCATATTTACGCCACCCTTGTAAATATTTGGGCAGCTTCAAAATCAATGGGTGTTGCGGTGGAGCGTACACCACAACACCCATTGCCCTCCCATTTCCCACTAAGTATAGCATGAAAGGGTGCCTTATTTACAAGGCAGTGTTAAGCCACATTAAGAGGCTTAACGCTGCCTTGTAAATGAGCGGAATCCAGTATCACCACCACAACGTCAAAAAAAGTGATGTTATGGTGGCGATAGGGGCTTGTAAATATGGCATGGGTGTTCCAGGGCCAGTGTTTAAGTTGCTTGGACTTTAGGTACCCTCATCTAATCCATATATCAGGGAGTAATGATCAGGAGTATTTCTCACTACTGAAAAGGTTGGACGCCCCTTATAAACCATAATCCTCCACATTTAAATTCAATTGTCTTTTGCTAGATTTTGTGGAGTTTGCTGTGTTCACTTACTACATTTGGACTTGACTTTAAAGCTGGAAAAAATCGTAATTATTTTTATTTGAATATGCCACATGCAGATTTTCACCTAATTTTACAACTAGACGGGGGTATTTTGTGGCGTGTGGAGTGCATGGGCGGCAATTATAGATAGATAGATAGATAGATAGATAGATAGATAGATAGATAGATAGATAGATAGATAGATAGATAGATAGATAGATAGATAGATAGATAGATAGATAGATAGATAGATAAGTGGATAGACAGACAGAACTTACAGTATGTGCTAATGAGATGCAACAATCTGCTGAGTCTCTGGTGGCCATGCTTCCGGAAGGCCTCGCTCTTCAAGGTCTAATTAAGAAGCAGGGATCCCCCTTGGTGAAGCCTGCTCCCTGCAGACAGCCTGCAATATGAGCAGCAAAAACAGACTGTGTCCCACGGGAACTGTGGTGAACTGGTACCAAGTGGCATCGGGGGATTTCTCAATAGGCTGTTGTATCCGAAAGGCCTTTGCAGCTGCCACTGTGCCAGCCGAATGACAGTGTCTGGAGGCCCCTGTGGGCAGTCGCCCCTGCCCAGGCATGCTGCAGGCTGGCAAATATGCCATCCCTGTGCAATTACCTATTAGATGCTGGAGACCTAGCTTGGTGGCGCGAAGAAGCCCGCTGGCCCGGGTAGTGCGAGCAAGAGCCTCCTTCGACAAGCTTGTTGCTCAAAAAGAGGGTGCTGATTGACAGACGGCCCAGTCAGACCTGGATGAGTATTTTTCACTGCTCCCCTGAATTAAGAGAGGCTTCTGGTCCTTTTCTCGCCAAGGCTTGTGCGGCCTGAGTCTCTTCCCCACACAACCTTCTACTTTGTAACGCGGACCCTATGGACAGCGGCTCCTATGCGACAGAGGAACAACCATGGAACTCCATAGGTGCCAGCAATGCGCAGAAGCCAACACTGGTAAGAATACCATTCCAAATGTAACCCACAGCAATGCCTTCTTTTTTCTTTACGTATAATTTACACAACTTGGTAATACAGCTTTTGTTAAAGGGATACAACAACTCCACTGAAGCCAATAGACATCCCAGCGATGGTGGGCAGTCAACAGAACTGGGGACAGACCAATAGGAAGTGGACAGGGCTGTCCAATGAAGCCCTGGAGATCACTCTCTTATGCTGTCTACTTGGTCAATTGACCCAACTAGACATCGCAAGAGTCTTCGAAAGGCAATGTCGGAAATATTTGGGAGGGTTGAGATAGTTCATACTAGCTGGAGGGAATTGATCCCACTCGTTCCATGGAAAAGATAGGGGTGCCTAAAAGGACACGACAGCAGCTTCTGGCTGTGCCATGGAGCGCCCTCTGACTGACCCTTCCGAAGCCCAAGTCACTCTATGGAAACATTAAAAGGAATAAGGGGCACAAAACATGTTATTCCGCCACCCACTCACGCGCAGAACATCCCTGCTGACTTCAAAGGAAGACCCGGAAGTTGGTTGTGCGCCTGCGCCAATTATGTCTCGAGGACGAGTCTGTGCTGCGGTGCGGAGCGTAGGCAATGCCCAACGTCTGTATCACCTACTATGAGTTACACAACACCTTTTGCCGATGCATCTCTCGAAACACTTTGATCCGCAATAAAAATGAAATAGTAACTTTGCAACCGCAGGATTACTCCCGTGCTAGCGATTAAGTTGAAGTAATTTTAAGTATTTTCAGAAATACTCCAGTAAAGATTTTCGAAATTTCCAAGTAAGCACACAGAAAGTTAATTTTGCGTGTACAATTACACATAGTGAGCAATTGTCATGCTGAAATGCCATCTCATTGCTGCAAGTGCACTTGTGTATAAATCCATCACATGGAACCTCTTCCCCTACCTGCGGCCAATTCTGCATGCGCTCTCTGCCCAAAGGTGCCCATTCATATTCAGGAAACGGATTTACTCCTGATGGAAGTATATCACAGGGGGGCTTATTTACAAGCACTTGTGCCTCTTTTGTGTCATTTTTAACATGGGAAGAGGGGCGTACGGGTGGCGCAAGGGGATTGTAAATAAGACTCAGGGTGTGTCTGGGGTGACAATGGGCGTTGTGTAGAAATTTATGAATACCCATGTATTTGTTTTCCAAAATTTTCAGGCATCTCCGCAGGGGCGGCTCTAGGCTCATGGCCGCCCTGGGCAGGGAGCGTAGGTAGGGGGCCCCTGGAAGAGGGGTTACGGGCGGGGCGGTGCCCCCGGGAGCTCAGGAAGGGGTTCAGGGTGTTTGGTAGTGGAACAGAGCCGGAGGCCGCCAAATCCTTGCCACTGGGGCCACCATGCAAATATGTATCCATCCTCAGAGGATAATTATATTAAGGATATATTGGCGTGGCGGCCCCTGGGGTTCGGCAGCCCTGTGCAGGTGCACAGCTTGCACATGCCTAAGGCCGGCCCTGATCACCGCCTGGGAATCCGTATTCCTCACCCTTGGGAGGAGATTGGCTCATGCAAAATATTGCACTTTATGGGGATAATATTATGTATGAGTAAATCCCTTGATGAGCGAAAAGTCACATTTTGGGAACTTCAAAAGCTAATTTATTGACACAAAAAATGCCTTTGCAAAAGGGCCTATTGTGCCCCGGAACACGCTCAGGTCTCCTAACACAAACAGGAGCACAGTACCAATAACACAGTGAAAGTTTCATGAAAATTCTATGAAAAGTTAAAACTTGTGTGTCTTACAGGATTCTGACCCTCCTTTTCTTTCCGGATAACGCGGCGTGACTGTATTATTATGTAATATTATGCAATATGACATATTTTAACATCTATGTGATTGTCAAGTTGTTGGAAAAGCACCGTTCATAACATATGCCACATTCTGCAAATAGAGGACAATGCAGGCATGCTCGAGGGACTCAGGTGTGAATGTTGTCACCGTGGGTGGCCTGCTAAGACATCAGATGCTCTGTTGAGGAGACAAGAGGTACATGTAAAGGAGGGTGGAGCTCTGTGGGTCATGTCATAAAACAGACATGCTTGGGAGACAAGCTAGAACAATTCCACCAGTTGCTCTATGATCATGTCTTCCAGCACACATGTAATAAAGTCATTCTTATTAGTGGGTGTACCCAAGAGAAATGTCCTCTGTGTGCGCTCACACTAAAGGCATACATAGCAAGTCCACATGCAAAGCCCATGGTGAGGGTAAAGCTGGAACATTGGGAGCGGGAAGGCTGGCGATGCAGTAGAGAGAACACCACTTCCTGAGATGATGCAGCTCTATAAATCTCATAAATAAATACATAAATAGCAGACAAGAGGCCAGTGCTCTGCTTCTTAGAACAGATGATTGTGTTTTTTTTGGTATAACCTCAATTGTCAGCCTTTCAGATGTGTGTCAGGTGGTTTTTGTTGTTATGAACAATCTCTTTTCCCTCTCTAGACAGCCTATGCAATTTGTAGAGGATAGTCTTCTATATTTATTGTACCTCCCATAACACTGAAAATGTTTGGGTTTATACAAATGGTCCCATCTTTACATTTGATCAGAGTCAGAGATTTAATGCATGTTTGAAGCATCTTTCCATTCACTGAATGATAGGATGCTTAGCTGGCTTACTGGCGTAATGCGTCTTCCACAGAAATTTGCGAGCGATCTATAGGAAGCAGCTAAGGGTGAGAGGCTGCTAGACTTTCTATTGCAATGACTATTGACTTCCCCCAGAATGGTTTACATGCCAATATTCCAAATGACACCATATTGTTCTCTGCAGGTTCGGTGCTTACCTGGTGGCAGCTGACAGTCTTCGTCCTTCTGCTCTGCGCCGGGGCCTGTCATGGGGCGGAAACCTCTAACATCCGAAAGGCTACACAGTTCAGCTTGTCTGGGGATTATGTGATTGGTGGATTGTTCTCTGTCCACTCCAAAGTCCTGGACCTGCAGGACGAGACGTGGCAGGGTCCTCCCTCCTGTACCAGGTAGGAGCTACTTTCCTGAAACAAATCAGACCTAGATGCTGGCAGTGACAGAGGTTATGTTAAGAGGTCATTGAGGGTCATAAACCCTTTAAATATTAAGGGGCTGATTTAGAGTTTGCCAGAGAGGGTACTCTGTCGCAACATCGATGGAGGGATGTATGTCGTTACAACGCATGCTTTTTCCACGCATGCCTTTACAACGCAGGTTTTACAACGCAAGTCGTTACAACGACTTGCGTTGGGGACGCTGGATAGTGAATAGTTTAATTAACTATTCCAACTCCAGTCCCCGTGGATAGTAGGGAAGGTTTTGGATAGTAAATGAAACTATTCCCTATCCTACAGCGCCCTCCAGCGCAAGTCGTTGTAACGACTTGCGTTGTAAATCCTGTGTTGTAAAGGTACTGCGTGGAAAAAGTTTCGTTGTAAAGGATGTTTCCCTCGATGGAGTATCCGTGCCGCAAAACTGAAGGTCCGCCCAGCTGATTTATAGATGTGCAGCCCTTATTAACGTAGTGTAGGGAAAATTATTTTACTCATGCTAGTTAAAGAAAATCATCTGATGACATTTAACCTTCATTTCTTTTTCTTGATTATCTGTGTCATTATTTTAGAGCTAGTCATTAGCTTTGTACTATATAGGGTACATCTTTTAAGGCGATTTGGACTTAGTTTGGTCTTGCTGTACTTTTATACCATTTTGCTGAGATTAATCTACATTGATTTGTTTCTCAATTTATAATGAAACCTACTAGACTCAGATCAAAAAGTCAAGTGGATTAATGTGTATCCACATTGGTTGCATTGGGTTGGGAGCGAAACATTTGTGATTTGTTTCCTTTCACCGCTCACTCTACTAGATTGACTTGTCCCCTTTGGAAATAGTTGTGTAAATGGGCCTAGACTTTAACAACATGTATAAAAAAAAAGATCTAAAATATACCTAATCACGGGGACTCACTGTGCAAAGATTAAGGATTCACTACTTTATATTGCATAGATTTGAATTTAGTGAATGGGCTGTTTTGCAAGCATGTTCCAGTGACAATTGTCAAAGTAAGTTGTATAAGTCTGGCCCAAAAAATGTGGAATTATTAAGATTACAAGCAGTTGCTCTATAACTATAGCACTGATGTCAGCTTCATAATTTACAAAGTGATCTGTTTACTGGTGTCATTCTTTCTGAATATAGCTTTGATGCTGCCAACTACCGCCTCCTCCTAGCTATGCGATTTGCTATTGAGCAAATCAACAACTCCAGCCACCTCCTGCCGAACATCACCTTGGGCTATGACATCCACGACATCTGCTCAGACAACCTGGTGGCCATGCGGTCTGCCTTGCTGTTTGCAACTGCCCAGCCTAGCGGTGAACTTGGTGTGGAAATACGGTGCAATTACACAGAATACATGCCACGTGTCCTGGCAGTCATTGGGCCTGGGAGCTCGGAGATCTGTATCGTGCTCGCTCGGATCTTCAGTTTCTTTGCCATTCCCCAGGTGAGCATGTGCACACCGAGCATAGATGCTGTCTTTGTTCTGGGTGCATCAACCCCTTACCGATTATGTGCCTCGTTATGTACTCAATACAAGGTTCTCTGTAAATGAGCAGTTTCTTAAGAGCCTATAGACAAAGGTAAATTTACACAAGTAAATTTACATGTGTAAATTTACTCTTACACTTTAGAGTAAATGTACTACTTTTGCTATTCACCAATTCCATTTTACATTTGCTCCAAGGTGTTGACATATATGTCTCCACCTGCTGAAACCAGAGGCTAGAACCAAATTTACCCATGTAAAGTTACTACTTGCATTTTTTCACACTTGGACAGAGATTTCTGTCATCTCATGGAGATCTCCCCCACTTTTGTTGAAATCTCTGCCACCATATTGTAGATCTCCACCAACGCGGTGGAGACCTCCCTATGTGAAAGAATATAGACTATGATTAACGTTTATTCTTTTTTTTAAACATTGTTATTTTTTGTTGCAAAATATAAATATAAAATAAATTGAAATATTGATTTTACCCTTTCACGTTTTCATAAAATAAAATGTTAGCACACATTACCCCTTCAAAATAAATGTTTGCTCTATCATTAATAATTTTAATATATAATTGTTTTTAATAAAATAAAAAATACCCTAACTTTTTATTAAAAGTTTTAAAAAGTTTTTAAAAGTAAAAAAGTAAAAAAAAAATAGCTCTGATGAATTATACACCTAAACAGGAGTGTTTTGCACTCATGATGTCCAGGGACAGCAATAGCCTTTATGCTTTGAATGGTTCATAACGTGTTTTAGCCGCAGGAATCGGCCTTGCTCACATACATGGAGTGATTCAGGAGGTGCAAAGGTGTACAGAATAGAAAAAGCAGATACTAAATAATTAGAGTAACTTCATTTTGCTTACAGGCGTACAACTGAAGTATCATAGCAAGATTCAAAAATATAATGCATGATGGTCATGATGTGTTAGTATAGTGCCCAACTGGGCACGCAAAGTACACACAACTCATGTTGAAAGTTCAAGCCCAATTACCTAATTAGTTCATCATCATCATCGGTTGTCAAAATAGTAAATTACCACAATATGTATCACATATTGTGTATTAAATCCAACCAAAGCCACATTTCTTTTTACCAGGAGGTCAAATATTGAGTTTCCTGAACAGAAATATTCTCATAATGCATAATCAATCAATCCTAGAAATACCAAGCAGAACAACCCACGGAAAATACAATAAAATGAAAGATATGACATTCACTGTGTAGCCCTAAAGGATCCCTCTTTATAAATCAGTCACTTAAACACAATCAAAATCAACAAGGTCTTTCATTTAATGTAGAGTGGATCATTCCAATGCAGATAGTAAAGAAAAGGTTAGAGGGTGTGATCGATCAGCTAAACCACCTATCGCTTTGAGAAAACAAGAGTCCCTTCTTTTTCTTCTTATGTGCAAGAAATAAAAAATAAAAAGCCATAAGAGTTAAATACATAATTAGACTATCCTAAATGACCTAGGGATAGTAAACAATGGGACAGATTTACTGAGATTTTATGCTGTGTATGCGTCACCAAAGTGATGCAAATCGGTGCAAAATCTTTTCTTTCCAGCGCTAAACGTGTTTGGCGATTTTCTTTCCAGTGATTGTTAGGGCTGGAAATAACATGTAAGTATAGCAATGCAATTACTTAGTGCCAAGGGGGCGTACCATGCCACAACCCAAAGTTTATTACGGTAATTCCAATTTACTAAATAAAGTAGACAGGGTTTGGCGTCAGAAAATAGTGCACCCTTCAACCAAGCGCTCCTTTATGTTTTGACTTCACATGAGTGCTGCACTATACAGCACACATGCAAAGTGGGAACATGTTTAAAATTAGTCTAAGCAGTGTACTGGAAGGGTATTCTTACGGTACAAAACCTATGCTAGACTCACAGAGACACCCTTGCACTATGGCGCACTATGGCACACAGCAGCTAATTTCAGTGCCAGGAAGAGGGGAGGAGAGTGCCATATTTCAGTAAATTTAGCGCTCTCCTGCTCTCTCTTTCTCATGCAGCGCAGCATTTTCGGCTACTGCACTGCACTGCGTGAGAAATTGGTAAATCTGGCCCAAACAGTTTAATCCCCTAAATGTATTTTGAGCTCCTCTTTACTACCTGCCCAGAATTGTGTCTCATTTTATGATTGATACCTACTTCAGTTGTAACCCTCAAAGCAGAAGCAGTTATTCCAAATATTTAATTTGCTTGTGTTCCAATGGTTGCTATTGTAAAAATATGTCACATGATGGTGCCAATGCAGACACTGAGTTTTTTTGCCCTTCTTTTATTTCTATACCCTACGGCTGATTCACGTGAACAAGGCCGAAAAAAGTTGTGAGATGATTGTTTGAATAAAGACTATTGACACCCTTAGACACCCTGGGTGCACACCTTTTCATCCTCTTACTGAGCTGCATCTATCTATCTATCTATCTATCTATCTATCTATCTATCTATCTATCTATCTATCTATCTATCTATCTATCTATCTATCTATCTATCTATCTATCTATCTATCTATCTATCTATCTATCTATCTATCTATCTAAATACACACACACACACACATATATATATATATACACACACACACACACACATATATATATACATAGATATACATGCAAAAAAGAAGCAGAGAACTCTGGGTAGTTCCTAAGTTTAGATGGAAAGCAGCTCCTGTATAGATCACCATACCACACTAGCGACACTCTGAATCTGCTCGCCTCAATTGCCTGTTTTTCTAGAAAAGTTTTTAAGCATAGGATTAGCACAATGCCATCCATGCCGAGCTAGAAAGGGACAGCGTCTTTTGCCATTTCGACAGCAAAGTCTTAAGCGTAGTATTAGCACATTGCCATCCATGCCAAGCAGTAACATGACAAAAGCCTTTTACCACTCCAGGAACAGTATTACAGTTTTGGATTGGTTAAATACCTTCCAAGAAAAACTGGAATGAATAAAAGCAACCCCTGACATGTGTTTCACTATCATTACAGCTCTTGAGAGAGGTTTAGCTTTGTCCAGACACATGGAGGCCCCTAGTATAGGTCAAAACAATACCCTTTCAAGCTTAGACTGCTGCATAAATTATGCAAAAAGAAGCAGAGAACTCTGTGTTTTTCCCATGTTTAGGCGGAGAGCAGCTCCTGTATAGAGCACCCTACAATAACAGCGACACTCTGATCACCTCAAATGTCTGTTTTTCCAGCAAAGTACACATATGTTGATTTTGTATATTTTTAAAGTTTAAATAATTTAAATATTTACACATTATTTCCAGTTGGATGTTATATTAACTTATTACCTCAATTATTTTCTTTCAGTGTGTGTCTAGTAACTGTGAGTGGCCTTGTGTGGTACTAGACTTGCTCAAAGGCTGGACTAGAGTACATTTACTACTGTTTTGACATCTGTAGGGCAGCAGTAACTTTAGATGTGTACTTTGTGAATAGCAGTGGTCTTTCTCTTTTGTAGGTGTGTATTTGTATTATCATGTCCCTCCCTAAACTCCTCCTTTATTCTCTCAAACCCCCCTTATCTATCCCTAAACCCCTTCCATTCAGTAGAAGATATTTCCCATTTTCTCACCACTCCCCCATGTCTCTATCACATGTACAACTAAGTTGTAAACTTACATAGAAAATATAAGAGAGTTGGAGGTAGAGATTTCGATTACAGGTTTGTGAATTGCATTTTTATAGTAAGTAGAACTACTGTAGTATTACTTTACATACTACAAAAAGCAGTTTGCGAATCAGGTCCTTGGTGAATTTCCAAGACAACCTTGATGTCCTCAGTAGAAGGAAGTGCCCTATGAGCAAAGTATTAACTATTGTGATTAACTTTATGAGCTCACATTCTTTTTTATAAATTGTAGAGGTGTTATGCAGAATTGGTTTTATGAAATTACTTAATTCTGTTGAACTTTCAAACAAAATCAAGAATATTTTCGATTTATTAAACATTAAAGAACATATTTAATGCTGCCAGATTGAATACTCTGGCAAAACATGATGGATGATCCATCCGCTGTAGCACAAGTGCCATCAACCATAATGCACTTTCAATATGGTGTACAGGACATGCGTTATATTTGTGAAGAGTGTCCTGTCCCCTAAACTTTAAATAAGGCTCTAGGTATTTTTTTGTAAAGCAAAATAATTTATGGTGAGCTTTTATGTGCAAAGTTCAGTAGGAGTGGAGAGTGGGATACAGTAGTAAAAGGAATGTAATTACATCTTATTCCTCTGTTGTCCATCAGGGAATTGAACTATATGTAAGAACTGAGGGGCAGATTTACAAGCCGCTTGCGCCTCTTTTACGCCACCGTTGTGTCACTTTTGTGACGCAGCGGCGGCACAAAGCATGCGCCATGCTGTGGGGTATTTACAACGTGACGCATCTGGGAAATGCGTCACGTTGTAAAGCCCTGCGCCACATGTAGGCTTTCCGGCGCAGGGGGAGGAGTTCCGGCGCAGGAACGCCTCCTAAAAGTGGCTGAGTGAAATCTACAAGATTTCACTCAGTCACTTTTAAGGCCATGCTGCGTCAAAACCCTGCGCCTGCTTGAAGCAGGAGTAAGGATTGACGCAGCATGTTAGGGATAGAGCAGCCCCGATCCTTGCTGGAGCCGTGTCGCGCCTGCTACGCAACTCCAGCAATGCGCCGCCTTTCCGACGGGGGATGCGACACGCATTTGCCCATCTGTGCGCCACGTTGCGCCACATCGTAAATGCGGCGCATCAGTGGTGGCGCACGGGTGGGCAGATGCATCGCAACTCTTCTGGCGCATCCCTGATGATTAGCAGAGATGCACCAGAAGTAGTAAATTTGCCCCTCAGAGAACAGCAATAAAAGAAGCAATTTGCTATAAAAGCTTAGGCTAATGATGTTTAATAACCATTAAGAGAGAACATCGTTATCATTTGAGCATTTCTTCTGAGATGATGAAAAAACTCTTTGAATGATCATTTCGTGCAGAAAACAGATTCTCTTCCTTCACAGGAACAGATAATAAGTAGATGAGACCAAACTGTGAAAAAGTAAGTCTTTTAAAATTCTGTGTAAAAATGACCTCTATTAAGAAGGAAAAATGGCTACCTCAATTACTTTTATTAGCTGTTCATCCTGAAGTAGGCCTATATCTTAACATTTCTGAAAAATGCTGATAACCTTTGTGGCAGTTATTTGCCTAATTACCATAAGTGAAAGAAACAGAGAGACTGCACAGTCAACAAAAGCAAATCCCTAAGCTAATGCTATGTAGTATTGGACTTGTGCACAACAAAAACATTTCAGCAACATAATCAATTTTTTTTTATCACTATAAACTATTATACATTCCGGATAAATACTACAATAAAAATATACCAATAGACAAATCTCATGCAATAGTAAAATATTAAAACCTTTCGTCATAATCTCATTGTGAAAAGATTGGAAACGTGTGCAAAGCAGTGAATGTCAATCAAGGCACAACAGGAGTCATAAAGAAGTACATTTTCACTAGTTTGTGGGTAAATCCTCGGGACTGGACAGTGTATTGTAGGGATAAAGAAATGATGGTGTCAACAGCCTTACCGTTGATAATTAAACACCTAAACTGGTTCACGTTTAAAGGTTGATGATTAAGGGCCTGATTAAGATCTTGGCGGATGGAACACTCCCTCACAAACGTGGCGGATATCCCGTTGGCCGTAGTACAAGTGCCATAGGATATAATGCATTTGTAATACGGCGGACGGGATATCCGTCACATTTGTGATGGAGTATCGTATCCGTCAAGATCTAAATCAGGCCCAAATCTCTTGACATTCGGATTATGCATAGGCTTTTCACCTATTAATCAGAGGAACTTGTTTGAACAGATCTGGTTATACAAACACTAGTACTGAAGTTCAGGTGTACTGCAATGGATTAAAAACAACTTACATTGGGGATTAAGAACAAAGGTGAAAGGTGTTCACTGCCACGTACCTTATAAAAGAAACATTTGTAGTAATCATCTGCACACCACATACCTCATCCACCTCCCTCACCCATCTCAACTGAAATTGTTCAGCATCGGTCACCACTCGGGCTCCTTTATTCTGGGAATTAATGTGTGTGATCACACTGATGGCAAGTCCTAGAGAAAGAAAAATGCATCTGTACATGATTAGCAATCGCCTCCGCTTCTGCTGTGACATTCTACTGAGGTGTTACTTGGATACCCTGAAGATAGATAGTGGACGTTCTTCAACATCCGCACATGCATGGCTTGTCATATTAAATACAGATTGTTGACATGTCATCTTTGTTGCTGGAACTGACAGTATTCCTTGCTTACTCAACTGAAGAATGGGGTTGATTACTTCATATAAAATGGTTTGTAAATCATATAAATATATTTCGAAAGTAACAAAAATGTAAACCTTTTTGTCTTACCTCACAGGTTAGCTATTCAGCATCCAATGAAATCCTGAGCGACAGGACTCGCTTCCCATCCTTCTTCCGCACCATACCCAGTGATAAAAGCCAAGTGTATGCCATTGTGCAACTTGTGAACCACTTTCGATGGAACTGGGTTGCAGCACTGGGCACAGATGATGAGTATGGACGCAAAGGCATAGAGAGCTTAACAGAGATGGTGTTGACCACAGACGTTTGCATAGCTTACCAGGCCTTCCTCCCTGTACGCTTGTCGGAAACTGAGAGCCATCAGAGACTGTCAATGATTGTGGATGGACTGCTGCACTCCCGCATCAATGTCACAGTCCTCTTTGCAAGTGAAACCCATCTGTCTCCATTGATAGAGGCTCTGATTGAGAGAAACGTCACTGAGAAGGTCTGGATCGCCAGCGCTGACTGGTCTACGGCAGCATCTATTGCCAGTATCACCAACATTTCTAGTTTGGGCAATGTGATTGGTTTTGCATTTAAAAGTGGGAAAATCGATGGTTTTGAGGAATATGTGGAACAAACTCTTGCAGACCGAGGTTCAGAAGTATCCGACGCAAGCCTGTCTAGGGCTACTGATGCACAAATGTGCTCCGAATGTGACAGCCTCACTTTAGCCAACATATCTACCTTCTTAGACAGCAATCTTTTTCGAAAGACATTCAGCACCTACACTGCTGTGTATGCCATCGCTCATGCCTTGCACAGGCTCCTTCATTGCAATACCAACAGTCTCCACTGTGACAACGAGGCCCAGATTTCCCCATGGCAAGTAAGTGAAACTGTTTGAAATCTAGTCCTGCCTGCTGCCACTGGTAATTGTCAATTTTTCCCAACTTTGGTACCATGCAAATCTAGGTGGTTCTGAGCTGGGCTGTAGTGCACATAAGGGACTCTGGGTGCCTGTCAACACACCTAGCTCTATAACATACTTGTTCCTGTAGTATGCAAGTCATGTTTCTTTCAGAAAACTGGGTCTAGGCATGTTTATCAGCACTTTCAATGCAAAAAACGCGACTTAAACAACCAGAGTTACTAGAATTACAATGAAATAAAATGTTCAACACAGAATTGAGGTACTATATCAGGTGAGTAAATAGCTGAAAAAAATAAGGAAAATTGGTATAGCACCTCAATATTCATCAGCTTACGGTGGGCAACATGTTGATGAGACTTGTGTAGTGGACGGACAAAAAGCAAGCACAGCTAATGATAAAATTCAAGCATTCTCAAGGGTCTCTGTTAAAATTCTTTTCTTCCAAAATGCCAGAAGACCCAGAAACAAATTTAGTATAGTTGTGTATGGCCTTTCTGTGTGACACTAAAACCCAGGGAATAAAAGTCCCTTACTAACAAAGTAACAATAGAAATTAATACATAGAGATACAATGAGGTCTTTGTTGAGTGTCCAAAATTGGAAAATCAACACGTTTGTTGAACTTTAAACAAGCACATCAATAAAGTGGGAGAACAAACAAAAGAGAGGTTACCCAACTTCTAGGCTCAGGCATTTCTCTGTGTGACTACCATGAAGACACAAATGGTCCTGTCACAAACATAGTGAAGTATCTATGCTCCAATTAAAAATTATGTACATACAATTCAAGTCATGGTACTGTGGTTGATGACGTTTTGATCCCCTTAGAGGATGTAGGGATCATCATCAGGACATAAGAGATTATACCTGAGACAAAGATGCCAGTGGAAACCATCAATGATCGTCTGGAACGAATAAGCATGCATATGGTACGTCAATTAAGGTCTGTTGGGGTAGTAGGTCAATGCATTTAACCCTACCAAGGCCATGATGGAGGGGTAGGAATGGGCTGCATAAACCAGAGAACGCAAAGAGAAGTACACCAACATTCAGGCAAGGGTTGGAGGTTGATGTAAAACAGGCAGTACTAGACATGTGGGATGGGAAATCCGCCACGCTAATAAGAAGAATAGGCAGCCGAGCACCGGCCAGTGTGAAGAGAATCGAGACCGCAGGAACCGGGCATCCTTGCCTGAATATTAGTGTACTTCTCCTTGCGTTCTATGGTTTTTGTAGGCCATTCCTACTCCTCTGTTATAGCCTTGGCGGGGTTCACTGCATTGTCCTGGTACCCCAACAGACCTTAATTGACGTATCATTCTCATGCTTATTGCTTCCAGACCATTGTATTGTATTGTATATTGGATTTATATAGCGCTTATCACCCAGGGGTCTCTAAGCGCTTGCCTTGGGAACCCGTCCTGGCTTTTCCCTGTGAGATAGCCCCTACAGGGCATCCCCAAGGTGAAAGCCAGGCATCCCACCGCGGGGGGCCGTTGTGGAGATTAAGCAAGCTTAATGCCCAGAGTTGCAGAGTGTGAACCCATGATTAGGTCAGGCACCGAAGCGAGAATTATCGAGTCCATGGACATTTTGAGGTCAAGACCCTGCCGCGTCAGGAATTGAACCCTGGTCCCGGGTCTGACCTCTGCTTCAGGGTCTGCCTGCTCTAACCAGTGAGCCACACTTCTCCATAATCATTGATGATTTCCGCAGGCAGCTTTGTCTAAGGCATAATCTCTTATGTCCTGATGATGATCTCTACATCCACTAAGGGGATAGAAACGTCATGGACCATAATACCATGACTCAAATATTTGTATATAAATGTTTGTGAGCATAGGTACGTCACTATATATGTGACATAACAATTTATGTTTCATTGTAGTCACATGGACTGCATGGGCGGTAAGGAGGACGGTGGCAGTGTGTGTCTCTCCCGACCCGCTAAATGCAATAGACAGCCAACTGAGAGCTTTACCCGATGGTGCTTAATTTTAATATTTTACATCACGAACTGCAAAGGTGACAATTTTGTGTTTACACTATTGTTTTTAAATAGACCTCTGTGCCATACGGGGAATTTAAGGGGGGCCTGGCACTTACCACGTAGGGAAGCCTGTGCTCAGTGTTTGCTCCTGCCCACCCCGGTCCGACTCGGTAGCCAGTAACGTTGAGCGGAGGGCGGGACAGGGAGAGCCAGGAACTTCCGCCCTACCACGGGAGCGGTTACCGCTCTAGTTGCTGCAAGGGAAGGGCTATTTAGGCTGAGAGGAATAGCGGGCGCTTTGGCAGTAAGGAGGACGGTGGCAGTGTCTCTCCCGACCCTCTTAATGCAATAGACAGCCAACTGAGAGCTTTACCTGATGGTGCTTAATTTTAATATTTTACATCATGAACTGCAAAGGTGACAAGTTTGTGTTTACACTATTGTTTTTAAAGAGACCTCTGTGCCATACGGGGAATTTAAGGGGGGCCTGGCACTTACCACGTAGAAAAGCCTGTGGTCAGTGTTTGCTCCTGCCCGCCCCGGTCTGACTCGGTATCCAGTACCGTTGATCGGTGGGCGGGACAGGGAGAGCCAGGAACTGGAGCAGTTAGCGCTCTAGTTGCTGCAAGGGAAGGGCTATTTAGCCCTATATCATCACGAGTGCGCAGCGTTCGCGCGCAGGGGGAGCGCCTAAGACGCGCCGAAGACAAGCCAAAGAGAAACCCATCTGCGCCCGTCCGCGAGGGGCCATTAACCCAGATCCTTCAGACTGGGATTCTAACGTATCCAGGCATATTAGCTATTCGGCCCAGTCATGGCCAGATTTACGGGCTACCCCTTTGCAGGGCTGTGCAAGGGAGACCTGGCCATGTCCAGGAGGTGTGTTTTCATGCCGACACTGTCAGTTTCAGGCCTCATATGTCAATCAATCTTTAATGTCCCCCCAGGCTGCCAAACACTCACCAAAGGGGTGGAAGAACCTGCTTTGTAATGTGAGATCCCTGCCAAAACATCATACTGAGGTTTGGGACCTCATTTCCACTGAACAGCCTGAGCTGTGCTTTCTGACGGAGACGTGGCTGAAGCTCCACTCTGTCCCTGCAATCGCCATGGGTATCCCAGAAGGATATAAAATGGCGAGGCTGGACAGACCTATAAAAACCGGCGGCGGTATTGCCATGGTTTACAAAAGTGGGATAACCATCTCCATATTGGATCACAATTGCACCGCCAACATGGAACTGATGATCTTCAGGATCAATACACCCTCAAAGGCTGGTTGGAAAGGGGCCTTGGTTTACCACCCACCGGGCCCATGTACGACGTTTGCCATCTCTCTAGTCGAAGCATTGGCCCCGCATATTAAATCCGGCAATGATTTTCTATTGCTGGGGGACTTTAATGTACATAGTGATTTAGCGGACAACGCTGAGGCCCAGTCCCTTCTAGCCGATCTATCCTTACTAGGACTGATACAGCACAATAATGGCCCTACCCACCTAGCGGGCCATACATTAGATATGGTTCTGTCCAACTCCCTCAAGATTGTGTGTAATCCCCCCACGCAGGTCAATTGGACCGAACATTTTGTTATTGAATTTGCCATGTTTAATACAGCCAAACCCAGCAATCAACCTGCCCCCCCCACCCTTGCTGCGTAGGCAGTGGCGCAAAATATCTCATGAAGTTTTTCAGGAGACACTTATTGAACCCCAAATTACAGCCTCGGACAACATAGAGATGGCAATGTCTAAATACAACCATGCCATTCTCACTGCGGTGGACGCCATAGCTCCCATAAAACTATGTAAGCTGCGTCCCGCACAACCGCAGGAAGTTTGGTTTTCTGACCAGCTACGCTCTCAAAAAAAGGTTTGCAGAAAGTTAGAAAAGACCTGGAGATCATCCCACTCTGAGGATGATAAAAACTGCTATTACACCGCCTTGGCCTTATATCATAAGAATATCAGACTGGCCAGAAAGAACCATATCGCCTCGCAACTTGCTGAGGCGGGCAATGCTCCCAAGGTGTTGTATCGGATTCTTCAATCCTTTACTAAACCCACTGCTTGTGAGAGTCTAGATTCATCATCACAACAATTATGTGATGATATCTCTCTATATTTCACCAACAAAATAGAGATGATTTATGATAAAATCATTAGCACTAGTCTCTCCTCGAGTTGCCCTTTGTCATCACCTCAGAAGAGTGGGGCCTCTAACTCTCTCTCATTTTCTGAGTTCCCAGCTGTCTCCCTGGGTGAGGTAGAAGCTCTCATGGGTCAAATCAAGAGCGGGTCCCCCCTAGATATTATCCCAGCTAGAGTTGTGCCATTATTAGGCAAGTCGCTCGGCCCTATGATCCAGTCTTTATTCAACCTCTCTCTTTCTGAGGGTAGAGTACCTCAAGAGTGGAAGATGGCCCAGGTTAGACCCATCCGTAAAAACTCTGCCATCCCCTGGACGGAACTGTCCAACCTCCGTCCCATTTCTCTCCTCCCGTTTCTGAGCAAAGTAACGGAAAAGCACATCAATATGCATCTGTCGAGCTTTATCGAACAAACTGGAGGCCTGGATTACTCCCAGTCTGGCTTCAGTCCAAATCATAGCACTGAATTAGCTCTCCTCTCAGTGACAGATGACATCCGAATGTCCCAGGATAAGGGGAACTCGATGATTCTGGTGCTATTGGACCTGTCAGCAGCGTTCGATACGATATCCCATGACATCCTGCTCAGTCGCTTGGAAGAGGTGGGGCTTGAAGGTCGGGCACTGACCTGGATGAGGAGCTTTCAATCGGGCTGTACACAATGTGTTAGCATGGGTTCATTTCGATCTGCTTCTGTTGAGCTCACTAAGGGGGTGCCGCAGGGCTCTTGTTTGAGCCCAACCCTTTTTAACATCTACGTGGCCCCCCTAGCTGGCCTTATGAGAACATACGAATTCATCCCAGTGTCATATGCTGATGACACTCAGCTTCTCTTCCCTTTTAAGACACTTAGCACCACGGTCAAACAGTCCTTCTCTGAAGGTATGAAGGCCGTAGCGAGATGGATGGCCTAAAATTTCCTACAGTGTAATGTGGGAAAGACCGAGGTGATGCTCTTTGGGGAAGCCACATTATTGTGGACTCCGGACTGGTGGCCCTCAGACCTATGTTCGGATAGACCAGGGTCTTTCACTAAAGGAACACGGAAATCAAACAGCTGGGTCCTGTTTTCACGTAATAGGGCTTCTTCGTGGAGTGTTTCCTCTTTTACCAGATACTGCTAGAAAGACCCTTGTTCAGGCCCTGGTGCTCAGCCGCCTGGATTATTGCAAAGGACTGCTGCTTTCAGCAAATGATAGCCTACTTAGTAGGCTCCAGGTGGTACAAAATACTGCCGCTAGGTTAGTTCTAAATGCACCGCGTAGATCCACCTCACGCCCGTTACTGGAAAAACTCCATTGGCTGCCGATCCGTCAACGGATCATATTTAAGACCTGCTGTGTTGTCCACAAGGGCCTACACGGTTTGGGCCCTACGTATCTGGCTGGTAGGTTTGTCCCCTACAACCCAGTACTCAACCTTCGTTTCAGCAACCAGTCCCTTCTTCAAATTCCAACCATTAGAAGGGCTAGACAGGGTGGAAAAGCACTCTCCCATCTGAGCCCATGCCTTTGGAATAAACTCCCTGACTCCCTTAGGCTGTGCACCAATCATTTGACATTTAGGAAACTGTTAAAAACATTTTTATTCCAACCTTAGCACCTCCTCTAGCTCTCCAGTTCTTCCATCTCGGAGCTATTTCTTGCCTTGGCGTGGAGATACTCCTTCGGGAGTCGATTCAAGCGCGGTACAAACTCATAAATAAATAAATAAAATAAATGGAGAAATGTTTGAGCCTAGAAGTTTTTTAACCTCTCTTTTGTTTGTCAGTAAATGTATGGATTTTTCCAATTTTGGACACTTAATATAGACCTCATTGTATCTCCATGTATTCATTTCTTTTGTTACTGTGTCAGTAAAGGACCTTTGTTCCTTTAAACATATCTATACACTCAACCCCTTAATATGCTCGGGTTCCCCTTTTCCTTGAAAATATACTAAGACCCAGAGGGTATATTTATAAGAAGCCAGCGCTGCCGCAGTGTTTTTCTTTTTTACACAGCGGCAGCACAATCAGTTCTCCATGCGTATGCATGATAGGCGTTCCCACGTTAAAAGCCTTGAAATTTACAAATTTTCACTGCGACCCTCTACGACTTGACTTTGTCAAAATCCCTATGCCTTCTCAAATCAAGCAGAAGTATTGATGGAGGGCTTTAAAAATGGGACTTGCCTCTGTTTTCTGACGTGTTGCTGGAACTGTGTCAGTCTTATGACCAACTTCCGCAATGCGCCAGAATTGCTGAAGTTGGTCCGTGAATACTTGCTGCATGGAGTAGTGTATTGTAAATACAGAGCATCCTTGGTGTTGTTAGCGCATTTGCAGTAGGTGCAAGAAATCTGACGTATCAATGCCGATGCGCCAGTTCCTGTAACTATGCCTCCAGATTTACAAAGATTTTGTGTTGGGTATGTGTGACTTTTTTTAACCAAGACCAGACACGAAAATCATTTTGATATTTACAAAGCATTTCAAATGTCAATTTGCATTGCTTTAAAAAACAGAAACGGTACCAGCAGGAAGCGCAGTGCCATGCCTTGCGTTACTATGCACCAGATAACCATCCATGGGAGGTCCATGGGCGTTCCTGTGCATACAACCATAGATTTTGATGCAAACCCGTATTTACAAAAAGTTGTAGATATGGGTTTGTGTCAAAATGGTGGACCCGCCTGAGGCTGCCATAACGAAGAGAAATCTCTTTATTTCTCCCCATTATTTCCTCTTTGCATGTGTACTGCATTATGCAGCCCACATTCAAAAATGCCTCAAAGGATAGTTTTTGTTCAGGAAGATAGTACCTCTGGCACAAAATCTATCCGAACCACAACACAGACACTCTTGCACTATGGTGCAAGGGTGTTTGTGTAGGCACCAGGATGCCCAAAGTGTGCCAGAGCATGGAGAGAGCACAATTTAACCATTTTGCTGAATATATGGTTTGGTAATGCTCTCTCCAGTTCTCGCAACGCAGCACAGCAGCACTGCGTGCTACCCTGAATTGTGTGGACTTTTAGTACATCTGTTCATAAGTGGGGTTTTGCAATGCAAAGCAGCACAAATGGCAGCGTCAAACAAAATTTGTGGGCAAAACCTGTTTTGCTGCAAAAATTGGGACAGGTACTGCGGCTGAAACAGTTTGCATTAGGAAAACACTCATCGGATTCCAGGCAAAGGCAGATCTACTGAAGTAGCATGACCTGACTTTGCAGGAACTCACAATCCTTTTGAATCAGGCACAACAAATAGGCAACCAGAATATCATGTGATAGTCCCATGCATTGCATGTGTAATTTCCAGGACTTCATGCATTTTATGTACCTTATTCTTCAGCGATTGTCAGAGCACAATGACTTACGGTATACTGGAGGGTATAGCGTGAGCAAAATTCTCACTTAATGCACAGTTTCCCTGTCTCTGCACCCTGGTGCAAAGCGTAGCTTTATACTGAAAAACAATCTTTGTGTGAGCGCAACTGATTACACCAGTCGTTAATTTGTACAAAAAAAAGTGCTGGGGCCCTCTTCAGGAGGTAGCTTCTACCAGCCAATTTTTCCTGTTAGCGCCACCTAAAACAGAAGCCTTGAAACCCTACAAGTGGAGAGATGATGTGGTGTGATGGCCAGAGTTGCTGACCTCAGAGCTGGGGAACCAGGTTCGAGTCTCGGCATGGGCAACATTCTGTGATTCTCGGCGAATCCCTTAATCTCCTTGTGCCTACCAAAAATAAATGTGTCCTTAACTGGCGCTCAAGTACCGGTGTTAATGATTAAGTGCTGGTACTGAGTACTGGAAACCACTGGCTCAAATTAAGCACTGGATTACACCATCTGCATGCAAGTCTTTGTAAATTTGGTGCTACACTATTTTTTCTCATTCGTGGAATGCAGGGCTGCAGATGTTCACAAAGAGGTGTACTGGACGGCTTTTAGTAAATCTGGGCACCTTGGTCATGGCCTGGGTAAATCCCTTGTGGAAACTTCATAGATTATTCCTCCAAGCTTGTCAAGCACAAGGTTTCAAAAATGTCTGTCTCACTATTCTCCCTTCATCCAGCTTTCTGAATTTCTTAGCAATTAGTCGGAGGTAGAAGAATATTGGCTTGCAGATTGCCACCATGCACTAGAACTTTGTTGTGATCTAGGTTTTCTGTTTCGGGGCTACCCTTCCTTTAGGAGCACCTACATTCCAATTTGAGTAGGGAAATTCTAGGGGTGTAGGTCTTTCCGGATGACTTTAGAAACTGGCCTGTTTATCAATTTAATAAATGCTTCCAAAAAGCATATTGGGAGCATCATGGGCAAGTAATTACACACTAGTGTGATCACAGTGTTGATCACTTCACCTATGCACTAAAAGTATAAACACTTGGTAGACCACATCTCCAAAAACGCTAAGGGCCTGATTACGATGGTGGTCGGAAAAGCAACCGACTGCCATCGCCTCAGGAATGGAACCGCCCAACATGTAGTCGCCAGTGCCACCTGCCAAATTACGGTGAAACCACAGTGTAGGCAGTTGAGAAAATGCCTTTTCCCATTGCAGCTTGTGCTGCAGCCGGAAAAGGACCGCAGCGCAAGCCGCAATATTTGCAAACATTGATGCACAGTGTGCTAGGCACCATGATGTGGTGCATGGTACACGGTGCATGGTTGTCTGGGGCATCACATGGGTACCCCTGGTCCCATAGCTGAAGCCGACGGGGGACCGGGGCCCTGCTAGGGTCCCTTAAAGTCCCTTCAGGCCTGCCTTTACATGGAAGTTGGACTGTCATGTAAAGACAGGGGGAAAGGGACATCAAAATCCCTACGGTGATGCCTCCACAGTCACCGCCCCGCCACAACGTGCTCCTTCAGCCTGTCGGAGACATCGGGTAAATGCGGCAGTTGAACCACTATCCGGGCTGTCGTGCGGACCGCCACCGACGGCAAGTCAGTGGTGGTCTGCTTGATATCCTAATTGGGCCGTATGTTTTAAGTAATTTCTTTCTCATTGTGAGTATCAAGTTGTGCACCATATTGAACCAAATTCCAAGGAATATTAAGTAAGTTAACCTAAGTGCAGTGTTTCCGAGCACATCGTATGTTCATAGGGTTCCATGTTTAAATATCGATAACAAAAATATAGTTAACAAAAATATCGATGTAAAAATCTCGATTACAAAAATCTCGACTCCCTATACTTAAACAGGTAAGCACAATAATACCAACTCAAAAATATCAATGTAAAAAATATAGATGTAATAAATATCGGCTTTAAAAAATAACATAACTTAAATTCAATTAATTAAATAATATTAATATTAACAAAACAAATAAAATGTAATATATTTTAACTAATTATAACAAATAAACTTAATTTCATAAATATAAACACAAACAATGTGTACATATACATATATTTACTTAAATACATTTTATTAACTATTATCTTTATTTAATTTCTGAACTTTATTAATTATATAAAAATACAATAAACACATATATAAATACTTTAAAATAAAATAAAATATTCTATATTTAATTACCACATTAAAATATTAACCCCTTTGCTGCGGCGGCAATTCCGCCGCAGCGCTAGGGGGAAGGGGGGAAGGGGGGGCAGAGCGGCGCTCGCATGCTCGTGACGGAGCCGCTCCGTCACGAGCCGCGGTTGAGCTGTGCTCATGACGGAGCGGTTCCGTCATGGCCCCGCCCGCTCAATGGAACGTCCAGCGCAGGCGCGGAATTCGCGCTGCGCAGGCGCGCCGAGCGGGCCATGACGGAACCGCTCCGTCATGACCACAACTCAACCGAGGCTCATGATGGAGCGGCTCCGTCATGAGCATGGAAAAGGCTAAAAAAAAATACAAACATTTAATAACAAAATAAAAACATTAGTAGTTAAAACATTGGATGGCGAAGGGGTAAAAATTACTATTCCCACTCCAGTGAGTGCAACAATATAGAAAGTGCTGGATAGCGGAGGGGTAACATTTACTATTCCCACTCCAGTAAGTGCAACAGTAGGGAAGTGCTGAAAATAGTAGGGGTAAAATTACTATTCCCACTCCAGTGAGTGCAACAGTAGGGAAAGCGTTGGCTAGCGTAGGGGTAAATATTCCTATTCCCACTCCAATGAGTGCAACAGTAGGGAAACTGTTGGATAGCGTAGGGGTAAAAATGACTATTCCCACTCCAGTGAGTGCAACAGTAGGGAAATAGCTGGATAGCGTAGGGGTAAAAATTACTATTCCCACTCCAGTGAGTGCAACAGTAGGGAAAGCGCTGGATCCCAAAACAATAAAAAACAAAACTATCAACATTTATATTAAATGTAATTTCCAATATTAACATAATTAATATATACATTTAAATATATTATTATTAACAAAGATAATAAAAAATAATTAATTACACAATATTTAGCACTATAATATGCACAACACACACCTAAAGTGAATTCCACAATTACGGACTAGCCATAGCAGGCACCGGGCAATCCCCCGGTGTGCAAAATCGGTCCTGTACCAAAATTGGGCGAAAACCGGCCCCGTCAGAGAGCTCGGCGGCCCCTCCAACCCCCGCCCCCCCGAGTGGGGGGGCGGCCGAGCACTTTGCCGGGCCGGTTTTGTTTCCCAGTCCGGCCCTGCATTTAATATTTACCAATTAATTAATTAAAATTAATGTATTATTATATAATAATTAATCAATAAGAAATTAATTACTTACCAGCTTTCACACCATTTACACATATACACAACACAACACACACCTAACATTAATGACACAATTATATTTAGGGGTCGATTCTGATTCGGGAAACAAATCCGTACGACGATTCGAATTCGTAGCCCTTTCCGTACGAATCGTACAAATCCGTCCGAATCGCGTAGTACGATCCATCGGGAAAAAATACGTCTGAATCTATGCGAACCGTACTAAAAGCAAGGGAAAATCCATACGATACGGACCCTGAAAGTGAACCGTACGAATCGTAAACATGCCGTACGACCCGACAAGTACGATCCAGACCGGGGAATCAGAATGCGATTCGTACGGAAAACATCGCGTATGAGCGAGCCACACAGTCAAATATGAAACAAACCCACAATGAACAAAGCGCACGCGAACCCCGTAAAAACGTCGCGTATGAGCGAACTACAATAGCAAATACGAATTGAACCCACACTAAGCAAAGCGCACGCGAACCCCGTAAAAGCGTTGCGTATGAGCAAGCCACAAAAGTAAATACGAATCGAACCCACACTGAACAAAGCGCACGCGAACCCCTAAAAACAGCACAAGGATGCAGAAAATGACTCACACAACACCACAAAACACGTCTCCAGTGTACAAACCATGGAAATGAATGTCCTGGGCAGATCCAAACAGGCAAACAGAGGGGCTACCTCAGAAGCACTCTTATAACACACCCAGCAAAAATTCAAACTAAGCCCCACCCACAAATGGACCAATAAAAAGGGCCCACACACACAAACCATGATTCTTTGCAACATACCCAATTAGCAAGAGACACTGACAACACACCACCAACTGCACACATCCACCTTCACACATACCCCCCCTTCACATTCAGACCCACACCCCCATTCACATTCAGACCCACACACCCACATCCATACACACCGTCACCCCACACCATGTCCGCCCAGAAGAATCCAAAGTTCACAAAGGAGGAGATGGAGATCCTTGTAGATGAAGGCATCAGAGTCGAGTCACAGCTGTTTGGCACATTGGTCAGACGGACCAGCATAGCTGAGAAAACACACCTGTGGGAGAGGATAGTCAATAGGGTGAATGCTGTTGCACCCATCAGATGCACAAAGAAGGAGTGCCAGGCCAGGTGTTACGATCTGCGGAGGATGATCTAGCCGAAGATGGATGAAGACTACGCACAGAGCCACCACACTGGAGGTGGTGGTCCCCGCAGACCAGTACAGTACCTGCCCTGAAAGGAGAAGGTGATGGCCCTGCTACCACCAGTGGAAGTACATGGAATAGAAGGAGTCGTAGAGCCTGGTGAGTACACAAACAGCGCATGTAACATGGGTTTAATGGCATCCACACCTCAAGTACAAAAAATGCCTGCACCAACACCCAAGCGCCCACCACCCACAACTACATCTAAAAACAATGCTAATGCCAATAACATGTGTATGCCCCATTGAGAAAGCAAGGCCATGCCATGCCCATGCTTCAGGAAGCACAGACCCAAAAATGGACGTCCAGTATGCTGTGAGGGTGGGTGTCACAAAATGCATTGTGGGACTCCAAATCAGGCCCAATTGCATGGGCATCCGCAGGGGGGGTGGCAAGGGGGGCGCTTGTCCTCCCCGGATCGCCAGTGCGTCTGGTGTGGGCCCAGTCAGGGCCGGCCCTAGTCCATCATGCTATTGAAATGGTGCCATTGTTCCAGGTGGCAGCCCCCTCCATCGGGTGGGAATAGTGCAAGGGGGTGGCCAAGAAGGGTGCAAGGCAGAGGGCGAGAAGGGTGCAAGGCAGAGGGCGAGAAGAGTGCAAGGCAGAGGGCGAGAAGGGTGCAAGGCGGAGTGCGAGAAGTGTGCAAGGCAGAGGGCCAGAAGGATGCAAGGCGGAGGGCAAGAACGGTGCAAGGGGCAGGGCAAGAAGGGTGCAAGGGGGTGGCAGAGAAGGGTGAAAGGCAGAGGGCGAGAGGGTGCAAGGCAGAGGGCCAGAAGGATGCAAGGCGGAGGGCGAGAAGGGTGCAAGGGGGAGGGCGAGAAAGGTGCAAGGGGGTGGAGGGCGAGAAGGGTGCAAGGCAGAGGGCGAGAAGGGTGCAAGGGGATGGCCGAGAAATGTGCAAGGCAGAGGGCGAGAAGGGTGCAAGGCAGGGGGTGAGAAACTTGCCCACCCCTAGAAACATTTCTGTGGACGCCCATGCCCAATTGCCCTCATCCCATATGGCCCAGGTACACACGAATGGACCATGCTCAATGCACAGGGAGTGGGAAAGTACTGACAAGATAGCTGATACTGGGCCCTGATGTAGGCAGCACAAGGCCCTCCTGTGACCAGTGCAAACACAAACACCAGGACAACAAGGTCAGATATTTTGGATCCGAACTCACAACCACTGTCATGGCAGCATTCTCCATGGGGGGACAGCCACACCACGAGGGTGGCCCAGTGCCAACTCAGACTCCAACTACCAGCTCTGGCTGTCACACACACCCCTTACACAAACATACCCTTCTGGGACAGGCAATGGAGTTCCCCACTGTCACAATGGGCATGTAACACAACAAAACCAATTCAGATCTGATGAAGCATCCAAGCAGCAAATGCATGGTGCCGATTCACAAGCCCCTTGCGCTCCTTTCACGCCGCCGTTGTGCCACCAACAAAAGTGGCGCCATGGTGCTGGGTAGTTACAAGGTGACGCATCTGGGAGATGTGTCACGTTCTAAAGCCCTGTGCCAGAAGTAGGTGTTCTGGTGCAGGGGGGGAGTGGGTGGGGGTGGCATTACGGCGCAGCCACGCCTCCCAAAAGTGGCTATGTGAAATCTACAAGATTTCACTCAGTCACTTTTAAGCACATGCTGAGTCAAAACCCTGTGCATGTTTGAAGCAGGCGTAAGGATTGACGCAGCATTGTGCAGATAGGGCACCACAGAACATTGCTGGAGCTGCGTTGCGCTGGTCACGCAACTCCAGCAATGCGCCTACTGATACGGCACAGATGCGTGACGCAGCTGTGCCGTTTTTCCACCATGGTGCTCCGCATTATAAATGTGTTGCATCCATGCTGGCATAGCTGTGGTGCACAATTACTGGTGAATACATGCAGATATGCAGGGCTGTGCAAGTCATAGTAAATATGCCCCCACATGTCAATGACTCTGGAGCACATACCAATCTGACCCCACAACATACCCATCCACATGTGAACATTGAGGACAATCCAAAGCATGGACAACTACCAGGTGGAACAGTGACAACTACAATGTGTATGAAAAATGTATGTTGCATTAAATGGCATTAACATTGTCTGTCTCTCACACCCACGGGGCAACGTGCGGAATCTAGCCTCAACAATGGGAGAGATGATTCACAGCCCCAGGCTCCGCAGGACCCTGATCCCACCGACAGCGGTGCCTCTCACCACTCCACGGATGACCCCGACCAACCTGGCACCTCTGGTGCCCAAACCCCTGCAGCACCTGGATCATGGACATCTGCGCCAACCACCACCACCATTCCTGCCACATCCCAGCAGACATCTCGGAGCCCTGCCCACAGTCAACAACTGAGCCAGTCTGACAATGAGGGACAAGGTTCGCCGGGCATCCAGGAAAAGGCAGACAACATCACCACTGCCATCCCTCAGGGGTCCTGTTGACCCGATGTGCCCACAACGGCAGGCCAGGCTCGTGTGGGCCGGGGTGGTGGGAGTGGCACCAGGCAGAGGCGAGAACCTGACCAGCCAGCTGTAGGGCCCAGTATGTCTGAATTCCGCAACATCATGGAGGCATACCAGCGGGACACCAAGGAGATCAGCCAAGTCATGGGGACCCTCACAGAGATGAAAAACCTGCAGACCGAACAACATGCCAGTCAACAACAACACCAAGGACGGATGGAGGCAAGACTGGCTGAGCTCTTGGCGGTGCAAAGGGACATAAACCATTCACTCCGTCGGATTGCTGACAACATGGAGCACCCTCCCTGTGTCACCAGGCAAGACACTTCTAGGCGAAGACCACCACCAGGCACAGGGAGGGAGGAGGAGGAGGAATCGTCCGACTGAGTGTCCCAAGCATCGTCAAGGCCTGCATATGAGGGTCCCCCAAGGAAAGTGGGTCGTCCACGGAAAAGACAGTGAGAGGCAGTGGGCCATGCCCATCTCCCAGGTCACCAGGTCTGGCACCCGGACTTTGTGTGCAACAGCATCACCTCATTGACTGTCCTACTCTGCCACATGGATTTGCTGGTTGCAGTCTGAACAATGATGCCAAGCACTGTGGTCTGGACTCTGGTGACTCCAACTGCAAGGCATCACATCTCCCTCTGTGAACTTTGGATTCCCGCCATTTTTGTACAGCACCTATCACTTACTCATGATTCACGCACCTGACAGATAAATAAACAAAACAATCACAAGGATAATTGATGTTGCATTCATTTTGCATGAGTCAACAACATACATGTGGGGACATGTCAAAATATACCTGAGTGTGGAACAAACTCAAGCCATCCATACACTGGGATCTGAGTCCGGTCGAAGACGCACATAGGTCACATTGTATCATCCAATACATACATGGAGTGCAAAACTCACCCATGATGTTTTCAAGCTGATGAGGGGGGGGCATGTCATACTGCTTGGACAGACAGGTTTTGAAGAGTATCATGAAGGCATAGAGGTCATGGGTCATGTGGAGGTGCCCGGGGAGGGAGTCCCAGGTCTGTTTGGGTAGGTGGGAGCACTATCTCCCGCATGCAGTTGTTCGGTGGATGTGATGAATGGTGGCCAGGGCAACGTTGGCTGGATGGAGTTGGGGCAATAGTGTGTGGGATGAGAGACGTCCATGGTCTTTTTTGGGTCTGGCGGTGTGGAGTGCCTCCTGAGTGTGGCTGAGGAGTCTGAAGGTGATCCTGCAGGTGACAGTGAGCCTATTATAGGTATCTCAGGTGGACGGTCATGTGACTGTGGCAGGGGATGTTGAGGATGAGGTGTGTGGATGCACCCTGGATGTGTATAAGTCCTCCTGGAGTCTGGCTGTTGTTCCAGCGCAGAGGGCGCTGTCGTCGTTGACCCGGCTGGTGTCGTGGACCTGGGTGACTGTCTGTCTTGCCTAGGAGTGGATCTATCTGAGGATCATTTGCAGCATGTGGAGTGTGTTTCAGCATAAGGTAGAGATGGTGTTGAGTTGCATTGTAATTGTGAGCGATGAGTCTACGATGAACACCAGCTTGCGTGCGTGGCCACTGGGTGCTGGTGCGCTGCCCAGGCCGTGGGTCACAAGGAGTTGTCTCAGCCGTAAGGGGACAATCCTCAGATGATGACCTCAGTCTTGTCCAAGTCCAGCCTTAGGTGGCTGATGTTCATCCATTCATCAACGGACCACATGCCTTCATGAAGGTTGGATCTGGGAGTTGTTGGGTCTTTGCTGAGGGTGAGGATCAGCTGGGTGTCAATGGCATAGGACATGATGATGAGGTTGTGTGCGCATGTGATGGTGCAGAGGGGGGTCATGGAGACATTGTAGATTGACACGCTGAGAGATGCGCCCTGGGGCATGGCCACAATGACCCCAGTGTACTACGTGCTGAAGGGGGGAGGCGGACTCCCTGGGCCTTGCTGGTGAGGTACTTGGCGATTTCATCCTGGGCCCTCCTCTGGATCCCAGTGTTGGAGATGTGTGATCTGGCAGTGTGTTACCACATGGTGTAGAATGTCGTTGAGAGGTCAAGGGGGTGAGGGTGGTGGTCTCCCCATTGTAGATCAGGGTCCAAGATGTCGTTGGTGGTGGCAATAAGGGCTGTTGCAGTGGGGTGATTATTGTGGAAGATGGACTGGTGTGGGTTGCCTGGAGGTGTTTGCTTGGAGGGAGTTGGTCAGTTGTTCGTTGACTGTCTTATTCAAGACATTTGCCGGGTAGGGAAGCAGGGTGATGTTCCAGGCGATCCTGCGGTACTGCCATCCATTGTTAAAGAAGGGCCTGGGTCTCTGCATGCCTCCAGCTCCCATTGAGTGTAGCATACTCAAAGGAGATATTCATGACGTGCCAGAGGTGGGCTCCAAGGATGGGGTATGCTGTGATTGAGATGTAGTGTGGGAAGGGTCCTGATGGAGACCCGCAGTGGAATGTGTACATGAGCCGGCTGGTGTCTTTGCTGCTGACGGCAGTCCAGGAATTGAGGGGGTATGTCCTGTGGATAATAGTGTTATCTGCCTCTGTGTGGCAAGGCTGTTGTGTTCGTCCATGAGCTTGCAGTGGTAGAATGTTGCAAGGGATCCCCTTGGCCTTGCAAGGGTGTGTTGTCTTTTCAATGGAGTGCTGGGGTTAGATAGTTCACTCACGATGAGCTCCTTTATGTTGTGTGTGTTGGTGCCTATGCCCTACCTGAAGGATGTCCTCTTGTACGTGCTGATGATATGGTGATGTCTGTGTGTGGCGGGTTCCAGGGTTGAAAGGTAACGGATGGCTGTTTGTTTAGCAAGCTTTGCACGAGAGTCCGGCTAGACCTGAATGACTCCAGTAGGTCTGCCTTGTCCCAGGTGGCTTAACTTTGTTGTGCTTCACAAGAAAGTCCAACAATGTGGCAAGAGTGTTGGATCAGTCCCTGATCCAGTGCGTGAGGTTGCAGGTTGTGCCGGTGGTGTTGGTTGGAGTGTCCTGGGAGAGGGTGCCACACAGCTCGTCTGTGTTGACTTAGGTCAAGCATCTTAGTGGGATCTGTAGCGGAGTGTGGGGCAGTGTGTTGCTTGTCGGAGAACTGGATGCAAATGTTGATGTACCAATGAAGGATGGTGGAGTAGTTGTCCTCCAGCCAGAAGTTGCTGTCCCCCTGCCACATGTAGTCTGAGTAGGTGAGGGCCTGCGTGCTGATGTAGTTGCTGATGGCATAGCGGAACTGTGGGTGTAGGCCTGGAGATGATTGTTAGACTGAGGGTGGTTAGGGGGTTGGTGTGAAACCAGAAGTGCATGTGCCTGACAATGCTGAGTGTGTCCTTATTGTTGTATGTTACTCTGAGAGTGTACTTCTGAATGGATTGCAATTCATCCTCCTGGATTATTGGTGTGGTCCCTGCAGGTGATCTTGTATCCGTCTGCGATGGCAATGTTGAAGTTCTGTGCTGAGGATGCGTTCAACCAGGTTACTGTAATGAAGGCGATGTGTGGGGCTGTTGTGTTGAGGAGGTAACAGAGTCCAATGGCGTGCTGGTGAATGGAGTGGGTGTGCAGTAGGAAGCACATGACCTGGTTGTACGGACATGGTCTGTTAGGCGGGGCAATGCGGTGTAGACAGTAGGAGTTGCACACACAGCATGTGAAGCTGTCGTGTGTGCGCTTAGGGGTTGCCTGACAGCAGGTGGTTGATTGTCTGGTGTTCATTGTTTGGATGGTGGCTGGAGCATGAGTCTGTTGTGTCACGTGGGTTATGCAAGGACCAGAGGGTCTTGCACAGTGCACGTTGCAGGCGCAGACGTGCGCAGACGGACCTGCCTTTGGCACGGAGATAGCGCTACAGTGGCACAGACAAACTGCTGCCTGCATTAAGAATGGGTGGAGGGAGGGAGAAGCTTCTGGGAGGCGTGTGGGTTGCAGAATCAGGGCACTCAGTGGTGCGGTGCCGCAAGGGAGGCAGCAGCAGGAATGAGTGAACACCTGATGGCGGAAGGGGTGAGACACCAGGCAAAAAGTAGCACACAAAGATAAGAAAGTTAGAAAGGCACAGTGTAACAGGTGTATAGAAAGGAAGGAGTGTCTGGTTATTCATGGGTCACTCAAAGAAAATGGATGAACAATCACCAAAAATAACGGGCACAGAATCAGGCACCAAAAGGCCAAGCTGTGCCCGTTGTGGGTAGAAACCTGCACAAATACATACACAACCAAGTACTGCATGCACAATAGGGATCATTAGCCATGAATAACTGCATGCATGTTGGCAAAGTACACATACTCCCATATGCACAATCTTCATCAATTATGCCATAGATGACGCATGCAAAGTGGCAAGAGATCTGCGGTGACAGTGATGAGGCACATTGTACTGTGGTGAACACATTTACTACACAAACGGATCAAGTATGTGTTGAGGCCATGCTGCATGAGCCAATGTCCATGGCCAGTGCCATTGCTCTGAAGAAATGAACAGTCATGTAATGAGTATACCCAGGGCTTTAAGTGGGCCGGGTCTCAAGGGGTCTGAGCACCGGCAGTTTTTTTCAGGGGGCCTCGAAACGGGTCTCTATCGGGCTCTGTTTTGAGCCCTGACACAGGCAGCCTGTTTTTTTTTCCCCGGACTGCAATGACCGCTGTTTGCTGTCACTGCAGTCCGGAAAAAAAAGTGCCATGGCGCAAAACAAAGCCTGATAGAGACCCGTTTCGAGACAGCACCATGCACATGGATGTGCGCTGCTCACACTGCTCACTTCTCAGTAGTAGAGAAGTTACAGCATGACGTCATGCCAGGGGAGCGTTGTGGGGGAAGGGAAATCCTTTAAGAGTCATTTTCTTTCTGGATTTCCTTTCTTTCTGAAACTCAGGAGCAGCAACATTGTGGTAGGGTCATCATGGATTTAATTGGAAGCTTTGTCAATATTATATACAAGTCACAGTTGCAGCTTATTTATCTTCTGCAAGTAATAACCATTGACAAAGTCAATATTCCTTACTTATTGTAGGTATGATGTTACTTGTATCAAATATCTGGATGCAATGACGGAACAGCAAAATACAAGTCGAGCGGCACACTATGCTAAGCACAGATTTTTTACGTAAGTGATTTAAAGCCACGCCCCTAATTACATTGGCCACGCCCCTTTGAGAGACCCCCCAGTTTTTTCATCCCACTTAAAGCCCTGAGTATACCTGTACTGCTGGTGAACCAATGTGCACAGGACTGCCTGTGACTGTCAGGGCCTTGAATCCTCTGAAACGTGTGATGCTCAAAGTGGTCCATCTCCCGATAGCCCCTTGGTCTGAGTAGAAATGACAGACTCAAAAGGGTGATTAGGCGAGGGAAGGAAAGGAAGGGAACAGCAGGGAGGGAGATCTGAAACAAAGGTAAACAAGCATAAGGATTCAACACTTCTTGTCACTGAATCACTGAATACCACAGGACCTATACTGTAACTGTTACACCTGTAAACGAAAACAACAGCCACTGTATCCTAGTTGGGATCACAGTAATGAAAGTGCTACTAGATCTGAGGATTGAACAAGGACATTACTACACACTTACAAAGAAGTCTGTTCCATACGTTTACATGAATTTATCCAGCAGTTTTCAACATACCCAAAAAAGTCTTAACAGCTACGTAACTGGGAAATTTGAGCTTACTTCAGGACGAGCACTACAAGCCCCTGCTGTGAAAACAGAGATGAACAATCCCCATTAATTCATAGCACATGGAATGGTGATGAAACACCATAACACCAAAGATTATGTTGTACTAGTTGCAAAAGAAATGGCCAAAATTATGATCCTGTTTCAAGGATTGTGCAACTAGCACAGGGATCACAGAAGACACATGAAAGGTAGCAGAGTAGTGCAGCGATATGAAGGGGGGATAACGCTCTGCAGGCTGCCTCAAGGCAATTAAATATTTACAACAAGGGGTGGTGAGGGACAGAGTCTCTGAATTAAGCAGAAAACTCTCACCCAGTCAAGAGATCAGGGCTAGATCCAAAACCGTTTTTTAGCTCACTGCACCATCCCAGTTTCAGAACCTGGCTGTATGCAAATTAGTCTGTTCCTGTCCAAGTGCATGATGGGAACAGGGCAAACCAAACTACAAAAGCCAATTCTTACACTGGGAAGGAAACAAGCTCCCGGGGACCGGTTTCTGGCGTTACAGCCGTCTTCGGCCCGGTTTGCTTGAATCCTGATGGTGCAATGAGCAAGGGACTCATGTCTGAGTATACCCTTCCACGCTTAGGGTGGACAAAAATATTTACAACAAGGGGTGGTGAGGGACAGAGTCTCTGAATTAAGCAGAAAAATCTCACCCAGTCAAGAGATCAGGGCTAGATCCAACACAGTTTTTTAGCTCACTGCACCATCCCAGTTTCAGAACCTGGCTGTATGCAAATTAGTCTGTTCCTGTCCCAGTGCATGATGGGAACAGGGCAAACCAAACTACAAAAGCCAATTCTTACACTGGGAAGGAAACAAGCTCCCGGGGACCGGTTTCTGGCGTTACAGCCGTCTTCGGCCCGGTTTGCTTGAATCCTGATGGTGCAATGAGCAAGGGACTCATGTCTGAGTATACCCTTCCACACTTAGGGTGGACAAAAATATTTACAACAAGGGGTGGTGAGGGACAGAGTCTCTGAATTAAGCAGAAAACTCTCACCCAGTCAAGAGATCAGGGCTAGATCCAACACCGTTTTTTAGCTCACTGCACCATCCCAGTTTCAGAACCTGGCTGTATGCAAATTAGTCTGTTCCTGTCCCAGTGCATGATGGGAACAGGGCAAACCAAACTACAAAAGCCAATTCTTACACTGGGAAGGAAACAAGCTCCCGGGGACCGGTTTCTGGCGTTACAGCCGTCTTCGGCCCGGTTTGCTTGAATCCTGATGGTGCAATGAGCAAGGGACTCATGTCTAAGTATACCCTTCCACGCTTAGGGTGGACAAAAATATATTTACAACAAGGGGTGGTGAGGGACAGAGTCTCTGAATTAAGCAGAAAACTCTCACCCAGTCAAGAGATCAGGGCTAGATCCAACACCGTTTTTTAGCTCACTGCACCATCCCAGTTTCAGAACCTGGCTGTATGCAAATTAGTCTGTTCCTGTCCCAGTGCATGATGGGAACAGGGCAAACCAAACTACAAAAGCCAATTCTTACACTGGGAAGGAAACAAGCTCCCGGGGACCGGTTTCTGGCGTTACAGCCGTCTTCGGCCCGGTTTGCTTGAATCCTGATGGTGCAATGAGCAAGGGACTCATGTCTGAGTATACCCTTCCACGCTTAGGGTGGACAAAAATATTTACAACAAGGGGTGGTGAGGGACAGAGTCTCTGAATTAAGCAGAAAACTCTCACCCAGTCAAGAGATCAGGGCTAGATCCAACACCGTTTTTTAGCTCACTGCACCATCCCAGTTTCAGAACCTGGCTGTATGCAAATTAGTCTGTTCCTGTCCCAGTGCATGATGGGAACAGGGCAAACCAAACTACAAAAGCCAATTCTTACACTGGGAAGGAAACAAGCTCCCGGGGACCGGTTTCTGGCGTTACAGCCGTCTTCGGCCCGGTTTGCTTGAATCCTGATGGTGCAATGAGCAAGGGACTCATGTCTGAGTATACCCTTCCACGCTTAGGGTGGACAAAAATATTTACAACAAGGGGTGGTGAGGGACAGAGTCTCTGAATTAAGCAGAAAACTCTCACCCAGTCAAGAGATCAGGGCTAGATCCAACACCGTTTTTTAGCTCACTGCACCATCCCAGTTTCAGAACCTGGCTGTATGCAAATTAGTCTGTTCCTGTCCCAGTGCATGATGGGAACAGGGCAAACCAAACTACAAAAGCCAATTCTTACACTGGGAAGGAAACAAGCTCCCGGGGACCGGTTTCTGGTGTTACAGCCGTCTTCGGCCCGGTTTGCTTGAATCCTGATGGTGCAATGAGCAAGGGACTCATGTCTGAGTATACCCTTCCACGCTTAGGGTGGACAAAAATATTTACAACAAGGGGTGGTGAGGGACAGAGTCTCTGAATTAAGCAGAAAACTCTCACCCAGTCAAGAGATCAGGGCTAGATCCAACACCGTTTTTTAGCTCACTGCACCATCCCAGTTTCAGAACCTGGCTGTATGCAAATTAGTCTGTTCCTGTCCCAGTGCATGATGGGAACAGGGCAAACCAAACTACAAAAGCCAATTCTTACACTGCGAAGGAAACAAGCTCCCGGGGACCGGTTTCTGGCGTTACAGCCGTCTTCGGCCCGGTTTGCTTGAATCCTGATGGTGCAATGAGCAAGGGACTCATGTCTGAGTATACCCTTCCACGCTTAGGGTGGACAAAAATATTTACAACAAGGGGTGGTGAGGGACAGAGTCTCTGAATTAAGCAGAAAACTCTCACCCAGTCAAGAGATCAGGGCTAGATCCAACACCGTTTTTTAGCTCACTGCACCATCCCAAGGCAATTAAAGCCATGTGTTAATCCTGAAAATCACAGTGCAGGAACAAGGTCCAATAAACCGAAATCCAAATGCATTGCAGCACCACTCACACAAAACCAACAATACGTAGTTACCCCAGGGAATCAGTGAGGCTCAAAAAGGGAAATTACACATCCCCGCAAGAGCCTTAAGAAGCTCGTCCAACAAAGGAGGGAATTTGGTAAACACATGGAAGCCCCGCAAGAGCCAGTCATAGGCTCGTCCAACTGGGCTTTGAAATGCCAAACAGAACAAGCTGCTGGGCCTGAACTCAACAGAGAGTAATGATGAGCGATGGCACGAAAGAACCCCTACCGTGACTAGGATATGCAGCACGCCACAAGAGAATCCTGGAATCAACGGCACCGGAGTGGTGCCACGGAAGCGTTTACATTTGCTACAGCGCAACATTGTGACATCATCAGCACAGCGTTCTTGGCTTCATGGGAATAGAAATTTCTCAGCCACTTACCGAGAAGGCTTGCAAAGCAGTGTTCTCCACCGGCCCAGAGTAAGCGACGTTACAGTGACATGACATACTGGCACAAAGGGCAATGCATCCATATGAACAGACTCACAGGACAGTTCACAGAACATGTGGGACATATGCTGGCCCACACCTTCACAACATGGTTGTTGGCAATCAAAATGTACTGGCACACAAGATTAAGTGGATGAGCCAAACACATACTGCTACACACAGCGAGGCTGCAATTCCCCATAGAGCCTGTTGTGTGATGTCCCACACAATGTCAAGCCGTGGTATACGCAATGTGTCAGGGGCAAGGTTTACACACATTGATGCCTTCTCCAGGGTCCACACTCCACTACAGATGACTGTCAAGAAGGGTGACTGGCATGTCATGGGAGTGGTTCAACATGTAAGTTGATCCATGGTGATGTATGCATGGTATTACAGCATGCACAGAAACAGTTCCCACACATTCCCAAACCGTAACAACACCAAACAGCCTGTTTGGATCTCTTACCCGAAATTACATTTACACATGTCCGTGCATGGAACGCTGATTCAACCCACGTAGCAACCATCATGAGGAATAGCAGGAGGACTAAGATGACATGAACAGAACACAGGCACAGCAACCTGGGAATGACAGACACACAAGAGTTCACCGGTAAAAATCTTTGCAAAAGACATGGTCAGTTGCCAAACAGGAACAATGTAGGACACATGCAAATTTGATTTCATGGAAAGTCATTGCGCATTACTGTGTGGCATAACATCAGCACTTGCGTGACACTTCAGAACACACATCAAAGTCACTTTCCATACAGTCAGCTGGACGCACACATTGCAACGCATGCCACTCAATGCTCCAAACTTGCCCACTCATTCCCAGTGACTCACAATTATGAGAAGAAGTTGTGTATGAGCTGACTCTGGATATCATCCTCCTCCTCCTCATCACTTGCATCGTGACCAAGCCCTTGATCCTCAATGGGTGGATGTTCCTGCTCCTCATGATCCAGGTTGAGTGGCACTGCCTTTTCAACTTCCATGTTGTGCAGCATGCAGCACATAATGAATATCTTACAGACCTTGTCCGGTTCATATGGGAGGGATCCGCCGGTCTAATCGAGGCACCGGAATCTGCTCTTCAGGAGGCCAAACGTCCTCTCAATCACTCGCCTGGTCTGCCCGTGTGCATTATTGTACCGCTGATCTGCAGCTGTTCTTGGGTTGCGGAGAGGTGTCATTAGCCATGGCATGTTAGGATATCCCGAGTCCCCTACATAGATAATTCATGTAAATAAGTGGGTCAGGAGATGCCATCAGAGCAAAAGATACTGAAACACACAGGACACACAGAGCTAACCCACCAACAAGACATGCCCGCTCGTTGTGCCGCTGCAGCATCATTTGTGGCACCCTGCTACTCCTCATGATGAATGCATTGTGTGCCGATCCTGGAAAACGTGCACAAACTTGGGAAATCAGCATGTTAGCAAGGCACACCACAAGGGCATTTATTGAATGATAATGTTTACGGTTGCTGTATGCCTGCTCCTGTGCCTGTGGTGACACCAAAGCCACATGTGTCCCATCAATGGACCCAATCACATGTGGCATCCCTCCCAGGGCATAGAAATCACCCTTGACATCTCTCAAATCTTGAGGAGTCGGAAATTTGATGAATTCATCAATGTGCTCCAACATGGCTGCCAAAACATCACGCAGGACACGGCTGAACATCGTCTGTGACATTCCACCTACATCAGCTATGGTTAATTGAAACGTACCGGTAGCAAAAAAATGGAGGGCTGCCATCACCTTTATCTTGGGGGTCAGCGCAGTAGGATACCTGTGTTGTGGTTGGAGATGTGGTGCCAGCTTGTTTGTCAACTCCTGAATCAACTGTTGAGTAAATCTGTAACGTCGGATGCAGGCACGTTCCCTCATGGTAGCCAAGTCTGGGAATGGCCTTGGTAGAGGCGGTGCCTTGCAGGACATAGTTGAGAAAAATGTAGATTAACAGTCAGCCAACATCAATGACAATGTACATAGCACATGCACAACTGAAAAACTGCTACTAGACATCAGGTCACTATGGAGTCTGACGTGTGCAATACATCCAGGACACATATGCCACCTTGCTGGCACTCCTATGAATAGCCAGATACACCTGTTGATTGACAAATCAACATAACATGCCCTGAAATGAGCTGCTGGGCCGGTCTGAGTAAACAGCCCGAGATATCACTGGAGTGATACACGTCATAATACCTGCAGTGGAAGGTTGTCATCCCATCCAGACAGCTGAGTGCAAGGCACACGCACAGCTCACATGGAATGTCAAATGTACATATCAAACACATTGGGATTAAGGTGTACACGTGACAACAAAACAACACAGCCATTGTCACAATGCAGACATGTATGCCTGGGGAAATATGATGTCTGATGCCATCAGACCCAACAGCCGTGGGAAGACACATGTGGCATGGTGTGCGTAGATGTGAAACCATTGCCATCTCAACACAGACCCATGTAATATGCACCAACAGCAGATGTAGTTTATGGAACACAAACAGCAAGCTCAATGTTACACATGACACACACCTTACATAGTCACATAGGGTCATACAGAGCGTGACATGTCAGTTGACAAAGTGCCCCAGTCCCTGGCATCAGGAGACAGGTGCCGGCAGTGATGACTGTGCCATCCCAGTGTTGCTGTGCATGACAAAATCTGACAAATGATACACATGTGACAAGTGTCAAGGTGATGTGTGCCACATACTACCCCATCACACATGACATGTGTCCACAGGTAATCACACATCAATTGTGCAACAAGATTTGATGCCCTGTGCTATGTCACTGGCTGCCACACCTAGGGCCTGCACATGAAAGTATGCAATGCCAAGTACTTGATAGACATCCTCGTGTGAACCGTACCCTTGCATTGGCATCAGCGTGTGAAACGCACCGTACCCCTACATTGGCATCAGCGTGTGAAATGCCCTGTATGAAACACACCGTACCCCTGCATTGGCATCAGCGTGTGAAGCGCACCACGTGAAATGCACCGTACCCCTGCATTGGCATCAGCGTGTGAAACGCACCATGTGAAACGCACCGTACCCCTGCATTGGCATCAGCGTGTGAAACGCATTGTGTGAAACGCACAATACCCCTGCACTGTATCCCTGCACCGTACCCCTACATTCCGGGCGTGTGTGCGCATTGTATCACCATTGTAATCGTGCCATACGTGAGCGCACCGTACCCCTACATTCCAGGCGTGTGTGCGCATCGTATCACTATTGTAATGGTGCCATACGTGAGCGCACCGTACCCCTACACTCTGGGCATGTGTGTGCATCGTATCACTATTGTAATCATGCCATACACGAGCATACCGTACCCCTACATTCCGGGTGTGTGCGCGCATCGTATCACTATTGTAGCCGTGCCATACGCGAGCGCACCGTACCCCTACATTCCGGGCGTGTATGCGCATCATATCGCTATTGTAATCGTGCCATACGGGAGCGCACCGTACCCCTACATTCCGGGCGTGTGTGCGCATCGTTTCACTATTGCAATGGTGCCCATGGGTACACGTGTGTGCATCTCAAAATTACTTAAGGGACACATAGAGAAGGAGTAGAAGGCACTGAATGCATCCTGGGTGTCATGGATACTGAGATTTGAGTGTGTGCTACAGGTGCCCTGCAAAAGTCAGTTGGGCCAAAAAATACAATGTTGCAAAATGATTGTCGAGCTTAAGCTCAAATTTTGAACGATGCGAATGCGTGTCAGAGCCGTATGTTTAAAGGGATTGGAGGAACCGTACAATGCGAACAAATCTGACCTATCACTCTGTACTCCTCGAACTGAAAGCCCCTCAGCAGCACTGATTTAAGGCAGCATGAAGCCCTGAGAGGGCACTTGCCTGCTCAACATTGGAGAGGACCACAGTGCTGCTGTCTCTGCATCCTCTGGCATTTCATGGCTCGTACTATGGAGAGGGCCCCAGCCTTCACTGATGAGGAAAACCAGGCCCCGCTGGACAGCCTCCTACCACAGTACAGCAAGCTGTATGGGAGACCAGGGGAGCAGGTGAGTGCTGACTCAATAACCTTTGACTGTGCACCTGCTGTGTGAGTGTCACAACAGGCATTGTGTATTGGTTGGACAGACATGCAATGTCTTGGAGTGAGTTCCAGGGGATGTACCTGTTGGTGTCTCTCATGCAAAGCATGATGTAGTTCATGTGTGTTCACTCCTCTCTTTCATTGTGCTTACTGTGACATTCACTGCATAGTGAATGACACACTCAGCCATGCCAGACCTTGGTGGCTTTATTTCCAAATGTCCTGAGGTGGAACAGTGGTCCCCCCGGAGTGGCAGGAAACTGTACTCACAGATGTTTATAACTTGAGGGGACCTGTGGTGAGATTGTCCAAAGGATGTGTACAACCTCGTGGACATTTATGTGTGTGAATGTGCCTTGCCATGTGGGTGAGTGTGTATGTGATGTGTTGCACCACTACTGCATGGCATATGCAGCAGCTTTCCCCATCTGATGTGACAAGTAAGCAGTGCGGTGTGCCTAACTTGCAAAGCTAGCACGACACCTGTGCCACCCCAGTGGCAAGTGGCACAAGTGCAAAATGAGGGTTGTATCTGCTGTTGTCAGTGGCAGGCGAGTGCTCTGTGCCAGGGTGTGTCTGTCTGGTCTACTGAGGGTTTTACATTTATGTGAGATACGTGACTGCTTGGCATGTGCTGTCCCACACCCTGTAGTTGCATGTGTTGCCCAGTGTGTGCCATGATCAGTGAGTGTGTTGCACCCGTCACGTCATCTGTTGGCTTTCAGTGCCATGTAGTGCATTGGGGCTTGCACACAGGCCAAATTCACATGGACAATGATGCAAGTCCTGTCAGCATCCTATGCCCTGTTCACATTATCAAAGATGTGCAAGTGTGTGTCTCTGGGACATGGAGCAGGTGTACTGATGTTTTTTCACTGTGTCTTCCTGACAGGTAACTGCCCAGGAGAAGGGGAAATCTGGCGGGACATTGTCAGGGCCGTCAGGTCTGCCGGGGACACTCGCCGGCACCTGCCGAATGTGCAGAAGAGGAGGCAGGACATCCGCTGCTGGACCCGGCGTATCGCCCGGGTCCAGCTGAAGATGTCACCTCCACGCCGGCATGGTAGATGCCGTCCCCTGACCCCCCACATGCTCAGTGTCCTGGCGGTGGTGTTTCCAGACCTCCATGGGCAGTTGGAGGAGAGACAGCAACAAGGAGGGGGTACGTACCTGGCTGTTTGTTGTGTTGTGTGTCACCTGCTTTTTAAAGTGCTTTGAAGCCTGGCTACACTCCCACAGTTGGGGTGTCAGCTCAGACAGGTTATATGGGCAGTGCCTTTTCAGCTCCCCATAGTCACCTGGTGCTCATTTTCATCCCTTCCCCTCCTTAACATGTGTCCCCTGGTCAGTGTGTAATCACATTTGCACATGTTCATCTAGGGTGCAAGAAAATCAGACTGCACATTGATTTCCACATCATGTGGGAGGGTGGTCTGTGACATGTGTTGAGACCTTGCCTCTGCCATGACCTGCGCACTGTGTTGGGGCTATGAAGGTTGCTCATGGTACAGTCAGCTCATTCCAGACCCACGGATCAGTGTGCCCACTACAGTCCCCTGAGACACCCTGGCCTCCTAATCATGTGTGTCATCCAACACTGTGCCCATTCTATGTGGGTTCAGCATGGGTCTGCCTCTGTGGCATTGGTCCCTGGCATAGTTTGTATTTTTCCTGTGTCTGCTACATGTGTCCACTGGGCAGGGATACAACATTTGGCTTGTGCATATTCACACTGGGCAGTGCCTGTGTGCCTATTCACAACAATCTATTGATGGTTGTTTGTCACAAATATGTTTTGCCAGCCCCACGAGTTGATGTTGGGTTCCTTTTGGAATTGTTGCTGCACAGTTTTTGTTACCCCGATTCAGAGGTCTCACTTTTTGAGCTGTATCAATCACATTGACTAAGGTATGGGGGTGTTGTGCGGGAGAGGTCTACATGGGCCCGCCTGATTTAGCCTTGCCAGGTCTGACCTGTGGGTGAGAATTGGCTGAACAGTGATTCACCATGCACTGGCCCTGTGATGGTGGCCAGTGATTTCATTTGGAGCTTTGCAGCCTATGTGGTTTTGTTCGAGACATGATTCAGACTCATACATTTTAGCCACATGTATGTTGTTCAGATGCAACGCTGTTTTGTGTTTGTGTGCATACATCTGTGTCGACATTTTGCCTGGGGCTAAGGGTGTGTCCACAATGCAGCAATGATTTTCTTCATCACAATTGCAGGCCCATTAGCTTAATCATTGTCCTGAGTTGGGGCATGTGCGCCACTCCACATGACAGCCAGTATGTTTTATGTGCAAGCAATTGTGTCATCAGGGAATGGATGCCCATGTGAGGACTGACATCATTCAAGTTGTGTCACATAAATGATTGTACCTTTGCACTCACAACCCTTGTTAAGAGTTGATCAGTTTAGAATGTGTTAATATGACAAATTGTGTAAGTGACACGTATTTGCCTGCATGATAGATGTCTCACAAGGTAGTGGACACAAAATGATATTTCCACTTTAATGTAAGACACTGGCACCTTTTCAAAGAGGCCAGTGTTAGCGATAAATGGTGTGTCATGATCTCCATATACATGTTCCCACAGTGGTCTTGGGTTCTTGAAAGTCCTTTGTAGTCGATTATACAAACTAAGGAGTGTCAAGACATCAAGACCTCTGTTGAACCATGTATATGGACAATCTGCAACACCATTTGTTTCTAACAGAGTTTTATTTAGAAGTGTGCCAGCTTTTTCAATGAATGTGGAAATGTTTTTTATTGTGCATTTCCTTGTGAGACATCTTTCATGCAGGCACATAAGTGTTATTTTCACAAAAAGGCTAATTACCACATTCAATACATGTCGATTGTGTAAAGTTTTGTAAGTCCCAAGGTACCAACATGTATTTGAATAACATTTTTGACCAATGTACTTACAGGGCTCTGAGTGTGGTGACACCTTGGTGAGTGAGGTGGGTTAGTTTGCCCTGAGGGGCACCACTACTTTTTCTTTCTTGGTGAAAAAGAGGTGGCATCACTTCATTGTATTGATCTGCTCTCCTGTAAACAAACACTAGCTTCTCTAGGTATTTCTCATTCAAGTTGTGGCCTGGTGTGTTCTTTGTATCCTTGTGTCCAAGTAGCATTGTGTCTATACCAACTGGGCAATACAAGGCTCAAAGTTGTGCAGAGTTATCTGGCTGTTACTCATGATGCATGGCATGACTTGCACTGTGACCTATTGATTTTGTGCCCATGTGTCAGATGTATACAGGTGATTGATGCATTTCTGTTTCTTCTCCTTGCCCACAGCATCATCACCCGAAACAGGAGGAGACAGCTGCACGACCTGGAGGAGGGACCCAGCCACAGTGCCACCAGCGCTGAGGAGTTGGAGGGAGCCAGTGGCATGGAGGGTGAGGGAAGTCAGTCTGCGGACCTGTTGGAAGGCAACACATCCTACCACGCCGATGGATCTGATTCTCACTCCCAGGAGGAGGGGGAATACGCCGCAATACCTGGCAGCATCACTGTGTCTGTCCCCGCCTCCTCCAGAACCATCTCCACCCTCCCAGTTGCTCCGGTCCCTTCTGTCAGTGCAGCCCCCCCATGTCTCCTTCGGCCCTGGCACCGCAGCCCCTGCCCCTGTCTCCCCTGCTGCCCTCAGTGCAGAGTCTGTGGACTTAATCCGCCAGATTCAGGTTGGTCAGACATCGGTGCTGAATGTCCTCCATGGCCACACTCGAATCCTGGCATAGTTGTTGTGGTTCATGGAGGGCATGTCAGCTACGATGTCTGACCAACGTTGGATTATGCAGTCCATGGACTCATCACTGACGGCAGCAGTCTCCCCCCCCCCTCCTTCGGACCCATCCACACTCCCCTCTCCCATACCTGCCCAAGGCACACGCAGGAAGGCACGATCACGCACACCAACGGATACAGGCAGCACACCGCCACAAAAGTCAAAGCACACACCTTTGGCGCTGCACAAGCCACTGAGGAGGATACGTCCACTAATGCACCCACCACACCTACCCTTCCCACTCCTCTCCCTGCGGTGTCTGGTCCTGCCCCCGATGATGCCCCCCAAAGGTCTATATCCACTTAAAAAGTCCATGTGCAGGCAAGTTGGGGTAGACGGCCTACCCATCGATCCCCTACAAGGACATTTATCAGGACTGGCCATTGGCCGTATTTGAGCAGAGACTCATTTTTGCACTTATTATTTGTTGCAGCTGAATAAACCCTTTTATTTTACGTTCAACACTATTGCATTTCAGGTACTTGATGTTGGTGATGAGGGACCTGGAGTTGGTGTCATGGTAATGTTTTGGGGTTCTGAAAGATGTTTTTTGTTGATGGTCATGAGGTGGACCATGGTATCTGTGTGCCATCGTAATGTCTCTGCAATTAATCATTGGTTGTGTCTGTTCAGTTTGTCTAGAGACATTGTCCCAAGGAGTATTCCTTCCTCTGTGGCACCTGACATCTTCACTGCAGACAGTGCACAATTGTTGTGCTGACATGTGTGCACATTTCCTTTTTTGGTGACGGTTCCCTTCAACAATGGCCATGTCTGCTAACAGATGTCTACTGCTCATTCGTCTGTGCCATGCTTGCAACTCACTGTATTTGTGTTTTGAGTATGTACAAATGCCTTCATGGACACATTCACCCTTTTCACCACTATGCATGTGTGTAATCACAGCCTACCCCTATGTTGGGAATTGTTATGCAGGTTATTTGGGCATATGACTCACAAGTTTGTTTCTTGTATATGATGGGTTTCAATCCAATTCCTTCCATGAGAGACTACATCTTGGTGGTTTGACTACCACCTGGACATTCATATCAGTCCTGGGATGTGCGTGACAGTGTGTGTTCCCTTTCGCTCTCTTTGTTTGGTAGGCTGTTACATGACTATACACTATTGTGTCATGATGGTAGGGTGTGTATTTTGCCTGCAGCCTCCATGGGTGGGTATGCATGTGTAATTTGACATCATCACCCAAGTGTGGTGTGTCACGCAGTGTGTGAAAGTAATCCATCCTCCAGGGAGTGGGACACTGCTGTTAGTGATGTGTTGCTATGGCACTATCATTATGGTCACAAGTTAGGGATGTGCACATACCCCCATGTAGTTGTGGTATGCTGATGATGATGTACCCCCCATACTGTTGTGCACTGCTGGGAGTCATATCCACCCACCCCTCATATGTCTGGGCAGGATGTACGTCATTACGACGCACACTTTTACAACGCGTTCCATTACAACGCGGTTGTAACAACGCAAGTCGTTACAACAACTTGCGTTGGGGGGGCGCAAATTAAAAAAATTTAATTTACTATTCCAACACCAGTCCCTGTGGATAGTAGAGAAGGTGTTGGGATAGTAAATTAAATGATTTACTATCCTTGAGCGCCCCCCAGCGCAATTCGTTGTAACAACTTTCGTTGTTATGACCGCGTCGTAATGGAACGGCGTTGTAACGGTTGCGTTGTAAAAGTTGCATACCGTCTGGGCACTGCTGGGAGTCATATCCACCCACCCCCATATGTCTGGGCACTGCTGGGAGTCATATCCACCCACCCCTCATATGTCTGGGCACTGCTGGGAGTCTGCAGCACCCACCCCCATACTGTTGGGCACTGCTGGTAGTCCTCTGCACCCACCCCCATACTGTTGGGCACTGCTGGGAGTCCTCTGCACCCACCCCCATACTGTTGGGCACTGCTGAGAGTCCTCTGCACCCACCACTCATATGTATGGGCACTGCTGGGAGTCCTCTGCACCCACCCCCATACTTTTGGGCACTGCTGGGAGTCCTCTGCACCCACGCCCATACTGTTGAGCACTGCTGGGAGTCCTCTGCACCCACCCCCATACTGTTGGGCACTGCTGGGAGTCATATCCACCCACCACTCATATGTCTGGGCACTGCTGGAAGTCCTCTGCACCCACCCCCATACTGTTGGGCACTGCTGGGAGTCCTCTGCAACCACCACTCATATGTCTGGGCACTGCTGGGAGTCCTCTGCACCCACCCCCATACTGTTGGGCACTGCTGGGAGTCATATCCACCCACCACTCATATGTCTGGGCACTGCTGGGAGTCATATCCACCCACCACTCATATGTCTGGGCACTGCTGGGAGTCATATCCACTCACCCCCATACTGTTGGGCACTGCTGGGAGTCCACTGCACCCACCCCTCATATGTCTGGGCACTGCTGGGAGTCATATCCACCCACCACTCATAATTCTGGGCACTGCTGGGAGTCATATCCACCCACCCCTCATATGTCTGGGCACTGCTGGGAGTCCTCTACACCCACCCCTCATATGTCTGGCCACTGCTGGGAGTCCTCTGCACCCACCCCCATTCTGTTGGGCACAGCTGGGAGTCCTCTGCACCCACCCCTCATATGTCTGGGCACTGCTGGGAGTCCTCTGCACCCAACCCTCATATGTCTGGGCACTCCTGTGAGTCCTCTGCACCCACCACTCATATGTCTGGGCACTGCTGGGAGTCCTCTGCACCCACCCCCATACTGTAGGTCACATGGGGTTGATGGCGGATGTGTGCCTCGTATCACTATTGTGATGGTGCCGTACGCGAGCGCGAGACGCACCGTACCCCAACAATCCTGGCGTGTGTGCTCATCGTATCACTATTGTCATGGTGCCATGCGCAAAGCGCGTGAAACTCACGGTACCCCAAAATTCATGGCGTGTGTGCACAGCGTATCACTATTGTCATGGTGCCATACGCGAGCGTGTGAAATGCACCATAGCCCAATATTCATGGTGTGTGTGTGCATCGTATCACTATTGTCATGGTGCCATACGCGAGCCCGTGAAACGCACCGTACCCCAACATTCATGGCGTGTGTGCGCATCGTATCACTTTTGCTATGGTGCCATGCGTGTAAGACGCACCGTACAAGTACACTTCGTTGTTGTGGTACGTTGTTCTCACCGTATGCGCCGTCGTCGGTTTCTGTGCACCAGGTCGTAGGCGTACAGGACTGGGATGACACGGACGATGGGGTTCATGGCGTGTATGTTGCGTACCAGGGATGGGGCTTGGGTCGGACTCTGCTTTTACGGACGTTTTGAGCTCTCGTAGTAAAAGGGTCGTACGGAGTGTCGCAGAGACGGATAGTACTTGCTCGGCCGGAAACTGCTGCTTCTTTACGTACGGACGTCGCGCAATGCCTCTTCCGGATACAGATCGTACGTATATTTCAGTCATATGGTTTTTAGTACGAATCGTACGGAGATCTACGTTGGATCCAAATCGTACATTCTAAAACATATAATAAAATAACAAACAATTCTCATTAAAAACACTAAAATACATAACATTATTAATAAATCGATATTTTTGTCAACTATATTTTTGTAAACGATATTTATTACAACTATATTTTTGTTATCGATGTTACTTACCTGTCAGTCGATATTCTGGTCAACTATATTTTTGCTGTCGATATTTCTTCCAAACGATATTTCTGTGGCGATATTAATGTCCCACGTTATTTCTCCGTCGATATTCCTGCTCTGCACCGTTCATAGGGTGTTTAGAATGCGGACCCAAGTCTTAAACTCTTTTTTGATAATCAAGTTTATTGGTTTTAAAGAACAATCACAAAATACATTGGCGACAAAATCAAGCACATTATTTGGATAAAATACATTTGAACGAGAGACGACAGAGACTTGTAAATCCTTCTCTAGGATGAATAAAGACACTTGCGTTTGGTAATGTTTGTACAAGAAACACGCACGACCCTTAGGGCAGTAGATTGAACCACTTGCCCCATATCTTGCCAAAAAGCTTGGGGCAGCCCCGGGCCTCAAAGAGGGGTTCCTCATGAGTTCCGCACCAATCCACCCCGTCTCCATTTCCATATAGTAGGGGGCTTAGACTGAGACCAGAGTGCCGCTATATCTTGCTTCGCTACTGCCACCGCTGTTCCTAGGAAGCGCTCATCGGCCCGAGATCCATCGAGGCCATCAAACACACCCAGGATCAGACGTAGTGGGTCGTGAGGAACCGTCCACCCCAGGGTCTGTCTAAGTTCCAATTCCACTCCCGCCCAAATGGTGCAAAGACAGGGCATTGCCATATCATGTGGTAGAAGTCACCAGGGGAGTGATTGCATCGCGTGCAGGTCGGAGAGGGCTGTATACAGGCGCTTTAGAGGCGTGCAGGAGTGAGGTCGACCATATGGAGGTAATAGAGTTGGACTAGACGCAACTTGGAGGAGGTCGTCAAGGCCTTGGGGGCCATGAGGGCATCTCTCCAGTCCACATCTTCTAGGGGGCCCAGCCAACCCTCACAGCGGGCACTTAACAGGTCCAGAGATGCTGGGCCATTGTTCACAAGGGAGCGGTAAATCCGCAACAACCCCCCCCCCTCTACCCAGGTTCCCCCATCATCACTTGGGCCTCAAGGGGACTGAATTCAGGGAGGGAGGTGCGAGACGGAATATTGTCTCGAAGGGCATGCCTTAGCTGTAGGTATTGATAAAATTGGGAGGAATGGAGGAAATAGCTCTGCTGTAATTCTGCAAAGGTTTGATGTGGTCCCCAACCCAGGCGTCCCCATCAAGTCTTAATCTTAATAAAGGTATATACCAAGTCTTCTGAGTAGTCATTGACTATTTATTATGATATGAAGATAGAATGTGCTATGTCAGTTGTGAATAATGGTATATCAACCACATAGGTCTCCATGTTCTATGATTTGTCTCTAATTTTAATGTATCTAAATGCATTTGATACTGTGATAGAAGTGCTTCTACAGCAGCCTATAATAAAATTGGTCAGAGTGGATAGCCTTTCTCTTACTTTCCCTAGGCCAAAGGATTCTAAGAGAATGCAGTTCACTCTTACCACGTCTCTAGGGTTGCCATACAAGACTATTATATTATTGGTAAAGGTATGGTGGAAGAGGTGTGGCGCACTGGCCAGAGCAGCTGACTCCGGAGCATAGGGCTTACGGTTCGATCGCCGGCAGCAGCTCAGCTCAGCATCATGTGACTCCTAATCTCCCCGTCGGCCCCCAGCGCCTTGAGACCCTTAGGGGCGATTAGTTCACAATTTACAAATACCGGATTTATTTATCACCAACAGCAGATGTTGCCATTACTTTGTGTTCATTCTATCATTCATTAACGCATAACAAGCATTGAGTTGAGTCCATGTTTGAATATTTGATACATATAATGCAGACAGCAATGCGCAGCTGGTGCATTGACCCACAGAGTTAGCGGACTCATAGAAGATATTCCATTTATGGAATCTAGAAAAAATTATGAGGTTAAGTGAGGGTTCAGAGTTTTTGAAGCACGTAAGGATTTGTTCATACCAAAGGTCAAAACTAAAAACATTTCCTAAATGAGGACCCTCAATGGGTGATTTTGTACAATAATTGGGCGTGGTGATCTCTGTCAGCGACGGGAGATGATTGCTAATACCTAAATGACATTTTTCAACGTATCAGGTGAGCAAGCTTGTTCTTTGTTTTTGAGGGCAAATGGCTTTTTATGAATATGTAGAAGTAGGGTTTGAAAAGGACAGCATACACTTCGGATGGAAAGGCTGTGTGCCCTTCAGAAGGCGTTCGAAGTAGATTACTGCACTGCAGCCGAAACATGTTACTACTCCACCTCTTCAGCTTCAAACAGAAGAATTCACAGGATTTTTATTAATTTGTTGTGGTAACAATTTATCGACACATTTTGTACTATTGTGACTCATTTTGAGTATAACACGTGTTGCTTGAACCCAAGCTTCACATTCACATAGCACTCAAAGATCTTCTTCATACAATGTAAAATAATTTTCTTCACATATTATTCATGTTATTGTCTTCTTTATTTTTCATTCTTTAGTTAATTATTTCATCATTAACCTCTTTTTTTCATTCGTATGTTGGTCTCATATTTTTACATGTACATATGCCCAATGCATTTCAAGCAAAAATGCCCTTCCTCAGGGGACTTTGTTCTTCTCTTTAGGTTTCTCAGTGCCGTTCACACACGAACCCGGAAGGGAGAGGGAACCGCGATAGGTGTCTGTGTACAAGTTACCCGATGTGAACGGCACTGAGAAACCTAAAGAGAAGAACAAAATTATAAAGAATCAAGGAGTGCAGAGCCACACCCACAGTGGTCCTTTCATTTTGAGGATAGACATAAAAATAAGATACAGAGCAGAGGTACAGGGATTACACATCATGTGAGAAGTGAAGAAGATAACAAACTTTCAGAATACCCATCTTCGTCTAGTTGGTGATTTTAATAGTGGAAACCCACCTACCACTTTGTTAGACTGATCTAGACTCCTGCCAGGCAAGTGGGCAAGGTAGAGGCTATGGGATCAGCTTTTTTCTACTGGTTTGATAATTTGGGAACATTTGTAAAGGTTCACTTTGCAGGGTGCCTATCTGCTGACCAGAGTCCTTGGTAACAACTCACAACTCAGAAATTGGGTTGCAGCTTCACTTCAATATTTAAGGCACTTTGTCTGTCCACAGCATACACAGCTGCCTGCTCCTCATCTTTTTCACAACATGAGGAGATGGCCCAAATATAACCTCTCATGCAGCTGTGAACAGGGCCAGTGTGAACCTAAAGCAGCCCTTCAATTTTGAACGACCAGCCGCTGAGAAGAGGGAGTGGGGGGAGGTGCAAGTGTGAAGCCCTACTGCTTTTGTTACTGGGGGCCGATATTGTATATTGTTTTGCAACTAGCCCCCACCGCTGCAACACCGACCCCTACCCTTCCAGCCTCCCTGGAAAATGCCTGATGCTCGCTATGGCCAGTCTGGCCCTGGCTGTGTACAGTGGCACTGCTTGAAAACACAGTATAAGCACTTGTTTGATTATTCCAATATTCCTCTTTTTTGCAGCTTCTAGTGGAGTTGGCAAAGGTAAACATAACAATTGGCTCGCAACCCGTCTACTTCAGCAAGGATGGAGACTTGCCAGTGGGCTATGACCTCATCATGTGGGATTGGAGGGGGAGGAGTCACGTGCCTTCCTTTCGCGTGGTCGGACAATACGACACAACGCAGAACTCACTGCAGGTCAACGGAGATGGGATTCGTTGGTTCACAGGAAGTGATGAGGTGAGGAGAAACAGACTAGAATGAGAGGTCATCAATAACTTCTGATGACTGTGATGGGCTAATGTAATGCAAATTGATGTTGCTAGAATAACCAGTACTTGCTTAGTAGGTGCATATTATCTACATAAGTTAAGTAGTGTAGACAGCATTTTCTGACAGCATATCCACCTGAGACTGCTCTGTTCAGTCCAGACAGTTCTTTTTCACTTTGTCACTCTGCATGTACTACACTAAGACAGAGTGCTTGTTAGTTAACTTGAATACACTGCATCAAGGTGAGCTCTCTCTCTCTCTCTCTCTGTTATGGCATGTTATGTTAGGCTCTTTTGTATAGCACTCGAATCACCGTGGGGCATCTCGGCGCTTACTCAGAAAACCCCCAACAAAAGGAAAACTAGTAGGAGGAGGAGCTTAAAACAAAAATGCCTTTAGGTGTTTCCAAAAACTGCAATATGAGGAGGTTTCTCACAAAGATATTGGAAGGCTATTCCAGTATTTGGGAGCAAGATAGGAAAAGGCCATGTCCCCGGATCTATGAAGTCTGATATGGGTACCTGAAGTAGCTGCTGCGAGCTAGACCTCAAAGGACGGCTTGGGACATGTTTTTTTAGTTTATTTTGTAAATACAGAGGATCCTGACCTTGAAGAGCACTGAAGGTCAGACAACAGATTTTGAAAAAGGCTCTTTGTTTTATCGTCAGCCAGTGTAGATTTCTCAGCAATGGTCTCGAGGGGGAGCCCGCCGGCATGTTCAGGACCAACCTGGCCGCCGTATTTTGGATTACCTGCAGTTTATTTAAGGATGTTATTCCAACTTCTGCTAATAGGGCGTTCCCATAATCCAGGTGGCTAATCACCATAGCTGGGGTCAGCGTTCTGCGGTGTTCCATTGGGATGAAAGGGAACATTTTTCGCAGTAGTCTGAGCCTGTAGTAGCAGGCCCCCAAGACCTCAGTTACATGATCCTGCATTGAGAGAGAGTGATTTAGTTTAATGCCAAGATTGTTAACACACTGCTTTGGCATTGGGGGGGGGGGCAGCTGTGAAGGCCACCAGTCCTTGGACCAGGCTGCTGCGGCTTTCCCTAGAAGCATGACTTCCATCTTGCCCGGATTTAACTGAAGACAGTTGTTAGTCATCCAGTTTGAAATTTCATAGATTCCTGTAGCAAAACGGAGTCTATCTGCTTCGAGGTTTGGGCCGATGTTAAACAGCAGCTGGGTATCGTCGGTGTACAAAATAGTTTCGAACCCCAGGGCTTCCACCACCTTCGCCAAAGGGGCCATATAGATGTTAAAAAGGGTGGGGTGAAGGCAGGAGCCCTGGGGAACGCCCTTGTCTAGTAGTATTTTCTCAGACTGGTGGGGGCCCATGATGACCGTTTGAGACCGGTCAGCCAGGAAATTCAGTAACCATTTAAGGGCCAGACCGTGTACGCCGATAGAGCATAACCTCTCCGCGAGCCTAACGTGAGAGATGGTATCAAAGGCCGCGGAGAGGTCAAGAAGGATCAGAATTGCTGAGCCACTGGCATCCACAGTTGTTCTCAGGGAGTCGGTCACCGCTAACAGGGCCGTTTCCGTACTAAAGCCCCTACGGAATCCGGACTGTGAAGGGTCCAAAATGCCGTTTGATTCCAGATAGCTGTTTAGTTGCTTGTTAATAATACTTTCAAGTATTCTGCCCAGGAGAGGAATGCAAAGAGATAGGGCGATAATTGCCCAGATCTAGGGGGTTTGCCAGAGGCTTTTTAAGAATGGGACGAACAAATGCTTCTTTCCAGGGGGCTGGAATTACCCCTTCCCAATTGAGAGGTTGAAAATCTTTTGGATAGTGGGAGCCAGTATATGGAATAGGAGCAACATGGTCTTAGGGGGGCAGGGGTCGGCTGGGGAGCCAGATTTGGCACCCTCTAAAGCAGAGGTCTTCAAACTTTTGTAGGTTGAGCCCCCCAGCTGATTTTTTTTATATGTCGGGCCCCCCCCCCGACCTGACAGAAAGTTCCGGAATCTGGTACACTAAATATTCCACACAATAAGAGTGTTTGGTAAACTGCAGGTTTGTGAGTGGGTGTTGTTAAATGACAGGCTTATTACACAGTTTAAAACACAATTTTCTGTCCCTGAGAGACGTCCAGTGATTTTTTATTAGTTCAGCAACACTTGGACGTTCGTATTCAGTCTCCTCAAGAGCATCTACTAAACATGGAAACTGCTTAAACAGGCCTTTTTCAACTAGTCTTCTCCATAATTCGAGCTTATTCTAGAATAAAGTTATTCTTTTATTCATGGTAAAAGAAGTGATCTCAGCTCTTTCTAGGAACAAATTTGAGGAATTTAATTTTTCAACTTGTCAGCAGGGTATGCTAAAAGCACAAGCCAGCAATGATTGCATAGTTCTTTTTTGTGACGTTGTGGTGGTGATAGGGGCTTGTATATATGCCCCTCACTTCTTTGATCTCCATGGTACATGTTCTTTGTAGAAGGTACATTAACTGTCTGCGCTGTGTGGGTGGCAGGACCGCCCACCTGAGTGCATGTGAGTGATGCGACAGTGTGAGAGTAGGGTAAGAGGAGTGACTGCAGGGTGAGTGAGGTGTCCATATGAATTGGAGTGCTAATGTAAGTGCAGAGTGGGACGAATTAATGTATGGTTAGTAGTGGGGTTATTTGAGTGAGATTGCAGATTGAGCAGTGAGGGGGGACAGGTGAGTGAAGTGTCACATAAGCGCAGGCTGAGTAGTGTTCCTGTGAGACTGCAGGCTGAGGTACAGAGTGAACAGTGCAAGTGCATTGTAAGTGCAGAGTGATCACTGTGAGTACAGAGTGAACAGGTGAATGGTGGGAGTGCATGGGGATCAGTGTGAGGGCATTGGGATCGCAGTAAATGCAGAGTGAGCATGAAAGTGAAGGGCGAGATTGAGGAGCGAGTTGTCTGAATGCAAGGTGCATTCCCAGATACTTGAAGTAACTCAGCAGGTTATTGACAGTGGCATAGAGTTTCAGATACAAGCTAAACTACTGCTATTATGGCATTAACCAGGGATTGAGGGTGGAGTAAATAAATAATGTGCTGATCTTGCAACAAACTTCTAGTTTTATGATTAGGGTTGCCAGTTCTCTCTTTTGATGTTCGAGGTGGTACAAAAGTGGTACAAAAATAAGCAGTCACTAAAGCTGTATTTTCAGCACTTATCTGTGCATACTTCGATCAACAAAAATACATAGAAAGCTCTTTAATTGTGTTATAGGGCTGCCTGAATGATCCATGAGTGATAATTAAAGGGAACAAAGACAGAAAAGTCACATTACAAATAAATACATACTTCTTTATGTATAACCCGCATTTAGTGTCAAGACCAGGTCTTTGCAGGCAGTTTAAACAACACATGGCTGGCATTTTTTTGGGCAATTTGAAGCCCTTTTAGCCCTTCTGTGTGCCTGCCTGTGTAATTTTAACAGAAACTGTCTCCTTTCTGGGAAGAGCTAACCCCCTCCCAGGATGGGGTTAAATTTCTAGAGCTGAAATGCTTAAGCTGAGGTGGGAGGCAAACACCTCTGCTGAAACTGAAAGCAATGAACAAAGTAATTGCAGCTGCAGTGGGAGGCAAGGGAGTCTCCCCTGCTCTGAAACTGTGCCATGTCTGCCCTGGTGCATATCTTATTTAACCTATCCAACTCAACACAAGCTGAACAAGCATTAGAAATGCAATCGGGCTCGGATTTATTTGAGTTTGAGCTAATGGCATTGTAAATGCCAATGTATTGTTGCTATGTGTTATGGAGTGTGTTCATGTGGTGTGTACTGCCAGTGATCTCCTTGTGAGTGTGAGAATATTGCACTGTTACTGCCTGTGATGTCATTCTTGTGAGTGTGAGAAGCTTGCACCTCTGCTGCCAGTGGTCTCCTTGTGAGTGTAAGAAGCTTGCACAGCTGCTGCCTGTGATGTCCTACTCACTACTCTACTCACTACTCTACTCACTACTCTACTCACTACTCTACACTCACTACTCACTACTCTACTCACTACTCTGCACTCACTACTCACTACTCTACTCACTACTCTGCACTCACTACTCTACTCACTACTCTACTCACTACTCTACTCACTACTCTACTCACTACTCTGCACTCACTACTCACTACTCACTACTCACTACTCTACTACTCTACTCACTCCTCACTACTCGACTCACTACTCTACTCACTACTCTACTCACTACTTTCTACTCATTACTCACTACTCACTACTCTACTCACTACTCACTTCTCTACTCACTACTCTGCACTCACTACTCTACTCACTACTCACTACTTTACTCACTACTCTGCACTCACTACTCTGCACTCACTACTCTACTCACTACTCACTACTCACTACTCTACTCTCTACTCACTACTCACTACTCACTACTCTGCACTCACTACTCTACTCACTACTCTACTCACTACTCTACTCACTACTCACTACTCTACTCACTACTCTACTCTCTACTCACTACTCTACTCTCTACTCTGCACTCACTACTCTACTCACTACTCTACTCACTACTCTACTCACTACTCACTACTCACTACTCACTACTCTACTCACTACTCTACTCACTACTCCACTACTCTACTCACTACTCACTACTCACTACTCTCTACTCACTACTCACTACTCACTACTCTCTACTCACTACTCTCTACTCACTACTCACTACTCTACTCACTACTCACTACTCTACTCACTACTCACTACTCTACTCACTATTCACTACTCTACTCACTACTCTGCACTCACTACTCACTACTCTGCTCACTACTCACTACTCTACTCACTACTCACTACTCACTACTCACTACTCACTACTCTGCACTCACTACTCTACTCACTACTCTGCACTCACTACTCACTACTCTACTCACTACTCACTACTCTACTCACTACTCACTACTCTGCACTCACTACTCTACTCACTACTCACTACTCACTACTCTACTACTCTACTCTACTCACTGCTCACTACTCACTGCTCTACTCACTACTCACTACTCTACTCACTATTCACTACTATACTCACTACTCTGCACTCACTACTCACTACTCTGCTCACTACTCACTACTCTACTCACTGCTCACTACTCTACTCACTACTCACTACTCTGCACTCACTACTCTACTCACTACTCTACTCACTACTCACTACTCTACTCACTACTCTACTCACTACTCTACTCACTACTCACTACTCTACTCACTACTCACTACTCACTACTCTACTCACTACTCACTACTCACTACTCTGCACTCACTAATCTGCACTCACTACTCTACTCACTACTCACTACTCACTACTCCACTACTCTACTCACTACTCACTACTCACTACTCACTACTCTACTCACTACTCTGCACTCACTACTCACTACTCACTACTCACTACTCTGCTCACTACTCTACTCACTACTCTACTCACTACTCTACTCACTACTCACTACTCTACTCACTACTCACTACTCACTACTCTGCACTCACTACTCTGCACTCACTACTATGCACTCACTACTCTACTCACTACTCACTACTCACTACTCTACTCACTACTCTACTCACTACTCACTACTCTAATCATCTACTCTACTCACTGCTCACTACTCACTACTCTACTCTACTCACTACTCACTACTCACTACTCTACTCACTACTCACTACTCTACTCACTACTCACTACTCACTACTCACTACTCTACTCACTACTCTACTCACTACTCTACTCACTACTCTGCACTCACTACTCTACTCACTACTCACTACTCACTACTCTGCACTCACTACTCACTACTCACTACTCTACTCACTACTCACTACTCTACTCACTACTCTGCACTCACTACTCACTACTCTACTACTCTACTCTACTCACTACTCACTACTCTACTCACTACTCTACTCACTACTCACTACTCACTACTCTACTCACTACTCACTACTCACTACTCACTACTCTACTCACTACTCACTACTCTGCACTCACTACTCTACTCTACTCACTACTCATTACTCACTACTCTGCACTCACTACTCTACTCACTACTCACTACTCTGCACTCACTACTCTACTCACTACTCACTACTCTACTCACTACTCACTACTCTACTCACTATTCACTACTATACTCACTACTCTGCACTCACTACTCACTACTCTGCTCACTACTCACTACTCTACTCACTACTCACTACTCTACCCACTACTCACTACTCTGCACTCACTACTCTACTCACTACTCTACTCACTACTCACTACTCTACTCACTACTCTACTCACTACTCTACTCACTACTCACTACTCTACTCACTACTCACTACTCACTACTCTACTCACTACTCACTACTCACTACTCTGCACTCACTAATCTGCACTCACTACTCTACTCACTACTCACTACTCACTACTCCACTACTCTACTCACTACTCACTACTCACTACTCACTACTCACTACTCTACTCACTACTCTGCACTCACTACTCACTACTCACTACTCACTACTCTGCTCACTACTCTACTCACTACTCTACTCACTACTCACTACTCTACTCACTACTCACTACTCACTACTCTGCACTCACTACTCTGCACTCACTACTCTGCACTCACTACTCTACTCACTACTCACTACTCACTACTCTACTCACTACTCTACTCACTACTCACTACTCTACTCACTACTCTACTCACTACTCACTACTCACTACTCACTACTCTACTCTACTCACTACTCACTACTCACTACTCTACTCACTACTCACTACTCTACTCACTACTCACTACTCACTACTCACTACTCTACTCACTACTCTACTCACTACTCTACTCACTACTCTGCACTCACTACTCTACTCACTACTCACTACTCACTACTCTGCACTCACTACTCACTACTCACTACTCTACTCACTACTCACTACTCTACTCACTACTCTGCACTCACTACTCACTACTCTACTACTCTACTCTACTCACTACTCACTACTCTACTCACTACTCTACTCACTACTCACTACTCACTACTCTACTCACTACTCACTACTCACTACTCACTACTCTACTCACTACTCACTACTCTGCACTCACTACTCTACTCTACTCACTACTCATTACTCACTACTCTGCACTCACTACTCTACTCACTACTCACTACTCTGCACTCACTACTCTACTCACTACTCACTACTCTACTCACTACTCACTACTCTACTCACTACTCACTACTCACTACTCTACTCACTACTCACTACTCACTACTCACTACTCTGCACTCACTACTCACTACTCTACTCACTACTCACTACTCTACTCACTACTCTACTCACTACTCTGCACTCACTACTCACTACTCTACTACTCTACTCTACTCACTACTCACTACTCTACTCACTACTCACTACTCTACTCACTACTCAACTCACTACTCACTACTCACTACTCACTAGTCTACTCACTACTCACTACTCTACTCACTACTCTGAACTCACTACTCACTACTCTACTCTACTCACTACTCACTACTCTACTCACTACTCACTACTCTACTCACTACTCTACTCACTACTCACTACTCTACTCACTACTCACTACTCTACTCACTACTCACTACTCTACTCACTACTCTACTCACTACTCTGCACCCACTACTCACTACACTGCACTCACTACTCTACTCACTACTCTGCACTCACTACTCTACTCACCACTCACTACTCTACTACTCTTCACTACTCACTACTCACTACTCTACTCACTGCTCACTACTCACTACTCACTACTCACTACTCTACTCACTACTCACTACTCTACTCACTACTCTGCACTCACTACTCACTACTCTACTCTACTCACTACTCACTACTCTACTCACTACTCACTACTCTACTCACTACTCTACTCACTACTCACTACTCTACTCACTACTCACTACTCTACTCACTACTCTACTCACTACTCTACTCACTAGTCTACTCACTACTCTGCACTCACTACTCACTACTCTGCACTCACTACTCTACTCACTACTCTGCACTCACTACTCTACTCACCACTCACTACTCTACTACTCTTCACTACTCACTACTCTACTCACTACTCACTACTCTACTCACTACTCACTACTCACTACTCACTACTCTACTACTCTACTCTACTCTACTCACTACTCACTACTCTACTCACTACTCACTACTCTACTCACTACTCACTACTCTACTCACTACTCTGCACTCACTACTCTGCACTCACTACTCTACTCACTACTCTGCACTCACTACTCTACTCACTACTCACTACTCACTACTCTACTCACTACTCTGCTCACTACTCTACTACTCTACTCTACTCACTACTCACTACTCTACTCACTACTCTACTCACTACTCACTACTCTACTCACTACTCACTACTCACTACTCACTACTCTGCACTCACTACTCTGCACTCACTACCCTACTCACTACTCTACTCACTACTCACTACTCACTACTCTACTCACTACTCTACTACTCTACTCACTACTCACTACTCTACTCACTACTCACTACTCTACTCACTCACAAACCAAGGACAGAACAACCCACTGACAGCGCTTGAACACCACCAATAGCATTATCACACTCTCTCATGCCATGGGCTAGTAGTCACACTCTACCAAAACACTCTCAGACCCCTCAAAAAATAGTTTTAAAAAGCTGGCAGGTATGGTGGTAACTAAAACTCCCTCTTCGCTAATTGGTTAGATTGTGTGTGCATTATTGTGGGTGAAGGCAAGAATGAAGCAAAAGAGGATGAATAGATGAGTGATTTGAGTAACTGAATGCAGGGATTGTGAGTGTGTGGCATGCTGGGGAGTGAATCAGACCTGTTTAGTTTTCTATAGTTTGTTAGATTATATGCACCGAGCTTTTTTGCTGCACTGTCAAGATCAAAATGGAAATATGCAAACAGCTAATTTGTGGGCAGATTTAGAAATCCGAGATGGCTCAGTCGGGCACCGTATGTTCTACCGTAAGAGGTGAAATACATTAAGCCACCAGACGTATAAGCTGTTCGTAAACACATCATTTGCCACGGAGAAAAGAGGAGCAGTTAATGGTCCATGACCGTTTTCTCATTTCCTCTGTAAAAATGGCATTACTTGAGAAAAAAGCAGACTTTTTCTTCGTGGATCTGCTATTTTCACCGTGCCTAGTTTGCCAGTGGAACCGCTCCTCTCCGCCCGCGTCTAAATTGGTTTGAACAGTGAGAGAGCGGCCTGATACTGCTGAGCAAGGCCTCAGGGCCTTTGAAACGGCGTTTCTAGCTCTGCTTTTCACGAGCTCTAAACTGCGACACCATGGCATTTCAATTTTAGGCTCTGGTAAACCAATAATCTATAGTTCACTGAATGTTTCGATTGAACTCGGTGCCTGGCCCAGCCCTGGGAAGTTATTTTCCAATTAGAGCTACTTTCATGCAAAAAGGGAGTTAGATAAAAAGTCTTGATGCAATGCAATGGTGAACGCGCACGCACCATCTGCATTGCATTACACGGGCACTCTGACAACTCCTAATTAAGATTAATCACTCTGCGTGCTCGTTCGCGCACAGAATATGCCATGAAACTAACATCAATGACGGACGAAAAGTAAATATAGCCTATCACGTCAAGCCTACTAAATAGACAGCACAGCGAAGACGAATCACTAGGCAGATGCCATAAAACACTAAGGAATGTAAGGAATGTGTCTGGCCAGAGCCCTAGAGATACCTTTTTTTTTCTTTAACATTAGGATCTCGGAGCTCCGCCTCCCCTGCTGACGCAGGGTTGACGAAGGCCGAGCCCTAAAAACTGAAGCAGGTGTGTTTGACCTGCTCTTCGAGCAGCGCCAGTACTGGAGATGCCGTTCGGCCCCTGGTGAGGTAATGGATTGTTCCACACACTGCCCCCAGGCTGCATGACCTGGACAGGCGCATAGCTGCCAAAGTTTCAGATTGCCATGTGTGACATTTTCATAATTTCAATGTAATTATGAATGACATTTCAACGATTATGAGTGACATTTTGTCACGAGTAATATAAACATTAGAAATGACAACAGAGAGTGAGGCTGAGACACACATAGGTCACAGCCAGGCTGTATGTTATTATTTCAAGACTACTATGGCAGCCTCAACCCTAATAAAAACAGTTAACCCTAACTGAGCAGTCCTCCCCATTTGGCGAGTGGTGCCTATGTGCCCAGCCCTGCAGCAAGCATCAGATCACTCCAGCGCAGGCAGCCTGTCACAGAGCTAAATGATCTATTGACAGTGACACTGCTGATCAGTGCTGAAAGTAAAGTAGTTGCTGTTGGATCCAGTTTGACCGGCACATTAATGAAGGGAAAAAGGAGAGGGAGAAGGTTCCAGCCACTTCTGACAGCTCTCTGTATCCATAAGCAATGCTTCTGTGACTGCAGGTTGACAGATCCATGCTCGTACCTGTGCAGTGTGGATGCCTCAATGGTGAGGAGTGCTGCCGACTTTCTTCTGGAAGTCATAAGAGTTTGAGGTAGAACTCCATCTGGTATATAGGGAAGAGATACTATAATGTAGTTAGAGATGAGAAAACGGGGATCCCATGACAGACATCAGTACGGTGACAAGATAACCCCATGTTATCAAGGATTGCCTTGCTCCTGTTCTAGATTTTCATTCAACAACTAATCTACTGCATTCTGGTAATTGCAGTCGTGGCCCGCATTGTTTGAACTAACAGAAAATCTCAGGACTACAGCATTGTCCCTACTTACATGGAGTAATCTAATTACCTTAGACATCAGAATCAGCAGGAAAGAGTTTGGCTACCCAGTGGAGGCCTTAAAACACACCAAGACCCACCAGAGGCAGCAGACCTGATGTGTGGGAGAGTGGAGTGGAAAAAAAGTGGTATATCATCACACAATGTTCTTTTAGGGAGAAAAGCTAATATCACGACCCTAGCAAAAGGAGGATCAAGTGCAAGCAAACCCTTCCCACAGAAACACAGCTGCAGTGGTGTTTGCACTGCAGGTCTCTTGTTATGTGCAATTTTAATTGAATCGCTTGGCCCTGTTTAGGAACGCAGTATTTACAAGCGACTCAAGAATCACTAAAAGCAGCATTAGTATGAGCAAAGTACAAAGACTGATGTAGCTCACTCAGTCCTTGATATATTTATCTTATTTTTGATCTCAGTACAGCTTTTTACGTATGCTGTATACATTTCAGATAAGAGCATGTTTTAACATATTTCTGTGTTAAAAAAGTGCTCTTCTCTGAAATGTATACAGCATACGTAAAATTTAATTTAAGAGAATTAATCAAGTGTGCACAGCAATGCTGAATACCTCCGAGGGGTGCTTGCTTGTGATATGCAATGAAACTGTCTGCATGTCACAGAAAAAGAGAATAACGTAACAAAGTTTATGTACACCTCCTGGTAGAAATGAACAGTCTGGGAATGCCGAGCAAAGGCTTAGTGGCAGACCCTGTTCTCGATTTTTTAGTATTAGAAGAGACGGTCTGCACAGACTCCAGCCATTGCAATACCCAACTAACAGGTGACCCCTTGACCCACGGGCACGAGGCAGTACATGTCAAGTACAACACAGCCACCCTCAGCACTTAAACAGTTTGTAAAGATCCAGATGACCTCTGGAGTTCTGTGCACTCCACTGTAAACGCTCTCAATTGCGTGACCTGTCCTTTCAGTTTTATTAAACAAATTATAATGCGACTCGTAGATTTCAATGCAATTATGATTACCGCTGTGATCCCCTGGCCCCTCCAGCTGAGCCCGTCGCTGCACTGTCCCAAGCGCAGTCTCGCCTAAACTGTCAGCAGTGACATGATGACGCACAGGGGCCACTTGCAGGCCTCCCCGCCGGGTTATTTAGCAGCAGGGCTGGAGCAGCGCACTGCCAGGTTGCCTGTGCCATAGGAGGGAAAAGTAACAGCATTTCAGCTGTAGCAATGAACCTAATAATAGCTCTTCCAAATGAAGAAAAAAAAACATGGCACATCGTGCCCCATCGATTCCCCTCCCTTCCCCCTCCAATCCTCTGTTACCACTGAACGCCGCCCCCACCTCCCCACTCCCTCCTCACCCCCCCCCTCACCTCCCCACTCCCTCCTCACACCCCCCACCCCCCCTCCCCCCGCACGTCGTGCCCCGGACTTCGAAAACTGGGCAGCACTGAATGGCCCTTCTATCTGTTGATGTTGATTTACACACACTACTTCACAGTGAGGCGACAGTAAACAAGTAAAGGCAGTGCGGACGAGACTTCAGCATCTGTATTGCACGCAAATTTTGCGGCACTTCCTGACCTCTCTGCTTCTTTCCCCCCTAATTGGTGGAAAGTCAGTGGTGACGTTCCTACGTGCCCCAGAGTTCTCCAATCATACATCCCCGTTTAAAATGGTTGAAGACACGGGACAGTGAAAGACAAAGGTATGTAACATTTTATGGTGGAGTGCGCGCCCCCCCTGAGATGGTGCCGCGCCCCCAACAGGGGAGCGCGCCCCACAGTTTGAAGAACACTGCTTTAAAGCCTTTTGAGTTTCTACTAAAGTGACCGGCCTAAAGCATTTGAGAGAACAGTCGGTCCATATTGTGACAGCACTGGAGTTTGCGGCGATAGGTAGAGCTTCCAGGTCAGATGGTGAAAAGTTAGCGTCCATTTTTCCAATTTTCTCCTGAAAGAATCTAGCCAGTGAGTCACATAGGTCTTGGGACTCGATAGAAGATTGCTTGCATACCACGGAGTCCACAAAGTCTTTAACAATGTCGAATAAAGCTTTGGATGAGTTGTTATAGTTCTCGATTTGGTTTGCAATGTACAGACATCCTGCTGCTTTTTAGGTTTCGCTGGGGGGCGGAGCCGTAGGCTCCTCCTCCAGAGAAATCTGTAGTTTCTAGTATGGGTGACTTGAACACGCCTCTCTGCTTCATTGGCTAGCTCCATAAATGGAGGCTAGCCATTGGAACAGAGAGGCGTCCGTCAATGCCGGACCAGACACGGGGGCGTTCCCGAGATTCTTTGGCTTTTGCCGACGTCACGCGACGCCAGGAACGCCCCCGAGTCTGTTCCGGCATTGCCGGCACCTCCCTTGCTGCTCGGGTCTCCTTATTTGTTCCTAGCTGCCCCTCTCCCGCCTCCCTCGTCCTCTCCCGCCCCCCTCCCGACGTCCGTGACCTTTCCCGCCCCCCTCGTCCTCTCCCGCCCGCCCCCCTCGTCCTCTCCGAGGTTTCTTTAGCCAGCCGGCCGGCCGGCCAATCCTAGCGCGGCCGGCCGGCCGGAAGTGCCCGCCCCCCCGCCGCCCAGGGGAAGAAGGAAGACGGCGGCCCACAAGAAGTATGGCGGCCCACGCGGGGCTCCCGTGGCCTGCCTGGAGGGAGCCCCGGAAGAAGCGGAGGACGTTGCCGGGCAGGTGTTGCCGAGTAGGACAGCTGCAGCCCCGCGCCTCCGCCCACGGTGAGTGCTGTGTTGCTCGGGTGTTGCGTGGCTCCGCACGCAGGGTGCACACGGCTGCTGCAGCGGCACGGATCCCCTGAACGGTGTGAGGCTCTCTCTACCGCAGGAACTGCTCTCTGCATTGTCCACCCGGCGCTCTAAGTGGGTCTCTCTGTCTATTTTAAGCCTGAGTCCCCCAGGTGTAGGTAACATAACATTGTTTGGTATTGACGGTGCATGCAAAATACCCATGTGAAGTTCGACGCAGTGTTTACGAGAGCATTTATACCGAAGTGAAATAGGTGTAGCGGTGTAGCACAGTGTGTAGACGAAAAGAGTACGGTGCCCCATAAAGTCTTCATGTTTCCTGCCTTCGCTTTATAAGTATACCATAAGTAGTTTACGACTTTATTCTTCCTTTCCTTATGTTCCTCCATCATCCTTCCTAGACCCTGTGACCATATCTTTATTGTCTGAATCGTGTTCGTGTCATAACTATGCAGACCTCGTGTTCTCCCCCGCCCCCCTCACGCCCCCTGTGTCCTCTCCCGCCCCCTCCCGCCGTCCGTTCCTCTCCCGCCCCCCCCCGTGTCCTCGTAGGTGCTGACCCGGGAGCCGCACTGCCATAGGCTGACTCCCGGGTGCTTTGGAGGCTCGCCCGTCAGCATAGTGACTAAATAAATCGTAATTTCGATGGCCAAACCCTTCGTTCTGAAGTGCTGTTTGAATTGAAAAAGTATCATATCCCGACCATAAAACCAACCCATGATATTTCAGTAACTCCTCCTCCTACACGCCCTCACTTGTTCCACACCTCCTATTCCCCTCCGGCCCCACATTACCCTGCGCGCCTAGCCCACCCTCCTGTCACCCACCCCTCTTGCCCCACCCTCTAGTAAGCCATGCCGGGAGGGCGGTGGGTGCCGGAAGTGTTTGCAGTCTGAAGTAACAGCGACCGAGAAGGAGGTGAGGGGGAGAGGAGGGAGTGGAGCCCCGTGGGTGCAGTCCAGGTGGAGGAGGGATACGTGGCACGGGGGGGATTGTGGCCAGCACTGGCTGGAGGGGCAGCAGGGTGGGTGAACAACACTGGGGTCATAACTCTGTGCTGCACTTGGTTAGAGGGCTGCGGTGGAGGCATTTATGATCAGGATGAGGCGAAGGTGCAGGAGATGGCAGCGTCCAGGAAATGGGCATGTAAAGCGTTAGCACCGAGTTGATGACATAATGGGTGGGGGGACTCGTGAAGGCATTAGAATGAGGAGTGGAGAGGAAAGGCAAGAATGGAGCTGTAGTAGGAGAGGGCATGAGAAGTGAGCGGTATCTCGAGCAGTGTGGGTGGACTAGAAGGTAATGGGCGTTGTCACTGGAGCGGCAAGGTAGTGTTTAAAGAGAGGGGAAGTGAAATAGGTGTAGCGGTGTAGCACAGTGTGTAGACGAAAAGAGTACGGTGCCCCATAAAGTCTTCATGTTTCCTGCCTTCGCTTTATAAGTATACCATAAGTAGTTTACGACTTTATTCTTCCTTTCCTTGTTATGTTCCTCCATCATCCTTCCTAGACCCTGTGACCATATCTTTATTGTCTGAATCGTGTTCGTGTCATAACTATGCAGACCTTTAGTGCTGTTACATCTGAACTTTGACTCTCATAGTGTCCTGTGTTATTCTCTGACGCCTTTGCCTGCCAGTTTTGTACCTTCCTGTCTTCTATATTTCCTTTTGGCGTATGAATGTCCCTTTTATGGCCTTATGGTTGTCTTGTTTTTGTTGTCTGTCTCCAGTCTCTCTTTATCGTCCTGGAGATGTATTTCACAGGACTGGTCATGATGCTCCATGTGTGCCATCTAGAACCGCACACAATTCTCCAGATGAGTACTATAAAATATGCTGTGACTCATGCCCAGATCTGGACCTGATGCTCAGGCTTGGTCTCTGTACTTGGATTGTGTAAGCCTGGAGCACTGCTTATATTGGTTTATAGAGGACTTGGGGCAGTGATCCATTTTGGTGAGGAAACATGTCTCCAGAGAAGCATATACTAGTGTGACTCACTGCATAGCACCAGTACAGTTGGGCGTGACTGTATAATGAGTTCTTGTGTATTTTGATTATAGGTATATCCCCAGAACGCCATGCTGCTTGCGCATATTCCACCTGTGCATGAAGGGGCAAGCCTGGGGAGTGCCAGTGCCACATTAATCTGATAGCCACACTACATCACATGAAACGCTTTAAAGGGACATATGGAGCAGTTCCAAGGTACCAGCATGGTAAAAAACAAATAACTGCACGTCTGCCTCTTACGCTTCATCATCCAACACACTGCTACGCCTTGTGTCCCATACCATGATAACCGCACCTCAGTGGTCGTTACGCACAACATGGAAGCACTTCCCACATGGAATCAAAACCGAAAGAACAACCTTCTATCCACACTACCGACATGGTGTAGTATAGTGCTTATGAAGGCAAGCACTTCAGCGCCCCACATAAGGTGAAGTGTTTCAATTGGCAAAAGATTAGTTGGGGGATCAAGAGGCTTGGCATGAACTAAATCCACTGTTTCATTGTGCGAAAATCGAGTAATCCTAATTTCTGTTTGGCTTGGTATCTAACCCACAACGTGATGTAGGAAATATGAGCAATGGGGATAGGTTGTTGCCATTTAGACTGCGATGGGATAGGATAGTACTCGATATGGCAATACCAATAAGATTTCAAATCTGTAACTCTATTTAAATGTTTGATTTTTCGACACACTGCAAAAGCATGTGTTTGATACTGTTCTTGTAGTAGCTGTCAGCTGAGCAGAACACATTTTTGGTTTGTATTTTTATTTTTGTAGTTCATAGTATTTCTATTGGATTTTTTTTAGCATGGAGATAGTTTGTCGAGGTCTTGATGCTGTAACAGGAGCATGTATTATTTTACCATCATTTCTATTTATGTTGGGTGACGTGCGTTGTTAAAAGAGTGACAAGAGGGCTAAAGACGTGTTTGCCCGTGTTTGGTGAAAAAGGCTAGATGGATATCTCGACGGGATGCACCCATAATTCAAGGTATTCACGTATATTCTAGCCTGGCATTGTAAGTGTTTTTGGTGACTTAAGAAGACTACAGCGCTGCTTCGCAGTCTGAGGCGCTAACTCGACCTCACGGACTCCGCGGCCCCACCGCCCGCCCCTCCTTCGGGGAAGGCGCGAGTGGTTTTGCTGTGAGTCCCTAGAGCAGGAAGTCAGATTGTGGTTTTCTTGCAAGCTTGCAACACTTCCCTTTTTAGGTTTCGCTGGGGAACGGAGCCGTTAGGCTCCGCCTCCAGAGAAATCTTATGTTTCTTAGTGTGTACTCTTAGTCCCTCCCTCTGTTTCATTGGCTAGCTCCATAAATGGAGGCTAGCCATTGGAACAGAGAGGCGTCCGTCGTGGCCGGAGGAGACACGGGGGCGTTCCCGAGATTCTTTGGCTTTTGCCGACGTCACGCGACGCCGGGAACGCCCCCGAATCCATCGACACGTGTTTGGTGCAGACTGAAGGTTTGTGAGCCTTCCCCGAGCAGAGCGCACTAAAATAACCTGTGTGCAGCTTCACCACCGCGAGCCGGGATCAGTAAACCCCCGACGAAGGGCCCCGTACCTTGCTGGTACCAACGCGACCGAAAACGAGCCCGCTGCTCTCCGATTGGACGGGAGAGCCGAGCCCCCTCACCAAACGCCGCCACATCTTTCCCTCTCAGCTTTCTTTCTTCCCTCTTACAGTTTCGGTTTCTCTCGTTCTCTCACTCTCTCTCCCCTCCTGCCGTCTCTTTTCCTCTCACCCCTCCTCTTTCCTCGCTCAATCTGTGCCCCTCGTGTCTGCTCTCTCTGGTCACCAGAAGAGACAGCGCCTCCCACCGCCGCAAAAACGCCCGCCATAGAAAGAGCGCAAGGGACAGGAAACGAATAAACAAGGGAAGGAAAGACACACAACCAAGAGTGGAACACTTAAAGCTGCTCCAGAGAGGGGGAGCCGAGCAGGTCCGCCTGGAAATGTACATGTGTAGAGACACTTCCTCGGGAAGGTCCCCCCTCCCCCCGATCAGACCCTTTCAATTATTCAATAGCTAGAGCAGACCAAGTGACTGCCAGGTGCAATACATCAGGCTTAGGAAGGGCTTTCATTAGATTCGGAGAGATTCACGCTGCTCTCTCCCTCCATCCCTCCGCCCTCACTCCTGTGTGGGTGGCTCTGTGTGTGTGTGGGTGGCTCTGTGTGTGTGTGCGTGTGGGTGCAAATGCAATAGGTCTCACATTTGCGAAAGATTAAGCTATTGGCATTGTAAATGACAATGCCATTTATTTATCTGTTTTCAAAACCAACACATAAATAAAAAAAATTGTCATTTACAATGACAATAGCTCTAACTTTTGCAAAGGCGAAACCGTTGCATTGTAAATGCTTGTTGATTACGGTGGTAGGCTGTCAAAGCCGATTTAAAGAGCAGTTTCGACTGGGGGGTTTTACTTCGTCGCCAAAGTCTCTCCAGTCTTTTACAGGAAGACATTTCCTGGCTAAGCTCAGTGGTAAACCATTGAGCTGAGCGTCGATTTAAGGTGTGTCTGGATTTTTTTTTCATTGGAATAATTACATCCAGTGCCTTTATCAGCCCTTCGTGAAATCCTGTCAGTATATTAGCCTTACCCTGAGCCTCTAACGGTGGAAGCGTCTGAAATACTACCTCAAAGGCCTGCGGGGTGAGCTTGTTCCAGGGCCGCTGCACGGTTAAGCATCTACTGGCAGGCTGACCATTTGGTACCCGTAGGGGAGGGGGTGACATAAACTTAATCATCGAGTGGCCGGTCCAGACAAGAGGCCAAGGAGGGTCATACTTAAGCGAGTCAATATTGGTGAATATTAAGTCAAGTGTATGACCCCCATTATGAGTGGGTCCTTGTATTCTTTGGAGGAGTCCCAACTGCTCCATATCAATAAGGAGCTTATTTACCTCTGGGAGTGAATGCAGTTCCCCGTGAAAATAAAATCACCTAGCACCAGGAACTTGCTAGCTGCAAGGGCGTGTGTGGCTATCAAATCTACCAATCTGTCAGTAAAACCTGTTTTCGGGTCAGGCGGCCGATACACTAAGGCTCCCGTCCAGCTCTCAGAAGCTGAGAAGGTTACTTTGAAAATGCCAAGTTCCAAATCATCGTCTAGTAGGGATTTTATCCAAGAGATGTTAATATGCTTTTTAAATGCAATGGCAATTCCTCCACCCGTTTTTCCCACCCTGTCCAGGTGCATGAATTTATAATTGTCTGGGATAGCTATATTAATAATCGGGTGGTTGGTGGGGGTCAGCCAAGTTTCAGTAAAAAAGCAGATTTCAGGAGAATGTGAATTTATCATGTCCCAAATTTCGAAAGGGTGTCTGGCTAAGGATCGAACATTACAAAGAATATAAGTTAAACCCTCTGAAAGAGCGGTCCTAAATGGGTGCGTTAGTGGAACGTGGCTAATGAGTAGATCACCCTGAAAGGTGCAGCCTCTACATGCTACCGGCCCTTCTAACTGCTCAGGTAGCTTTTTTGGGCAGTTTAGCGTATCCCCGTGAGTGTCAGAGGCTTTCCTCCGGATAGCCTGGAGTTCAGCTGAGGAGTAGACTGGCCCTCTTGGGGGGGTCGAATCTGCCAAAGGACAGATAGGGGTTGTAGCCCCTAGCCCCGGCATGCCGCGGACGGGCGCAGACGGGCTTACTTTTGGCGCACCTTCGGTGCGCCAAAGGCACACCCACTGCCCGCATCCGCTGCGCGGAGGCATAGCCGTCTTTCTTCTATAGTGACGCAGAGCGCGTCAGCTGACTAGACCCGCCCCCCCCAATGCCCCGCCTGCGAGGTGGGCATGGAGAGTGTCAGCAGCCTCAGCAGCGATGTAGCGATGTAGTCTCCGCGCCTAGTCGGCGGAGCCAAAGGATTCCTGCTTTCAAGTTTAGGTAGGTTTATTTAAAAAGTGAATAAAATGCCAACAATCAGAGATTTCAATTTTAAAATTATCAATGAGCAAAAGTCCTAACTCCCGGCTTTCCGCCTCAGGAGTCTACTGAGTCTCTCTCTCTCTCACACACAGTCTCTCTCTCTTTTTCTCAGCAAATTAGCCCTCAGGCTCACATTTGACCTGAGGCACACTCACTCTTCCCTAGGCAGTTTTCTGCAAAGCTCTGAAGAGCTACTCTGCACTTGCTGATACCAGAGACAAACTTTTAAAGATGATTGCACAGCTGCTGAGGCCATCACAACTGCAAACTGATGCCCATAAATTACCTGGACCCAAACTCTTGCTCAGAAGCCAGCGTCCAGAGCTACGAATACCGAGTACCACTGCTGCACAGTCTTGTTTTCACCTCATGCCTCTTTTATCCACCACCAGACCCTATGCGCCCCTTTACCTTACTCTTGCAGGTTATTTTTCAATCCTGCTTTCTCTGTTTGTGACTGTTTTTCTTCTGTCTATTCCTTTTTCTTTCGCCCTTTGGTGTTTTTTTCTCTCGTGCTGTGAGTAAAAGACTGAAGAGGGAAAATAAGTGCCAGTCCCCAAAAAAGAGTGCCGGTAAGCCCCAACTGCAACCACCGGCTCAAATGAAGCACTGTTATCCGATGATCTCATTTAGAGACTGCTCTAAACATACAGGCAGTCACAAACTGTAGCCAGTATGTGTTCCTGGTGCTGCCTGCAGCTCTCTCATCTTCCCACTGAGGTTTCAGGTCTCCCTTTGAGAGCACTCGCTCATTTAGTAACTGGCGGTGATGGGGTGGAGGATCCAACTACTTGCCCGAACTGAGGAACAGCAGGCACATGTGTTGTCATGTTCCAAGGCCATATCACCTGCATGCACAATGACTATTTTTTAGGAAGATGGTGCTCCAGGTAAGAAGATCTCATGAGGCCTGTTGACATAAGCTTTCTCACCCCCCACATTGTACCTTTGTTCTCAAGTAGAATCTGTTGCAGCAACATTGGATAACTTTCTAAGGGGCATGAAAATGTTAAAGACACCATGAAGAGATCCAAAAATTAAAACTTTGCAATGGCTGTAACAATGCTCAACGTTCGTTTTAATCCACATACAAAAACAGAATATGACTCTTTTCTACTAAGACAAGCCTGAGAGGATGGAAACATTGATGATAAATTTACACTTGTAAATTTACTCACACTCACTCTTACACTTTGTAGTAATGTTACTATGTTTAGCTATTCACCTCTTCCCTTTGAAACCAGGGGGTGAAGCCAAATTTACAAGTGTAAAGTTATATTAGTATCTTTTCACCTGTAGGCGGAGGTCTCCCTATGGTAAATTATAGGGAAAAGTACAAACGTTTTTTTTAACTTAGGACGAATAAAAAAAAACATTACAGCACTATTAACTTAAAAGTATATTAAACAATAATTAGTTTGAATATTTAATTAATGCATAAGTATATTTTTTTAAATCTTACCTATGGTAAACATTGATTTTCATGTAATACATATTAAAAATTACTAAAAGTTATGCTTTCACCTTTCCTATCCTTCTTGTTCTTAGCAAACGACGTCACGTGGTGTTGGCTAAATATATGTGTCAAAACACCTCAAAATGTGACTATAAAAAACGCGATTGGCTAACCCTGTAACAGAAATGAAATGTCTTTGCTTATAAAATTCATAAAATACTTTGAAATAAAAAAATCTTTAAATTGATCACAAACATTTAAAGTAATTAGGCTAAATGTAGTTTTACATTTTATAAAGGTTTACAAACTATGATAAAAAATCTTGCATTTTTAAATTACATATAGTTTTGTTTAACATTAACTAAAATGTATAAATAGTTTAAAAGTTGAAATATTCTATTTAACATTATTTCTCTTGTCGTTTTAAAGGCCCGTCTTTAATGTTTCCTCTGGGAGTGTGTTGCAGGAATTAAGAGTAGCCATGTGTCAGCTTCAGACTCACTCCAGGTCTGAGCTGGAACACATTTATAACCGTATAGCTGTTGTGCTTTCTTTGTGGCTGTAGTTCCTTTAGAAGTGCATGTTGCAACTAGTAATGGGCTTATCATTTTGTGGGTGGGTGTATGGCTTACCCTAAACCCCTCCTTAGCCTTCTCTAAACCCTTTCTTATCCTCCCCTTAATCCCTAAAATTTTGTTTAGGTATGCCGCCATTCTCTTCCTAACACTCCTGTTTAACAATAAAAGAGAGGCGTACATGTGTGGTGATCTAAGTAATCAGGCAGAGATGTCCATATAGAAAAGACAGGGCACCTCCTCAAGTAGTTTGTAAACAGCATTTTATATTACATGAGTAGTAATTGTTCATGCCTGCATATTATCCAAATATCCTCTTGAGGTATAAAACCATTCTTATTAAGAGCATGACAAAGTCTGAACCACCCATATTGTAGATTCATTCATAGCAATAAAAGTGAGAGAAGAACCCACAGACTTGGTGAGCTGAATACCGGTAATTAACAGCATATCATGTGGTAGTTTTAAGATTGAGAAGGAGCTATCCGCGATGCCCACTCTTTCCCTCATTATCTGCTTCCTTCATTAAGCCCTTAGGCGTGAAAATCTGCACAGATCCTATAATACACTGTAACCCGGCTTTAATAGGGGTTTGAAAGTTTATTTGCAAACAATGTTGCTCTTTAGGTCGAGCCTAGCGCAGCGCATGCGCTACACTAGGAAAACGACCTCGTGCAATCGCTTCAGCATTCCTAAAAGCTTGTGCATGTGGGGTTCACACGCCATTGGCCTTTGCGTCTGGCTTTAGTACGCAATTGGTCAAAGGCATGTGGAGGTCCCAGCTTCTTGTGAAATGTTTACTCCCAGAGCGTTTTGCTCTCAGGAGCCAGCAGCGCGCGCAGGGGGCATCTGGTTTTACTTAGCGCGCCTGCGCTTGTCTCCCGAGAGCAAAACGCTCTGGGAGTAAACTTTTCACAAGAAGCTGGGAGGTGATATTTCACTGCCTCTGCTGCGGGTATACTGTGAGACAGCACATGAACCTACACTGACACATTTACATATATTTTTTGAACGTGCCTGTGATATTTCACTGTCCTTTAGTCCTGTTGCCTACATTTACAAATACAACCATGTGACATGTACTAGGACACCCTTCACCTGAGGCAGCCTGCCAAGGACAAGTACCACTGTAGGTCCAGCTTTGCCTTTTGCCACTGCCAGCCATCCTCTACTGGGGCACTCCTCCCCACAGACGCCTCATGCCTGCTCTGTGCCACTGTCCGTCACACGCTCTGTGCCGGGGCATGCGGTCCAAGGATGTACCTCGCGTCAGAGCTCGCGCTCTCCTCTGCTAAATGTTCAGCAGTGGGTGGGGCACCCCGACTGCATGGCTCACGCTTATTCTGCCATGTACAGTGCCTGCTCGGTGCCACTGTCAGATGCTCTGTGCCAGGGATCAGAACATGTGTCACTGCAAGGCCTGTACTGGCCTTTATCACTGCCAGGCGTCCTGAAGTGGGACATCCATACAAGGGCACGTATCACTGCAGGGCCTGCTCTGACCTTTATCACTGCTGTGCACCCTTTACTGGGATATCCCTCTACGGGCACGTGCCACTGCAGGGCCTGCTCTTTACCTTTGCCAGGTATCCTATACTGGGACACACCTCTAAGTACCCGTCTCACTTCGGGGCCGGCTGCGCCTCTTAGCACAGCCATGCGGTTTGTGCTGGACATCCCTGGCTGTACGGGCCTGCTCTGCCTTTCATCACTGCCAGGCGTCCTGGGCTGCAGCATCTCCCCCAAGGACACGCCTCACTGCTGAGCCTGCTCTGCTTCATGCTACAGCCGCGCACCTATGCTGAGGTACCCGTCGGATGCCCACACATGCTCTGTTGTGTGTTATTGGCACACGCTTAGAGTGGGCTCACTCTTCTGAGAGCACGTTTCGCTGCAGGGCCTGCACCCTCAGATGCCTACGAATGCCCCGTTCTGTGTTATTGGCACAGGCGTTAAGCCGGTACACTCCACCATGTAGGGCTCACCCCGCACCCCCTCGGATGCCCAATAATGCCCCGTTCTGCGTTATTGGCACGAGCTTTGAGCTGGTACACTCCTCTGCGTAGGGCCCGCCACACCCCCTCGGATGCCCAGGAATGCTCTGTTATTGGCACGCGCTCGGATAGGGGTCGCTTCTCCAAGGACACACCTGCCACTGCCTCTTAGCTGTGCACGAGTACTGCACCTCTCACTGCCGAGCACTGCTTGCTCATGGGTGCTCCACCAGCAGCACGCGTATCTTATGCGAATCCTTCCGCTATCCAGGGTCCCAACTCAATGCACCCCTCCTCTATCTTCCGATACTGCCCTGACCTTCATTTATACGGCACATAGCTCCCTGAACAGCCTGCTCAACAACCTAGCAGTGCCAGGAGCTGAGGAGAACTACATGCACTGCACAAGGACGTATCTTACTGCACAACCTGTTCGGTGCCTGGCACATTAATCCTATTTTTCTTCCTGAGAAATGACCTATGTCCCTTAGAGCCACAGACTCGGGGATGGCCTTATCGTCGTAAGCACCGGAATTTACATTTTCTTACACATTGTTTACACATATATCTCCATAAACCTCTATTGCCCTAAATGTATTTCTCGAGTTGGAGCGCATGCGAGTCGATTGTGACTAGTCTGATTATCTGATTTTGGCAGCTGTGTTTAGGATAAGTGTTTTTGGGATGAGAAAATTGCACATTTATAGCGACTGCCAGTAGCACAGTGGAAACAAGGACAAGCATTGTATGAATTTGGGGACTTGGCACATTCTACATAACATGTATTATTCACTCTGTCTGACATTTAGTTGGGGCCTGAAATTGAACAATCTATAGGGTGCAAGGAATATTGGTTGGGACATATATAAGGCATAGACCCTATCCTCGTTCCTTTTTCATCTGGTAGTGGGGCATCCCCCTGACCGAAATTAAAAGCTATGGTAACTACCGCCTTCCCAGTGCTTCATTCTGAGACATTTTACCAGCTAAAATCTGGTGATACTTTTGAGCTAGAACGGGCGTAAAAATCAGGGAGTTAAAGTGGAGGTAAGGTGCAGTAATGTGCGATTTCCGCTGCAGTTTCTATTTCCAAGGACACACTCAAAGTCGGAAGAGGATGTGGCTTAATAGATAGAGTGGTCCACTTTGAAGCTGGGGAACCAGGTTCCATTCTGGGCAAATCACTTAATCTCCCCGTGCCTAAAATGAATGTGTCCGTCTGTAATACAAGTGGTGCTCATGTAAAGCGTTCTGATACCCTCGGGTCAATTCGTGCTATACAAAACTGCAAAAAAAATTTAATGATAAAGGACCAGATGTAGGTGGCCAAATAAAGATCGCTGAAATTCACATTTGCGATCGCTATTTGGCTGCGAGCAATGTAGGTGAGTTTAAACCTACTAGCAAAATAAGGAATCGCATTTAAGGAATCTCTAATTGTGATCCCCTAAATGCAATGTAAGTAGCACAAAAGAAAGTGCACTTTAGCCTTAAGGAATCACTAGTTACCACCAACTTCAAGTTGGTGGTAATTAGCAATTTCCTTTAAAAAAACACTTTTTGCTTTTTCAAAGTGCCATGTGGCACATATTCATGCCATTAGGGCATGTATGTGCACGACATGTGCCCACATGCACATTTCAGGGGTGTAACAGGGTGTCCTTTTGACACTCTGGCACCCTTGGAATAGCTCCCGTTATTTGCGATTCTTTAATAGCGAATCGCAAATAGTGAATATCTTCCCATTAATTCCTATGGCCCTCCTAGCCCATAGGAATGAATGGGTAGGTATTCCTAATTAGTGAATCTCAATTTGCGATTCGTTATAAAGGAATATTAAGGAATCGCTAATATTTTAGCGATTCCTCCCTACATTCAATTTTGCAAGTCCTTAATAGCGAATCAGTAAAATTTGCTATTAAGGATTCGCAAATTTTATTTTACCCTACATCTGGACCATAAACACTTGCCAAAATTACGGATACCCGTAGGAGGAATATTTTACTCGGTATTCCTAAAATTCTTGGAAGCAAAAAAGGTCTGCTGTGGAGACAGCTCAGTGGTTTAAGCTAGGATCGCAGCATCTGTGTCAAGTGCCCGAGTTTGCACCATGAATTATTATTTTAGTTATTTGAAGCGTTGTGGGCATCTGTTTGGAATTCGGAACACATTGCTTCCTATTAAAGATGGCAGGGAATGCACTGATTTTTAACTATCTGTGAATAGGACACCGAAGGCTGCAAAAACCTGCACTTATTGCTGAGTGCTACGTTCGCGTGCGTTTCCTGGGTTTTCATATTTTAGAAGTGGTTTATGTTCACTGAAATCGTATCTGGTCCAGGAGGGATTACTAATTTGCGAGTTTACAGGACACCTTCCTGTCTCTGGGAGAGCTGATGTCAGAACGCACAACCATCCAAACACCGCACATCTTTATCCCTGCCGACTCTTCTCTGTAAAACAAGAAACTGAAAACAAAGTGTTTCCTGCCTGACACGATCTTGTCCCAGCGGGAGTGTTTTGCTTCTCTTCCTAAGACCCAGTCCCCTTTTTTAGGTCGAGCCTAATCAGCGCAGCTAAAATTTGCAGCATTGAAAGGACCAAAAAAAAGACATTATTTATTGTTAATGCTTTTTTTAATATGGTCGGTAAGTTGTATATAATGCTTTCTTGGTCATATATAAGGTAACAAACATGCTTCTGACACTTCTTTATTATAACTTTTCAGCATCTGTACAGCACAGCTTAAAGACATAGGCAAAGTCAATATCTCTGGCTAAACACTTATAAGGACCCAAAGGCGAGACCTATTGGCTATGCCAATGCTTGTTTTTATACTTGGACGGAGTCAATCTCTCCACAATATTTACAACAACAAAAGAATATTCTTCGGTACAGTACAAATATAGCAAAAATCAAGCGTAACCATCTGCATGTATGCAATGTTATCTGCTACGTGCTCTCCAACAAAGGGATTATTCCAAATCCATTAAATGTCTGGGAATCGCAGTTAACAAAATTGTTCAAAAGTTGAATATATGAATTACTAAGTTTTGTTAAGTACAATTTCTAAATGAAAAGATTTATATTTTAGTAGACAAATTGTTTAATTTGATTTAAAATATTATTGAGCAAAATGCACATTTTTCCATGTCCTCCCGGTGCATCTAAAATCCTTAATACTTCATAACCTAAATTGTTGGCCCAGGAACAATTTTTTAGGTAAGCAAGAGCTGGTGCATCAGTCTACAAAAGCTTAAAAGGGTATTCAATCTAGTAGGATGGACACACCAGCTATGAGGAATTACGATATAATGTCTTCAGTGAAATATTTAACTTAGGCTACTATTTAGTGTCGTTGCTGGTCTTTTAATAGTGTTATTATAAAAATGATTGGCAGCAGATGATGTAGCATTGTGAATTTGGCTAGATTTAGGAGCTCCGATTTCTTGAAAAATGGGCAAGTTCTGGTGCTTCAATATTTTTACACATTTACAGATGACATTAGCTGGGAACGTTTGAAGGTATGGACTTCCTTTGGAAGAAACATAATCTCCCTCCGAGATGGCTGTTGAGAATTGGGAAAATAGGGAAATTGTTGAACTCTCCTAGGCACAGGACAGGGTTTTTTTTACTTTTTCTGCACTTCAGGAGCATTTCAGTGTGTTTTTTTTTCTTTTAATAATGGACTGGAATACAAATAACAGAAGAGGAATGAAGCTTCCTGGATACGCACATGATACCAAGTGCCAACAAGTTAAGGAGAATTCAGAACAAAACCATGTGTCAATTATACCTTACCCCGGAAAGAGTGCACATGAATGGTGGCAAGTTCCCTCAATATGCACTTGATTCAGGCAGGCTTCTGAGTCTTGGAATCACATGATTTTTTTTGGTCCATGATTGGAGAAATTTGGGGACAAAGTTTTCTTCCAAGTTAGCAATAGCATCTGGATTACAATCCCACCAGAGAAAAGATGTACTTACATTTGGGATGCTGCAGCTATTCTAGCAATTCAAAGAAAATCAGACTATTTGGCTTTTAAGGGATCCCTAGTAGCAAGTTCTGTAATCACTTAGGACCTGATTATGCGTTTGGCGGTCCTGGAGTGGGCCTCCACGCCAGCGCCCTACTCCAAGACTGCCGAACCCATATGCAGACCGCCCACAGTATTCCGAGTAGAATCCTGGTGGGCGGTCCTGTAGCGGTGGTCCCATGGAGGTTCCTTTTAAAAGGCTTGTATGTAAGCCTTAGAAAGGCACCGCCATGGAACCGCCACAGCGTGTTCCAGCACGGTATGGCCTGTGCAGTCCCTGCCCTGCTGGAACTGGGGGTGAAAACAGACAGGGGGCACAACATGTACCCCCATGCATGCACCCCAGTGCAAAGAGGTCCCAGTGGTGCCTGTAGGGGCCCCTTAGTTTCCTCACTCCCACACTTTTCATGGCAAACTCACCGAAATGAAAACTGTGGCGTGAGTAAACTCATAATGTACTTGCCGGTGCTGTAGAGGCACCGCCAAGCATATTATGGGTCTCAGACAGCTGCAAGAATGCCAGAAGCGGCCCTATAGCAGTCCAACCACATAACTCGTAATGTGGTCACCGGTCCGCCAGTGCGGCAATAGCCGAACTGCCACCATTGGTTTGGCACGGTCTCGCGGTCTCTCTCTCTCTCTCTCTCTCTCTCTCTCTCTCTTTCTCTCTCTCTTTCTCTCTCTCTCTCGTCAAAAATGTGGAGGAAGCCAGAGAAAGGATTGAGAAGTACCACATGGATGAGTTATAAACTTTAGCCATACCAATAACGCTACTTCTGCACACTATAGACCTTGACCCTGATTTGAACTCCACCTTTACCCTAATCTCCAGACCCTTACCACTGACCCTAAATGTATCCCCTAAACCTTAACTCTACTCCCTCTTCTATTCTTTACAACTTATATGGCTTGCTTTCTGTGAAGTTCAGTGGAATACTGCTGGCCTTATTTATGAGACATTGCAACACTTTTGCGCAGCTTGTGCGTCACTTTTTGCGATGCACAGGTGGCAATAAAGAATGTGCTATGTTGCGCCCTATTTACAAAGTGACGCATCTAGGCTGATGCCTCACTTTGTAAACCCCTGTGCTACATTATACCTGCGTCAGGTATAATGTATGCAGGGTGGGCCTTCCCCCGCATCCAAGCCTCATAGAAGTGGTCCATTGAAATCTATAAGATTTCACTGTGCCACTTCTAGGATGCCATTGCGTCAAATCTTTACGCCTGCCTCACAGCAGGGGTAAGGTTGACTCAGTGCTATATTCATAGCCCTTTCCCTGCATTGCTGGAGTTGGTCATGCTTCCGACACAACTCCAGCAATGCGTCAGTTTTGCACCGACAGATACGTCAGTAATACTAATAATCTAGTAATTCGAATGAGTAATTCTAATAATCTGTCATTCCTTGCGACATGATGCGTCATACAGTAAATATGACGCATCAGTCATGTCGCAAGGAGGGCGCATTGAGAAGGGACATATTGCTGTTTTCATGCAGGTATGCGTCACTTCTCACAAATAAGGCCCTGAATCTTTTCATTAAATTTGGTGCTTTGAATGAAAGCCATCTCTAGGGTGACCACCCGTACAGATGCTCCAGACCCAAAGGCATCATGATTATCTTTCGATGGTACAATGCCAACAAAACAGATGCTGAAGATAATGTCATCTATCTTAGTTCAAGTTTGGGGATTTCCTTCATTCATTGGCCGGCACATAAATAGATGTAAGTAATAATCTGGTAATTGAATAGTACAACTCAAATGATTGTAAAACTTCACCATCTTCATCCTTTGTAAATCTCTGCTTGAGTGTGGTGAACTCAGTTTACGAAATCCGCTGTTACACATTCCGTTCTAATCTACAGTCCATTGACTTCGGCATCGTGCACAAAATGATTGAGCCACACCCCTTGAACAGCTGGACTGTCCTATTCTGGTTTTCATGCCCTTCCCTGGTGCCCTTTTGTGCTGCCATACTCAGGCCGCGTAAAAGGCTCCACTTCGAAAAACTGCATTTGCAGCCAAGCTTGGTCCCATAGCACACACCTCCAAGGGTTTGTTTAGGATGTGTGAGTTCTGATGGAATGATTGGGATCACTTATTTCTAAAAACTGAAGTAAGACACCAGACCCTCCCAGTCTCTACATGAACAGGAATTCCTGGCTCCCCCCCATACCCCTTTTGGGACTTCCAGGTCTTTTCCCATCTAAAGCACATGGGGGACATCCCACCCCAGAAGGATAGTCACCATCTAGGCCATGTGTTTTACTGTGAATTCTCAACATATGATCAAAACTGTGTTGGAATAAGATTTTTCGCGTTGGTGGTTTATTACATCTGTATGCTTTCTCTGAAACATCAGTTGACCATGCATCAGTGCTTAATTTGAGCCACAGGTTTGCGGTACTCAGCACCATCGCTTAATAATGAACACCGGCACTTATAGAGCGAACTCTAGCCAGAGGTATTGGAGCATGGACACATTCATTTTTTGTAAGCACAGGAGTTCTGTTTTAGGCCGCGCTAACAGGAGAAATGGGCTGGTGCAAGCTGCCTCCTAACGAGAGACCCTGCACTTTTTATTTTTACAAATTAACCACTGCCATATATACAGCAGAATACAATAGTATATGGTATTCTTTTATGAGAAAATGCTGGGCGAACTGTTTGCTACTGGGCATAGCCACTTCGGTCTGGGAAAATTTTGAAACACACTCCCTGGACTGGTACTTCCTACTCGTGGGGGTGTGGTTTGTATGGGGCTAAAAGTCAAGGATGGACAAAGTCAGTTCAATAAACAAGCAAAGGCAAAGCCAATTGGTCTCACCTATGAGAGCTATTGGATTTGGCAATGTTGTGTAGCCATGGAGTACAGCAACGTAACTGCTTTGCAGTGTAGCCAAAACAAATTTTAAAAAGCACTATTATGTAGTCAAGGCTAGTGCACTTTTTTTAAAGCGCATTAGCGCTGGATGCATCATAGTCTCTTTTTTAATTACTATTTTTAGCCGTGCTGCTCATCGGCCACATTGCTATACAGCATGGCTACAAGGCATTGCCAAAGTCAGCAATGCCCATGCTGTACAACAGGAACAAAAAGGCAATAGCAGAGCAAGTAGTCTCAATGGCAAGATCGATTTGCTTTGCCATTTCTTGTTAGGTCTCGGCACAACACCTCGGTAATTACGAGAAAACCAGTTAATCTCCCCTTGCATGACAAAGATGAATTACCATGTCATTTAGCAAAAAATCCTGTAACAGAAAAATCCTATGACATAAAGAAAGCAATTGTGCCCATGTTCATGTCTTAGTGAATGTACATTTGGAAGCAGATAACATCTGTTGTCACAATAAAAACAGATAACATCTTCTGGAACAATAAACATCCATTTGAAAGGAGAAAACGGCTTCTTTGAAGTGTGTGTGTGGCATCGTAAAACATACCCACAAATGGCAAGAGGTTCAACAAGGACAACAGGAAAATAAAAAATAAAAATGATACCACAATCACAAATAACGCGCTCAGAAGAAAGAAAGCAATCAAGCTGAAGCGATCAGTACTTGGTCCAACGAAAAGGAGAGGAAGTAAAGCCAGCACGCACTGGCCAATTAGAATGTAGCAAGTAAGAGTGACAGTGAAGCCAATGAATGTTAAGCAGTAGGCGGGCTGCAAGCCCCTTGTTGTATACAATATCTCCTGCAAGTGGGAGGGCATGCAGTGGAAGCGTTGTCGCTGGCGAGACCTCAGAAAATGTTTAAATAAACATGTGAAATTACTAAAAGAATGGTTTGTACAAAGTATGTTTTTCCATATACTGAGTGTAACCTAAAGTGCTTTCTTTATTGATAATACCATAAATATTCATTTTTTTCCTTTTCTTTTCTGAGGCCCCTCCATCCAACTGTTCTCAAAAGTGTCAGCCAGGCCAGATGAAGAGGGTGAAGGAATACAACTCTTGTTGTTACGAATGTGAGAGTTGTCCGGCTGGATTCTTCCAGAACATCAGTGATGGTAAGCACCAGTAAGAAGTAGCTTCAGGTCCTCAACTACCTTTTAGGGTTAGTGGTCATGGTGTGAAAGTCATAAATTGAATTGTGAGCAACACAAAATTAATATAAGCGTAGGGCAGGACTGTTAAGGGCCCGATTCACAGAATGAATTTAGGACTCAATCCTAAACTTACTACTATTTTGGTATTCACAGAATGGACTTACTCATTTCGGTATTCACAGAATGCACTTACTCATTTCGGTATTCACAGAAGGCACTTACTCATTTCGGTATTCACAGAAGTAAGTAGTCCTAACTTTAGGACTCCTAAATGCCTTCTGTGAATACCGAAAGTCTTAATATTAGGATTTTTCTCAGTTTAGTAGTAGTAAAGTTAGGACTCCTAACTTTAGGACTCCTAAATGCCTTCTGTGAATACCGAAAGTCTTAAAATTAGGATTGTTCTCAGTTTAGGAGTCATAAAGTTAGGAGTCCTAACTTTACTACTACTAAATTGAGAAAAATCCTAATTTTAAGTCTTTCGGTATTCACAGAAGGCATTTAGGAGTCCTAAAGTTAGGACTACTAACTTCTGTGAATACCGAAATGAGTAAGTGCCTTCTGTGAATACCGAAACGAGTAAGTGCATTCTGTGAATACCAAAATAGTAGTAAGTTTAGGATTGAGTCTTAAGTTCATTCTGTGAATCGGGCCCTTAGACTTTAGATCTAAACATAGACTCCAGGTCTAAACCTGGACTTCAAGTCTAAACTTAGACTTCAGCTCTAAGTTTACCTTTGTGAATCGGACCCTACTCTATTTTGAATAAACATCAGTCTTGTCTCATGCAAAGCTCTATGATACAAGCAAAGAGTCTTCAACCTAATAATTATTTGGACAGGGAGCCAATGTAAGGTCTTTAAATGATCTGATATGCTGCACTCCGGAGATCAATTTAGCAGCACTCTAACTGCAACATTTTGTATCTGTTGTAGGCTTTGAAGCACGTTATTTGGAAGCCCTAAACACAAAGAGTTGCAGCAGTATTAGAAAACAGCACAACTCACCGATCTTCTACTCCCTTCTGGTAGCAAAGGGATCACTTTTTGTAGCATTTGTAGGTGATGAAATCAGGAACCCCAGTTGATAAAAGACAAGACTGAGGTCTTCCCATCACATTTCTTGCAAGTTACTCTCTCAAAACAGACTTGGCAGAATCTTTTGACAGGGTACTGTATGTGATCCATCAATATAATACATCTCATATACATTTTGGGGCATTCAATATTATATTGGACAATAACAGGGACCAATCCACAGCACATATGGCACAACCCACCAGGGTGCATGGCGTCCTCCTTCAGTTGATAGTGATGTTTAATCTAGAAAAAATGTGGAACCCACATAATGGGGAGGAACATGTGTGGTCTTCTAGTCATTGATCCAAGATTAATTTTCAAGGGTATAAATGTGGCAATTGGCAGAACACTTATCCCCATGGATGAATGGCGTGTCTTATCTGCCACATACTCTCTCGGATCACTCTCCTGTCTTACTGTACCAGGGAATGACTTTGGGGATCCTACCTACCTTTAGGTTTCCATCAGAATCAGAGAGTCTGCTGGATGCAGCAGGGTAGGGTGCATATTCTCAGAATATGTTTGCCAAAGCGGACCAGAGTGCTTAAACCCATTAGGGATCAGCTAAATTGTCAAGACAAGCCTGTATCTGATCTTCAGAAGTGTATAAAAACATGGTAGCTCCACAGTTGCTGAAATTAGTCAGACAAATCTGTCATTTGGATGGACAGCTGACGGTGAGGTAAGATTCTTGAGTAAAGACACAGAGGCACATAGATTCGTTGAAGGCTAAAGACCCAGTAGGACCTCTGACGTGGGTTTGTAGAAAAAATTACAGAGAGTGAGCCATAACTTTAACTCATAGACATGGACACCTAGCAATGTGCACATAGAGTTTAGGAAGTGGTTTTATCAGACAGTTATGTGCCTGCACTGGAACACTTCACATCCCAAGTAGAGCGATTGATCACTCTCCCGCTTTCCCTAGCAAGGTGAATTACTATCTTACGATGGTGAGAGTACCAACCCTGCTGTATAGTGCTTTTTCAAACCACTATGCTCTTCATTAAGGTTGAAAATGAGCAGATAAACAACCATGCCTTAAATGGGCCAGCTTATCACTTCCATTCAAAAGGGAGGGTTTTTTGGTGCCAGACCTAGAATATTATTATCTTGGGGCATAAGCCCATCTTGCAAAATACTTTTATAGTCCATATAGATGCAATCCACACCTGTCTGTTGAAGACCACGTAGACACAGGCACATTTCAATCCATAGTGGCTGTCAAGCTCCCTAAACCAGCCTGGCTAATGCATTTGTTGAGACGTACTGCATGGACCTGGAGATCAGCTGGCAGCAAAACAGGCTACACCTCTACATATTCTCCAGCTGGCCTGCAGATGGGTAATTCCATGTTCCCCTGGCTATTGTGGAAAGAGTGTTGGGTGCACTGAAAAAAGAGAATGATATAGATTAGGTAATTTGTCCGGGGAGTTCTTTTTTTGTCACTTCATCGTTGAAGGGGTGATTTGGATGTGTCCCATTCGAGATGATGATCTAATTTCTGGGAAAATAGAAAGTGAGGAACATATGCTGCAATGTTCCTGCTGAACCTGCTAAATACACTCCATTTACATGAATAATGCTTGGCCGAAACAGGCAAAACCAAAACCAAAGGGGATGATGGACGGAGTGTTGAACTTTGCAAGCACTCACCCCCAGTCAACTGATCTGGGTTTAATCCATCATCATTAGCTCACTCAGCCACCCTAGTTCAGCCATGGCCATATGCAAATCAGTCTGACCCTGTGCCTCATGGGAACAGTTCAGCCCGAACTGCCAAGCCATATCTTCCCTGGACCGGAAACAAGCATCCTGGGACCGGTTTCTGGCTAATCAGCCGTCATCAGCCAGGCTAGCTTGAATCCAGAGGCAAAGTGATCAAGTGACCCACGTCTGGGCATATCCTGCCAACTTAGGGCGAACAAAGCAAAACCAAAGGAGATGATGGACGGAGTGTTGAACATTGCAAGCACTCACCCCCAGTCAACTGATCTGGGTTTAATCCATCATCATTCTTTAGCACTGTGTTCCTTAGCTGTAGAGTTTGTTAGTGAACGTTTGTCTGTACATTACACACCCTGCACGGAGACTATGGGCTAAACATTTGAGAAGTCCCAGGCTGAATGCATCTCTTTAAATTACAGCCTTAAATTATTGCATTACTAAGTTCTGACACACGTGTTCTATGACTGATGCGAATGACAATAACAATCCCGCGACGAGTCCTCTTGTTTCAGATGGGTGCTTCAGCAGCCTGATTTTCTACATCGGTAGTTCGGTTGTCCTGGTGTTCAAGACTATTGTATTAATATTTTTGACGCTATGTCCAAACATTTTCAAGTCACCATCACTCCTCTGGTTGCATTACTGGGCTTTCTAGCTGAGGTTCCAAGGCTAAAGAGAAAGCTGATTGCTCTGGTGCTACTTCTGGCCAATTTTATTATAGAAATGTCATGGTCTCCCCAATACTACAAGACTGAACTTGAGATGCAGCTTTCTGCAACAATTTTCCTCAATCCATCTTGTTAATATTCATCCTTGTGATATATATATATATAACTCATCTTTCCGCATCAGATCCCTATCAGTAACTGTATGGTGTATACTGCATACATACTTGAGGACCCATCCGAACTAGGTAGAGAAATCTGACTACTATAAGGTCCTTGTGGGACACTTAATACATTACACTGATATCTACAGATGCCATGATGTAGAGAGAGAGACTGATTGCTGCCATTTGCAAGATGTATGTAATGTGAACCTTTTATATGCAACATTCATCAATGACCTGCAAACTTTTCTCTGTATATGAGATTGCCATATATCTGGCATTTCATTTGAAGTTGTCATTGGTTCTATGAAAATTATATATAAAATAATATTTTAAAAAGCAGCTTGATTGGTTTGCATTTTCCAGGTAGTGTTGCCATAACTTGACTGTGCATGAGATGCTCTACATTATTTAAATTCCTTCCGTTTGTGTCCTTCCTAGATCCTCATAGGTGTACTCCCTGCCCCTCCCACCAGTGGTCTGATGAGAAGAGCACTGAATGCCGGGATCGGACCCTTGAGTATCCAAGCTGGGAGGATGCGGCCAGCATCCTGGTGGCCATCCTGACAGCCCTTGGTCTTATGCTCGCTGCAGCCATTGCCGTCATCTTCATCTGGAAGCGCCACACACCAGCTGTCCACAGCGCAGGATTCCTCCCATCACTCCTGATGCTCTTCTCTTTAACATGTGTCTGCTGCAGCTTCTACTTCTTCATTGGTGAACCAAGTCTTCTCCAGTGTCGAATCCGGCAGCCATTGTTTTCCGGAAGCTTTGCCGTCTGTCTCTCAGTGCTTCTCTCAAAATCATTGAAGGTGTCCAACATGAGTTTACCTAGAACCTGTGTTTGTGGCCCTTATTACATGTATGTCTCTGTTCTTATGAACCTGTGCATCCAGGTGGGACTTTGCTTCTCCTGGTACTTCTGGAATCCACCCGTTGTGGTTCAAAACCCCAACATTTCAGCATCCACTCTTCTAGTTGAGTGCCAAGAGGGTTCCTTAACCGGGTTTGGTCTTCTGATTGCTCACAATGGTGTTCTGGCCATCACCTGCTTCATGCTGAACTTCATGGGACACAGCCCAGGTAAAACCTACCCCACGACCAGGAATATCACCTTCTCCATGCTCATATACTTCATAGCTTGGGCATTTTTCATCCCTGTCCATGTGACATCCAAGGGGAAGAATGTCCCATTCTTCCAAGTCGGCTCGGGGTTAATAAGTGTCTTTGGTGTCCTTGTGGCCTACTTCACGCCGCGGTGTTACATCATGATGTGCAGACCAGAACTAAATGTGCACCTCTACTTTCAGAGCTTCAGACAGGAGACCTTGTCTACCCTAGGAGATACAACTTCTTCAGACCCGGGTCCAAGAGAATGACAGAAAAAAATATAAAAACTGTTCTTGCCAGGGTTAGTAGTGCCACAAGATCAAAACCACCCATGTCCCGTGATTTATTAAATAATGTCAGAGTATGAATAGGAAAAAATTGTGTTGTATAATATTTGCATCCTCTGAAATAATTTTGAGAATACCAGTGTTTACCCTGGAGTTAGCTGCTTCAGTTACTTATGTACAATTGAATAAAATATATTTACTTCGTTATATCTTTTTAAGCAGCAAAAGGGGACACAATTGATGTTTTCATTGATTTCCAGGGATTTGTTTTCTAAAACATTGATCAGTTTCTTGATTGAGTTCAGGTGGGCCCTAATGTATGTTTACTCTTTCCCTAAAGCAATATACTGTAGTGGGATATGAAGGTTTTGCCTCTAATTCAATGGAACACTACAATTGAGCTCCATCGGTCTCCTCCTCTGTCTCTCATCGCTCTGTAGTAAATGCAAGGCTACATATCCAGTCCTTTACTAAACTCCTAAATAAATAATAAAAAGTAAGTATTCATTTGCATCCTACCTCTCAACTTCCCACCATCTTAATCCACTCATTTTGATGAGATCACCCCCTTAAACAACTCGACAATTTTCAGTTTGCAGGAGGCAGAATGATTCACTTGGCATTTGAAAACGTAGTGTATCAGACGTATCATTTGGCATAAAAACATTAAAGTATCCAAAACGTTTTAGTTTCTGGTACAGTAAAATAGAAGACATTTTGGTCTATTTAAAAAAAAAAGGTAAAATAGCATGAACCATTTTATTTTTTTTGTCAAATCTGTTTTTATTGATTTAAGTTTACACTTAACACACAAGATGATGGACGGAATGTTGCACAATGGCAAAACATTCACCCCAGTCACAGATCTGGGTTTAATCCATCGTTATTTTGCTCACCAAGCCACCCCAATTCAGACATGGCCATATGCAAATCCGTCTTGACCCTGTGCCTCATGGGAACAGTCCAGCCCGAACTGCCATGCCATGTCTTCCCTGGACCGGAACCAAGCATCCTAGGACCGGTTTCTGGCTATCAGACGTCTTAAGCCCGGATAGCTTGACTCCAGTGGCTTAGTGAGCAGGGGACCCACGTCTGGGCATACCCTTCCCACATAGGGTGAACAGCAAAACACACAAGATGATGGACGGAATGTTGCACAATGGCAAAACATTCACCCCCAGTCACAGATCTGAGTTTAATCCATTGTTATTTTGCTCACCAAGCCACCCCAATTCAGACATGGCTATATGCAAATCAGTCTTGACCCTGTGCCTCATGGGAACAGTCCAGCCCGAACTGCCAAGCCATGTCTTCCCTGGACCGGAATCAAGCATCCTAGGACCGGTTTCTGGCTATCAGTCGTCTTCAGCCAGGATAGCTTGACTCCAGTGGCTTAGTGAGCACGGGACCCACGTCTGGGCATACCCTTCCCACATAGGGTGAACAGCAAAACGCACAAGATGATGGACGGAATGTTGCACAATGGCAAAACATTCACCCCCAGTCACAGATTTGGGTTTAATCCATCGTTATTTTGCTCACCAAGCCACCCCAATTCAGACATGGCCATATGCAAATCAGTTTTGACCCTGTGCCTCATGGGAACAGTCCAGCCCCAACTGCCAAGCCATGTCTACCCTTGACCGGAATCAAGCATCCTAGGACCGGTTTCTGGCTATCAGCCATCTTCAGCCAGGATAGCTTGACTCCAGTGGCTTAGTGAGCACAGGACCCACGTCTGGGCATACCCTTCCCACATAGGGTGAACAGCAAAACACACAAGATGATGGACGGAATGTTGCACAATGGCAAAACATTCACCCCCAGTCACAGATCTGGGTTTAATCGATCGTTATTTGGCTCACCAAGCCACCGCAATTCAGACATAGCCATATGCAAATCAGTCTTGACCCTGTGCCTCATGGGAACAGTCCAGCCTGAACTGCAAAGCCATGTCTTCCCTGGACCGGAATCAAGCATCCTAGGACTTGTTTCTGGCTATCAGCCGTCTTCAGCCAGGATAGCTGGACTCAAGTGGCGTAGTGAGCACGGGACCCACGTCTGGGCATACTCTACCCAAATAGGGTGAACAGCAAAACTCACAAGATGATGGACGGGATGTTGCACAATGGCAAAACATTCACCCCCAGTCACAGAACTGGGTTTAATCCATCGTTATATTGCTCACCAAGCCACCCCAATTCAGACATGGCCATATGCAAATAAGTCTTGAACCTGTGCCTCATGGGAACAGTCCAGCCCGAACTGCCAAGCCATGTCTTCCCTGGACCGGAATCAAGCTTCCTAGGACCGGTTTCTGGCTATCAGCCGTCTTCAGCCAGGATAGCTTGACTCCAGTGGCTTAGTGAGCACGGGAACCACGTCTGAGCATACCCTTCCCACATAGGGTGAACAGCAAAACACACAAGATGATGGACCTAATGTTGCACAATGGCAAAACATTCACCCCCAGTCACAGATCTGGATTTAATCCATTGTTATATTGCTCACAAAGCCACCCCAATTCAGACATGGCCATATGCAAATAAGTCTTGACCCTGTGCCTCATGGGAACAGTCCAGCCCGAACTGCCAAGCCATGTCTTCCCTGGACCGGAATCAAGCATCCTAGGACCGGTTTCTGGCTATCAGCCGTCTTCAGCCAGGATAGCTGGACTCCAGTGGCTTAATGAGCACGGGACCCACATCGGGCATACCCTTCCCACATAGGGTAAACAGCAAAACACACAAGATGACGGACGGAATGTTGCACAATGGCAAAACATTCACCCCCAGTCACAGATCTGGGTTTAATCCATCAATATTTTGCTCACCAAGCCACCCCAATCCAGACAAGGCCATATGCAAATCAGTCTTGTCCCTGTGCCTCATGGGAACAGTCCAGCCTGAACTGCCAAGCCATGTCTTCCCTGGACCGGAATCAAGCATCCTAGGACTAAGCATGGGCGAATTTTGCGAATTCGCGATCCGCGAATTTGCAGATTTGCGAATTCGCGATCCGCAAAATTCACGAATTTTTGCGAATTTGCGGATTTATGTTTTTTTTGCGTGTTCGCTGGGTTTTTTGCGTGTTCGCTGGGTTTTTTGCGTGTTCGCGGGAATTTTTGCGTCTTCGCGAGCCGCTTGCATAGCGAAGTTACCCATGCAGTCGTTTATGGGAGAGGGAGAGAGAGATAGATAGATAGATAGATAGATAGATAGATAGATAGATAGATAGATAGATAGATAAAGAGAGGGAGGGAAAGAGAGAGGGAAAGAGAGAACGAGAGAAAGAAAGAGAGGCCGGATCTCTGAAGGGCCAGATTCCTGAGTTGCCCCTACAGAATATACAGCTTTTTATTTTTAGCAAAATGCATATGAAAATTGTGCTGTAAAGGTCTCTTTTAGTTTAACCCCTCCTGACAACTCAAAATGGGTGTATTTGCCATCCTTTCCCTTCTTCCTGTTTTTTATATCTGTAAGTGCTTCCTGATGAGGTTTAATTCCTTGGACAGGTGCCTCGTTGCCTACTTGTAACTATTCTCTGACCCTGCTTCAAGGGTCAGAGCAGGGTCAGAGAATAGTTGCAAGTAGGCAACGAGGCGCCAGGAAGCAATTAGCAGCAGGTGTCCAAGTTGAAGTTAATTTGTTTGTAACCCTTTTGTAAAAGGTTACAAAGAAATTAGGTTCAACTTTTGCACCTGCTGCTGTAACCCTTGCTTGGCTAAAAATTCGTCCCCGCTGATTCACGGATTTTACCGCGATTTCGCGAGATTCGCGGATCGCGAAATCGCGGAAAATCCGCAAATTCGCCTGTGAAACGGATTTTACGCCCACCCTTACCTAGGACCGGTTTCTGGCTATCAGCCGTCTTCAGCCAGGATAGCTTGATTCCAGTGGCTTAGTGAGCACGGGACCCATGTCTGGGCATAACCTTCCCACATAGGGTGAACAGCAAAACACACAAGATGATGGCCGGAATGTTGCACAATGGCAAAACATTCACCCCCAGTCACAGATTTGGGTTTAATCCATCGTTATTTTGCTCACCAAGCCACCCCAATTCAGACATGGCCATATGCAAATCAGTCTTGACCCTGTGCCTCATGGGAACAGTCTAGCCCGAACTGCCAAGCCATGTCTTCCCTGGACCGGAATCAAGCATCCTAAGACCGGTTTCTGGCTATCAGCCGTCTTCAGCCAGGATAGCTTGACTCCAGTGGCTTAGTGAGCACAGGATCCATGTCTGGGCATACCTTTCCCACTTAGGGTGAACAGCAAAACACACAAGATGATGGACGGAATGTTGCACAATGGCAAAACATTCACCCCCAGTCACAGATCTGGGTTTAATCGATCGTTATTTGGCTCATCAAGCCACCCCAATTCAGACATGGCCATATGCAAATAGGTCTTGACCCTGTGCCTCATGGGAACAGTCCAGCCCGAACTGCCAAGCCATGTCTTCCCTGGACCGGAATCAAGCATCCTAGGACCGGTTTCTGGCTATCAGCCGTCTTCAGCCAGGATAGCTTGACTCCAGTGGCTTAGTGAGCAGGGGATCCACATCTGGGCATACCCTTCCCACATAGGGTGAACAGCAAAACACACAAGATGATGGACGGAATGTTGCACAATGGCAAAATATTCACCCCCAGTCACAGATCTGGGTTTAATACATCGTTATTTTGCTCACTAACCCATCCCAGTTCAGACATGGCCATATGCAAATCAGTCTTGACCCTGTTGCTCATGGGAACGCAACCCTGTAGCGGCCCACTAATTGTGTGCCAGTATATACCCAACCTAGGGCAATTACATAGCATATGTAAAAATCCCACCCCAGCTCGCTACACCTAGGGCACAGTGCATTGTTACAATGAAAATACCTATTAGTCAGCTCAGGTGTGAGGTAAGCCCTGTGGACGATGAATAGCTGGATTTGGCGGAACTGCATGTTTCTGGGGATACGCACTGCACTTTTAAGTATCCTTTCCCACTCCTTATCCACCAGTGGCCGCCCCAGGTCCAGTTCCCATTTGCGGTGGAGTGGGTCTAAACTGAAAGCCGCATGCGCCCGCAACGATGCTGTAAACCAGCGGACCAGGTGTCTGCCTCTCCCCATGATGTGCAGATATTGCATGGTTAGATGCTGACTGGGCTCCGTGGTCATGTCCCCCCATTTGGCAGTCAACCTCGCTTTCAGAGAACGATGCGCTAAAAAAAACCCAGGTGGGAGCCCCTCCTCTGCCACCAGGGTCTCGTATGTTATGAACTCACCGTCCCGGTATAAATCCCCAAGTGTGCAAATATCAGCCTCCCACCATTCCGCAAGCATAGGAGCCGTAAGCACCCCTCCACCACTGGGTGAACCCTCCAGAGGTATTGCCAGTGCGGAAAGGACGTTATTTTGGGTGAGATATAGAGCCCTCCGATTGCATTTGTATGCCACAGCTAAGAGGAGCGGCGTCGGCCGCGCAATGGTGGCGGCAGGGGGAAAGAGTCTGGTTATTCGTTCTAGCGAGTACGGCGGCAGTATTGTGGCCATATCATCCCTACCCTATCTGCCAGCCAGCGAGCAACCCATTGCAGCTGAGCAGCAAGGTAGTAGTGTTTGAAACAAGGAGCAGCTAGGCCTCCCTGATCCGTCTGTAGATATTACTTTGCTATTGCCACCTATGCCGAGCAGCATCCCAGATAAAGTCCCGTAACATCCTATTGAGCATGTTAAAAAAGGCCGCCGGAATAAATAGAGGCAAATTAACAAAGTACTACAGGAGGCGAGGGAGCATGACCATTTTAGCGAGCGCCACCCTGCCTGCTCCAGAGGCACACCTGCGATTTAAGCGCCGTGAAGGCCCTCCCCAGGTTCCCATCAAACAAATCAGTTGGTTGGCGGTAGATCAGTATCCCATCCCCAGGTATCAGAAGGTACCCTCCCTCCATTGGACCTGTGTACCACCAGGAAAATATCCAGGGTCAGTGTTCCCCTCTTCAAAAGCGTAAAGACAGGATTTACCCGCATTCACTAGGAGCCCCAAGATGGTGGCGAAGGTCTGCAGCCGTTGGGCCATCTGTCCAGGTATGTGCCCCATGTCCCTCACATACACCAACAGGTCATCAGCGTAGAGTGACAACTGATGGACCACGTCCCCCAACGGTACACCATCCCCCAGAGTCGCATGTATAGCAACGGCTAGGGGCTCAATTGCCAGTGCGAACAGTAACAGGGACAGGGGGCACCCCTGCCTGGTGCCTCGGCCCACTGGTATAGCATCAGAGACGTAAGGGCCCAGTCGCACTCGGACTGTGGGGTTTTTGTATAGTAGGTCGACCATTTGGAGGAACCCCATGTCTAACCCATAATGCAGCAGCAACACCGGTAGGTAGCCCCATTCTAAGCAATCAAATGCCTTCTCCAGGTCAAGGATAAGACATCCCACCCTGGGCCACTCTTGTGTGGGTTCGGCTGCCACCCTAAGGTACCTCCGTAGGTTCAACAACATGCACCTCGCGGGGACAAACCCATTCTGATCAGCATGGACTAAGTGGGGAACCACCGGCACCAAACGTTCCAGCAGTACTTTTGCGAGGATTTTGTAATCTACATTAAGCATCGCCAGGGGCCTATATGATCCTAGAGATGTGGGGTCTCTGTCTGATTTAGGCAGGGAGACCAGGTATGCCTCCAGCATCGAAGGGGGTAACGACCCCTCCTCTACCACCGTGTTATATAACGCATGGAGTAATGGCGCCAGGGACTCACGGTATGCTTTGTAGTATTCAGCAGGTAAGCCATCCGGTCCTGGCGTCTTCCCAGACGCCATCGCCGTGATCGCCTCCCCAATTTCCTCTAAGGGGAGAGGCTCATTAAGTGCCTCCTTATGTTCCTCTGAGGCTGTGGGTAGTTGGATAGAGTCCAAGAACCTCTCCAGAAGATGCCTGGGGCCAATTCCTCTGGCTCTGTACAAGTTCTTGTGGATCTCGCGCTGCGTATACACCAGCGTCCCTTCCGCCGTGCAAGGTGCCACTATCGGGGCACGATTTCCCTCCTGTCGTAGCAACCAGGCCAGTAGGTGGCCCGCTCTATCGGCCCTGGCGTGTGTTCGGGCAGTGTGCGCCGCATAATTATGGCATCGCAGATGTTCCAGAAGTTCCCCGTGCTGGGTGCGGAGGTCTTCCAGCCGATGTGAATGTCTGCCCCCCCTTCTCCTTCACGCTCATATTGTAATAGCTTGGTTTCTAAGCGCGCAAGGGATGCTGATAGCGTCCTATGTATATTCCACATGGCTCCCAGGCAGTGTCCCCTGACAACCACTTTGTGGGCGTCCCATTCAACAAATGCGTTTCTCGCTGTCCCTTCATTAATAACGAAATATGTTAGAATAGCCGTTCCTATGGAAGAGCAAAACTCTAAGTCCTCCAGTGCGCACAGGTGGAATTGCCATGTGGGCACAGGTGGACGGTCTGTCTCCCAGCTGATCTGGAACCCATGGGGTTACGATCGGAGTGCATCCGCCCCAGGTATTATGATCGCGCAATAAGTGGGAGCAAAGACTGGGAACCCACCATCCTGTCTAACCGAACATGCAAATTGTGGACTGCTGAATAATAGGAGTAGATTCTTTCAGTCGGGTGGAGAATGCGCCACATGTCTTGTAGCGCCCAGTTAGAGAGCCAGTCCCTAAGCGCCTGCGCGTTGGACACGGCCGTTGTTGCGCGGAGAGGGGGGTACGATCTGTCCTAATGAATGTCCAGCACCATATTAAAATCCTCGCCTAGCAACCATGGGAGCCCAGCATAGGGGTTCAAGACCTGCGTCAGCTGTGTTAGAAAGGACGGCTGGTCTACATTAGGGGCATACACCGATCCCAGCAACATCTCTTGACCATTCAATTTCCCCCGCACAAGGATGTACCTGCCCTCCCGATCCACCACCACCTCTTCGCAGATGAAGGGAGTGCCTGCTCCTACCAAGATCAGTGTACCCTGCGCTTGCGCTGAAAAGGTAGTGCCGTATATTTGCCCTCTCTAACGTCCGCGAAGCCGGTCAAGCTCCGTATGGGTCATGTGTGTTTCCTGCAAAAGGGCGATACCCACTGAGTGCCGCTGGAGGTAGGAAAAGATAGAGTAACGCTTCGAGGGCCTGTGCATGCCACGTATATTCCAGGTCGCGATATTAGTGCATGTCATTGTTAATCCGGGTAATCAGTCGTGACTTGGGGCGCAGGGGCCGCACCAGGGGGTCGGTGCCATGGTCAGAGGAGAGCATATCAGTGTGCTGCAATGTAAACAACATAACAACTGCAAACAGTATAACAAATGGGGCGTATCCCCGGAGGGGCATCCGTCCAAACCTCAGAAACAACAGTTAATTGTGAGCTATCCCAGTGTAGTGCCTGGGGGGGGTGCGTGCGGTGACGGTGACTAATCTGCACTATTCCCCCTCCCATGCATCCTGTGTATACGGGAGGTGCATCAATGTGTCGTGATCTAGACTAGCACGCAGGTCCGGTGCGAGCCACAGTAGAGTGCCCGTGATTGTAGGTGAACTCAGCATCAAGCGCCGCAGATTCCGCCCACGCGGGGCTAGATGTCCCCTGGTGTTGCACAGGCACCCCATTAGACCCTAATGGCACCCCTAGTGTGCAGCGCAGCTTAACGACATGTGTGCAGAGATAGAAAATAAAACAATACAAGTCGCTACTTGCGTAAGTTGACCATGTCTGAACACAGCACAGCGTCATAATATCACATAATCTGGTCAGCAGTCTGTGGAGTCACCACTGGCAGGTGTAAGTCCGCCGAAATTACGGTGGACGGAAATTAGGAGGCACTGGTTCCTGGAGCACTCCGTATGTAGGCCTCCATGCGGTCGCTGCTATGCACAGTTCCAAGGGTTGCCACCGCCTCTAGAACTTCCCGACGTGCCATCCTGATTTTCTCCAGACTGGGCGCCACTGGGCCCGGCATTGCAGATTGGTGTGTCCCTCGCCGCCTACGTCGTCGGGGTCTTCTCTCCGTCAGACCACCAGTATCCGAACCCGAACGTCGTGGTCCTGTCCACAGCCCTGACTCCTCCAGCCAGTCCCACACTTCCGCCGGGGAGTCAAAAAAAACGGGTGCCCTCTTTCGTGACCACTCTCAGCTGGGCCAGAAACACTATGGAGTAAGGCTACTCCAGTTCCCTCAGTTGACGCTTCACCGCCATGTAGTTGCCTCTGCGCCATTGCACAGTTGCGGTATAGTCCGGGAAGAACATGATTCGACTGCTTCCCACATTCAGATTACCTGACTTCCGTGCTTCGCACAGCACCACGTCCCTATAACTGTAATTAAGGAGTCTGAAGAGGAACGGGTGGGGCCTGGCTCCCGGCCTGGGCTTCTGTGCTGGCACTCTGTGCGCTCTCTCCACGACAAACTGCTGCAACAGCTCCCCCTGGGGCAGAAGATCGCACAGCCAGCGCTCAACGTACTGCTCCGGGTTTCTGCCTTCCTCTCTCTCCGGAAGGCCCACCACGTGAATATTATTGCGGTGAGAGCACCCTTCCGCGTCTTCTATTCGGTCTTCAATCGCATGGACCCGGTCAATCATTTCTTGTAGTGCTGCAGTGTGACTCTGGGTAACGGGCTGAAGCTCCTGGATTGCTTGGCCATGTACCTCATCCTTCTCGGCCAGCTTACGGTGATCTGCATGGAGGAGGGTAAAATCTGATGTGACATTGTCAATCCGTGTTTCCAGGGACTCCTTGGTCTGTTCCAAGGTAGTGCCAATCCTTTCTACTGCTGCAAGCACAGAGTCCATCTTGGCCGCGAGGGCCGCCGCCTGTGTTTCCATGTCTCCACCATGGCGCGTTTGTGGGGGGTCCAGGCTCCCCACACGTGTCTGTCCTTGCTGCGACTTGTCCCGCAGCCGGCCCATCACAAGCTGTTGTGCCGTTGGAATTCGCAGTCGTGAATTCTGCGACCAGTTCCTCAGTGACCAGACTACCTGTCCCCGTGATTGGGAGGAAAACCGCCCACGTCGCGCCAGCCACAGGTACCGGGGGCTTCACCTGCGGGCTGCAACGTGCAATCTGCTCCCCCTCCGCGGTGCAGGGATCCCGTTGCTCCTCCTCACTGGCCCAGGGGTGCCGCACTGTTGCCCCAGCGGCTCTAGCGTACTCCCTGGCGGGACCTCTCGTGTTGTTCGCTATTAGTGTCCGATATGATGAGCCTAGGCACAGCTCGGCCCCACCAATAACACCGGGTAGATGCCCAACTGTCTCACTGAAGGCTACTGGGTCACTGGGCACTGCCTCCCTGTAGTACCTCTGCCGCGCGTTGCACAGCCTCTTTGAAGCTGCACCTTGTAAAGCTCTGGCCTTCCCTTCCGTGGTGATGCCACTGGTCTGTGTTCCACTGGGGCCACGCTCCTTGCCTCACAAGCAGGCGCCACTCTCCCAGTAGCACACCGGCTTGCTGATAATCAACTGTCCCTGGGCTCCCCTGCTGCTCCGCGGGGGCCCAGCACCTCTCAGGCCCCGCTTCTCAGTGTCCCACCACCTATCTCCAGGGGTGCCCCCTGCACCCGGGCCCGTCTCTTGTACTAGGGGTGCACCACACAGGTCTCTGTTCCGCTCGAAATAGCGTAGCCCTTATGATGGCGCCCACTCACTGCCTTACCAGTCTTCAGTGTCCCATGTCACTGCAGCAAACATTCCCCGTCTGCTCCCAGCCAGCCTCCACTTTCTCAGGGCACACCAAGCGCACCGTCTCCCAGTCTCCTTCACGCTGGGTAACTGCTCATAGGTTTGTCCACATTCTCACAGGCCGTTGCACTTCGCCCAAATTATTTGCCAGCGGGGGACCACTGTCCGCTCTGCCCCGTATCCCGCTCTTGACGTGCGCGGGCCCTCGATCTGCGGTAATGTTCCGCAGACGCCCGTCTCTTCTGTCAGCCTCAGTAGCAAGTCTCCCCGGGTGCCAACCAGGCCGCCTCCGCTGGCGCCCCACTTCTGCTGCAGGCCCGTGCCTCGCCCGGGCCTCACTCCTCACCGCAGTGCCCACAGACGGCGCCAATCGGCCCGGGTCTCCAGTTCATAGTGGGCTTCGGCAGCCCCCCACCTACACATCTACTCCGGGACTCTGTGGCTTGGCAGGGTCGAGACAGGGCCAGACCCCCAGCGCGCCTCCAGCAGTCCCGCGTTGTATGCCGCACTGAGGATCCAGCCTCAGGCTCCGGCGGCAGCTATTACCGCGCGGGGCACTTTGCACGCCTTCCCCTCCTAGGCCCGCTGCTCTCCCAGACCACGGTCCCTCTTCAGCGCTCAACAAGCTGCAAACCACCAGGCTGCACAGGCACCTCTCCGCTTCGCCGCACCAGTCCTGCACAGTGTGGGCACGGATGGCACCTCAGTAGGAGAAATCCCAGGATAAACAGGGGGTATCGGCCGGAATTCTAGCAACTCGCATCCGTCATGTTGTCTGACTAGCCCCGCCCCTATAGCATGAACCATTTTAGTTCATTGGATAGATGTTTGCCACAAGGGTGTGGTAAATAAATATTTACCGTCGGAATTTCTATGCAGTAAAGTTCAATAAAATAACTCAATCGTAAATAAGAGGCAAAATCCGTGATATCTGAGTTTTAAAAGGGGTTTTATTCCATAAAATGGAATGGTTCGAACCAGGGTATCATGTTCCTTTCACCATCAAGGATCAGGAAGGGATAGCACATATTTTATTGACAGAGTACATCATTTATAGTAAATGCATATGATGGTGATGGATACAGAAGGCGTAACAGCTGAGAGAAACGAGATAAGAACACATGTGCGTAACAGAAAGGCGTGTACGAGGGCGTACACAGAGGTGTGTGCTAGAAACGTCACATGAAAGTGTCACAAGTGGGTGGAAACATAACGGAATCTTGCAGTGTCAGCAGAAATCTGTAGCAAGGATGCGCGCGCAGCAGCATGACGTGTGACTGACGTGAGGCTGGAGGGTGCAGGGGACTTGACATTTAACACTAGAGGCAGGAGACAGAAGTCTGGCATGTCAGATCGACACGTTCCTAAATCGTATCTGATATCTTGTGTTTGGGGAACTATCTAGAAAGAAAGGTCTCTTGGGCAGAGGCTACTCTATACTGACTGTTAATGCGTGCATATGTGACTACGTGTCTATGTGTAATGATAGGGGCCATGGGCCTACCATGGTAACAGGAGCAATGAATTACTTGCATGGAGACAGAGAGGCCGGGCCCTTTGCTCTGCAGCCGGGGAATGTTTATCTATTCTGCTAGACTGGAATGTGTTTTCGAAGAGCTGAACTCGGCTATACTGATAACTCGAAAGCAAAATACTGTCTTTGGCAGGCAAGCAGGCCGAGCCGGGCACCGCTCGCCGCGCAGGGAGTAGAACAGAGGTCAGGGATGCATCCCACGTTGCAGCTTTCAGGTAGAGAACAGAAAGGGCTCGATGGCAGAAATCAGGGCCTAGCTCTGCAGGGCTAGGAAAACGTGGAAGTGCACCATGAAAAGACGTTGGCAAGGCATACTTAGGAACGGAATTATCGATCCATTCATGGTGGATCTGAAAGAGGACATGTTAACGTTTGACGCAAATGTATTTGCGTTTTCATAGCAGGTCGAGGAGGGAAGTTACATGCACTTTAAGCTCGTACATGGAGACGGTGGGGTTCACGTTAGGGGACACAATTGACCATAAAAATTCATATTACCTCATTCCCTCCTTGTCCCCTACGGACCCTTCATGATATATCAATCTTCATTAATCCATCTATTTGTTCATATAACATCATTTGCTCTTCTTTTTTCAGGCGGGTTTTAGAACGTGGACTTGGATGAGGAATACATGATGTGGCGCACAAGCCGCAAATCGCTGGCCCACATTGCATACATAGGCAACAACTGAATACTATGAGAAGGGCTATTCCGAGGAAGGATAGGACTTTCCAACCCCAGGCTGATAGCACGCTCCAGAACCAACCGGACCAAGTCCAGGTTCCTGGATTCTGGTGTATCTGACTTGCAATCTTATGGAGACGCGTTATGGCTTTATATACTGACGGTGCGTTTTCTGGAATGAAAACACAGCAACTCGATCCGATGACTCTACAGGCTCCGCCCCTATCGGCCAGGATGACGTCAAGAACAAGACGATTTTGAAGGACAACAAGTCTCATAGCAGACTGTTCCTCTGTTAAGTTGCCTAGGGCGGAAGTAGTTTCATTTACCACTGCTTCAAGGGTTCTGGTCAAGTGACGTATTGATTTACTATTGAAGACAGCTCCTAAATAGGGGAAGAAACCTTTATTGAAATCTGTATATCGTTCCCATGCCGTTTCAGTATAGTCGACAATCGGGAGTTCTCTCTTGGGTCTATTAAGTACTAGCCGGGAGTTCTTGTGATAGTCAGATGGAGCTAGAAAAACAGGTGGCAGAAGGAATGCAATGTAACATGTCCCATCCCAATCTAGTGGCAAACGTATATAGGCTGTATGACCACAAATGAAATAGGAATGGCGGGTAGCTTTGAATGTAGACTTGCCGTTATCATTGAAATCGATCACAGTAGTACATTTACTATGACCTAGGGGTACTGAACCATTCTTTCTGACACATAATTCGCCTTTGACTGGTAACACGGACATAGAGGGTAAGTCTGGACCTGTATCGGATTGCACATTCAGAATCATGAGGTTAAGTGTATAATTACCTAATCCATATACTTCATTTTCTAGATCGGTCCCTGTCCTTTGTGGAAGACCCTCCTTGTCAGGATAACATACTTTAAGCAGAACTGTATTCAGATTTCCCCATACCCAATTACCTTTGTAAACTATTGAATTAGAGTCTAAGGAATTTATTAAACTAAACCAGGCACCACAGGAACCATTATGTGTGAACGGATACGGGAAGAGGGGCAGGACTCCCTGGTATTTCTGATAGGGAGGAAGCCGGCCACATATCCAACAATTTGTAGCATTGCTGGACTGATGGGAATGATGTAACATACTGATAAAAGTATTGTTGCGCAGCGCAAGTCGGTAGGATAACTCGTGCGGGGGTAGTTCACTGAAAGTATGCTCGACAGTGCTATTTGGAAAGAGATGTGCATGTATGGAAATAGGGAAATACATGTGTAGCAGTAAACTTGCAGCAATAATCGTAAGACTCAGAAAAAACATAATCAATAATGTCACGATACAGTGACTACGAAGAGATTTACAATATTCATGTTTCTTGAGCTGGTTCTGTCTATCTCTCTCTCTATTGGGGTCTAGCTTGTACATGTCAGGAACCTGTCTAACCGCTTCACCTAGGGGAGGACTTAAACAATTAAACTGTCTGACTTGCTAGACCTCAACTTTAACCGATACTCCTGCTGAGGAGTTTTCTCTACCAGGGGGAGTTTCGTATCAAGTTCTGGAATGGGGCCGGGCTGGGAGTCTGTCTCTGGCTGAAGTCCATGATACTTTTTGATATGACTTGAGTGGAGCCAGCCCTTGCGGCCCTCCACTTTAACTGCTGTCCTTGTAGTTAATAAAACAAGCTTCGGCTCCTGCCAGCGGGGCTCCAGCGGACTCCTCCTGTCGAAGTTCCTGATAAAGACGTGGTCCCCTGGTGCAATCTCGTGTGGCTTCACCTCGGTGTTGTCGGGAAAGGCTGCAGCCACCTGTGAACGACAAGATTGTAGTGCAGACATCAAGGAGGCAAGGTAATCTGTCAGCATATTACAGTCAACATCTGTTATTTTACGAGGCAGAGGCGTCCCCCACATATTCGGTGGCCTACCAAAGACCACCTCGTACGGGGATAGCCCTGTTCTAGAGTGTGCAACCATTCTCATGTAAAACAATGCAACTGGCAGGGCGACTATCCAGTCTACCCCTTTCTCGGCACAAATCTTAGCAAGACGTGTTTTCAGTGTCTGATTGTGGCGTTCCACGAGACCTGCTGCCTCGGGATGTCGGACGCAGTGGAACTTCCACTGATATCCTAGCAGGAGTGATACCTGCTTCATTAATTCGGAAGAGAATGGCTGGCCGTTATCTGAATACACGACACGAGGCAAACCGTACCGTGGGAAGAATTCACGAACCAACTGTTTGGCAGTGGTCGGAGCAGTGTAATCTGGGACTGGATATGCTTCTGTCCAACGGGAAAGTGCACATACAACTACGAGGACGTATTTGAATCCTCGACATCGTTCCATCTGGATATAATCCATCTGGAGGACTTCAAAAGGGTGATCGGGAGGATTGAATCCACCTTGCTCTACAGGAATGCTTTTACCTGGGTTGAACTGACAACAGATCATGCAAGTACGCACTTTCTGTTTTGCTGCTGCTCGTAAATGTTTATTGTACCAGAGATTCTGTAAACTGTCTAACATGGCTTTTTCTCCTAAGTGTGCTGGACTGTGTGCAGTGTTGATCATAACTTGAACCATAGAGTCGGGGAGAAACCATGTGGCTTTTCCCTTCGTCATCCATCCCTGATCTGTCTGGATCCCTCCTAGTTCAGTCCATTTCTTTATTTCGTCTGGAGTAGCATGTGTCTGTATGTCAATTACATCTAGTGCGGGATCCTTAACTGTCATGCAATGTGTCGGTGTCGGAACTATTGTCTTTGTCATATCAGCTGCATGTGTATGAGTCAGAGCTGTGTGTTTCGCGGTTTGATCAGCCAGGTCGTTACCCTGGGAAATAGTATGTGTAACTTTAGTATGTGCCTTGCACTTCATGATAGCTATGGCTGATGGCAAATGTATTGCTTCCAATAATTCTTGAATGAGGGGACCATGCTGGATCTTGGTTCCGTGAGAGGTCAAGAAACCTCTTTCCTGCCAGAGTACACCGAAGTCGTGTACGACTCCAAATGCATAACGTGAATCTGTGTATATGTTAACATTCCTGTTCTTGGCTACTATACAAGCTCGGGTCAGAGCAATGAGCTCTGCAGCTTGAGCAGACAGTGTATCAACACGGTGTGTTTCTTTGACTTCAGTTTCAGTGGTCACTGCATATGCGGCCACTAATTCTCCTGTGCTTGTTCTCATACATGAACCATCTACGTAAAGTGTCAGGTCTGGGTTAGTCAGTGCAACATCTGTCAAGTCTCGTCGGGGCTTTGTTACTGCATTAATGATCTCTATACAGTCATGTGGAGCTGAATCTGTAATGTTCGAAGGTAACAATGTGGCAGGATTGAGTATATTACAACGTCTGATTTCTATGTGTGGCTGGAACAATGTCAATTCATAACCTGTCAGTCGTGCTATAGTCAAGTGTTGTGTCTGCGTTCTGTTTAAAAGAACTTCCACAGAGTGTGGAACTTGTACTGTCAGGGGATGTCCTAACACTATAGAATCACTTTGTCGGATTGCTAAGGCTGTTGCTGCAACTGATTGTAAGCACGCAGGCAGGGCCTGGGCTACTGGGTCTAATGTACTCGAAAAATAAGCACACGGCTTATGTGAACCTGCTTGGTCTTGTGTGAGGACAGATAATGCTGTGCCATCACGTTCTGTAACAAAAAGAGTAAAAGGTTTGCTGTAGCATGGCGTTGCTAAAACTGGTGCTTGACATAATGCTTTCTTTAATTCATCAAAAGCCTGTGTGTGTTCCTGAGTCCAAGGGAGGACAGTCGAAGTCGCTGCCTCCTGTGTTGTCAACTGTGTCAGTGGCTTGGCTAGAAATGCGTACTGGGGAATCCATTGTCTGCAGTAAGAGGTGAGGCCAATAAAAGCCCGCACTTCCTTTTGTGTCTTGGGTTGCGGTAAGTGTGCAATTAACTCAATTCGGTCAGGTGTTAGCTGTCTCCCCCTCTTGGACAGCAAGTGCCCAAGGTACACCACTTGCTGAACACAGAATTGTAACTTTGAAGGGGACACCTTGTGTCCCTTGTCAGCCAAGAAATGTAAAACCGTCAGTGATGCATGTTCACATTCAGGTTCGCTACGGGCGGTGATCAACAGATCATTGACATACTGAAGTAGGGCAGTGTTAACTGGCATGTGAATACTGTCAAGTTGTCTTTTCAATGCTTGGCTGTAGATGCTGGGGCTTTCTGTGAATCCTTGAGGTGCGCGTGCAAATTTGAAGCTACGGCCATTTAAACAGAATCCGAAGAGATATTGGCTTTCCGGATCAATGGGGACACTGAAGAAGGCGTTCTTGAGGTCAATTACAGTAAAGAACGTCGCCTCTGGATCAATAGCAGTCAATAATGATGAGATGTCGGGGACCACAGGATACTGCGGTACAATACATTTATTCAATTCTCGCAAATCGATCACCAACCGATAAACAGGTGGTGCATTCGGGTCAGTACGTTTAAGAATCGGAATGATAGGGGAATTACATAAATTGGAGTCGGTTTCTACAACCACTCATTGTGCAATAAGCTCTTCAATGATTTCCAGTAACGCCACTACAGCATCGGGTGGTAACTTGTATTGTCGGATTCGGGGCAGTACAATTCCTGGCTTGAGTGTGACTCGGTATGGTGTAATGTGCATACAACCTACATCAGTTGGGCCCTTTGCCCACAAATGTTCTGGTACATTTTTCAATCTGACATCAAAATCTCGCAATACATAGTGACCTTTAAAGTCACGTAAAAACAATCTAACTCCTTCCGGAGAACAACATATTACAGCTCCTAGAGCTTTCAGTGTCTTGATACCTAATAAGTTTTCTGGACATGACTTCGTGAGCAATAAGTCTGTAGTACGTGACAATGGACCAACTGCTAGGGGAACAGGTTTCGATACTTCATTAACAATAGGCTGTCCTGAAAATCCAAGGGAAACATTCTGTGAGCCTGAGAGGGGTGCCCCTGGAACCTCGTCGTGACTTATTGTTGTTCGACTTGCCCCTGTGTCAATTAAAAACTTTCTATCTTTTCCTAATACTTGACTATGTACATAAGGACCCTCTTGATCTACAGGAACCTCAATGAGAGGCAAGCCAACCTCCCTCTCTAGGCTGTTTCATGAGTATCGCTGATAATCGGGGTAATCGGATTGTGCATACTGGTACATCTGCTGTGAAACTTGCTGTGTCGCGGCAATGGGCTGTGGATGTGGTACCGCTACTGTCTGTCCTGTCTGTTGTGGAACAGGCTGTGACTGTACGTTCTGTGGAATATGTTGCTGAACTTGGTGTTGGACCTGGTCCTGTCTAGGCTGACGTGGTCTTTCTTTAGTTTTTCCTGTTGCTATATTGTATTTCAGAACCGTACATTCATTCACATAGTGACCTGGCTGTTTACAATAATTGCATGTCCCTTTAACGGGAGCCGCCGTATTAATTGACTGTGTCATACCCTTTTTCTGACCGTCAGCTGGAACTGACTGAGCAACTAACATTTTCATTTTCGTGTCTTTCATACGTCTCTGTTCGTGGTCTTGTTCTTCCCTAATTCTATTCTGGTGGTACTGTAACATTTGTAACATTTGGGACGGCGTATTTGCTTGCCATGTACTTTCTACTTTCAAAACACGGTTCTTAACTTGAGGCAGGGAATTCTCGACTAATTTTGATACAAAAAGGTGTGGGTATGACTCGCTACTTGTCTTCAGGCCACTGTTAATAATAAAACATTTCTCGAATCTAGAATAAAAATCACTAGTGTCTTCATCGTGTTTCTGTTTACAGGCTGAGATTGCGTCCCAGTCTTCCTTTTTGGTCGCTAACAGTCTAGGCAAAACCTGTACTAGTAAACCTGGTAATGCTTTAGCTTTATCCCCAAGGCCTAAACCTGCGGTACGTCCATTTTCTTCAACTTCTAATGCAGCCCAATCAATCTTTGTGTCTCCCACCTCCCATTCTTTCTCCTTTAGTTTCTCGTAAATTCCAGCAGGCAACAATACTTTTAACATTTTCATAATATCTGTATACGTGTAATCACCCATGAGTAACATATCTTTAATCTCTCGGTGAAAACCTGCAGGGTCTTTATCATGACAGGGCACTATTTTCTTCATTTCCAATAATTCCATTTTAGTGATGGGTGTATATACAAATACACGTTCTAGTGAGTTATCGTCTTTTCTTACCGGATGTACTTCTCGTAAGGGATTCTGTCTGTCAAAGTAAAACATTTTTCTTACTGGGGGTGGTGGAGCAGACATAAACTGTGGTTTCAGGAAGTCACTATACTTGTGTCTATGTTCTAGAATCTCTTTAATCAAATCAGTACCTAGGCCTCTCCATCTATTAGAGAGCAATTCTACTAATATATCGGTAAGGGACCTGGATCAGAATGTTGGCCTTTAAACAACGTAATGAGATGCTGAATCATGTATATACCAGCTAATTTTTGTTCATCAGGGGAAAGGTTCAAAAACGTCTGTGCTACTACATCGTCATTATAAGTACTGGAATTGTCAGCCCATTGTACTGCGGACCGGGCTAGTTCTTGTTCATCCATGGAATTGAGTACATGGTACCCCATTCGATTTTGCAGTATTTTATCGGTAGCCTGAAACATATGTTCAGGAGTACTCGGATTTGATATAGCAGAGAGAAAAAGTCTTTTGCTTTCTGGACGTATTGTTTTCTTAAGGTATTTTCCCTTACCTACATATGCTATCAGGTCTTTGTCTAACTCTTGTGAAGTTTCTGCTAGATCCTCTGGTTCCTCCTCCTCTTGCGAGGTAGGTGGGTCTTCTAAATCAAGTTCTTCGTCAGGTGCTCGTTGGGCATGTATTTCTATTACCTCTTTACGGATCTTTTTAACCATAATATGTATACTGTTCTCCTTATCATGTTTACCCTGCGCCATATTCTGGCTCCATCTAATCAGTCTTTTCATCTCACTTGGCTCAAAGCCTACCTGATCTTGTTCTCTTATTAAACAATTAACCATAAATCGCATTAGTAAACCTTTGGTCTCAACTTTCTGGCGTGACATGGCTTCAGCAACACACTCTGGTTTTTCTCCTGTTCTAATAAAGAAATACAATCTGTCTAGATGTTCTGGCATTTCTGGTAGTAGCATTAAATAATCTGTAACGCGTCTCAAACGTATGGACGCTAACAACATGGGTCCTGACGTACCAGGCACTGTGTCATATCTGCAGTCTGTAAGTTCTCTTCTAAGTTGTTCGGTAGAAACGCTTTTCGGTGTCCGAGCCTTTGCTAGATCTCTCATTGTAATTCGGTGTATCTGTGGGGGGGTCTGATAACCTCCTGTAGCACCTCCTGTACCGGAGGCTTGAGCATAACCTGGCTGTAGGGTCGGTACTTGCTGTGGCTGAGTTGGGACCTGGACCATGCCAGTCCCAAAAGGATTTAATGGATGCGGTTGTTGGATACCAGGGGGGACAATGGGAACGGGTGCGGGTAGCGGACCTGGAAGGATCTGCTGTTGCGGACCTGGGGGCGGATGAGCATGGGGTGGAAGACCGTCAGCAGGTGCAGGTGGTACGGGTACATGGGCAGGTGCAGTAGTATATGTAGGAGCTACATCGTCTAAATAGGAAGAAAGAAAAATGTCTGCTGCGGTCTTGTGACGTAATTTAGTCGGAACCAATGGAGCGGGCAGATCTTTTGGCATTTCCGGGGTGGCCTTAGGTAAACCCTCGGCCAAAAGAGGATACATACCATTCATAAGGGTATTTCGTTGTCTGTCTACTTGTTCTGCTTTAACTCGTATTCCTTCTTCAACTAGTACGTTTTCTCGGGCTTTATCTGAATCTTCTCTATGTTTCTCTGCTTTTCTGAGTTCTTTCTCTGTACGTCTATGCGATTCTTTACGCCACAATTCTATGGCGTCTTTCTGAGATTGTCTGGCTTTCTTTTTCCATAGCGCTTCTTCTACTCTCATGATGCAATCTGCATACCATGTCCCTGTAACGGGCCATCTATATCTCTCGTCTAGGTTCTTGGTATAATCGGCCCATAAATCTAGATATAATATGGCATCTAAGCCATGTTTATGGTACATAAAATTTCCGGGAGTGTCCCTAGGTGGGACAGGAATCGATTCCTCTAGTATCCCTTTCCTAGTTCCTATCTGTCTTAGTTTAGAAAACAATGGCATCCTGATACTTGGTACTTGATACTTACTTGAACCTGAACACACTTTGACACAGAAAACATGGTAATGAATATCAAACAGTCACTCACACCACGACATTCATCAAACAGAAACAATTTGAACACATATTAACCATACTTGAATTCTAAAACGAAAACATGAAAATTGGACTCTTGAAGACACTGATTACTTGATATACTGCTAAACAGTACAGATACACTGCTAAAACAGTGCAGACCGGGTCTGCGTACCCAAACCCGTCTTGACCGGATACATAGTAATGCACCCGTCTAGATGCGTCCCCAGCAACGGTACTCACCGGGAAGCACGGAACGGAAGGCCTCGGAAACTCGTCTGGACTGGACCGGACTGGACTCGACTCGACTCGGGACTCGTGACGTCACTGGCACGCCGATACTGGTGGGCCTCGAAACACCTCGGGCTTTATCTGAATCTTCTCTATGTTTCTCTGCTTTTCTGAGTTCTTTCTCTGTACGTCTATGCGATTCTTTACGCCACAATTCTATGGCGTCTTTCTGAGATTGTCTGGCTTTCTTTTTCCATAGCGCTTCTTCTACTCTCATGATGCAATCTGCATACCATGTCCCTGTAACGGGCCATCTATATCTCTCGTCTAGGTTCTTGGTATAATCGGCCCATAAATCTAGATATAATATGGCATCTAAGCCATGTTTATGGTACATAAAATTTCCGGGAGTGTCCCTAGGTGGGACAGGAATCGATTCCTCTAGTATCCCTTTCCTAGTTCCTATCTGTCTTAGTTTAGAAAACAATGGCATCCTGATACTTGGTACTTGATACTTACTTGAACCTGAACACACTTTGACACAGAAAACACGGTAATGAATATCAAACAGTCACTCACACCACGACATTCATCAAACAGAAACAATTTGAACACATATTAACCATACTTGAATTCTAAAACGAAAACATGAAAATTGGACTCTTGAAGACACTGATTACTTGATATACTGCTAAACAGTACAGATACACTGCTAAAACAGTGCAGACCGGGTCTGCGTACCCAAACCCGTCTTGACCGGATACATAGTAATGCACCCGTCTAGATGCGTCCCCAGCAACGGTACTCACCGGGAAGCACGTAACGGAAGGCCTCGGAAACTCGTCTGGACTGGACCGGACTGGACTCGACTCGACTCGGGACTCGTGACGTCACTGGCACGCCGATACTGGTGGGCCTCGAAACACCTCGGATCTTGCGCTCTTGGCTGGGCTCTGGTCGGGATCCTCCGCACTCCTTACCGCCTCGTCTGGGTGTCGATCGCAGTCTCAGTCACCTCCGTTGGCCAGAGGGAGATACAGGAAATCCTGCGGGTACGCGTAATTGTCCGTCTTGACTGTGGCAGGGGGCTAGGCTTGCAACGCACCACCGGCGCGTAAGGTGGGGGAGGGGTCCCTGTTCGGGCGCCAAATTAATGTGGTAAATAAATATTTACAGTCGGAATTTCTATGCAGTAAAGTTCAATAAAATAACTCAATCGTAAATAAGAGGCAAAATCCGTGATATCTGAGTTTTAAAAGGGGTTTTATTCCATAAAATGGAATGGTTCGAACCAGGGTATCATGTTCCTTTCACCATCAAGGATCAGGAAGGGATAGCACATATTTTATTGACAGAGTACATCATTTATAGTGAATGCATATGATGGTGATGGATACAGAAGGCGTAACAGCTGAGAGAAACGAGATAAGAACACATGTGCGTAACAGAAAGGCGTGCACGAGGGCGTACACAGAGGTGTGTGCTAGAAACGTCACATGAAAGTGTCACAAGTGGGTGGAAACATAACGGAATCTTGCAGTGTCAGCAGAAATCTGTAGCAAGGATGCGCGCGCAGCAGCATGACGTGTGACTGACGTGAGGCTGGAGGGTGCAGGGGACTTGACATTTAACACTAGAGGCAGGAGACAGAAGTCTGGCATGTCAGATCGACTCGTTCCTAAATCGTATCTGATATCTTGTGTTTGGGGAACTATACTATCTAGAAAGAAAGGTCTCTTGGGCAGAGGCTACTCTATACTGACTGTTAATGCGTGCATATGTGACTACGTGTCTATGTGTAATGATAGGGGCCATGGGCCTACCATGGTAACAGGAGCAATGAATTACTTGCATGGAGACAGAGAGGCCGGGCCCTTTGCTCTGCAGCCGGGGAATGTTTATCTATTCTGCTAGACTGGAATGTGTTTTCGAAGAGCTGAACTCGGCTATACTGATAACTCGAAAGCAAAATACTGTCTTTGGCAGGCAAGCAGGCCGAGCCGGGCACCGCTCGCCGCGCAGGGAGTAGAACAGAGGTCAGGGATGCATCCCACGTTGCTGTCAGGATCTACCAAGGCGCCTACCGAAAGTATAGGAACTACAACTCCCATAATGCCTATACAGGGGGCGGGGTCCTATAAAAGTCAGGTGGACCCATTGCTTCCTGTTAGTAATTTTGTAACCTACAGTGCGTTGTGTGGCTATCCAGACTTGGTTTCCTGGCTTCTCTTGGGACTGTGATTAGAGAAGCTTTGTTAGTTAATGTTGCTGGCTCCAGCGCGAGTGATTTTCGGAACGCGCTAATTTGCAGAGGGTTTCGTTCTTCTGCCAGTGAAAGCGGGGAAGGAGTTTCCCGTATCTTTGATTATTCACCGGCCAGTTGTTCTAGCCACTCTTCATCGGAGCGGAAGACTGGGAGCTGAACCTTAGAGGAAGCGCGATCGGAAAGAAGAAGCGCCTTTGGTACTGTAAGTGAACACGCAGCGCGTGATGTTTAACGCGCTGCAGTGAAGTTAAACAGTAAAGCTGAAAAAGGAAAACTGTTTGTTAAAACGGACATTGGATTTCATTCTGTGAGTGTTCTCGCCGGAGAGCGGAGTGTAGTGGGGCTAGCATCTGCGCACTGCCGCTACGAAGTACGGCACTAGTGTCTTTGAGTTCATTATCCAAGCGGAAGATAGTGGGAAGGCCTACATCTTGCCGTGTTGGGAGAACGGGGATATTTGAAGACAATTGTAGATATTTGTAAGGAAGCGGAAGACAGTAGTGGGAGGCTACGTCTTGCCGTATTCCTTAAGGAGAACATTGCATGTATGAGCAACACGTATATACTCTCTGGAAGAGCATAACTTTGGTTGGTTTTTGACTACACGTATTTGGTGGAGGATACACGTTTATTTAAAGACACATTCTAATCAAGGAGGGGTAGGTGATGTTTCGATACCAACAGTGTACACAGTCCAATTGAGGAGGGGTGATTTAGAACTAATTGTTGTTTACCATCCCTAGGAAATCTGTGCAGACAAACACACCTTTACACAGGGAGGAGGTTATCCACAACCAGGATATACAGGGAGGAGGAAAAGAGCATTGATTCTAGAAAGGTGAACCCTTTTCAATAAGTACTAAAAGAGACAGAGAGACAGGGGTTATAAGTAACAGTTCTAACCTGTGCACTGTTTTTTCTTCTTGTCTTTCAGCTATCCCTTCCCAGCAGCCCCCTTCCTTTCCCTTCCTTGGTCTCCTGTTTTTTCCCTCGCCCTATCGCTCGAACCCACTGTGTTTTTTGGCCAGTGGGTTGGTGAGATCGGGAGGTGGAGTTTTATGTGCATCAGCCGGATCCTGCAGTGTGGAGTCTGACAGAATTACTAACCCACGAATTGCATACTGCCTGGTCCGGCTGGGGTACATATGGCCACCTTGGACGATGTGTTGAGGGCTTTGGTTTTAGTTCAGCAAGAACTAGCGGCGTCCAAGGCGGAAGCCGTGGCTCTGAAGGATAGGGTTGAGCAATTGTCCAAGAACCCTTTTTCTTCGGGGGCACAACAAATTCAAGTTACTGTTCCTCCCCCTATTCCTTTAGCTACTCCTGAACGATATGGAGGGGATCCACGCAAAACACAGGCCTTTATGACACAGATTATGCTACACTTCTCATGCAAGCCGGCGTCTTTTCCTACTAATCATTCTAGGGTGGCGTTTGCCCTGTCATATTTGGTGGGGGATGCTGCCAATTGGGCGGTGCCCTTAGTCAAAAACGACGATGCCATGCTGTCCAACTGGAATATGTTCAGGGAGGAATTTGAGAAGGTTTTTGACAGAAGGGCCACCAATTTCAGTGCGGATAAAGAGCTGTTGTCATTACGTCAGGGGAGAAGTGATTTAATAACGTATTTGACTACTTTCAATCGCTTAGTAGCTGAAACCGAATGGCCTGAGGGTAAAAGAATGTCCCTGTTCTATCAGGGTTTAAGAGATGAACTGAAGGATGCCGTGGCGCACATAGACCCACAGCCAACCACTTGTATTGATATGGTGAATCTGGTGTTGCGGTTGGATGGTCGTTTGACTGAGAGGAGTGGGGATAGAAGGAAGTGGGACAGGGGCTATGCCCGTAATGTAGGGTTCCCCTCTAGAGCTACGGGTTCTGCAGAGGCAGGGGTGGAGCCAATGGAAATCGGAGCGATTAGGCCCCCTTTATCGAAAACCGAGAGAGAAAGTAGAAGAGTACAGGGGCTCTGTATGTATTGTGGAAAAAAGGGACACTATGTAAGAGAATGCCCTTCAAAACCCAAGACCTCTAATACTTGGAATAAGAATCAAAGGGTAGCAGCGTCTAGCACGGCAAGGGAGAAGGAAGAAGTACAATCATCATTGCCTAAGGCGGAAGAGGTTCCCGATTGGAAACTTACCTCCTTGGCTTCCTCTGGTATAGGGGAAACTGAGTCCCATTTGGTGTTGGAGATGTCCTTGGAGTGCGAACAAAAATCCCATTCTGTGATGGTGATGTTGGACTCCGGGGCGACAGGGAATTTCATTGACAATGGATTGGTGAACCGACTGTTGTTGCCTAGGGTACCCCGAGGTAATCCTGAGGAAGTATTAGCGGTCGATGGGCAGCCCATTAAATCGGGTCTCATAACCGAGAAGACAGCGGAGGTGGAGTTGTCTATAGAGGTATCAGAAGGGAGACACGTGGAGAAAGTGGAATTGAACATCATAGATGCTCCACAATATGAAATAATACTGGGAATGCCATGGTTCACATACCATAACCCTTCCATTGACTGGAAATCCCGTACAGTGCTGTTCTCTTCTGGAATGTGCAAGGAACATTTGGTGCCTTATGTATCTTCTCCAGGGGCAGTGTTAGCCTTGCAATTCAGGGTGGCTACAGCGGCTGAGAAGGAGGTAGTGCTTCCGAAACAATATGAAAGCTATCAGGAGGTCTTTAGTGAAAGCAGAGCCGAGAAGCTACCGCCTCATAGGGCCTATGACTGTAGGATTGATTTGATTGACGGGGCAGTGATTCCTACATGTCGTGTATATGCGTTGTCCGTACCTGAAACAGCTCATTTACGGGAGTACATTACACACTATGAGAGTATAGGCTTTATAAGACCTTCTCGTTCCCCCGCAGCCTCTCCCCTTTTCTTTATAGCAAAAGCTAATGGGGATCTGAGGGCATGTGTGGACTACCGCGTCTTGAATAAAAATACCCTCCGAAACCGTTATCCTCTCCCCCTAATCACCGTGTTGATCGATCAGGTGAGAGAAGCTGTGATCTATACTCGCTTGGACTTGCGGGGGGCTTATCACCTGGTCAGGGTTAGAGAGGGGGACGAGTGGAAGACGGCTTTCAAGACGCGGTATGGACTATACGAATATCTAGTCATGCCGTTTGGGCTTTGTAATACCCCCGCGGCTTTTCAGTTCCTGATTAATGACGTGCTAAAGGAGTTCATTGACTTGTTTGTAGTCGTGTACATAGACGACATTCTGGTGTACTCGATGGAGGATAAAAGTCATGTGGAACATGTTTGCAAAGTGCTGGCCAAGCTGCAAGAACATAGCCTTTTTGTGAAGCTCAGCAAATGTGAGTTTGGTGTATATAGTGTGGAGTTTTTGGGAGTAATGATCAGTCCATCGGGGTTGCAAATGTCGGAACGGAAGGTGGAAGCAGTGCGAGACTGGCCGGTTCCGAGAAATGTGAGAGAGGTCCAGAGTTTTCTGGGCTTCGCGAATTACTATCGCCGATTTATTATGCATTTCTCGTTGACGGCGGTGCCGATTACCAAACTTTTGAGGAAGGGTAAGCCTTTTGAGTGGACGGTGGAAGCCGGGGAGGCTTTTGAAACACTAAAAAACTCATTCACTACAGCCCCTGTGCTGTCACATCCCAATTTAGAACATCCCTTTGTTGTTGAGGCCGACGCTTCGGATGAAGCAATCGGGGCGGTATTGTCACAGAGAGATGGGAGTACAGGGCAGTTGCACCCGGTGGCCTTTCTGTCAAAAAAGTTGAGTTCGGCTGAACTCAACTACACAATAGCGGAGAAGGAACTGCTGTCGATAAAAAGGGCTTTTCAGGAGTGGAGGCAATATCTATGGGGGGCCCTTCATACCATCACTGTGTATACCGACCACAGGAATTTGCAATTCATGTCATCTGCTAGACACTTAACCCAAAGGCAAATGAGATGGATGCTTTTTTTTGCCGAATATAATTTTGTGGTTACCTTTCGTCCGGGGTCTGAAAATAGAAAAGCAGATGCCCTATCACGACAGACAATGCCCTCTGATAGTGTGGAAGAAACACAGGCCATCATTCCGGAAGGGAAAGTTCTGTGTATAGTCAGAGCAGAAACATTTTTGGATGAGGTACGAACCTATCAGTATCCGGGAGGATGGATGTCATGGGCTCATGGCATAGCAGAGAGGAAGGTGAGAGATGGTTTGCCTTTTTATCAGAACAAATTATTTCTGCCCTCATTACCGTTGCAGAAAAAGGCGTTTGTTTGGGGGCATGAGGGAGAGCTGGCGGGACATCCTGGTGTTCGTAAAACCCTCGAAATAGTTCAAAGACACTTTTGGTGGCCTAGTCTGGGTAAGAACGTCAAGGCATGGGTAGCTAGGTGTGATATCTGTGCCAGGGCAAAGGGACTAAACTCTAAAACAGCGGGGAAGCTTATAACCATGCCTACTCCCAATCAACCCTGGCAACACATTAGTTTGGATTTTGTGTCTGGCCTTCCGTTGGACAAGGGATTTTCCGCTGTGTTAGTGGTAGTAGACAGTCTCACTAAAATGGGACACTTCATCCCTTGTAAAAATCTTCCGAATGCCAGTCAGACGGCGCAACTTCTAGCTAGTAACGTTGTCCGATTGCATGGTATTCCCAGGGTGATAGTGTCCGACAGGGGACCCCAGTTCATTGCCAGGTTCTGGCGTATGTGGTGTCGCGCCCTGAATATTGAGTCCAATCTGTCTACCAGCTTCCACCCACAAACAGACGGGCAAACAGAGCGACTGAATCAGACCTTAAAGAAATATTTGAGATGTTTCTCTAAAGAAGCTCATGAATCCTGGGTAGATCTGTTGTGGATGGCGGAGCTGGCTTACAATAACACCTGGCACAGTTCAACAGGGATGTCGCCTTTTAAGGCTACATTCGGATTTGATGCAAAAACATTGCCGATTGACATACCACTCGATCTCCAAGACCAACCTTCAGTCAGGGAAAGGGTACTGATGTTGAGGAAGGTACATAAGGGAGTTCAGATACATTTGAACAAGGCTAAGGAAGTGTATAAGAGGTGGGAGGATCGTCGCAGGATAGAGTCGTCAGTATGTGGTGGGAGATAAGGTCTGGCTGTCTACCAGGAACATTAGGTTCAAGTTGCGGAGCGTGTTCCACCCCAGGTTTATCGGCCCCTATGCCATTGTGAAGCAAGTGAACCCTGTCACTTACAAGTTGAAACTGCCTGGTTCCTTACGCATACACCCGGTGTTCCACGTACAGTTGTTGAAACCTGCTCTTTCTTCACGCAGGGCGGCCCCTCCACCAGTGTTGTGTGATGGGGGTATGGAATACGAGGTGAGGAGCATTAAGGACTCAAAGTGGAGCAGGGGTGTTCTTAAATACCTGGTTTCATGGAAAGGGTATACCGCAGAGGATGATTCCTGGGAGCCATGTTCGGATGTACATGCTCCGGCGGCGGTGCGCTCTTTCCATCGGAGATTTCCTGCTAAGCCTGGCCCTAGGAGGCGCTAGGGGCGGGGACATACTGTCAGGATCTACCAAGGCGCCTACCGAAAGTATAGGAACTACAACTCCCATAATGCCTATACAGGGGGCGGGGTCCTATAAAAGTCAGGTGGACCCATTGCTTCCTGTTAGTAATTTTGTAACCTACAGTGCGTTGTGTGGCTATCCAGACTTGGTTTCCTGGCTTCTCTTGGGACTGTGATTAGAGAAGCTTTGTTAGTTAATGTTGCTGGCTCCAGCGCGAGTGATTTTCGGAACGCGCTAATTTGCAGAGGGTTTCGTTCTTCTGCCAGTGAAAGCGGGGAAGGAGTTTCCCGTATCTTTGATTATTCACCGGCCGGTTGTTCTAGCCACTCTTCATCGGAGCGGAAGACTGGGAGCTGAACCTTAGAGGAAGCGCGATCGGAAAGAAGAAGCGCCTTTGGTACTGTAAGTGAACACGCAGCGCGTGATGTTTAACGCGCTGCAGTGAAGTTAAACAGTAAAGCTGAAAAAGGAAAACTGTTTGTTAAAACGGACATTGGATTTCATTCTGTGAGTGTTCTCGCCGGAGAGCGGAGTGTAGTGGGGCTAGCATCTGCGCACTGCCGCTACGAAGTACGGCACTAGTGTCTTTGAGTTCATTATCCAAGCGGAAGATAGTGGGAAGGCATACATCTTGCCGTGTTGGGAGAACGGGGATATTTGAAGACAATTGTAGATATTTGTAAGGAAGCGGAAGACAGTAGTGGGAGGCTACGTCTTGCCGTATTCCTTAAGGAGAACATTGCATGTATGAGCAACACGTATATACTCTCTGGAAGAGCATAACTTTGGTTGGTTTTTGACTACACGTATTTGGTGGAGGATACACGTTTATTTAAAGACACATTCTAATCAAGGAGGGGTAGGTGATGTTTCGATACCAACAGTGTACACAGTCCAATTGAGGAGGGGTGATTTAGAACTAATTGTTGTTTACCATCCCTAGGAAATCTGTGCAGACAAACACACCTTTACACAGGGAGGAGGTTATCCACAACCAGGATATACAGGGAGGAGGAAAAGAGCATTGATTCTAGAAAGGTGAACCCTTTTCAATAAGTACTAAAAGAGACAGAGAGACAGGGGTTATAAGTAACAGTTCTAACCTGTGCACTGTTTTTTCTTCTTGTCTTTCAGCTATCCCTTCCCAGCAGCCCCATTCCTTTCCCTTCCTTGGTCTCCTGTTTTTTCCCTCGCCCTATCGCTCGAACCCACTGTGTTTTTTGGCCAGTGGGTTGGTGAGATCGGGAGGTGGAGTTTTATGTGCATCAGCCGGATCCTGCAGTGTGGAGTCTGACAGTTGCAGCTTTCAGGTAGAGAACAGAAAGGGCTCGATGGCAGAAATCAGGGCCTAGCTCTGCAGGGCTAGGAAAACGTGGAAGTGCACCATGAAAAGACGTTGGCAAGGCATACTTAGGAACGGAATTATCGATCCATTCATGGTGGATCTGAAAGAGGACATGTTAACGTTTGACGAAAATGTATTTGCGTTTTCATAGCAGGTCGAGGAGGGAAGTTACATGCACTTTAAGCTCGTACATGGAGACGGTGGGGTTCACGTTAGGGGACACAATTGACCATAAAAATTCATATTACCTCAAGGGAAACACCAAGTGCATGGAATACAGGAACATTCACAGAGGCATGTTAGAGGTTTTTCTGGGACCCAAGCCAACAAATTACAGGGCATCCTCTCATACAACAAGCACCTGTTTCTAAGATTAAACAAGCATTTACAATGCAATGGTCTCGTCTTTGTTAAAGTTAGAGCTATTGGCATTGCAAATGGCATTTTTTTAAACATAAATAAATGGTATTGTCATTTACAATGGCAATAGGTGAGCATTAGAGAGTAGTTGAGAGTATTAGCAGACACAGAGCCCCACACACACAGAGCCCCCCCCCACACACAGAGCCCAACACACACACACAGAGCCCCACACACACACACACAGAGCCACACACACACACAGAGCCACACACACACACACACAGAGCCACACACACACACAAAGCCACACACAAACACACCCACACAGAGCCACACACACACACACAGAGCCAGACACACACACAAAGAGCCACACACACACACACACACAGAGTCACCCACACAGAGAGAGTCACCCACACACAGAGAGCCACACACACACACACACACACACACATACAGAGCCACACACACACACACACAGAGAGCCACACACACACACAGAGCCACACACACACAGAGCCACACACACACACAGAGCCACACACACACACACACACACAGAGCCACACACACACACACACAGAGAGCCACACACACACACAGAGCCACACACACACACAGAGCCACACACACACACAGAGCCACACACACACACGGAGCCACACACACACATAGAGCCACACATACACAGAGAGCCACACACACAGAGAGAGCCACACACACACAGAGCCACGCACACACACAGAGCCACACACACGCAGAGAGCCACACACACACACAGAGAGCCACACACACAGAGAGACACACACACAGAGCCACACACACACACACAGAGCCACACACACACACAGAGCCACACACACAGAGAGCCAAACACACACACACACACAGAGCCACACACACACACAGAGACACACACACACACAGAGCCACACACACACACACAGAGCCACAAACACACACACACAGAGCCACACACACATACACACAGAGAGCCACACACACACACAGAGCCACACACACACACACACACAGAGCCACACACACACAGAGAGCCACACATACACACACACAGATCCACACACACACACACACAGAGTCACACACACACAGAGCCACACACACAGAGCCACACGCACAGTCACACACAAAGCCACACACACACAGAGAGCCACACACACACAGAGCCACACACACGCACACACACAGAGCCACGCACACCTACACACATAGAGCCACACACACACACACACAGAGAGCCACACACACACACACACACACAGAGCCACACACAGAGCCACACACACACACAGAGCCACACAGACACACAGAGCCATACACACACACACACACACACACAGAGAGCCACACACACACACCGAGAGCCACACACACACAGAGCCACACACACACAGAGCCATGCCACAGACACAGAGAGCCATGCCACACACACACACAGCCACACACACACACACACAGCCACACACACACTCACAGAGCCACACACACACAGAGCCACACACACACACACACTCACAGAGCCACACACACACAGAGCCACACACACAGAGCCACACACACACACAGAGCCACATACACACACAGAGCCACAGAGACACAGGTCAGCCGGTGCACTGGCGTCCATGCCCTGGGCACCCACTGCCCCTCACCACACACCCACCTCTGCCCAGTAACGCCCCAGGGAACAGAGGCAATAAAAACGATCACAAGCAGGGAACAGAGGCAAGAGAAGCGAGCACAAGCAGGGAACAAAGGCAAGAAAATCGAGCACAACCAGGGAACAGAGGCAAGAGGGAACAGAGGCAAGAAAATCAAGCACAACCAGGGAACAGAGGCACTAAAAACGATCACAAGCAGGGAACAGAGGCACTAAAAATGATCACAAGCAGGGAACAGAGGCACGGGAACAGAGGCACTAAAAACGATCACATGCAGGGAACCGAGGCACTGGAACAGAGGGACTAAAAACGATCACAAGCAGGGAACAGAGTCACTAAAAATGATCACAAGCAGGGAACAGAGGCACTAAAAACGATCACAACTAGGGAACAGAGGCACTAAAAGCGATCACAAGCAGGGAACAGAGGCACTAAAAACGATCACAAGCAGGGAACAGAAGCACGGGAACAGAGGCACTAAAATTGATCACAAGCAGGGAACAGAGGCACTAAAAACGATCACAAGCAGAGAACAGAGGCACACGAACAGAGGCACGGGAACAGAGGCACTAAAAACGATCACAAGCAGGGAACAGAGGCAAGAAAACGATCACAAGCAGGGAACAGAGGCACTAAAAACGATCACAAGCAGGGAACAGAGGCACAAAAATGATCACAAGCAGGGAACAGAGGCATTAAAAATGCTCACAATCAGGGAACAGAGACACTAAAAACGATCACAAGCAGGGAACAGAGGTAAGAAAAACAGAGGCCAGAAAAACGATCACAAACATGGAACAGAGGCCAGAAAAACTATCACAACCAGGCACAACCAGGGAACAGAGGCAAGAAAAACGAGCACAACCAGGGAACAGAGGCAAGAAAAACGAGCACAATTAGGGAACAGAGGCAAGAAAAACTAGCACAACCAGGGAACAGAGGCAACAGAGGCCAGAAAAATGATCACAACCAGGGAACAGAGGCAAGACAAGCCCCAAGAAGTCACTCTCCACAGACCTTCTATATTACCCAGTTTCCCGCAAACACCCTTATCCTTTTACGCTTTTTATCCAGGGGGTCCTCACCTTGTGTCCTCAGCCTGAGTTAAAATGGCGACTACCTGGAGCTGGAGACACAAGCGGGGATAGAAGGTGGTGCTCCCGGGGCCTGTTGCCGCCTGACGGCTTCCGACGGTGGTGAAGCCCATCCCTTGCTGAGGCCCATAGAGGTGATGGTCTCATCTGCTGCCTGAGGACTCCTGTGATGCCTGTAGCTGGCGGAGCGGCATCGGCGGACCCAGAAGGCGAGCGGAGGCACGAGATCTGTGGTGGGGCCACCGCACCGCCCTGACAACTGGGTGCATGTAATTATCGCCGAGGCTGGGCCCGCGATAGGCGGAACACGCATCATAGTAAAGAGGCTGCGGAGATGCGGCCTGGGACCGAGGCGTTTGGCGTGCAGCCCCTGGCAGCAGAAGCTCATCCATGCAGCGAGTGGGCGCCTCGGCGGGGATCCTGAGGCATTGCGCCGTGCGAGAAAGGGGACGGGGACTCAACCCCTTGAAATACTGTGGCTCCATACCCTCCCCCTGCTATAAATCGAGGCCTGGCGCGCTGATGATCCCTGGCTAAGGGGCTGCCATCTGATGCGACGCGAAGCCCCTGTCCCATAAGTAAAAATAGGAGACATTGGTATCATCTGCTGCTCGGAGGATGATACCAATCTACCAAGGGCAGATACTTACCCTCGGTAAATGGCAGCAAAGCGAGCTCCGGCTTGAAAGCGGACCACGCCATGCACACCACCATGTTTCTCGGAGGTGAAGCAGAAATGCCCCGAAGAAACGCCCCATCATTTTCCGACTGGGGGGCGTGTTTTTCTTTCTCTCCTCTTCCCATTGGCTGGAATGTAAAATTCCAGCCAATGGGAAGAGGAGAGAAACAACCTAAAAAAACAAGTCCCTCAATCCGAAAAAGAGGGGGCTTAAACGGCCCTCTTCTCCAATGGCTCTCCTCCGTTTAGGAAGCCAGCCAATGGAGGAGAGGGGCGGGTTCAAGCCCCCCCTCTGGAAAACATAAAATCTCGGCAGCGAGACTGCGCAAGCACAGCCTACACAGGCCGAGACCTAAAAACAGGCCCTGTGTGGAAATGTAAGACACACAGACACAACATCTGGTGCTATCTTGTATCTTTAACTTCAATTTCCTTGTTAAACAGGGTGGTTTAATCTAAACTCTCTAAATAAATGTTCAGGCTTGGGGACTACTGCCCTTCATGAATCTTCCTCTGGCCCTGTATTCACCGTCCAATTAGAAGGGCCAAACAAAACTCAAACTCAAATTCAGAGGTCACTTACTAGATGGAGAGAGACAAAGAGGGTGAAGGGGGGAGGGAGATCGAGAGAATGAATGAGGGAGGATAAGAAAGAAAGCAAGGGAAGAGAGAAATTGGCAATGGCAGCAAAGAATGTGTCAATATAATGGACTATAAGAAAAGTCGAGCTGAGAAGAGGTTAAAGAAAAAGGATGACCATGCAGAATAAGAGAGATCTAAGAGCAAAGCTCTGCACCTGTTTAGCAACAGGAAGGACACTCCTTTGTGTGATGGTTTGTCCTGCTATTTTACTGTCCCCGCACACGGTCTAGTTATCCTCCTGATGCTAATCGCACAGATCAGTTTCCTTCTGAAATCATTCGCCCAGCTCTGAGCACAACTCTGGTCAGAAAACGTGCATGCTTCTAATACCACCCCTATTCACAGAAGGACTGCTGCTGTGGTCAGACCAAGCTGAGGCCTGCATTAAACACTGATATCCTTTGTCAGAAGCCTCAGGCTGCATATGAACGTCCACTGGACCCTGGTATGATGCACATACCTCATCCTTTACACTCTGACGTAGGCCCATATTACTGCTCCACCCAATTATAACTGGGTCCAGTGTTCCCACACTCAGATTTCTCATACTAGGGGACACCGTGCCCAAAGCTCAAGCTGCAATATAAGTTTAGCTCAGCCCCTTCAGACCCCACCTACGGCATGGGAAAGCACAGGATGCATCTCACTAACTGTCTGAGTGTTTCTTACCCCTGCCCGCTCACCATTCTGGCACTTGCCCTCTGCCCCATACATGTTGGTCTGCTTCCATTTCCTACTTGCTCATAGCAGGCAGTAAATAGTAGCAAATATATTCGAAGTTTGGAAAATGCATTATTTGGGACTCAGAAATTCTGGGTCTGAATGTTGTTCCTTATTCCGGGGACAAAAGTCAGAATATCCTCATTTAATCCCAAGAACATGGTATCCCTGCATTAAAATCTGCCTGTCTCAGAAATGAGGCCAAAGCGGGATGGGTTTTCATCTCACTTTTCCCTCATCCACGCTTCTTTTTCCAAGAGTTACTCTTTCACCATTCCATCTCACCTCCTGACTTTGAATGCCGGAAGACTTTGGCCGTGATTTACAGTTCGGCAGATGGGTTGCTCTTCCCACATTTGACGGATATCCGCCCACCATATGACAATTGCGTTATGTTGACTCCACTTGTCATATGGCGGACCAGATATCCGTCACATTTGAGATGGAGTAACCCGTCTGACGGACTCTAAATCAGGTCCACTACCTCTACCCTGAGACTTCACACCAACACTTACAAGCTTGAAGATTCTATAATAAGATCACGGTGTGCATTTCTGGAATATTCTTGATAGTGTGATTTTAACTAGGGGTGGGCAGAATTCACGAAGCTTCTCTCTGCGGAATTCCACTGTGTTACATAAAAACTTCACGAGATTCTGCAGAGTTCCGCCAATGGGTAGAAAATATGCACGTTGTGCTTCAATTTAGCATCAGTAGCATGAGCAGTGTTGAAAAATCTGCGCAAACTACACCCTGCGCTGTGCAAGAGTGCACGGCCATTCAAGTTGATTTTGCTGCCGCTTAAGTAGGAAATCTACTTGAGAAACTGCAAATCTACTCGAGAAGCAGCCTTCTGACTGCCACCACTCACAACCACCTGCGTTAGAAAATCGGGGTGGGTGATGCCAAATCTTGCTCGCATTTTTCGGGGCTTGCAGGAAAAAATTCCGCCATGCAGTGATTGGTGGAATTTGACTGGAACTCGTTTTTTTTTTTTAATGTTTTTATTGGTATTTACAGGTTACATGTAACATGGTAACATGTACAAGTGTAACATGGAGTCACCAAATTCCGTGAGTGCAATGAAAAATTCCGCCCACTCCTAATTTAGACTACTTTTCAAGAGGCATGCATTGTAAAGCGTTACTATTGGGACAGAGGGTGTATCTAATTGATGTATGTATGTATGATGATTCAAATATTCAACCATCTTAAATACATTTATTTAAAACATTAATTTAATAAAGCTGTCGAACTGAAAAACAGGCTTTCTGCTACGGCCTTCATTACCAGGGACAAATAACTCCCGATGGAAAACTGGTAACAGGAGTTAATGCCTGCATTAGGAGTGACAAGTGTAAAATACCACTACTCACAAGTTTTTCATCCAGACAATTCAACTGATGAAAGAAGGCAAAGTGCGAGGCAAAAAACAACCCGCAAATGAAGAATAACATTCAGGAGTTGATGGGGAAGTTCAGAATCCTGCATGCAATTCTTCAATTTGTCAGTCCAAATGGTGGTGCAAAGGCGGATGCAAAATCATATCACCACCTGTGTTATTTATGTAATCTGAATCTCTAGGTGCAAAACTACACACGGATACAATATATATGTAATTCAACTCAAGTGTTGATTTTCAAACAGTGCAGTGAGTCGACCTTGAAAAAGGAAACTTTCAGATGCGCACTAACCCTTGAAGATGCAAACCTGCTCCCTCGAAATGCAAATCCTGTCACGTTGAGAGGATGTTATTTTACCGGCTCCATTGCGTCTGCTGTCCTCCCGGAGCTCTCACGTTGGCACTCCACCACCATGCCGCGTCCTCAAGTCCTCGCTGTGGCGCTCTGCGCGATGGTGGGCACCGCGGTGGCGCGAGCCGACCTCCAACCTCCCGCCGCACTCGACCACTTCAATTTAGCCGGAGATTACCTGATCGGAGGTTTCTTCGGAATTCACCTCGCGAGCCTCGAGGCGGGGAGCAAAACTCGCCCAGAATCAGTGCCGTGCACCAGGTGAGGATTGAACCCTGCCCATCTCGGCTCTCACACGGTTCTCTCGCCCTCATTGCTTACTTGTTGCTTCTAGTGCTCTCTGACAGGCTTGCAGCTTCGTAGCACTGTATATGGAAAGCGTACTGTGACCAATAGGCAGCAAATACATTAACCCACCGAGGCATCGTGCCAGCTAAACTAAATGCTTCTTGCTGTCGTCTGGGGTACAATCATGAGTTTTCAATGAACAAATGCAATGAATAATTTACCAACCAAAACACTTTTCCTTAAATAGTTGAAATGCAGCTAATGAAAATAATAATGTAGCAATGTTACATTAAATGTATTTTATCAGATTAGTCACTCAGCATTTACTGAACTGGGCTCGCTGCTGATCCAAGACTTTTCAAGGGATTTTAGCCAAGGAATTATCGGTTGTACAATAAGAGGTATCCGATATCTAATTTTCAATTGGATGAAATCTTTAATTCGAGGGAATGTGAGGCAGTGGATTTATTAATGTAGAGCAGTTCGATGGCATTTATATGTTATAAGCTAAAGGTAACCGTGGCTGCCATATGACTTAGGGCCTGATTTAGATTTTAATGGCTGGTTCGCTCCACCATAATGTGATAGATATTCCGTCCGCCTTACAACAAGTGCGTTATTTATCCTATGACACAGGGACGGCAGACTGACGGACAGACAGGGTATCCCTCTCGTAATGTGGAGCGCGTCCTTCAAACTTTGAATCAGGCCATTAGTTTTGTTTAGTATGATAGGAAAAACGTATTTTTTTTTGCCAAAAAGTATTTCCTATATAATTGTCTGCAGCCACAGGCAGTGGTAGAAAATAAGAGAGAATTATTAATTTATGTTAATTTTCATTTGATTTCATGGGATTTCATTGAACATGGGTTTTCAAATTTAGTTTTAAAGTACATATTGTCTGTGAAAACTGTGGGGTTATTTGCTGGCATTCTGTGCTGGTGATTGTGTGGACCAGAATGCAGAAATTCTTGCATTTCTTTACTTTCAATTAAAACAGGCAACAAGGCATGTGTGCCACACAACCCTTAGGAAACCTAGGCCCCAATGTTTTGAAAAATGGACTCTGGCAATCATCATTTACTATTGGCTTCCAGGTACATGAGATGTTTGTGTTCTGTTTACACTTCATGAGTACTGTGCTTACTGAACAAAGATGATGGGTTATATTGGATATTGTGTTTGTTTTAATCAAGGGAAAGCCTTGCTTAAATAACCAGAACTAATTCACTAGTGAGTGAGAACTAAGAACCGAGGAACTATTGTTCGAGGCATCCTATTGGTTCAATTTAAAATACATGGACTCGATGGTGTTTGGTGTTCACTTCTATTCCTATATGTATGTCTCCTTGTATATATGTGGTTGTTCTTGGTCGCCTGATTCTAGAGAAGAGTCTGAGTGTGAATGGAATGGAAAGGTATTTGTAAAGCGCATGGCTACCATAAGGCCTCCCAGCGCTGAGCAACCGGACTGTAGGTACACACTTTAGCTGAATGGGAATAGCAGTGTTTATAGCCGCTTACGAAAGACCTGGTGGTTTTCTTCCAGACGAATCTGATTCGGAAGAGTGTTCCACCTTCTGGAAGTGACATATGCGAATCGCTGTCCTCCACTTCTGGACTTGCGGATTTTCGGAATGGTCGCCAGTCGTTTGTTTCCAGATCATAGTGCTCTCTTAGGATGATAAGGGACCACGATTGACTGAAGTATTTCCGGACATTTAGAGGTCATGATCTTGTTGATAACACAGAGGGTCTTGAATTGTATCCTCTCTGCTATGGGCAACCAATGAAGTAAGGCTATAGCTCCTCGGGCTGATTCTCTGCGGGGGATACCCAGGAGCAATCTAGCTGCACAGTTCTGCACTGCCTGAAGTTTCAGTATTGTGGATTTTGGTGCTCCAATATAGAGAGCATTAGCGTAGTCCAAGCGGGAGAGAATCAACGCTTGGACCACTGATTTTTTTGTCTCCCAAGGTAGGATTGGAAAGACTTTCCTCATCATCTTTAACAGTCCAAAGCAGCAACCTGCCACTTTCTGAGCTTGGGCTTTCATATTCAGTTTGTTGTCCAGCCAGACTCCCAAACTTTTAATTTGCTCTTTGGGGGCAGGAGCATTTCCTAGACAGTTTTGCCACAGGGGAGTAGATCCCTCTGGAAATGGTTTACCCAGAAACATTAGTTCAGTTTTTGCTCCATTAAGTTGGAAGAAGGACCCCTCCATCCAGGTTGAGACGGTTTTCAGACAGTTGGATAGATTGTCAGGGTTTTGTCCTTGTTGGTTGAGGGATACTATCAATTGGGTGTCGTCCGCGTAGGTAACAATTTGGATTCCAAATGATGCAACCATTTTGGCCAGAGGGCTCATATAAACGTTAAAAAGGGTGGGGCTCAGGGATGACCCCTGTGGCACCCCACAATTCAAAGGCATGCTCTTGGAGGTACAATTTTCCTCGAATACATGAAATGACCGGCCTTCCAAGAAGGACTCCAGCCATCCCAGTACAACCCCCGATATCCCTGCCTCTCTAATCCTGGAGATAAGCAGATGATGGTTCACGGTATCGAAGGCTGCGCTCAGATCCAGGAGGAGAATGGCGGCCGATCCTCAAGAATCCATGATTTTTCTGGCTTCCTCGGTGACAGCAATCAAGGCTGTCTCTAAGCCTTGCTGGGGTCTAAAGCCTGTCTGTGTAGGGTCCAGGCAGCCATTATCCTAAAGATATGAAGAGAGTATGGCGTTCACATGTTTCTCTGTGATTTTGGCAATTCCAGGTAACAGCGAGATGGGGCGGTAGTTCGAGAGGACGTCTGTGTCAGCTCCTACTTTTTTGAGTAGTGCTCTAACCCTTGCTTGCTTCCAAGCAGACGGGACCCTGCCTGAGCTTAAGGATAAGTTTATAAGTTAAAGCATGGTAGGAGAGACTGTATGCAAGACTTGTTTAAGGACGGTGGGAGGGGCCATGTCTTCTGGGGAGCCTGATTTTAATTTACTGAGATGGGCTATTAGGTAAAGTTCTCATGTCCTGCCTGTTCGTACAGTAGATGAGTTTAGGTCCATTAATTTAGGTCGCAAGGTTGAGACTTTTTAGTATGAATAATTCCCTGGCACCATTTTTTGCAGAAAACTCACACTGCCTAAAAAGGATATTTCTTAGAAGATTACAAACTTATGTTTTAAGACTGTGGAAATGGCAGAGGTTAATTTCCCTGTGTAGGAATCCCACGGAGCAAGGCATTGTGGATGGGTAGGATCTTTTGTTTGCCTATGAAATGAAGGCACAGCCAATAGTAAAGTATACCACCGGGAATGTAGGGGCCACATGTACAAACCTGTTTTAAAAAAGTTTCAAACATTCTAAATCAGAGTTTGCGACAAAGAAAATGTTTTTTCATTGTTGCAAATGGGTTCTGCCCATTGAGAACGGCAGGATTCTTCGGTTTGGATCACCGGTTTTTGGACCTTTATTGTGGATGAGTCTCTCAACCTGAGTCTCTCGCCCGTAATTTCATCGTAAATTGGACTGTGCGTGTTTACTACCAGTGCCAGCCTTTTAGGGTAAGGCTGTTGTGACGAAGCTAGTGTAAGAAGCACCGAACTGGTAACGTGAACATGAGTGCACACGCAGGTGCACACATGTGCAGGTTGCACATCATAGACTACAGTCGTGTGCAGCCTGGTAGCTGCACACAGGTAACCTGCATCTGGTACTTTTAAACTGATAATTTAACCGGCTAAAGATACCCCTTTTTGACATGTCTAAACCTTCCTTTTAAATATGAATAAGTCACCCTCATGTAGGCTTTATTGCCCATAAATGCAGGGTGCAGATATTTAAAAAGTAGAACATGCAGAAATTAATGTTCAACATGTCCTTGCAGTGAAATATCCCCAAGAACGAATTATACTGTAGCAAGGCTGGCTGCTGCAATAGGGAATCAATGGGCTACATTGTTACCTTTAGTAAAGGCTAAATTCGGATTGGTAGCATCTAAAAAAAAACGTTCTTCTACATATTTGAATTGTAATTCAAAACTCTCTTTAAAAGTAAGGTCACATTTTAAATTATTATTTTAGAAATGCCCTTGTAGGAAGGTGGTATATGGCCGGGATGCCCGTCACCCCCTCCCAACATAATCCCCAAGGATAGGAAGTCGGACACAGTTCTGAACTTTTGGAAGGCGGGAGGGAGTCACCCTCCCGGCCGTATTTATTAAAATATGAAACAAAATTTAAAACGTTAAAATAAAAGTTTCATAATCATGTACAATTTTACATTTATTACATTTCGATGAAGACATGTTCTTTGGCTAACCTTAACAAATCTCTAATACAAAGGTTTCCTAGCCGAGTCTAACATCCTGCAAATGCATACATTCTAAATTAAAATTGTACATCCTAGCATTAAGGGCCAACGGCAAGGTCTTAACCGGTGTCAGATCCCTACTACCAAAACTCTCGCCCTCACGGTGTGAGTGGCGGCTGCGCAGAGGACTGTACCCTTATTGCCAACTGCAATTTCCCTTGTCTTGTTGGGGCCCCCCTTTCCGCTCGACGCCATCTTAAAGGTCGTCCGAGCTCCCGTGTGAGGTATCTGTAGGAAGGACAGCGTGGACTCCCCCCCCCATCCCCACACTCTCTATCCGCTGTCGCGGATATCAGGGCCCCGGGAAATTCATAGGAGGGGCATATAGCCGCCTCCTCCCCTGGAAGGGGCCTATGGCCGTCTCCCCTTAGGCGACCCATCCTTAGTGGGTTCCGCCTCTCAGTGGGAGGGGCCAATGGCCGCCTCCCCCCGGGCGCTCCCATCCATAGTGGGTGGCGCCCCCCTCTAGGGACCTTGAAATTACTGCTCACCGATCATGCCCTTACCGCCCGACCAAAAAATAAATACAACTGTTGTTCACCTACTAAGGAAGCAAATATCAGCAAGTCTAATTGCATCAAACCTGTTTCACTCCTACAAGGAAAAACAGAATCCTACAGACAGAAGGCATATCCTCAACCTAAACATTCATTTACTTTTATACGGAGGAAAAAATGGGGCCTATCACAGCAACAACTTTATTGCAAAACAAACATTGCCATAAGGGGCTGGTGGGTGGGTCAAAATTGCTCCTTGTTCCGTCGAGGGCTCACGAGCAACGAGTGGGTGTAGCCTTCAGAGCACAGGAACAAGAGGACGCTTCTTCGGATTCCCGCTCTCTTTATTCTTCTTCGGGAGGGCGTGTACCCTCCTCCGGTACGCCTACTGGGCGTGGCCATCGGCGTAGGTGTCTAGGACAACCCCTCTTGGGCGGGAAAAGGCGCGCCCCAGCTACACCGCTTCGGGCATACCAGCCGAGACACGCCCCCCGCCCAAAATGGTTTCCCGGGAGGATCGAGGCACCCAACCATACGTTCGGGGGGACCGAGTGGTCGCCCCTTTCCATATGGCCGGGATGCCCGTCACCACCTCCCAACACAATCCCCAAGGATGGGAAGTCGGACACAGTTCTGAACTTTTGGAAGGCGGGAGGGAGTCACCCTCCCGGCCGTATTTATTAAAATATGAAACAAAATTTAAAACGTTAAAATAAAAGTTTCATAATCATGTACAATTTTACATTTATTACATTTCGATGAAGACATGTTCTTTGGCTAACCTTAACAAATCTCTAATACAAAGGTTTCCTAGCCGAGTCTAACATCCTGCAAATGCATACATTCTAAATTAAAATTGTACATCCTAGCATTAAGGGCCAACGGCAAGGTCTTAACCGGTGTCAGATCCCTACTACCAAAAAACTCTCGCCCTCACGGTGTGAGTGGCGGCTGCGCAGAGGACTGTACCCTCATTGCCAACTGCAATTTCCCTTGTCTTGTTGAGGGCCCCCCTTTCCGCTCGACGCCATCTTAAAGGTCGTCCGAGCTCCCGTGTGAGGTATCTGTAGGAAGGACAGCGTGGACTCCCCCCCCATCCCCACACTCTCTATCCGCCGTCGCGGATATCCGGGCCCCGGGAAATTCATAGGAGGGGCATATAGCCGCCTCCTCCCCTGGAAGGGGCCTATGGCCGTCTCCCCTTAGGCGACCTATCCTTAGTGGGCTCCGCCTCTCAGTGGGAGGGGCCAATGGCCGCCTCCCCCCGGGCGCTCCCATCCATAGTGGGTGGCGCCCCCCTCTAGGGACCTTGAAATTACTGCTCACCGATCATGACCTTACCGCCACAGGCCGGATAGTTGACCGGCTATCCGGCCCCCCAGACTCCTCCTAAAGGTCATGCTTCCTCAAACCCCTTAGCCATGCTATGAAGTCTCCTATGAGTAAAACATTCCCCTCCCGGGACAGGTGAACCCCATCATTCAGATACATGTGATCACCCCGAATACACCCATGAGGAATACTATGCAACTGCGAAGAGCGAAACAATCTACCAATTTCATTGTTAACCTTCTTCACCGAATGGTTCAGTGCTGACACTGAAAGGCCCCCCCGCCATACTTTCCTGGGAATCATGTGGGACCAGGCAATCGTGCACCCCGGGATTCTTTTTGCCAACCAGCTAACAGCAGACAAAACTTGCTCGAGCAATACTCGTCTACCCAGAGTCACCAAGTCATTGCCCCCCATATGCACTATGACTACAGATGGCGGTGACCTCTGCCGCCCTAAAAGACCCTCAACAAAAGATTCGAATTAATCAATACAGAGCCCGCCCCTTCCGTGGAAGGCTACTCTGTACCCGTATTCCCCAGCTGCGCGAGTCGCGTCACCTGCTTTGAATACGTCCCCGGCCCGCCTCACGTATGAGTGGCCCACGACCCACACCACTCTCTCCTCAGACCGTGATCCATGACCGCTGGTCTCCTGGTACTGGGCCGACTGCAAATTCCGCCCCGCATGATATGCTCGCGAAACTGTAATTCAAACAAAAGACAAGACGCGTGAGTGCATGTCAATTGACTTACAACTTGTGCAATCGCACATACCTTTTGAAGCAATTCGAGGACCATCGTCCCAACTGTTTCACTTCATCCGCGCTCTGACCCCTGGCTGTAGCCTCAGTAGCAGCCCCTATCCTAAAGGAGTAGGTAGCGATTGTCAGCGCCAGTACCCTCTGAAACTGAAACCTCGTCAGTGGGGTGCCATCCCTGTGCCTCAGCAAACTTCCCCCCCACGTAGCAGCCCTCAGTGCCAAGTATTCCTCTATACACAGTATTGGGCACGTGGGGGACCCTCGCATGCGCTGCATGATAACACTGTTTCCCGTAGCCCCCTGGTCGGTCTTGGACCTGGCTATCGTCACTACCATCGAATCACCCCTAATTAGGACGTGATTCCTGCACAGGCCTCCCTCAACGTCTTTTTTATTCCTAGCGACCAGTTCGCTCACCCGCATCGCCCCATGGAACGCTAATGCGAAAGCTGCCCGGAACAAAACCGCCTCGAATTGGGAGGAGCATGTCTCGACTAGTTTCGCCATAAGTAGGGACAACCTTTCTAAGCCAATCGGGCGCCTCTCATCCTGCTTGCGACCCTCAAGGCGCTGCCAGCCGCGAAGGGCTTTTCTTGCCAAAAAGGAACTTGTTGGGTCTTTTACGCCATACACCTGCGCCATAAAGGAAATGGCCGCCCTGTGCCTACTGGCCGTTGCCGCTGATCGGCCTTCTCGGTGTAGCGCTACCAAGGACCCCAGGAAGGACTCCTCCTGCCCCCAGTTCTGACTCCCTGATGGACCCAAAAATGCGCAATAGGAACGAAACGCTCCTTCGTATGCTTTCCTTGTCCTGGGGGCTAAACTTGCTGCCACAAGGTCTTGTAATCCGGGGCACCGATTAGCCAAAGCGCCTCGGGGAATGCTGCCGCCACTAGGTCCGCTGTAGGTAGATAACCCCTGAACGCCTGCATATGTGAACGAGAGAGTGCATCGGCTGCATGATTCAGTACGCCCGGCACATGTTTCGCCCTGAACTGTACATTCAATCTCATGCAAAGCAGCACAACTTCCTTCAACAATCTCAAGATCCATTTGCAGCGTGCTGCCTGATTGTTAATGCATTCGACAACAGTCATATTATCAGACCAAAATACAACAGAGCGGTCTCTGAACTCGTCCGGCCATGCCATCAGAGCAACAAAAATAGGGAATAGCTCCAGGAACCCAATGTTACTTGTGAGACCGCAGGAATGCCACCACGCCGGCCATGTTGCGCCGACCATCGGTTACCAAAGATGGCGCCGAATCCCACGCTCCCCGCTGAGTCAGTCCACAAACCCAGCTCGTCCGAAGACGCTGGCGGCTTGTTCCACACTACTCGACCGTTGAAGTCCACCAGAAATTCCAACCAAATGCGCATATCCTGGCGAACCTCTGCAGACAGTCTCGTGCGGTGGTGTCCTTCTTTGAGACCAACCATAGCTTGTGCAATAGAGCGTGAAAAGGGGCGGGCCATTGGTATCACCCTTAAGGCAAAATTAAGCTGACCCACTGTTTGCTGTAACTGGTGCAGGGTCACTTTCTCCTTACTAAGGCAAAGTTCCAGGGAAGCCCTAAATTTAGCTACCTTTCCCACTGGCAAACGGAAACATCCCTCCACAGAATCGAGCTCAATTCCCAGAAACTCCAGTGAAGTAGATGGTCCAACCGTCTTACCTGTTGCCAATGGCACTCCAAAATCCCTCATGAGGATGCAAAAGTCCTGTAGCGCCTGCGCACATTTTGTGTCGCCGGCCGCTCCCAAGAACAGAAAGTCATCTAGATAATGCATAACATGCCTATGCCCTGTGGCCTCGGTAAATGCCCACTCTAAAAAACAGCTGAATTTTTCAAAATAAGCACAAGAAATGGAGCAACCCATTGGCATGCATTTATCCATGTAATAACTCCCTTGGAATGCAAAACCTAGCAAACGCTGATCCTTTGGATGTACCGGGAGCAACCGGAACGCTGATTCGATATCTGATTTTGCCATCAGCGCCCCGGGGCCCAGGCGATTTAACATGGTGACGGCATCATCGAATGATGCGTACCGCACCGAACAAACTTCTGGGTCGATAGCATCGTTCACCGAGAGACCCCTTGGAGCAGACAGATTATGGATCGGCCTAAACTCCCCCGGGTCCTTCTTGGGGACTACCCCAAATGGGGAACAGATGAAATCCGCCACTGGCGGGAGCTGAAAAGGCCCAGCCACTCGGCCTAGGCTCACTTCTTTGGCAAGTTTTCTCTCCACCACACCTGGATTATGCTGTGCTGAAAGCTGGTTTTTACAAAAAGGTTCCCCACGAAAATCCCCCGCCGGGATGTGGAAGCCATATAAGAATCCCTTCCTCAACACCCCAGCAGAGACATGATCAGGGTATTTGTTTAACCAAGGAGTCATAGCCATGAGATCAACGGGAGTAGGCAATTGTTCACAACGATCCACCTTAGTCTTGCTTGGACCCTTCTTTACCTCCCGACCCGCTATTTTTCGATCTGCATGAACTCTCCGGGTGTGAGGAATTCCCACAGCCCGCACACACATGCTTGAACCTACATGTACCTTGCGGTCTGTTACAGTTGCCTCGATTGAAGCCCCAACAGACCCCCCGCTTTCCACCATTCCCGCCGGTTTTCGGCTGGTGATCACCACCGGCGCCTGCTCGAAAGGGCACCGCAGGCTTTTGGCGGGAAACCCCCGACCCACTCCCACCTGGCGAGGACGTCCCTGCCGTCCCAGGCAGGAGCTGCTTATGACAAGAAATTGAGTCGAGGCAGTCCCATGTCAGAGATGAATCATACTCTTTTGCTTTACGGAATTTCATGTCGTAACCTTTCCATTCGTCCCCCTCATACATTTCATAAAAATCCATTATACGGGCTTGATAACAAGACAGTTCAGTCAATACCTCGGGCTTACGTTCCCCAATAATCGCAGTAAACATTGCAAAGGCCTTTGCCCAATTCGATTTTGTCTCCTCCACCCTGAACTCCGCCATCTTGGCGCACCAGACGCTCGGGTGCCACAAATCTTTCTGTGTTTTAGCATATTCCATCTCGCGATGGTCAGTTAATAACGAAAACATATTGACATACTTGTCTGCCCATATCAATTCTTTCGTGGCAATAGGGATATGTTGTACCACCCTCTCCCGCCTTGAGGGTAAGGAGCCCTCCCCCGCCAATGGCAAAGCGAGCTTACCGGGTTCGGTCGTTGTTCCCGCCGTTTTCCCGAGACCAGCCGCCGGTCCTTCCGGTATCACCTGTGGGGGAACAAGAGGAAGATTTGCCTTTGCGGCATCTTGTGACTGCCGCAACTGCTAGATTAGTAATTTGGCCTCTTCGGCCGTGTCTCCGGGCGCCATAGCACCCCCTGCCTTCTTATTGAGCCATGTGGCCAACTGGGTGGCCAATTCAGGAGGCATATCCTCATCGTAAGCGGGCGTAATCACAACCGGAATCGGTTGACCCGCGTCTGGGGTTGGTACCGGGTCATTAGCTGGTATGGCAGGGGTGACCGGGGGTACCTCAGGGACCGGAACCTCCCCTGCAACCGCCCTCCTCTTGACCCGCTTCCCTCTACCCTCGGGGACGATTCCCGGCAAGGCCGGGCCTATTACCTTCTTCGGGTTACCAGGCTTGTTCATTGCGGCCAGTTGCTTCTTGACGACCGCCAAATCTCGACCAAGCGCTGGGACTTGTCCAACCTTTCGTTCCATGCCCGCTATTCTGTTCACCAACATGCGCAGCACCTTGTCTGACTCGGAACCCTTTCCTGCCTTCTTGCCAGACATGGTTTCGATTATCCGCTCCGAGTTGATCAACACGGTCCTGGATCCTTCGCTTTAAGTCACTGAAAGAGAAACACAAGAATTACAAGTTCTCAAAATTGCTCCTTGTTCCGTCGAGGGCTCACGAGCAATGAGTGGGTGCAGCCTTCAGAGCACAGGAACAAGAGGACGCTTCTTCGGATTCCCGCTCTCTTTATTCTTCTTCGGGAGGGTGTGTACCCTCCTCCGGTACGCCTACTGGGCGTGGCCATCGGCGTAGGTGTCTAGGACAACCCCTCTTGGGCGGGAAAAGGCGCGCCCCAGCTACGCCGCTTCGGGCATACCAGCCGAGACACGCCCCCCGCCCAAAATGGTTTCCCGGGAGGATCGAGGCACCCAACCATACGTTCGGGGGGACCGAGTGGTCGCCCCTTTCCATTTTCCTGCCTAAAGTTTCTGGGTCCTTTCTGGGAGTTTCAGCTGCCTGGAAGGGTGATGGCTCACTGGCAAATGTAGATTGGAGCCAGAAAGTGAACAAAAGGGACCTGGGTGCATATAGAGTGGGTCTTCCTGACAGGATGGCTGGGGAGGAGTTGTGACCTGCCCTGAGTACATTTCAAAGGGACATGCCACATCACACACCAAGGATCCGAACACCAGTCTTTTATTTCATTAGGCAGTCTGGAGCCAAGGGGCGAGTTCCAGATGCTAGGCAAGTACTGAGAATCTGGAGCCACCCAATTTTTTCTTTTTGAAAGTGGGGATTGTAAGAAGATTGATACGGATGGATCTTAAAATACGATTGGGAGTAAAGTTTTTGATTTGTGCTACGCAAACTAATGATGGACGGAATGCTGAATAAATCATACATTTACCCCAAGTCAAGAGATCTGGGTTAAATCCATTGTTCTTTTGCTCACCAGGCCACCCCAGTTTCCACCCAGCCATATGCAAATCAGTCTTGACCCTGTGCCCCATGGGAACAGTCCAGACCAAACTGCCAAGCCAGGTACTCCCTGGACCGGGAAAAAGCCTCCTGGGACCAGTTTCTGGGTATTACCCTTCATCAGCCAGGCTAGCTTAAATCCAGTGGCACAGTGAGCAAGGGACCCATGTCTGGGCATACCCATTCCACTTGGGGTGAAAAGTGCTATGTAAACAAATGATGGACAGAAAGCTGAATAAATCATACATTCACCCCCAGTCAAGAGATCTGGGTTAAATCCATTGTTATTTTGCTCACCATGCCACCCCAGTTTAGATAATGGATTTAGGCCATATCTTTGTTCTACATTCTGACCATCAATTGTTCTTTTTATATTTGTCACCCCGAGTGGGACGGGTATGCCCAGACGTGGATCTCATGCTCTCCATTCCAATGGAGTCAAGCTATCTTGGCTGAAAGCCCGAAACCGGTCCTAGGATGCTTGTTTCCAGTCCAGGGAGGACCTGTCCTGGCAGTTCGGGCTGGACTGTTCCCATTGGGAGCAGGGTCAAAACTGATTTGCATATGGCTGGGTCCAAACTGGAATGGGATGGTGAGCAAAAAAACGATGGATTTAGGCCCAAATCTATGTACTGGGATGAATGTATGACATTGTTCTACATTCTGTCCATCAATTCTTCTTTTTGCATTTGTCAACTAACATAGTCTTCTTTATCCGAGTTGTCTCCTCTCTCCCTGGACATTCAAGGATAGTGGGTGGCCGGACTATGTCATTCTCGCCCTTTCTTTTATTGCTCTCTGCACTGCATATTTATGTCCCATCCTTTTTTTCTTCTTCTGAAGTTTGCTTCCTTACTGCCGGCCTACTATGTAATGTAATGTCCTTCTGCTGTTTACTGTATTTATGTAAAGCACTCTGATACTTACAGGTCAAGCTAGCGCTATATAAAACTTTTAAAATAAAATAAAATAAATAAAAATCCTGGCTGATGAGGGCTGAAAGCCTGAAACCACTCCTAGGATGCTTGTTTCCAGCCCAGGACGGACCTGTCCTGGCAGTTCAGTCTGGACTGTTCCCATTGGGAGCAGGGTCAAGACTGATTTGCATATGGCTGGGTCCATACTGAAATGGCGTGGTGAGCAAAAAAACGATGGATTTAGGCCCAGATCTCTGTACTGGGATGAATGTATGACATTGTTCTACATTCCGTCCATTAATTGTTCTTTTTGCATTTGTCACCCTGAGTGGGATGGGTATGCCCAGACATGAGTACCGTGCTCTCCATGCCACTGGAGTCAAGCTATCCTGGTGAATGAGGGCTGAAAGCCCAACCCGGTCCTAGGATGCTTGTTTCCAGTCCAGGGAGGACCTGTCCTGGCAGTTCGGGCTGGACTGTTCCCATTGGGAGCAGGGTTAAGACTGATTTGCATATGGATGGGTCCAAGCTGGAATGGCACGGTGAGCAAAAAAAAAAAAAAATGGGTTTAGGCCCAGATCTCTGTACTCGGATGAATGTATGACATTGGTCCACATTCTGTCCATCAATTGTTCATTTTGCATTTGTCACCCCAAGTGGGACGGGTATGCCAAGACGTGGTGCACCAAGAGCTCTTGGTTGACCATGTCGAAGGCCACTGATAGGTTAAGGAGGTCCAGTGCCTGAGTGATGCCCCTGTAGGCTTCTTTTTGCATGTCATCCACGAATGATAGGATGACTGCTCCTGTGAGTGGGCTGGCTGATAGCCTGCCTGAAGGGGCTCCAGGAAGTTAGGTTACTCTGGGAAGGAACAGAGGTGACTAGTGGCATGTGCCATTAATACCTTCACTAAGTAAGGTAGCAAGGAAATAGGGTGGTAATTGTTCAGAGCAAGTTGGTCTTCACCAGCTTTCTTTTGGAGCAGGTCCACTATGGCCTCATCAAAGAGGCTAGGGACAATGCCTTGACTGGGTGACTGGTTATGGATGGAGATTGCTGGAGCAGACAGCAATCTCATGCCCAGTGAGTACTGTGAAGTGGGTACAAAGTATATCAACACAATAAAAACTTTGTGAAATAGACATTGTGGATATCTCCAAAAATCACTAACAAATGTGTAATATAAAAAATCAATGACATCCCTACTTAAAGTGCAGCCACAATGGTTCATAACTACTTTCAGCGATTAGAGGTACGTGCTTCAAGAACCAAGTCTCCTCTCCCTTCATTCATTGACTCTGCCTTTGTCTTTGATACTATACAGTGGTCTGCTGCCTTCTGGCTGAATTTAAGATAAGAATACCACACACAAACAGACATACATATGTGTAAATAATGTAAAGAGCAGAATGGCTATATCAATTACACTCTCCAGTAATGCATATCCTTATAGGTACTGCAGTTGTAAAAGTTCAGTAATGTACAGATTTCCTCACAAAGGGTACATGTAGAATCTTAAAGCTCTAGTTACACTGTTGGCAAACCAATGCGGAAATAGAGCAGTCTTATATTATATTTAGGAAAACAGATCTTAATAAATATTAGTGTGTCGTAGAATACCATAACTTGTGCGTGTTTTTACTGATTTTGGGGTTCAAAGCACAGTTCCTTATTTCACCTGTAGAAGAGAGATTCTCTCACAGGTTTGTCTCGCTCTTAACACGCTACTTCACACAAGCATAACTCAGCGGGAAGGGTAAGCGATACTTGCCAGTTTTCCTTTTTTACCAAAAGGTCACAGGTTCTTTTGGGGCTTTGGAAATCCACTGGTTGTGACCCAAATGATTTAAGAGAACACCACTCATGGGAATGCAATTCATAGTTTATTGTACACCATTTCCAACTGGATACCATTATGCTTGTGTGCCAATGACCACATATGATGTGTTGTGTATAGGCACCCTGTTTGCTCATGTATTGCGAGTGGTATGTGCATGCCTGTCTGTGTGTTACGATGCATTTGGACTATTTTATGTTTCTATAATGTTCTTTGTGTACTGACTTTATCTTCTGCCTGTTTGCCAGACAGTTGTATACAAAAGTAAACATGCTTAAGATCATCTGTGCAATTGCTGAATGCTCTAAGAAGCCTTGCAGGGTCAAACCAACATTGTCTCCATTTTGAAGTGCGGAACATTGTGGTGCAGGTCACCCCAGAGCTTGGGCCACCGTATTTTATCATTCCCTCTTGCTCTTCACATAGGCCCATCTAATTAGAGTGACAACATCACGTCTGTTGCTTCTCTTTGTTGTCCCCCGCACGTCAAAGATGTACTAACGCCCTCTCTTCACTCCCTCCTTCAATATCTGTTATAAAAATTAATCAATAGTTTCACCTCTAACGCTGTATTTTAGGTTTTGCTATCATGGTATCTGCACTGTGATACACTTTTCACAATGTATAGATATGGATTGATAGGAATATTGGGCAAATGAAATGACAGGAAATAAATGATGCATTCACTCCTGGTTGGCCATGGTTTCTCAGAAGGGTTGTGATGGGCAGGTAAGGAGCTACCGACTGGGAGAACAGAGATATTGCTGCAGTCCTGTACGCCTGTAACGCCAATTGGGCAGCAGTAAATCTAGTCACATGTCGAGCCTCGGACGCTTGGCAGGCCTTGTTATGACATGCGACTGGCACCGTCCCAGGCCCACTGGTCTTTCATGGACACCGGCATGTTGAGGAGCCTGAAGCGGTTGTTATGTTACAGTCCACCATCGATGGAGAGTTTCCATGGCATCCCCAGACCTATGTGTTTAAATTCAATCTCATCTCCCATATCCATGCGGAGCACTTATCGGGGTGTAGTTATTATTGGTGCAGTGGGTGCACCGGCCACAACGGCCCAATGACGTGAGTCAGGGCCGGCTTTACCACTGGTGGTGCCCGGTGCAACAATCACTTTTGGTGCCCCCCACGTCCCATGACCACTTCATCGGATTCTCTCACTACCACCTGCAAAAGTGCCCCTCATCTCTCCTATCATAAGATATTGCTAAACACAGCACCCCTCCTGAGGTCACAGCGTCCCCTCCACAGGTCAGTGCCTAGTGCGGCCGCACTAGTCGCACTGACCTAAAGCCGTCCCTGACGTGAGGCGTCCTACTGTGGCCCATTATGGCTGTCTTCTACCACCCAACAGGTGAGAAGAGGATCTATTTTACTTCCATGAGTTAGGGCCTAGGGCACCCTTACGTCACAACTGGCATTTATGTACAAAAGGAATTGTACCGTGGTCATTAACCCGTTAACCGCGGCAGTAATTCCGCCGCGGTGCGGACGTTTTCGTGCGCGGGTGGGGCCGCGTCTGCCATTGGCCGACGGCAGCACTGGGGAGGTAGTGCTGCTGTCGGCCAATTGCCGACGGCAGCAAGGAAAGGGTTAAACAAGAGGTGTTACTATTACTTAACTCAATGGTAGCCATTTTATCGACTGCATGAGAGTGTGTTGTTTTTCAAGTAGCTTAACCATCATTGTATATTTCTCTTTGTCTTTTAGCTTTAATATACCTGGATTTCGCCGTTTTCAAGCCATGAGGTTTGCTGTGGACGAAATCAACAACTCGAGCACCCTTCTTCCCGGCGTCATTCTGGGGTACCGGATCTTCGACGTCTGCTCTGAGTCAGCCGCAGTGATGGCGATTCTGGAGTCAAGCTGTGGCGGTCCAGTGTGCACTGTGCCGGTGCTGCGCAACTATACTGAATACAGCCCCCAGTTCATCGGTGTGGTTGGTCCCCCCTCGTCTGATGCCGCCATGACCATCGCCAGAGCCCTTGCGTTCTACAGCATCCCTGTGGTAATATGCTAATAGGCCTCACCAGCGCACCCACAAAAGGCAGACCAGGAAGTGCATGGGGAGGGAAGGCTGCCCACAGTCCCTCTGGGGAATTTCGGTGAGAAGGAAGGTGGTGACGGCATTCAGGCCTCATCTACGAGAAAATGACGCATGGTGGCGCAGCAAGCCAGCTGCGCCACGCAGCGTCATTTTTAAAGCACACAGATGCGTCGTAATAACAACAAAACAAGACATCCCTGTGCTTTCCCCTGTGCTGATTGATTCTAACCTTTTTCCTGCAAGTCTTTGGTTTAGTCCCTACCAGCAAAATGAAGGGCCATATTATCAAGAACGGCGATAACATTATTGCTGCTTTAGCGGCAGGAAACTGCTGCGAAAGCTGCGATACGGGGCTTGATAATATGCCCTTGTGAATTCCCATAGAAGCCCAGCTTTGATGTCCTTCACACCAGATCCTGGGCATCTATGTGAATTCTCAAGGGCATATTATCAAGTCCCTTATCGCCGCTTTCCTGCCGCTAAAGCGGCGATAATGTTATTGCCGTTCTTGATAATATGCCCCGAAATGAGCTAGCTGAGATCCAGTGATTGAGAAGAAAAAGTAACTTACTTGCGGATCAATGATTGATTTACATAAAGCTGGCCTCTGTCTAGAGCAGAGATACTCAAAGTACGGCCCGGGGCCGGATGCGGCCCTCCTGACGTTTACACGCGGCCCTCTGGGCACCAGCAGCCCTGGGCTGCCGTTTACACGACTCAGCACTAGCATGAAAAAACAAGTTAAATGTACAGCAAGCACTTATTTAAAGGTTAATTACAGTTAGGGAAAGGAAGTAACTAGGCCTGTAACATTAGGAAATCCTTAATTTTTAAAGACAGCCACTAGATATACATGCTTTGCTTCCCCTACACCCACTTTACACCCCCTGCTGGCATAAGTGCAGCCCTCGGTCACACCATAGACCAAACTTTGCGGCCCCTGGAAATTGTTTGTGGGTACCCATGGTCTAGAGCAGAGGTCTTCAATCTGTGGGGCGCGACCCCCAGGGGGGTCGTGGAGTCCTTGGAGGGGGGTCGCAGATTCTGTCAGGGGCATGCAATTCCTGGCGTTGGGCTGATTGAGGGTGCTCATGGAGGAGGCCTAATTCACACCGAGGTGTGAAAAACATCAAAGGCTCATTAACAAGTAGAAGGTCTTTTAAAGACATGTTAAGTACTCGGGTGTGGCTGTGTGTGTGTGTCCCTGAAACGGTTTCAGCCAGGCTCACACACACGAGCTGGGGGACGGGGGAAAGTCGGTGGGGGTGGGGTCTGGGGGAGCAGACTGTAGTGTAGCCCTTTGAGTTGCGCGCCTGGAGCTGTGGGTCCCGTGACACGTCCCCCCCTCCCGCCCCTCAGCAGGGAGACACAGAGATGCCCTTCCAGGGAAAGAAGGAAGACAAAGCTGAGATACTGACCCCCCCCCCCCCCCATGAGAGAGGCACAGAAAAGGTGGGTGGATGGATGGATGTAAGGATGAAGGATGGATGGATGGATATGTGAAACGGTGGATGAATGATGGATGGATGGATGGATGGATGGATGGATGAATGAAAGGGTGGATGGATGGATGAAAGGGTGGATGGATGGATGGAAGGGTAGATGAATGAAGGATGTATGGATGGATAAAAGGCTGCATGGATGAATGATGGATGGATGGATGTGTAAAAAGATGGGTGGATGAATGATGGGTGAATGGATGGATGAAAGGGTGGATGGATGAAGGATGGATGGAAGGATGGAAGGATGAAAGGGTGAATGGGTGAAGGATAGAGGGATGAAGGATAGATGTATGGATGTAAGGATGAAAGGGTAGATGGATGAAGGTTGGATGGATGGATGATGGATGAATGGATGAAAGGATGGATGGAAGGATGAAAGGGTGGATGGATGAAGGTTGGATGGATGGATGAAGGTTGGATGGATGGATGAAAGGGTGGATGGATGGATGAAGGGGTGGATGGATGTATGGATGGATAAAAGGTTGTATGGATGAATAATGCATGGATGGATGTGTGAAAGGTGGGGGATGAATGATGGGTGGATGGATGAAAGGATGAAAGGGTGGACGGCTAAAGGATGGATGGATGGAAGGATGAAAGGGTGGATGAAGGATGGATGGATGGATAAAAGGTTGCATGGATGGATGAATGATGCATGGATGGATGTGTGAAAAGGTGGAAGATGAATGATGGATGGATGAAAGGGTGGGTGGATGGATGGATGAAAGGGTGGATGGATGAAAGGGTGGATGGATGAAGGATGGATGAAGGATGGATGAAGGATGGATGAAGGATGGATGAAGGATGGATGGATGGATGGATGGATGAAAGGGTGGATGAATGATGAAAAGGTGGATGTATGGAAGGATGAAAAGGTGGACGGATGAAGGATGGATGGATGGATGGCAGAAAGAGTGGATGGATGTATGGATGGATAAAAGGTTGCATGGATGAATGATGCATGGATGGATGTGTGAAAAGGTGGGGGGTGAATGATGGGTGGATGGCTGGATGAAAGGGTGGATGGATGGATGGATGAAAGGGTGGATGGAGGAAGGATGGATGTATGGATGGAAAGATGAAAGTGTGGATGTATGTATGTTTGGATAACAGGTTGCATGGATGAATGATGGATGGATGTGTGAAAAGGTGGGTGGAGAATGATGGGTGGATGGATGGAAGGGTGGATGGGTAAAGGATAGATGTATGGATGGAAGTATGAAAAGGTGGATGGATGAAGGATAGATGTATGGATGTAAGGATGGATGAATGGATGAAAGGGCGAATGGATGGAAGGATGAAAGGGTGGGCGGATGAAGGATGGATGGATGGATGAAAGGGTGGATGGATGGATGGATGTATGGATGGATAAAAGGTTGCATGGATGAATGATGATGGATGTGTGAAAAGGTGGGTGGTTGAATGATGGGTGGAGGGATGGAAGGGTGGATGGGTAAAGGATGGATGTATGGATGGATGGATGGAAGGATGAAAGGGTGGATGGTTGAAGGATGGATGTAGGGATTGAAGGAAGGATGGATGGAAGGATGAAAGGAAGGATGAAAGGATGGATGGATGTGTGAAAGTGTGGGTGGATGAATGATGGATGGATGTGATGAGGTCTAACAGGCGCATTTATGGTTGTCAAAAGTTGATGATGAGGAGTACCAGTTTCTAGAAACTTTTGTCGGAAGGGGGTCCTTACGCCTAAAAAGGTTTTACAAGGGGGTCTCGGCATCAAAAAGTTTGAAGACCTCTGGTCTAGAGTGTCATGGTGGGCAAAACCCATTGTACTGGAATGTGCCTTTTGCTAAGTTCAGTGGCAGAGATTAATTCAAGCCTTCGATCCATCACCTTGCTGTTTGTTTTAGTTCTCAACCCTCACATGAGCAGCTCGACTGCAGTTTCTAGCAGCTGCCCTTCCTGGCTGATGCCTGTTCCCGTGCACAAGCTCCCATGTTGGTCCAACATCTATGTATATGTACATTTGTTGCAAGCATATGCGCCAAGTTTACCTTGATATACAGAGTGCATGTGAATTGCAGTGGTTTTTTTTTTTTTGAAAAAAAAAAAAAAAAAAACCAAAGTGGTTTGTTTATTGTACAGTTAATAAAAACTCACAATTATAAAACGTACAAATTTTGAAAAACGGTATCTTCATTAAAACAAATAAAGTGCAGTAGTTCAAATATATATAATTGCAGTGAGCTTGGCTCATAGTAGCTGATTCTCGGACCGCTTATGTGCTGAAGAATACATACTTGTGCTGCGCTGAAGAGTGCCTTACTAGCAGAATAGGTAAGCTGCACAGTGCAGCACAGACCCCATCCACCACTAGTGCGGTCTTAATGCATGGGCACGCTGGGCAGTTGCCTGGGGGCCCCATGAGCAAAGGCCCCATGCTAACCTATGCACAGACCAGAATTTAACCAAGGGCGGCTCCTTCTCAATTTATTCCTGTGAGTGGTTGTATAGGCAGGGTCCAGTGCACTGCTTTGTCATGGAGCCTATTATGCTGTTAAGAAGGCCCTGTCCACCAGTGTCATTACCCACTGAGATGGAAGGTCAACAGCTCTGAAGGAAATTCCTGCTATGGCCAAACACTACATAAAGCAATTGCTGCTGCTGGAGAGGCAGGGAGCACACCACAACCACTCAACAGTTTCTTTCTTTGCTACAACAACCATTAGCCTCCTCCATATGCAGCTGCATCACTATTTTAGAACGCAGCATCCATTCTAGCAGTAAGAAATCCAGTGCATGGTGTGCCGCTGCAGGCACATGTGGCAAAACGTGATGTTACAGCTTTTTCAGCCCTGACATCAGGGATAGAAGTGTCATCAACCCTAGTAGCATAGGAAAAGTCTGAACGGAGATCTGGCTCACCCTCAAATTAGAGAGCTTATTTAGAAATATCCCTACAGAAGAACATGGAAAGTGTAGAATCATTGTCAACAAATCAGATTACAGACTTTAGAGTCATAATTTAGCCCTACCATCTAATCACTTGTGCCTACATGAATATTGGTTCAGCCCCTCTGACCTGATGTCATTGGGAGGTGTCAGAACAAATTAGTTACATAAACAACAGTGAACCATTGTGAATGGATATAAAACTGCTTACAAGCGGAGGATCCTTGGAGAAATGTTACTATAATGAGCCCATGCTACAGAGCTTTCTTTGAGGGCAGTGTCAATAGGAAATAAACAAAACCATATCTTGTTGACAATGTGTAACAAAATATGAATATGAGACGTACCATTTAGAAAAAGAGGGTGCTGAGGCCCAACTGAGCCCTATTTGGTATAAGCCAAGAAAACACACTTTTAAGGGCCATAGCAAGATCGTTTCAACAGCAGTAGTATAATTTCATCATACACACGTGAAATCTAGTGTAAATTAATATTCTGCTCACTGTTAATCATGTACATTTTTGATTGATGCACAAAAACTCAATCAAAGCCAATGACCCCCATGGTGGAACATCTAATTAACAGACTTGGCCACTGCCTCAACCCTCCCAAGGGTCAACTCTGTGTCCTCCTCCACAGTCCTGCTCAGCTTCCAGAAAAACGAACTCCTTGTTTTAAGAGTCACGCAGACTCCTTGTAGCCGAATTAGCGGATTTACAGATCCAATAAACTGGTGAACTGAATGTCCAAAATGGCTGCCCCTTTCTCGTACGTCAGTGGTATCAAAAACAATCAGGCCTATCTCTAGGTGTCAGTGAAATCCCATCTTCTAACACTCTCACCCTCTTTATTGTCACACATGCATGCAGTCTATTTTAATACAGTCATTTCCTTAACCCTTTGTCTGCTGATGACGGAACCGCTCCGTCATCAGCTGCGGTGGCGCTGTGCTGATGACGGAGCGGTTCCGTCATGGCCCGCTCGCTGCTCATGCGCGGCGCGAATTCCGCGCCTGCGCTGAGCATTCTATTGAGCGGGGCGGGCCGTGACGGAACCGCTCCGTCAAAAGCACAGCGCCACCGACGCTGGTGACGGAGCGGTTCCGTCACCAGCATGCGGCCGCCGCGCGGCCGCCCCGCCCCCTTAGCACTACGGCGGAATAGCCGCCGCAGTGAAGGGGTTAAACCCAATTGGGCACAAGAAAAAATTGTTGTGAATAAATGGCTAAACTTTTGACTGAAACATATAGCTAAATTTATATTCCCAGGAAATGAACACAGAAGAACAGTACATTGATTTCCTAGGTATACAGATTGAGCATGCTCCCCTCTACATGTCCTTGCTCTGTTTAACTCTTTATTTTAGTTGTAGAATATATTATTGAACAAACTTGTCGTAAACATTTTACAGTGTGCTTTATACCATAAACAAAATTGCAAATGCCAACAATACTTTTCTACTAAAAAGACAATATTTTTTTTATTTTGAATTAAATACTCTCAGATTAATTTAAAGTTTGCTCTGCAGGTTCTTCATCAGCCATATTGGCAGACTTACAACCTCCGTTTAGGAAGTGGTTGATTTTTTATAGCGTCAATGAAATGTGCATCACATCAACATAACCTATTGCGAGGAGGAGCCAAGATGGCGGCGGAGACGGACGTGTAGTCGCCCGGCTCCCCGAGCCTTTGTTTCCAGCATGATTATCCTGACTAATATCCTGCCGTCTCGTACCAACGGGATGCTGGGGAAAGTGTGCTGATGCTGTGGGTGTTCCTCCGGTGTCACTACCTGCCTGATACCCTGAGCATTAATCGAACTGACCCGCCGGCGTCTGCCCTGGCCCTGGAACCGAGACCTGCGCTACCACGCACCGCCTGTGATTACTGAAGCTGCGGGGGTCGCCTGTGCTGAGCGGAACGGAGCGGACGACCCGCAATGGGCTGTGTGGCCGTTTGCATCGGACACCTGCGTGGAGGGTGAATATTGGCCGGCTGTGATTCTGATTTACTGCTTTCCGTCGAAGGGACGCTGAAGGTGAGCCGCGCTTTGTTTCCTCCAGCTCGGAGGTGCACCGGCTGCCGGAGCCCCTCTGCTAGCTCATCTCTGCTCTGGCCGAACGTAAGGGGGTCTCTCGCTGTGGACGTTTGCTGTCACGGTTCCGTACTGTCCCTGGGTACTTGACCCCTGCTATATAGCACTACCCTCGCCTGGCAACCCCTGCTACCCCCTGACGACATGACTATGGAGGCCGGCTCCTCAGTGGTGATGGCGGATGGCGCCTCGACTCTTGGCCGGTGTGCCCAGCGCGAACCCGAGTGTGATGCTGGCCAGTCTGCCGCGCCTCGCACAGCGGAAGTGGTGGAAGAGCAATCGCCATTAACCTGCGCCTCAGTCCTTATTGCTCTTGCTCAACTGAGGACAGAGTGGTGTGAGGGTTCAAAATTGCTGGGGGAGAAACTGGACGGACTTGCAGCCGGATCGGGCTATTTGCCAGTCCACCTTTTTCGCCGTGTTGATCAGCCTCTGCAGATCCCTGGTTGTGAAACTTTGTTGCCGCGACAAGGTGTGATGCAACAGCTTCCTGGCGGTGATACTATGTGTGGACTGCGATTCGACCTCACCAGTGCTGTTACAATGTCTCTCTCCCTGGTGCAGACTACGACCTCGCCCACGGCATCCATGGAGCTGCTGATACAAGACCGGATTAGTTTGGCTGACTGCCCTTATCTCGTATTGACACTGTCAAACTGTGTTTTTCATCGTAATGCCGCTTTGACATTGCAGCTCCTGTTGGTTGTCGGCTTTGTTTGGGACTGGCGACGTCCATCTTGTCTTTGGACACTTCTTCTTCACCGTGTGCGGCCATTTTGTCTTTGTGTCCTAGTGAGGGTGGATCTTCCGAGGTACCCGTGTGCTGGGACATCTCTGCGAACTGGCCAGGGCTAAGACAATTCTTCGCTACTGGAAATCGCTGGTTTGGCGGGTGGAGTCCTGAGACGGAGCTCTTCTTTATTATGTTCTATCGCTCTATGGGATTATTCTCCCCAATCTTTCCTGTGACTGTTGATTACTGTGGGGGTTTCTCTACCACATGGGGTGTGGGTGTGCTTAATGGCTGGGTGCCCGGTAGACTCGGACTTTGTCCGCGGCCATCTTACTTCTTTGTTCTGTCTGGGGCGGGTCCCTTTCCGGGACCGGGTTCGGGGGACGCTTGAAATCTGGCCAGGGCTAGGAAAGTCCTTATTCCAACGGAACGTGAATGTTGGGCGGGCAGGGACCCGGGGGGAGGCGCTTCCTTAACATGTACTGCAATGATCTATGATGTCTCTCCCTATTCCACATCGTGCATGAAAGTCCTGATTCTGGTGTTATGTTGGGGATGGGGGGTACTCCATGGCCGAGAAGTTCGGGAGACTTACAAATGTGTCCTCATCGGGTATCGGTGACTTTCTGACACGGGCAGACCCGCATTTTTGCTATGCTGATTGTTTACTATACTGCTTCTCCCCACTTAAAATTGCACTTGCTATGCTCTGGTTTTTATTCCACCTGATGGGGATGCGTGTTCGGTGCTGTCCCGGGTACCTGGGTGTGACTGATTTCGTTCCTATCCTTGGTTCTGTGTCTTCCGACTTTGCTATTGGACATGGTGTGGAAGTTGTGGATGGCCGGGGACTCCGGGTGACTTGATACCGAGTGGGCTCCTCCCCACCTTCTTCTTTTTTGGGAGTTTAGATTAGTTTATTCTTTTCTCACTCCCTATATTACAAGTGTTAAGGTTTTTCTTTCTTCCTCTTCTCATTCTTCTCTTTCTTCCTCTTTCTTGTCTATATTTCGGGTTCTTTAAAGGGCGACAGGCACTCTGCTGGGGGGGGGTAGGCCGTAGCCTCCGCATTGGTGTAGGGTGGGGGGGTAATTTAGTTTTCTTATTAGTTTCTATGGGCCTTATTTTTCTGTTTTCTGCGCTTTCTTAATCTGGTTCGATTCTGGGTCCGGGATTTGGGTTGGTAGGGAGGGGGCGGCGCTGAATGGGGTGCGTAAATGCTGGATGATGATTTTGCTGTTTGTTTGCACCGCCATATTGCCCGTGGTGTTAACTTCCACTGTTGTTTTCAGCTATGACGCCGCTTGCCCATGTCGTGAAGCTATTGTGCGGACTCGAATCTCCTTAGTTCTTATTCTTCACTGATTTATCTTATGATGAAAACACATAAAAAACTTTAAAAATTAACCTTAAATTCTCCTCCTCCCCGGCGACATGAGTCTTCCCAGTGTAACGCTCATTGATTGTTGATATTTCACCTGTTGCTGCTAGGGAACTGTAATGCTTGCACCTGTGCTGACAAAGTATCGTGGCCGGCCTGACGGTTGTAGGCCCGTAGTTGTTCTTTTATTCATGCACAATAAAGGTTTTCAAAAATTAAAAAAAAAAAACATAACCTATTGCACTAAAGTGTTTGATGAAGAATTCTCTCGTCCGGAAAATCCACATACTGTGGCATAGCAAGGAGGGATGGCACAGGTTTTGGGGGGCAGCAGCCTTCCTCCCTTACCTGAGGCCATTGCGGGCGGAATCGCCAGCATACCCCCCCCTTGCCTGCGCCCGTTGCGGACTCCCAGTGTTGGCTTGCATAAGTGGACAGTGTCCACGGATGCATGTCAACACAGAGAGAAGTACCACCAGTGCTTAATTTGAGCCAATGGTTTCCAGTGCTCAGCACCAACACTTAATCATCAACACTGGTACTCTTCATGAGCATCAGTTAAGTAACATTCATTTATGGTAGGCACAGGGAGATTAAATGATTTGCTCAGAATCAAAGCAAGTTGAGCCGAAGCCGAGACTCAAACCTAGTTCCCCAGCGCTAAAGTTGGCAGCTCCTGCCAGTACACCACATCCTCTCTACACTTTGATTTTGTTTTAGGTGGCGCTAACAGAAGAAATGGGCTGATGGAAGCTGCCGCTTGACGAGAGCCTCAGCACTTTTTTTTTTACAAATTAACCACTTAGTGGACACAGGATACCAAAGTGAGAGTGCACAATGAGTGCCTAAATCATTATAAAGGATTAAAGCCCTCTGCTGAGGGCTAAACGGTTCTGAAAGGCCATGTTCTCAGAGCTTTAAGTCGGATAAACCGGTTGTGGGGGTCTATAAAAGGGGTGTCGTCGTGAAATAAACTAATTAGATATCTTGTCCAAGAGGCGTGGCCTATGTAATTAATGGTATGGCTTAAAACATGAAAGTCACATCTTGTGCTTCACCAAGCGCGACATCTGAGCAGCATTTGAGTGCCTCTGTGATATTTCTATTGCATCCAGACATATAATATAACAACAGACATACTCCTAAAACAAGCCAGACCTTTTGGATTTGGCAATGCTTCTTAGCAGTATCAAATACATAAATAACAATGATTTTGTTGTGAATTAATGGAATTGAAGCTATTTCAAGTTCTGAAAATATGGGACTGTGAATGAAACATTACTGAGGTATGTAGAAGGGGTACTTTTCTTTGATGTGTCTCAATCACCCCTGGTCTCTGGGTTACACCATTTTCCCTGCAGTCTTTCACGGTGTTAGACACTTATGCACCCTTTTCCCCACTTTTTTATGAAACCTTCCATCTGTGTATATACCAATCATTTCTTTCCTCCTGAGCACCCTCTTCTCACTCTTTACTTCATCACACACTCCTGTTCATCTCCTCCAGCTCATCATCACTCCCACTCACCTGTAAGCAGTGCATTTTGGTGCTCTCAATATTTCAACAGCTGTGTACCCCCTTGACTCACTTTTCCATAGATTCACAATTACAATCAACACATATGTGACCACTGCTCTGTGTGTTCTACAGAGAGGCCAAGGATTGGATGTGCATGACGTTGAAACACCTTTTCTACCCCCGACAGACACCGTGAGAAACTTGCACTGCTTTAAGCTCCAACTTCAGAGCTCTCATTTGTGTACCGTCATAAACACTAAACCACAGCCTGAATTTACCCAGACATCTGGAGGTGACACAGCATGTACTATACAACAGACATGTGTTGAATAAAACACTATAAAAACACATTTGCAAAAACAAATACACCGAGGGAGATGAAGTAAAACGTGAAATGTAAACAGGCACTGCTGGCTGATGTGGATTATCTTAAGGGTTTTTGCAGTCGTTGAGAATTTGAACAGTGTTTTTGCACAAAAGAGTCGATTTCTAATGACTACTGGGTCTGAGACCCAGCACACCTAAATACCTGCCTGCCCTCAAGTTATATATATGCCCAAGACATAGATGAAGGAAAAGGCCTTTCACAAAAATCCGGATCGTAAAAAGCCAGCTTTTGGATGGACAGCAATAGGTTCGAGTAAACTCGACCTAAAAAGGAGAGATCAAGGCACAAAGGATATAACACTATTAGAACTTTGCACACCCAGGAGAAAGAATTTTCGAAAGGTACTAGGAAGCACCAGAAATATAACAATTAGAATGTGGGATCAAAATAACGATTCCACCCTTATTGGTACTTTCTTTCTTTAGATAATCTTTATTCGGCTTCAAGCATTAAAACCATGAAAGCAAGTGTTAAAATATAATGACAAATATGATGGAATAACGTCCCTCGTTATTGGTACTTACTTCATTGCATTCAATAAAACTCTCAACAGTCCAATGTTCTAATAGTTATAATGCTAATTGTTTTTTATGTAGTGATGTATAAAGCACTTCAGCAGGTTTTAAGAGCTGTAAATATAATGTGTTTAAAAAATGCAGTTCAATAAAACTCAATTCATCGACCTTGAAAGGATGAACCAGCCTTGCCATTACTCTAACTCATCGGCTCTTTGACATGCTGCAAGGTAGAGCCCAGCATCTGAGGGGCGGGGGGGTGACACTTTCCTTATCCAGAAAGTCGGCCATCATTTCTATGAAGGAGTTAACACCACCAAACATGGTAGGAAACAAATCAACCTCAGCTGACATGTCATTTCTATGCCTTTGCAGAAGTGGTGGCAAACAAGGGGTGTTTCTGTAGGTGGAGGTCCACACAGGGTGCATTGACATGGCTGGTTCTACTGCTGGAGTTGTGGACGGTGGACCTGCCTTTCTGTGGCAGATTCTCCACTACCATCTTCCTCTGTGGCTTTGCATGTGTATGGATCTGCTTTGTGGCTGCTGGTTCATACAAAGTTCCCATGAAGAGTCAATGTCACCGATGAATGGCCATATATACGTTTATGTGTGCTCTGTACCTGATTCTGCATTGTTCTGTACCTGGTGGCTGTTGGGACAGAAAGGGCCCCTTGCATTAATCTGGAGAGCATGTGCCCACCCGAAAACCCCATAATGAGTTATGTAACTCATTGGCTTTTTTGTGTTTCACCAGATACACCACTCATGCAGGTGTGCTGAGGGTTCCCTGTAACACAGATTGCATCACAGAACAGGGCTTAGTTATCTGGAGGAATGCATCACGTCCATCAGTCTTTTACTAAGAATGTCTGCTTTCAACCCACAGAGGCTCATAATTAATGTGAAAGGGTGGAAGCTGAGTAAGTGAAACGAAGGATGGATGATGGAGGGATGGTGGGTGAGTGAAGGGGTGGATGGATAGATGCATTGATGAAAGAGTGAAAGGAGGGATGTAAGGAAAGATGAGTGAAAGGGAGAAAGGTTGGATGGATGGATAAAAGGGTGGATGGATGATGAGAGAAAGGATGGCTGGATGAGTCAGTGAAAGGATAAATAATGAGTTAAAGAATACATGGATTATGGATGGACGGACGGATGGATGGAGTGAAAGGCTAGATAGAGTGACAGGATGGATATAAGGATGGGCGAGTGAACAAATGGATGAATGAGGGAAAGGAAGGATAGATGGATGGATGGTGGGTGAGTGAGTGAAGGGTTGCATGGACAGATGCATGGATGAAAGAGTGAAAGGATGGAAGTAAGGATGGATGAATGAAATGGAGGAAGAAGGAAGGATGGATGAATGGATGGATGGAGGATGGGTGACAGAGTGGATGGATGATGAGAGAAAGGCTGGATGAATGAGTAAATGAAAGGAAGAATAATGAGTGAAAGGAAAAAATGGATGATAGATGGATGGGGTGAAAGGGTGGATGGATGGGTGAGGGAAAAGCTGAATGATTGAAAGAATGGATGAATGAGGGAAAGGGAGAGTAGATGGATTGGATGAAAGGGTGGACAGATGGATGAATAAAAGGGTGAATGCATGGATGAAGGAGTGAGCGAAAGGATGAATAGATGAGTGAAGGAGTAAATGGATGGATGGATATGTGAGCAAAATGGTGAATGGATGAATGAGTGAAAGGATGGGTGTAAGGATGAGTGACTGAAAATGGGGAAAGATGGATGGATGAATGAGTGAAAGGGTAGATGGTGGATAGGTGGATGAGTGAAAGGAGGGATGTAAGGATGGAGGAGTGAAAGGGACAGTAGAAGTTTGCATGCATAAAAGGGAAGATGGATCAATGAGTGAAAGGGTGAATGGATGGACAAATGGGTGAAAGTATGGATGGATGAGTGAGTGAGTGAGTGAAAGGATGGACGGAGGAGTGAAAGGGTAAATTGATGCATGGATGGAGGAGTGGATGGATGGGTCAAAGGGTGGATGGCTCAGTGAAAGGGTGGATGGATGAGTGAAAGGGAGGATGGACGGTAGTATGGAATGAAAGAACTGATGATGAGTGAAAGGGTGGATGGATGGGTGAAATGATTGATGACTGGAGGATTGAAAGGATGAATGGATGAAGGGAGGATGAATAAGGGAACTGATAGATGACTGACTGAAAGGATGGATATATTTGAAGATAGATGGATAGGTTTGGATATGGATGGGTGGATGGATAGACGGAATGGTGACATACTGAATGTTGGATAAAAAACTAAATGAATGACAGAATGTAAAGGTGAAATGAACAGCGAGTGGATGGAGGGATGAAAAGATGAAAGGTCGATACTTGGATGGAAGAGACAAGCAAGCTCTTTTGTGAAGGGTTGCAACAACTTGCTTCTCTTGCTTGGTGCCATGACAGTTTTGTTTCAAAGTGGGGGTATTTTAATTTCTGGCTATGCACTTGCTTACGACATAGCAGCTACGGATTATAGTGGCAGGACATACATTTTTACCTTTCATCTGCCACATAGTGTTGACTACCTGCTTCTCCTGTGTTTTATTGGTCTACCACTCTCCTGCAAATGGATCTTTCACTTCATCCATGTGGAATATAAATGATGAGTGTGTCTGAATTTGTGTGTACTGCAGGCTATGTGTGCGGTGCGTATGTGGCACATGACTGAGGCCAAACAGGGATCCATTTTGATTTCCTTTACTTGAGTAGAACCTAAAATGGAATATTAGGAGAGATCCCCAGACCACTATGTGAATTGCAGGGCTTCACCTCAACACTACTAAAACCCTATGAAATGGTCCAGACTTGAGGGTGTGCAGGATAGGCGGCTGGGTGTCTCTTTTTATAGTGTAGGGAAACCATTGTCTCCTTCTTGCTTTATTCTTTCCAAGGAGTGTTACCCACACCATGGTAATGGGTGGTTAAGTAGGGAAGTATCTCCCTCTTTTATGCCTTTGCCTTGGGTCTTCCCGATCAGGAGACTGCCAGCTTCACCCTTGAACTTCCTGCTGATACCGCAGTACAAATAACATGGCTGGACCAGTCTGGGAGGAATACGCAAAAGTCAGGAACCGCCTGAAACTGTTCCTAGAAGTGAACTTGTCCAATATACAAACTGCAAATTTAGTTTACGTATGGAACAGAAACCACCAGTCGATATGCCAAGATTTCTAAACCAGATTTGGGTGTCCCACAGCACTGATGAAAGTCATTTGTGCTTCTGGATTGGTGAATTGAGTGCCAACTTCCCTTCACAAGGGTTGGAACCAAAACTGTTGGAAATAGATTTTTGCCTTGACAATTTTTATTGGCCTTAGAACTCTGTGCACATTACTATGCTAACCAATGGTAAAGTGCTGTGCTCCCACTGTTAAACATGATGAAATTGCTACACCACTAATTGCCTCTTTAACTTAACTTACCTATAGGTCCCTAGGTTATGGTACAGAGTGTACACAAGGTTTGTAAGTTATTTGTCATTAGTGGGCTGCAGCACCCATTGTGCCACCCACTGCAGTGGCAATGAAGCATGACTGCAGGCCTGCCACCATTAGCCTGGCTGTGCAGTCTTTAACTGCTAAGTTAACCTGTCAAAACACCTCCTTTTGACAAACCCAAACCTTCCTTTTAAATATTTATGTAACCCATAAGTAGGTCTTATTGTTCAAAGGCTGGTTGCATGGTATTTAAAGGTAGGACATGCAAAAGTTTAATGTCAAACATGTCCTTACAGGGAAAACACCCTAAAAGCCGTTTCCCCTGTAACAGGGTTTACTGTTCCTTAGGAAAGCACTGGGGTGCAATATTAAAAACCAACAATCCTGATTTAGATCTTGGCAGATGTGTTACTCCATCACAACGGTGACGGATATGCTGTCTGCAGAAATATAAATCCTAATATATCCTATAGGATTTATTTTTAGACGGATGGGATATCCGTCGACATTGTGATGGAGTAATCTGTCCACCATGATGTAAATCAGACACTAATACTGTATCTTGGGAATGGGACTAGCTAGTAAAATAATTAATCAGCTATTTTGAATAGTGATTACAAATCCATCCAATGGTGAAGTCAGATTTTTTCTAAATATTATGGAAAAGTAACTTTTCGAAAGTTACCTTTACCTTCCCTGGAAGTTAAATGTGCATGTTTCCTCTCCCACTTTTGCCAAACTGTAATAAGCATTTTAATAGGTGTGAATGAGGTGTGAACATGCTCCTAGGAGCTCAAATTGGCTGAGCTGAATGGGCAGGGATGATCCATCTGACATTGACAGAATATAAAGGGGAGGCCTGGAGAGTCCTATTTGCCATTAAAGTATCATGTCCTGCTTCAATGTCACATCCTCCTTGACAGGTCTGCTGGGGTTTTTCATATGATACTTGGTATACACTTCAAAGGCCTCCCCTGCACAAGCAAATGTTAGCTGACACTTGGGCATGGGTCCTTCTTTTGTCGTTCCCAGCCAGTCAGGACCCTATCATAGTCGGCTTCTTTTCGGCATTTCAAATTCAGAGCCTGTTTGACAGGTCTACTGGGTTTATGTCTAACATTTGGAGTGCACTTCAAAGAAGGAAAACAGAATGTCAAAACAATTTGTGTATTTCCACTGTCTGGTTGCTGAAAAATTAGAGATGTCCTACCAGACATTAGTTTCTGAGTTTGGTGGGGGTACAGTGACAGCCTAAATCTAGATCTTAGTGGGAGTACGCTAGTGCTACCATACTTCTCTCCACACACATGCCCAGCCCTCAGAGCCCAAGACTTGGCCATCATGAACATACACAAAGTAGATAGGGTTAGCACCTGGAACCTTTACCACACTAGCTCATGCCAGTCACAAATGTGACATCTCCAGGCACCCACGTCAGGACACTCCTGGACCTGTGGAAGATTAGAAAAGGATGGCACCTGCTGCCTGGGACCTGAGAAGAGACTAGAAAGCTGCCTTGCTCTTCCTCTTGTACAGAGGCCAAATAAGTAGAATCCAAGGTTCAGGTCTGGTGGCTCAGTGGACTAATGCATCCACTGAAGGAGCCTGTGTTCGACCTCATGGTCACAAGTTCAAATCCCGGCGGGTCCACTCAGCCTTTCACCCATCTGAGGTCGATAAAATGAGTACCATTGTATTGGGTAACAATAAAAATTTGTTATTGAGCACCAAGATGCCTCTGGGTGAACGTGCGCTTTGCAAATACACATGTTATGTTATAAGACTGCTATCCTGTTAAAGCTACAGAGACACAACAATCTACAAGAGACTTTATCTGCAACTGTCCAGGTGACCAGTGGCAACTGGACCTGGCCTGGACCCCCCTGTTGGTCACTGCCTGCCACTCTGTGAGCCTCCAAGTACCTCATCTGATGTTCTGGGGGATTCAGAAGTGTACTCCTGGGGTGGATTTGGGACTTAAGGGCCTAAAGTCAGAAGGTAAAATCTTTTGCTAGGATGATGCTGGTTAGTGTATCCGACCTACCCTCCACGCAGTCAGCGTCAAATTGCCTATAGGTCACCTTATACTGTGACCATTGAGAATCATTTTCACTTTGTGCTTCTTGCAACTAGTTCTACTTAAAACGTTAAGAAAAACTCTAGTTGCCCTTGTTGGATTTTTGTCATTTCATTTTTAGGTCTCGCGACATATCAATGCGCGCAAGCGCATTGAGCGGAGCGAGAATTCATGTCGGCAAAATCCTCTTCAAACCAAGGGCTTTCAGCCCCGCGGTTTTCTCGCAGTTCACGTGAATCACGTGATTAAACATGCACGCGCATCGGCAGCATTTCTCCTGCATGCTCGCAAAAGGCTCTCCTCCCTCCCCACATCAAAGTCATCAATCACCCTCCCACAGGCTTCCCCAGCGCTGCCCCGCCCCCTGCTTCACGGCCAGGCCATCTGTTCCCTGCCAAACCTCTCACACCTCCGTCACAGCATGCCTGTGTACTTCAAAGGCTTATCACTTCACACGGCCGCAGTCCGTGCAACCAGAGCACTTCAGTTGGTGTGCAGCCCCCCTCTCAGCACTGCCTTGTTACTCTCGGCAGCCGTGACTCCATAAACACTTTTTATATTTAATTAGCAGCAGCAGCATTTCTCCTGCGCCAGGCCACATCAAAGGCTCTGTGCCACTTTCACCCACACAGCACCACTTTCAGACACGCAACGCGCATGCCTGTGTACTTCAAAGGCTTATCACTTCACACGGCCGCAGGCCGTGCAACCAGAGCACTTCAGTTGGTGCGCAGCCCCCCTCCCAGCACTGCCTTGTTACTCTCGGCAGCCGTGACTCCCTAAACACTTTTTATATTTAATTAGCAGCAGCAGCATTTCTCCTGCGCCAGGCCACATCAAAGGCTCTGTGCCACTTTCACCCACACAGCACCACTTTCAGACACGCAACGCCACTCACACCCACGCAAGCCCACTATCACCCACGCAACACCACACTCACCCACGCAACGCCACTCACCCAAGCAACACCACTCACACACGCAACGCAACTCATCCACGCAACCCCACTCATCCACGCAACCCCACTCATCCACGCAACCCCACTCATCCACCAACCCCACTCATCCACGCAACGCCACTCATCCACGCAACGCCACTCACACATGCAACGCCACTCACCCACGCAACGCCACTCACAAATGCAATGCCACTCACCCACGCAACGCCACTCACTCACTCACGCAAAGCCACTCACACCCACGCAGTGCCACTTTCACCCACACAGCACCACTTTCAGACACGCAACGCCACTCACACCCACGCAAGCCCACTATCACCCACGCAATGCCACACTCACCCAAGCAACGCCACTCACCCAAGCAACACCACTCACACACGCAACACAACTCACCCACGCAACGCCACTCATCCACGCAACGCCACTCATCCACGCAACGCCACTCATCCACGCAACGCCACTCATCCATGCAACGCCACTCATCCATGCAACGCCACTCATCCACGCAACGCCACTCATCCACGCAACGCCACTCATCCACGCAACGCCACTCATCCACGTAACGCCACTCACACATGCAACGCCACTCACACATGCAACGCCACTCACACAGCACCACTTTCAGACACACAACGCCACTCACACCCACGCAATGCCACTCAGACGCGCAACGCCACTCACACACGCAACGCAACTCACCCACGCAACGCCACTCACACACGCAACGCCACTCACACATGCAACGCAACTCACCCACGCAACGCCACTCACCCACGCAACGCCACTCACCCACGCAACGCCACTCACACATGCAACGCCACTCACCCACGCAACGCCACTCACTCAAAGCCACTCACACCCACGCAGTGCCACTTTCACCCACACTGTGCAGTGCACAATAGGTCTCGCAGTAGGAAAGTTGGAGCTATTGGTTTTGTAAATGACAAAGCCCTTTATGTTTTTAAAATGAAAACAAAAATAAAAGGCATTGTTATTTGCAATTGTAATAGCTCCAACTTTCCTACTGCGAGACCTATTGGCAACGCCAGTGCTTGTTCTTATTACATTTTACTCTACCTTCCATTTTGGGATATTTGTTGTTTTGCATTTCAACTTTATTACTGTTTTAGTACTGCATACATACTTTGCACAATGACTCTAAGTTAAGCCTGTCTGCTCTTTGCCATAGCTATCAGAGGTTTGAGCTCAGGTTAATCTAGTGACTTTATAGGTTTACCATGACAAGGATTGTGATCATTACTTGAGATGGGTACTTTCCTCCCTCAACTAATAACTCAGTGGCATATTATCAAGAAGGGCGATAACATTATCACCACATTAGCGGCAGGAAACTGCCGCTAAAGCGGCGATAATGCTCTTGATAATATTCCCTTGTGAATTCCCATAGAAGCCAATGTTCCCACCAGAACATGGGTTTCTATGGGAATTCACAAGGGAATATTAACAAGCCCATTATCGCCGCTTTAGCTGCAGTTTCCTGCCGCTAAAGCGGCAATAATGTTAACGTCGTTTCTTGATAATATGCCCCTCAATTTCTTACATTCCTCCTGCCAGGAGGTGCTGCCTTGATAGAAGGAGTAGAGGGACTGCTTAGGAGGGTCCTAAAGGTTCTCTTGCACAATGAAGAAGCTGCCTGGAAGAGGGGGTATGCGAGTAGCTGAGACAAGGCATTTGAAAGCAGACCACTGTGACTCGAGGGAGGTCTTGTAACCAAAGTATTCCTGTAGCAAGCTATGAAGCTAAAGCATTCATGATCGTAGAGAACCCATGGAAACTGCAAGTGTATGTCAAAGAAGACATGGAACCTGTGACTGCTTGGCTCTGAGAAACTGTACTTTATTTGGCGGTCTTATCTGTGGAACGGAAGCATAAGAAGAGGTGTTCCACCATGCGAAGTTCGCTCCCACCACAATTGGTAGGAGCGCCAACCCTTTTCTCTTGATCACCACTGTGAGCCAGGGTGACCTCTCTGCTTTGTGTGGGGAGTGAGCTCACGTATAGGCCTGAGGAAGATCCACATGCAAATATTCAGTGGACTGCTAGCAGCACCCTCTCAGTCATGGGCTCTTGATAACCGGTGTTGGCACATTAACCCCTTCTGCTGCTGTGCTGAACGTTCCACGGGAGCCAATGCACCTGTGACGAGCTCAGCTCGTCATGAGCACAGGAGCGCCGTGCCTCATGACGAGCTGAGCTCGTCATGAGCATGCGGGTTCTGTGCACGCCCCCCTCCCCCCCAGCACAGCGGGGGAATAACCCCTGCAGGGAAGGGGTTAAACAAGGGTGTACTTGTGCGCACCAGACCATGCAATGTCAGTTGGGTTGGGAAAATTCCAATGCAATCCCACTCCATGTGAAGAGACACATCATCCAGAGTAGTGGTGCCCCACCTCTTGCCAGAACACGCATGCTAAGCCTGCAAACAAAACAACAAGGACAGAATGTCATTCAGCAAGGGATGAGACTCCCGGGGAGGGATATCATCACTTTTGTGCCTGGCCAACATGTGAACTTTTGGGACGGGTGAATAGGACCCAAGGGAGCAGCAAGCTAACATCATCCATTATTTCTCCAAGGAGGGCAATTGTCCTGACTGTCGTAGTGGACCAGCCAAGGGTATCTCCCAGTCTGCAGTGATTGTAACCCTAATAAATGTGTATCTATTTACATGATTGTGTGCAAGTTGTGTTGTCAGGAGTAAATACTGTTTCTTTTCTATGTAAAAATACTAGCTGCATCCTTATTTATTGACTGAGTTATGATTTTCTGTCTCACACTACCTGCCTGAATAAACCTTGGACTACTCAATACCACTACCCAGTGGATTAAGATACTAAAGGAGTCTTAGTGGTACTCAGTTTTGGGCTCAGTGGTAAAAGTCTCTGATTGTTACAATATGAGCCTAGTGGCATTGCCACAAAACTTTGAAAACAACACTTCTAAAAATAAAAAATAAACATTTTTAGCTCTAAAAATAAATACTTCAGAAAAGGAACACTTCCTAAAATGTTTGTTCCCAAGTATATTGAACTAAGGATACTATGAATAGATTAAGGGGCTAAGGGATAAGCGTTATGATACATGGAATGGGAGTTAAGGCTATAGAATTTAAATACTACATTTCATGGTTTGGGGTAAAGAGTTAAGGATATAGGGCCAAATGTACGACAGTTTTTTGCAGTCGCAAACGGGAAATCAGCCTCACCAACTGAAGAAGTCAATTTTCATGGCCCAATGTTGCTGTCTCCAAGTTGCGCTTTGGGGCTAATCGTGTTACGCACCCAGACAAGTTGATTACCACTTCTAAGAAGAGAGGTGTACTGGGTGGTAGGAATTTTGTGGATTTATGCAGATTCTAGAACTTCCCCTCAAGGAAATGTTAGTAAAATGTGTGATTTTAGCCACAGTTTAAGGTTTTCTGTGTAAGAAAATGTAATGGGGTCCATACTAGTAACACTACCAGGGACTCTCCTGGGTGTCTAGGTTTTAGAAATGTCTGGGTTTAGAAGATTTTCCACGGTGGTGGCTGATTCCAAGCCGAAATACCACAGCCCCCCACCAAAATGGCTCAATTTTAAAAGGGAACATTCAAAGTCTCCATGTTGTGTTTAGAGGCCTATTTTGTCACAGGTGATAGGTCCAGATGCACAAGTGGGGTTCCATTTTATTGGGAGAAATGTGGGAACACTTGGTGGCAGGAATTTTGTGAATCCTTTACAAATTCCTCAACTTTCCTCTGTATGAAAACTTTGGATAACCCACTAGGGTCACACAACCCTGGACTCCCTGGGTGTCTAGTTTTCAAGAAAATGTCTTCATTTAGTAAATGTTTCTGCATTGAAGCTCAACCTAGGTCATAATACCACAGCTAACAACCTCACCAAAATGGGTCAATTTTCATGGTGAAAATTTGATGTCTCGATGTTTCGTTTCAAAGTCAGTTGTGTTGCGGCCAACAGGCCTGGCTACACAGGTAGGGTTCAGTTTTATCAGGGAAATCGAAGTATACAGAATTATAGGACATTTGTTATTGTTGATTACATTTTGCTCAATTTTTTGGGTCTAATTGTAAGCTAATATGCAAGAAAGAACTTATTTTTCAAAATGTTCTCTGACTCACATGATAATATGGGTAACCCAAATTTCAGGGTTGTACAAATATCTACTATTCCTAAAGTCAGTATTTTGGGCATATTTAAAAAAATGCATAGGTTTCCCACATCCCCTTTGTTCATCCATTAGATTTTACAATGTGAACTGCTGTCAAAGCGGTACACTATAAAAAATTATTAAATGCTGCAGCTCAAGAGTTAGCTTTGGGTATCACATGTTTTTGGAAAATCGACAAACACTGTATATCCCAGTTTATTACTTTTGTCAATTGAATATTGGGGCAATAAATAACATAAAAGAGTTGTCTCCTATTTCTAGTTTTCCTACCTATTTTCATAATGTTTTTGTTTCAACAGTTCGTTTTCTTGGGAATTCCATGAGCGATTTAAACAACTAACCCCTTGGCTGAATTCAGAATTGTATCCACTTGTTAGAGGTGTTTAGCTTTCTGAGTTGACCAATGAGTATCACACCTGTTTCCACCCCAAAATGCAAGTGGGGAGAAACACTTAGAAAAATGCAAAATCTCTTGTAATTTTTTTAACTCTTCTTGTTCCTAAAACATGGTAAAATGGTGAGCTTAACATTGTAAACATTTTGTTGATGCCATGGGTGATATGGTTTCTCGTACAGCACTTTAAAAAAACCCTCAACATTTTGGTACATTCTGGCTATTTTCTTGGTTCCTCCTGTTGAATCCAGAAAACCTGGTCACCTTAAGAAACCTTGAAATGCAGGGAATAAAGGGTGCACATTTGGCTTGGATACCTTTTGCGGAAAAAAGTTATGAAGACTTAAGCCTAAGTGCCCCACACTTCGGACTACAATGCCTCATTCAGGGATCGAACAATCCTCAGCAGCTAAGAGACTAAATGGTTAGGGGCTGGGTAGGAGTGGTCTGCTTAATTCAGACACTCTGCCCATCACCACCCCCTTTTCTGAATCGTTTTGTCCACCATAAGCGTGGAAGGGTATACTCAGATGTGAGTCCCTTGCTCACTGCACCATCAGGATTCAAGCTAGCCGGGCCGAAGACGGCTGTAATGCCAGAAACCGGTCCCCGGAAGCTTGTTTCTTTTCCAGTATAAGAATTGGCTTGGTAGTTTGGTCTGCCCTGTTCCCATGATGCACTGGGCCAGGGACAGACTAATTTGCATGTAGCCAGGTTCTGAGCTGGGATGGTGCAGTGAGCTAAAAAACTGTGATGGATCAAGCCCTGATCTTTGGACTGGGTAGGAGTGGTCTGCTTAATTCAGACACTCTGTCCATCACCACCCCCTTTTCTGAATGCGCCAATGCAGGCACCTTTGCGCAATGGGGTAGGGGTGATTGTTTTTGTGCAGGAAGGGCTGACCTGGCCTGTATGTTTCGCGTGAAATCTGATGCCATTTGTTGTCTGGAGGTGCATGTTTCAGCATCTCTATGTGATTGTCACCATATTTGTGCCTGTGATCATTGCACAAAAACAATCATGAGAGGTGTTTTCCTCTTCGTATGTGTGCTGCAGAATGCAGCACACATGGAAAGAGGGAAAAAACTAGGAGAAGTAAGGACATTTCTAATTGTTGTGCTTCCCTAAAGCCACCCCTAGGGTGGCATTAGAATCTGATGCATTCCTGGATTTACGATTCCTTGTAAACCTGGGAATGCTTCAGGTTCCATGGGTGTTGTGTGGGAACACCCACAGCCACACCCATGGAAGGCCCCTTTCACACAGTGTTTTGCATGAAAGGGGCACATAATTACAAGGCCATGAAAAGCCACTTAAAGTGGCTTTGCGCGGCCTTGTAAATATCCTGCAGCACATTGAGCCTCTGGAGCGCCAAAAAAAGTGCAGCACCGGCAGGGCAAAACTGCTGCTAGAGGCCTTGTAAATGAGGCCCTTTGGGTATAGCTGTTAAGGGATAAGGGTATAAGTTTAAAGTTATAGGGTTGTTATGGGTACAGGATTAGTGATTGGTTGAAGATGACCGATTAAGAGATAAAGGGTTACGAATTTAAGGTATAGCATTACAGGGTTTAGTTTAAGGTTTTATGGTATAGGTACTGTACCTACACCAACTGAACTATTCCTACTCCTGTACTACTGATGCACCTGTGTGACTATGCACCCTGTACTCACCTACCTCAACTATGCCTACCTGTATGCTACCTCCAAAAGCATTTTAAGCACGCTTAAACAAGTATATGCCCCTTCTTTTTGTACCTATATACTAGTGGCGCACCTGTTTGACTATGCACCTTGTACCTACATTACCCCAACTTTGACCTACCTCTTGTTTATTGACCTACCTATGTAACTATGCACCTTGTACCTAACTACCTCAACTAGTACACCCCCTTGTCCTTGTAAAGCGCTCTGATATCTGCAAAGATCTTGTTCGCGCTATATAAAACTTTCAAAATAAAATAAATAAATAAATAAATAAATATGGGAGTTAGGGATTGTGGGGTTAAATGTTAAAATCCAAGTATTATATAGGATTACGTGTGTAGGGTATAGAGGTTAAGGGTTATGTGTTTAGGATACAGGTATTAGTGGTTAAGGGGCTTTGTGTTAAGTAGTTAAGAGTTATGGGGTAGTGGTTAACAGTATAAGTACAGGGGTTGAAGGTATGGGCTTAGAGATTAAGGGTTAGGGTATGGTGTATAGAGTTATGGGTACACGGTTAGGAAATTGGGTATATGATTATTATTTTTAGCTTATCTGTATGAAAAAGTATTAAGTATTGCTTTCAACAGTAACACTGTATTTGAGTCATTTCAAAGGAACTCACTTCAATTTTGAAGTTACGCAATTAGCGTTGGGAGTTACAAATTAGAAGTAAGAAGTTACAAACAGCCATGTCTGCCATGGGACCCTCAAAAGAGTTCCTACAATAGTCCAGTAAACATAAGTACGCTTGTTAGGTTGACCTATGTTATATATAATAACAGTGTAACACTACGGAGTGAGGTCCTGGGACGTGGAGGAAGCTGGACCAAATAATTCAATACACAAAAAAGTTGCTGACCCCACACTTAAGTTCTTATCTCCAAAGCTAAGAGAAACAAACAAATCCTAGTCTTATGTTTGTTGGGTATATTTATTTTTACCCTTTTAAATTCATACTTTCATTTTTTGTTTTCCAATTTTCATGAATGAGAAAGAACACTATACATTTAATACACATTTACACATATATACAAAACGATTTCACACATTACATATATACACATTAAGTACAATCCTCATCTATATTTCACTACTTTTTATCAACAAATAATTACTCTTTGTACGATATTTATCAAGTAGTAGTGACTAAACAAAAACCACACTAATGGACAAAGTCATGCTAAAAGAAAGGTCAAATAAGACTTAAAGCTGTACTTTCAGTCAAATTCACAAGAAAGAGGGGATTTATTATAGTTCTCAGTTTAAAATGTTCTCCTAGCGGTAAATGTCACTCATTTATTCAAATGTACCTGTTATCCTGCATGGACGTACCCACAGGTCCACTTTCTTTTAGGTTAACGTGATCTGTGTTGAGTCATTCGTACATTCACTTGTTGGTTCGTCTTCCCAACATAAATTTTAGGGCAGGGGCACACAATGGCATACACTACACTTCGAGTCTTGCAATTAGAGAAACCTTCATGTTTCCACTTAACGTTCGCATGTTGAAAAACGTTTCCCTCAATTGTGGTTTCACAAGACACACAATTGCCGCATCTATGATGCCCTTCTAAAGGTTTCATGCCCCATTGCGACAGAAGGTCATTTTTGGGTTTAGGCAAAGCGATGTCAAAAAGTATTTTATAGACCTGTCCCAGTGACTCAAGGTATAGAAATATATTCCCTGAAGATGTCAAACAGCATATCTTCAATGTTACCTTAAAATCCTTTTCTGTGTTTTTCCCAGGTCAGCTATGGTGCTTCGAGTGAAATCTTGGCGCAGAAGAACCGCTACCCCTCCTTCTTCCGTACCATCCCCAATGACCGGAACCAAGCCAAAGCCCAAGCCCTTCTGATGAAGCACTTCAAGTGGCACTGGATTGCGGTATTAGGCAGTGACAGTCAGTATGGGAGGCAGGGTGTGGAACGCTTCATCTCTCTGGCACCACAATTTGGTATCTGTGTGGCTTATAAGGCTCATATCCCAAAAGAAGGAATAGGAAACCCCTCCATGGGCAAATCTGTCACAACAAAGGTGAAAGAGATTGTCTCCCAGCTCAGAAGGTCGGCCGTCAACGTCACCCTCCTCTTCTCGGAGCCCGAGCACCTGCAGTTGTTCTTCTCCATTGTGATTGAACAGAACATAACAGGAAAAGTCTGGGTTGCCAGTGAATCCTGGGTCCAGAGCTCACGCATCTCTCTCATTGACAACATACACAGCATTGGCACTGTGCTGGGCATTTCAGTCAAGCAGGTCCTCATGCCCGGCTTCAAGAGCTTCATCTCCAGAGCCCTGGATTCCACAGGTCAGGTTCAAGGAGATGTGCTGCCAATCAGTTACTTTGGCCTAGAAGGACATCAAGTTAGTGGGAGCCTGCTCCGAAGAGGGTGTTATCAAAACTGCAACCAATGTAACACGCTCACCCCAGATGATCTCCCACTGATCTGGAGGCCGCCCGAGAGGAGGAAATCCTTCAATTCCTATGCAGCCGTCTATGCCCTGGCCCAGGGGCTGCACAGCCTACTGGATTGCAGCCTGGAAAAGTGCAACAAAAGCAACAATGTCTTCCCCTGGCAGGTAATGGAAGGCTCAGGAAGAGGCAGACATATCCCATCTACTAGGATAGAGCAGATGCATGAAAGGGTTAATTGTGTACACCAGGCATAGAGGAGACTAGCTGGAAACATGCCAGCCATCAAACCAATGAACAAGCAGCAATATTGAGTTGGAAGAGACTGAGGGACATGTAGCAATATCCAAGAGGCTGGTAAGAGGAAACATGTAAACAGGTGAACAGGTGCTGATGTCATCCAGGGTAGGCGCTTCCCCAACAACAGGTAAAGCAAGGTGTGTGAACAAGCAGTGCTACACACCAAAGTATGTAGCCTTCCCCTCCCCAGTCTAATATCCTTGTCATTGTTAGGCCTGGAGGTTGCTAATGAGAGCCACATAAGTCATTTACTTACATTAAAGAGGCTAGTGCCAAGCATGTTGTAAGATGTACTTTCTTATTGTCTTACATGGCGCACACTTCGACTGAAACATGCTTCAGTGTGCTGTACAGCTACAGGGGGAGAAACAGAAGCCCTGCAGCATGCAGTGTTATAACATTGAAACAGAGTGTCAATGCAACTTGGCATAAATGATCACAATATGTCGAATTGCCAATAAGAGCATATGGTATCACACACTATGCTATCATTAGTACATGGATACATTGACACATCGACATCCTAGAAACTTTGGGGCAGATCTACAAGAAAGTGCTGCAGAGTGGCATTGCAAGACCTTTGGCTGCGCCATGCTGCAACTTTTTCAGAGCACAGGAATGCAACATATTTACAATGATATGTCGCCTTCCTGTGCTCTCCCCTGCACTGGCGCACAAACAGCTGCCATGCGCGGGCGCAGACACCCTTGCACCATGGTGCAAGGATGCCTGCGTCATGGGGAGAGATTGTTTTTGTGCAGGAAGGGGTACCTTCCTGCACAAAAAAACCCACTGCAGGCATTTTCGTCTTTCAATAGGTGCTGTAGAATGCAGGACGTACTTAAAGAGGAAAACAACAAGGAGAAATGAAAACATTTCTCTTTGTTGAGCTAGGGTGGCGTAGCATACTGACGCATCTCCAGGTTTACAATTCCTCGTAAATCTGGAAATGTGTCTCGTTCCATGGGTGTTGTGTGGGAACACCCACAACAACACCCATGGAACACCCATTTCACGCAAAGTGCTGAGTGTAAAGGGGCCATATTTACAAGGAAAGGAAAAGTCACGCAGGGTGGCTTTTCCTGTCCTTGTAAATATGGGGCAGAGAAATGTGCTGCCGTGCATCACAAAAAGTGACGTACTGGCAGCACAAGGGGCTTGTAAATCTGCCCCCTATTTATTCAAAGATGAGCTGAGAGTGCGGCAGGGTCACAGGTCACTAGACAGTTTGGGCAAATAGTGAGCATAATTGCATGAAAGTTGTGTTTCTATTGGAAAGAAGGCAAACCAAACGTGAAAGACAACATATGACAGAAACAAGATCAATACGTGTTACAACGGTATAAATTAGGGCTAAACCAAGTAAAGGAAAGGCTCCGGGGTTGAAGGCAAAATAGATCAGAAGGAGTTACTGAATGAGGAAAGTTTCATAAGGGATAAGAAAGAGTCAGAAGACTGGGCCCATACAAAAGTTGGAGCTCATCTAATTTCTATTCTATCTCTCATCTCTGGTATCTTCCTCCGCTGTAGTCCCTAGACGCCCTTGGGCATTCGAGCGCAATATACATTTAAAATTCATTCAATTCAGACAAGAAATGGATGACTGAAAAGGAAGACAGGAGTCATGCGATGAGGCACTTAGGTACAGATGTGTAGAAGCATGGACTCAAAACAATGGAATTATCATTAAGTAATTTAGGCATCACCTCTTCATCTACATTCTTATTTCAGTCATAACAAAGTAAGGAATGCCCAAGTTAACACAGCTTGGTTGAAAAGAAAGAATCTCCGCATGTTACTTCATAGCAGAGAGACCCGAATGTGAAGACCATGGAACTGGTCTGCAGATCTGGACTAAAGAATCACCTTGGGAATCTGCCGACTTGTAAGATTTCCTTCCTGAACTCCCAAAGGACAAGAAACCTTCCAAATCTGGTAAGCCCAACCAGTAGGAGACTTTATCCATCAACTTAAAGTCTGAGTAAAGGGCTTGCCTCCCTCTTTGGCTCGACCAAAGTTGACAAAGCGGAAACATGACTGTCAAAAAGAAGGCACCGGTTGAATGTATATCCTCCCGATATTCAAATTAAGCGCAACTCAACATCCTCTGGAGAAGAGAGCGGTGAGCAAAACACAGGAAGAGCAATCTCCTGCTCCAAATGAAAAACCGGGTAAACGTTAAAGGAACGGTCCAACCTCAAGACAACTCTGTTTGGGAAGATCTTCAAAAAACGGATGTGTACACAGGAGGTAACCCAGTTCTCCTCGTTTCCTACCTGAAGTAACAGCCTCTAAAATAATGTTTTAAGAATAAGACTTCTGATATATTGAAGGCTTGCAAAACAAAACGTAAATCCCAACCAGGAACTAAAGAACTACAGACAAGCTTAGAATTGGAAAACTCTTTCGGAAGGCAAAGAGTAAAAGGTTAATTTTCACATCCCTCAAACCCATAGTAAAAGCATGAATAGAGGCCATTGAACCAAAGGTACCCACCTAACTAGCGGTGGAAAAAAGAACAGAATATTAACACCTCCACCCTTCAAAGGATGTAGATTGTTGGACTCACAAAGATCTCAAGGATTCCCAGTGATCTACTGCAATGATAACTCTCTGGATGATAACTTTCTGACCAAACTCAAAGAAATGTTGATCTTTCGCAGCAAATTAGAGATATCTTTCAAGACTGAGAAGAATAGAGAAGTAAAGACTAGCATTCCTGAGGTCCAAAGTGAACTACTGGATGTACTATTGGAAATATTTTCTTCTACCAGTACCATACTCATATGTTCTTCGACTGCCCCCATCTGGCAACCTTTTGGGACTCAATCAGCAGTAAACTTTCATCTTCCTTGGGCTCACACGTAGTGATAAATCTCTGTATGGTCATTTTTGGAGTTATGGACCAGACTCGCAGCCCAGCAAAGAATGTATTATTTTATTCTATTCTGGCGGCTCGTAGAGAAATCTGTACACACTGGAAGGACGCCTCCCCGCCTACGTTCCATGATTGGTGTAACTCAATTTTGCAGATCTCGAAACTAGACCTCGCCAGGGCCGGGAAGAAAGATAGAAGAGCCTTTTGGCATCTGTTGGACTGGGCACATTGAACCTGTTTTTTTTTTTTATCCCAGGTCCGATGATTACACAGCCATGGTCTATTCACTTTGCTATGCCCAGCCATCAGTGGGCGTTAGCCATGATAGCAACTGGCTTAATGGTACCATCTGCCAATCGTGCAACACAGTAGGTTTTGTCGGGTATGAGCCAGTTGTCACTGATGGGAACTGTTACCACAATCCGCTTGTCTTCCCTGCAAGTCTCGACTGAGTCAGCACAACTGTTACTCTATGCGCCCCACTACCTTCTTTTGGTGTTTGGCAGCTAGAGACCATGAACGTGGATGAGGATAAAAAAAAAATAATAAAAAAAAATCTCATTGTTAAGGTAAATAAATGTGGAGTATAGATTTATGCGACCTTATGCATATTTTTCTTTAATATATTTAATGTCCATCGATACTATGGAATCGACATATGTCCAGGGTATTTTTCATGGCCTCGATATTGTGATGTTCGACATGGAGAGAGTGAGAAGTAGGCGGAATTTCATCTTAGTTTGGAATCTATTAGTGAAGCTAATAGAAAGACTGTGAAGTTGCTGTCATTAAATCAAGTAGAATGTAACTCTGTATTGTTTCACCACAGAAACAATTTCACACGGGTTAAGTGTGTTTCTTCTGCCTTGCAGCCGCGACCCTCAGGGGTAACCCAAATTGATGGGTCGCTTCTGCAGAATGGTTGAGGAGCTCCTGAGACTCTTATATCCTACAAATAGTCATAGGCATTCGCCTGCTGTTAGCCCTTAAAGAGTTGCAGTCACCTTGGACTCCAGGGTCTGCAGGGGCCTGCGTTACGCCCCTGCCTCTACCCCTAGGTATCCAGAGCCTGTTGTGCTTCAGAGTCCTGGATATAGGACAATACCATCTTTCTCCTTCATACCCTAAGTTCAAAGAGCTCTCAGACCCCAGCCATGTTCGTGTTGCCAATCACGCATCAGAACATAACATTACTGTAGAGCTCTTCTTGTGTGTCCTTTTGTGTATTTATTTGGCACTAAATGGTTAGATGTCTGTGTCTGCAGCTTCTACGCGAGTTGAAGAATGTAAACTTCACACTGAATGGACAGCCCATCTATTTTGATGAAAATGGAGACCCGCCAACTGGGTATGAGATCCTGGCCTGGGACTGGACCAATCAGAGTGTCAGTTTTCAAACAATTGGCCAATACGAGCCACTATTTGGAGATCTGCACATCAATGAATCTCTCATCAAATGGGACAGAAACAAGGCAAGTTCCACCCCTAAATAGTCATAAAGCTGGCACTGTGCACCAGATGTCTAGCACTCCTTTGTTATCTACGTGTCACCCCATCACAATGTATATGATGGTGTTGTGTTGCTTTCTTTTGCTCATGGCTGATATCTATCCTTCTCTTCACAGCTGAATGATATGACACCTTCATTGTGCATCTGATTTTTTTTGTGATGGACATAACTGCTGATACTCCTTTCCCACTTCTGGAAAGCTTGCCTTCTTTATGCACCTAATTGCTTGCACTCTTCCCTTCCATGTGCACCTGACTACTGGCACTCGTCCCTTCCTTATGCACCTGAATGCTGGCACTCTTCCCTTTCTTATGCACCTGATTGCTGGCACTCTTCCCTTTCTTATGTACCTGACTGTAGGCGCTCTTTTTCTATGAATTTGTAAGATTTCTCCTTCCCAATATGCATATGATTGTCTTTGAACTCTGTCATTACTATGCCTGCTCACCTGACAGTTGTTACTTCTTCTCTCTGCACCTGCTTGTGGTCGCTTCTTTACCATGCACCTGAGTGTCAGTACGTCTCTCCGAAGCTCATTCCTCTAAGTTCTTTGCTGTGCATTACTTTCCTATGCACATGGCAGTTCCTCCCTTACCAGATGCACTAAAATGTGAACTGCCTCTCTTCCATTGTTGCAGCTACTAATACCTGCTGATGTAGGCACAGCTGTCAGTTTGTCTCGAATAACCTAACAGCTGTCACTCCTTCGTTATTGCACCTACAACAGTCTCGCTATTTTTATTCCCTTGACAGACAGCTGTGTTTTCTTCAACATGCACATAACAGCTTCCCCTTCTCTCTGTCGTAGAGTAATGTGGAGTGTCATAAAGTAGAGTGGAATGGAGTGTCGTAGAGTGTCATAGAGTAGAGTAAAGTGTCGTAGAGTAGAGTGGAGTGGAGTGACGTAGACTGTCATGGAGAGGAGTGTTATGGAGTCTTGTGGAGTGTCGTAGAGTGGAGTGTTTTGGAGTGTCATGGAAGGGAGTTGAGTGTCGTAGAGTAGAGTGGAGTGGAGTGACGTAGAGTGTCATAGAGAGGAGTGTTATGGAGTCTTGTAGAGTGGAGTGTCGTAGAGTGGAGTGGAGTGTTTTGGAGTGTCATAGAATGGAGTTGAGTGTCGTAGAGTAAAGTGGTGTGTCATTGAGTAGAGTGAAGTGTCATAGAATAAAGTGGAGTGTTGTGGAGCAGGGTGGAATGTCGTAGAGTGGAGTGACATGTTGTAAAGTGCAGTGTCGCAGAGTGGAGTGACACAAAGTGGAGTGGAGTAGAGCGTAGTAAAGTGGCGAAAAGTAATGAGTCGTAGTGTGCAGTGGAGCAGAGTGGCACAGAGTGGAGGGGAGTAGAGTGGAGTTGTAGAGGGGAGTATGCAAAGTGTGGTAGGGAACTAGCATTACAGCGACCACATTTTCCATTAAAATGACCAATACATTTGCTTAGACATACAGGTTTACTTATAAAACTATATAGAGCACAAACAATCATGTATGGAAATGCCATCACCTACTGCATTGAACTGTTTGGATTATATGAAAATATTGGTTTCTAACATACTTCAGAATTACAAAAAAGAATTCTTAATTTCTACTTTCCTAATTCTGATATATTCTGAACTATCTGCACAGTTCATTTACAGACATTAAAATCTTGTTGCGTGCTACGTTCTTAAGCCTTTCCTGTCACAGCCCTAGATTGTCAGCTAAAGCTTCATGACTTTGAAGTCAGAGAAAGAAAAGTAAACACCAAGCTTCCTCAGAAGACAGAGCCTGACATTTGACCTCTGTCTTTAAATGCACAGCAAATGTGACACGATAAGAACAAAATGTAAAGGCCTATTTACAAAAAACGAACAGTTGTGAAAGAGTTCAGTAAACAGGCTATGCTCCATTGAAGGGACAAAGGCATGTGGACAGCCTAAAAAACAAGCATTAGAAATGCAATAGGTCTCGCAGCATTAGAGTTAGTGCATTTAGAATTGTTTATGGGTTTTTTTGTAAATCTTTAGCATGAGGTTGAGGGGTGAGTGAGGGTGAGTGAGGGTGAGGGGTTGAGGGTGAGTGAGGGTGAGGCTGAGGGGTTGAGGGTGAGGGTGAGTGAGGCGTTGAGGGTGAGGGGTTGAGGGTGAGTGAGGGTGAGGGGTTGAGGGTGGGTGAGGGGTTGAGGGTGAGTGAGGGTGAGGGGTTAAGGGTGAGTGAGGGTGAGGGTGAGTGAGGGTGAGGGTGAGTGAGGGTGTGTGAGTGAGGGTGAGTGGGGGTGAGTGAGGGATTGAGGGTGAGGGATTGAGGGTGAGGGATTGAGGGTGAGGGATTGAGGGTGAGGGGTTGAGGGTGAGAGATTGAGGGTGAGGGGTTGAGGGTGAGTGAGGGTGAGTGAGGGTGGGTGAGTGTGAGTGAGGGTGAGTGAGAGTGAGGGTGAGTGAGAGTGAGGGTGAGTGAGAGTGAGGGTGAGTGAGAGTGAGGGTGAGTGAGAGTGAGGGTGAGTGAGAGTGAGGGTGAGTGAGAGTGAGGGTGAGTGAGAGTGAGGGTGAGTGAGGGTGAGTGAGGGTGAGTGAGGGTGAGTGAGGGTGAGTGAGGGTGAGTGAGGGTGAGTGAGGGTGAGTGAGGGTGAGGGTGAGTGAGAGTGAGGGTGAGTGAGAGTGAGGGTGAGTGAGAGTGAGGGTGAGTGAGAGTGAGGGTGAGTGAGAGTGAGGGTGAGTGAGAGTGAGGGTGAGTGAGAGTGAGGGTGAGGGTGAGTGAGAGTGAGGGTGAGTGAGAGTGAGGGTGAGTGAGAGTGAGGGTGAGTGAGAGTGAGGGTGAGTGAGGGTGAGTGAGGGTGAGTGAGGGTGAGTGAGGGTGAGTGAGGGTGAGTGAGGGTGAGTGAGGGTGAGTGAGAGTGAGTGAGGGTGAGGGTGAGGGTGTGGGTGCTCCATTGGGCTCCCTCCCAAGTAAAGTCTGTCTTGAATGCAGGTAGCATGGGCTCATTACCGGCGGGTTCAGACAACTCAACAAAACTGTTCATTAAATAACAGTGTACAAGCTTAGTGGCTACTAAGCTTTATTGCATTCTCACAACCCTTGGCATCGGGCTGGTACAACCGACTGTAATCCAACCGTCATCACAACTGCTCAACATTCCAATAAGAATACAAACACTTTTTACTGCATCTAAACCACCTTCAAACAAGGATTCTGTTATGTGCACCAGGATAACCAATGCACTCTAATAGCAGAGAAGTAAGGCAGGAAACGAAATTTACATCAAGTGAAACACAACCCCAACCTTCTGTCCCATTGTAAAGGTTTTGTTGTCACCAAGTCAGTCGAGGCTATTATTGGTATTTGAAACCAGTGGTTCGTAATGAAGCAACCTTGTGATAAATTTGAGTCAATCGTGCTGTGGTGTTAGAGCAAGATTTAGTGAATGGGTTGACTTCACTGCATTTGAAGCCTTGCAAGTGGAATGCATACTACTGCCACAGACAAACATTTTAAACGACGAGAGTTGATTCATGTTCTTGCTGTTTTGGTGCATGAAATGCTCACGTGTTTAATTCATTGCTGGGGACGTAGTCTCTGAATGTTCATGGAGCACACGTGTATGTAGTGAGAAGGAAACATCGTATGGGTCGGAAAATCCTACTTAACTTTATTTTGTAGTACTAGTAACAGGCGCACCAGTTTTGTTGTAGTGGCAGAACACAAATTTACAGGCCGTGTTTAAATCTGCAGTACATAGCCTGCAAAACGTAATTGCGGATTTGCATAACATTGATTAAGTTGCTAAGTGACTCTGGGTATTGCCTTCGGATGTGGGCACAGTCCGTTTAGTACTAGAACTGTTTGCCTTTATTGGAGCATTTGGTCAGTGATTGAACACATTTTAGATTTTAATCCATCTGCAGCACCTTGCAAGCCCTTGTATCCTGCTCTATTTTTAAAGGGCGCCATTACATAGGATGAGCAATGCAATGCGCTTTTTGTCAAATCTGAATGTTGCAGCACAAAATAATTCCATAGTTGCCACTACTTACATGGCCGAAACGCGCATGGCACTGCAGCATTTGGCTGGTACGGCTTTATTTTAATTGAATGTATGTTCAGACCATACATTTGTTCCTTGCATAGTCTGCATGTCCAAGATGAGGCGTGCGTAGTTTCTACTAGGCCTCGCAGGTTAGAGCTCAATCTTGTTCTAGAATGTCTCAGACTCTTTGGAACGCTGAGGGAGGGGCGGAAGAGCCACGTCACGCGCTTGCCTGCACAAGGACCGCCACGTGCCCACACTCGAGACATTCACTTGCTAACGCGCGCAGCTGTGATCTTGTCCCGTGCCTGTAGACTGCGCACGCGCCGAGACGAAAAGATGAGCGCATGGGCGTCTCAGCGGCGCGAGGCCCGAAGGCCCTCTGCGGGGAACAGTGACGGAGGGTATCAGGAGTGGAAGGGGCTATGTGGCCTGCTGCAGTGCTGGCAGCGGAAGCAGGTAGGGATTGGTTGCGGTAATGTACCGTGACTAGAAATGCGACACGGCCCAATTGACACCAGAGTAACTGGATTTATATTGCTGAATACGGAAGACTCCCAGGGTTCAAAAAAGTGGTTGGCTTTCCGTCAGTTGGGAAGCAGGTAGGGATTGGTTGCGGTAATGTACCGTGACTAGAAATGCGACACGGCCCAATTGACACCAGAGTAACTGGATTTATATTGCTGAATACGGAAGACTCCCAGGGTTCAAAAAAGTGGTTGGCTTTCCGTCAGTTGTTAGACTAAATGTGCAAAACGGATCCTTAATTAGCAAGAACCTTGGTCTCCGACCTGATGGCCAATGCCTTATTGTTAACTGTTTCCGACTGATGTAAATAGACTGACTCGCTACACCCTGCCTTCGACGAACACTGCCTCCAGACTAGGCAAGTTTTTAGGGTCTACGTACTAACGAGACGTTTGCCAAGAAAAAAAATTAAACTCGTGAAAGGTTAAAACAGGAGGGAAGAGAGGGGAGGGGGGAGGAGAGCGAAAGGATCGGAGACACGGCGGGTAAAATAAACAAGACGGACGGACGGAAGACAGGGGAGGGGGGAGGAGAAATGCGACACGGAGGGGAGGGAAGGGGAGGGGGCGGAGCGGGGGCGGAGAGGGGAGAGGTAAACAAACACGGACGTGCACGCGCCCGTGACTTTTAAGGTCAATGCGCATGCGCATAAGCTTAATGCGCATGCGCATTGACCTTAAAAGTCACGGGCACTGCAAGGAATCGCCACGATTCCTTGCAGTTAGATAAAGAGTTGATGAGCCCCTATAGTCTCGCTTGCTCGATGCGCATGCGCATCGACAGGCGAGACCTAAAAAACAAGCCAGAAAATAGAAAGCAAGCGTGAGTTGCAAACCACAAAGCCAATGGTAATCGGTGAGCAAAATGCATTCTGAGGTCAGCTTACAGAATGTTCCCAGGATGTCTTTAGCAAACCAGACAGGAGCACTGTCCAGCGGTGGGTGCCATTAACAAAGGGTGGTGTGGTGGGTGGGTTAGGACAGGGGGAGGGGGAGAGCACCCGTGGGAGGGGAACAGGAGGCATGTTAATAATAATAAATAAAAAAACTTACCGCCTCCCGCATCGCTCCTGCTGGCATCTGGGACAGACTCCTAGATAATCCCTGGGCTACAGAGAAGCACAGGATTGGCCTGAGAAGGCAAGAAAGACGCCCTGCTCAGGTCATGGAGTCTGTGGGGTTTTCCAGCCTAGTTGTTTATGCAGCCGGGCTGGAGAAATCCAATGTTCATGTGTGTTTTGGTCAGCCTGAGACGGCCGGCAAAACACACAAGAGCACTTTAGGGAGTGCACAAGTACTCCTCCTCCACCCTTCCATGCCCCGCCCCTCCCTGCACAAGCTGGCTCAGAGCCAGCAAACAAAAAATAAAATGATGCTAGATCATCGTTTTATTTTTCGTTTGCTGGCTCTGTGCCAGGCAGTGGGGCGGTGCTCCTCCGCCATTGCGTAGGAGCTGCCACTGGCACTATCTAGTATGCTTCAACATCAAAATGAATAACAATTAACAGAAGGCAATATAAATTAATTTACCAGTCTTAAAATGATATAGAAATACTCAATCACATATTCCAATGACAATCTTTCAATTTCACTCATCATCTTGCATGCCTTAAACCTGTCAATTTATTATCAACGTTGCCACCCCTTTAACAGCAGTTGTTCATAAACTGATCTCACATTATAAAGAAGTGAATAATACTTTTTTTTCAAGTCAACCTTTTGTAATTACTTCTTGTTGTAGATTCCCGTGTCTGAGTGCTCACCACTCTGCCATCCGGGCCAGATCAAGCGCCTGAAAGGCTATCACTCATGCTGCTTCGACTGCGAGGACTGTCCGGCAGGGACCTATCAGAACCCAGGTAAGTATCTATTAGGGGATTTCTATAGAGGCTGGTAGAGATTCATAGCGCTTCTGCTGTTGTGGCAACTAATCCCTCCACGAGTAGCTGTCTAATTTTCAGTTTGTTAATATCTGACATTTCAATGTTTTCAGGATACTTATGTGTGACACTTCAGTGAGTTGTGTGTCACACTTTGAGTGGCACTTTATAATGAGTAGGAATATAATTGTTAAGGTAATGTAGTGATGTAAGGTATGCAACCTTTACAACACAACTTTTACCACGCAGTGCTATTACAACGCATGTATTACAACGAAAACCATTACAATGCATTACACTGGGGGGCGCTCTAGTATAAGGAATAGTTTTAATGTACTATCCAACACCTTCCCTAGTGTCCACGGGGACTGGAGTTGAAATAGTAAATTAAACTATTCACTATCCAGCACCCCCAAGTGTAATGCGCTGTAAAGGTTTTCGTTGTAATACTTGCGTTTTAACAGCATGCGTGGTAAAAGCATGCGTTGTAACGTCATACAACCGTGATCTATACTACTATTATAGAGGAAGAAATTTGAGGCTTTGAGGCGGGTAAACTGGGGAACCACAGCTCCATCCACACACCAGATACATCGTTGGAATCCTCAAGGTATGCAGATGGAAATAGGCTATATAAATTTTAAAAATCCGTTATATTTAAAAAAATTACATTTAAAAAAAAGTAGTCCCCTCGAAGTAGCGCCGGCCGCGACCTGCGTGCTGACGTCGTCCAGGAGCGCGAGGACCGTGGTGAGCAGCGGCAGACCGGCAGAGTGGTGAGTAGCATTGAACTGAGGAGCGGCGGCTAAGCGGCGGACATGGCGTGGGGGAGGAGCACTGACGAGCGGCACACAGGCGGTGAGCAGCAGCGGACCGGCGAGGAGCACTGAACTGAGGAGCGGCGGCTGAGGTAAGGCTCCGGGGGACAATGTCGGGGCAGGCGGGGGTCGAGGCACGCAAGGGACGGGGAGTTACAACAAATAAGCTCCGGGGGACAATGTCAGGGCAGGCGGGGGTCGGGACAGGCGGGGGACCCTCTGGCATAATTGTGCTCAAGCTCCCGACTCCCGCCGGCCGCTACATACTCTGTGAACTCCTACTCTTATCCCTGCAACCTCTGCTCATCCTCGCCTCCCTGCAAACAGAGCGCCAGAGCCCCAATTACCCAGAAAGCTCCCCAGTGCCTCAGGCGCTGCTGCTGCCCACCACTGCAACACTGGGCCTCTGGCATAATTGTGTGCGGTAAGCCTCTGGAGGACAATGTCAGGGCAGGCGGGGGTCGGGGCAGCAGGGGGACGGGGCGGACGGGGGCCCGGGCTGATGGCCAATGTTGGGGCAGGCGGGGGTCGGGGAAGCCTGATTGCTCCCGGACAAGGTCGGGACAGGCTGCTAGTGTAGGTATAAAAATTACCCTGTTCATCATTTTTGTAAGGCCTTTTCTAAACCACTGTAATGGTCTTAAAAGTGCAATAGAAGATCTGTAAGGCTTCTTTAAATTGCCTATGCCAGGTCCCAAATGAATCCCTTTTTTGAACTTGCATGAGGCAATTTGCAGATACGGTACCAAAATGTTGTTCCTGCTCTGTACTCATATGCTAGGGAAATATTTTGGATCAGGATGGTGAATGGCAGTCACCTGATTTCCAAAATAAATGCACACATCTGACATATAATGGTCGCTAGCATTTGCAGTTCAGCACCATTCCCCATAACCATTCGGTGGCTCTGTGTTATGAGTACCTTAAGCTCATCCGTCTTTCAAGAGAGAGCCGTGGGAATAAAGTGCCACTGTTTTTGCCCCTAAATGTGTACAGGCCAAAGGCTTGATTTAGAACTGAAGCTTAAAAGTAAAAACATCATCCCTGGAAGTACCAAACCCAGAGGACAGTCCACCATTGGCACCCATCCACACAATACAATCCCTAAGGTGAAAGAAATTCAGCGGATACCCACTCCGTTCCCCCGGATTGAGCAACTCCGCTAGAATCTGCAGGTATCCTACCATCACATAGCTTCAAAGCAGGAGCCAGATTGCTTGGCCACAAGATCACTTAGACAGTGCTCTGAAGTCACCTAGGTGGAACTCAGGGCTAGATAACTGTCTTTAAAAATATATTAACAAAAAATGTGGGTGTGAGGCCCTATCTTTCCCTCCCTTGTTGTTGCAGACCTGGAAACTTCTGACCAGAAAACTTCTGACAAAAGTATTCCAATTTTTCATTCCTCTGTCCCTCAGCCATTCTTCCGCACTGTAGCGCACAACAAATGGGCTTCGGCTTCTGTTGGACACTTCTAATGATTTCATGTTAAACTTGAAATTAAGAGTCAACCACAAAACATCCTTCATTGTGACTTTTGGTCCCAGAAACACGCGCTCACGTAGATTCACGATGTATGGTATGGACATTACAAAAGTGTCAAATTTTAACTATCTAGGAATGTTGCTGGTTGCACATTTTAAATGAGATAAACAGCGAAACAGAGATGACATAAAATGAAGTATGCAGCTGCGGCCATTTTTAAACTTAAGCAACATTCGGTGAAAGATCTTGTCTCCCTTTTCAAAGCAAAATGTATTTCACTAGGTACTTATGGGGCGGGATGTGGGGGTACGCCAACTGTGATCGATTACAAATATCTGGGAATAAATATATTTCCAGATTGTTGGTGGTTCCTAATAGCACCGCCTTTGCCATTACATATACTGAGGTTGGCCTCACGTTTATTGAAGACTAGCAGCCCGTCCCGACCTTGTCCGGGAGCAATCAGGCTTCCCCGACCCCCGCCTGCCCCGACATTGGCCATCAGCCCGGGCCCCCGTCCGCCCCGTCCCCCGGCTGCCCCGACCCCCGCCTGCCCTGACATTGTCCTCCGGAGGCTTACCGCACACAATTATGCCAGAGGCCCAGTGTTGCAGTGGTGGCCAGCAGCAGCGCCTGAGGCACTGGGGAGCTTTCTGGGTAATTGGGGCTCTGGCGCTCTGTTTGCAGGGAGGCGAGGATGAGCAGAGGTTGCCGGGATAAGAGTAGGAGTTCACAGACTAGGGAGCGGCCGGCGGGAGTCGGGAGCTTGAGCACAATTATGCCAGAGGGTCCCCCGCCTGTCCCGACCCCCGCCTGCCCTGACATTGTCCCCCGGAGCCTTACCTCAGCCGCCGTTACTCAGTTCAGTGCTCCTCGCTGCTCCTTCAGTCCGCTGCTGCTCACCGCCTGTGTGCCGCTCGTCAGTGCTCCTCCCCCGCGCCATGTCCGCCGCTCAGCCGCCGCTCCTCAGTTCAGTGCTCCTCGCCACTCTGCCGGTCTGCTGCTGCTCACCGCCTGTGTGCCGCTCGTCAGTGCTCCTCCCCCGCGCCATGTCCGCCGCTCCTCCTCGCGCTCCTGGACGACGTCAGCACGCAGGTCGCGGCCGGCGCTACTTCGAGGGGACTACTTTTTTTTAAATGTAAATTTTTTTAAGTTAACAGATTTTTTAAATTTATATAGCCTATGTCCATCTGCACACCCTGAGGATTCTAGCGATGTATCGGGTGTGTGGATTGGCGCTGTGGTTCCCGAGTTTACCCGCCTCAAAGTTCTTACTTTATAATAGTAGTATAGATAACTGAAAGTAGCGCCATTATTATTATGAGCTAAGATTTGGAGCTCCTCATTTACCAACTTCTCCCGCTGATTATTGGCAGATTGCATCAATCTTGATCATAGCAATAACATGGCATGGCTAACATATGTCAGGGCATCATTTTTGGATCTGGGAGCCCCCCAGCTTTTTTATTCTCCTAACGAGATTAGTGGGAATTCAAAGTCCTGTATCCGCTTTCTTTCCATGTCACACAGCAATCTGAAAATGTACAACAAGTCGTAGGCTATGGATGCAGTTTGTTATCCTATGGAGGAGCATAGCAGATTGAACCCTATTTAGTATGGATTTCCAATCAGGAATATAGATTATATTTGATTCGCCTCAGGCTGTGTTTTGTTTATTTTTGGTCGCTTTTCCACAACATGGTTGTTGGTTTCCACTCTTGCCCCAATGTCCCTATGATAACATGCGTTTGCAATCCACATTGCATTTCATGTTTTTTGCAGGTTTTTTTTACTGTCCCCGGAGTCCAGTTCCTATGTCCTATTTCATGCTCTACTAATTGTAGATCGGCCCGGCAGATCCTTAAACTGCTACAATGTCTGACATCTGAATCCGCTCCTCATGCTATTATTGGCTTTCTTCACCATGTCAGGTTTCCGCAAATTAACAAACCTTGAATGGTCATCTCCTAAATTGTGTTATTTGCCCATATGTTGTCATTATTCTGTGAATTATAGACACACTTTGATATGTTCACCTTTTTTAGAAATTTGTTTTTTTTTATTTAATTCAATATTGTGTGCCAAAATAATGATTGTATTTTGATTTGTTTTTATTGATTGTTTTACTTGTGTTCTTTTGTGCCCATTTTTGTTGGAGTAAGGTTTTACTGACTGTGATGGGGATAACGATAATGATATCCGGCAAGTAACCAGGTCGTTATCCCTACGTCCTAACGTCCTAGTCCCAGTCGTTTACTCTTGAAGTATACCAAAGCTGAACTGGCCAAAGAACCACGGTGCATATCAAGGCGGCGATACAAAACTATCGGTGCTTTTGCAGCTATTTTCTGTCGAAAAGCGGCAATAATTTTATCGCAATATTAGCAAGGTCACGCTACTGCGTGAATCCTTGCTTTAGCACCCTTTCCTGTAACGCCCACCTTTTCCGCCCTAATGAGATGCAAAGTGGGCGTTTCAGCTCAAAATAACTGGAGAAATGTCGCTAACCGACATTTCTCCCATTATCAATGGGCACACTAACAAGCATAGCAATAAGAAAAGTAGCGCTAACCTTGGTTATCGCTACTTTCCTTACACCTGCTTTTCCTTTGACTAAACAATGTTAGTCAATGGGTGGTGGATTATAGGGCTGAAACCACCCAGCCCTATCAACAAGGATATCGCCGTTTTCCATGGAACATCTCTGGAAAACCAGCGATGTTCCATGGAAAACATCGCTATCTCAGGAATATTTATCGCCATTGCACTCTGCGTTGGTAATACAGCGCTAGCATGGCGATAATTATCTGAGATAGCAGGCGATAAAATTCCTCACGCTAAGGGCGGCCAGCGATAAATATCGCTGTTGCTTGTTGATATGCCCCCACAGGAGTCACTATTACTGCAAAACAAATTTACTTTTAATTAGGAAGTAAAAAAAAAAGGAAACCAAAACGTAATAGCACTCTACGACCTAATCACTGATTCCAAAACTGCGATAAAATAATCTCTTTGTAAACCAATTCCCTGAATCTTGGAGCTATACCTCTTGTTGACCTGCCTTGCATATTCACAGGAGGTGGCTGACTGGTAGATTCGTGGGCTAGAAAAATAGTTTCTGTAATCCACCTGCTTATAGAAATGCTAGACACCTTAGACCCCTGGGTAACTTCACAAAAAGCAACAAACAGTTTGTCAGTTTTCCTGAATGCTTTAGTACATTCTAGGTACACCAAAGCTGCTCTATCGTCATCTAATGAATGAAGCAGGATCTCCTCCTGAAAACCGGATTACGGAAAAGGAAAGGTTTACAATGTCTTGCTCTCTGTGAGATAAAGTAAAAACCATAATTCTGGGGGTTTACACAATAGAGTCCCCAGTTCTCTAATCCTTCTAGCTGATGAAATAGCTATTAGCAAAACTTCCTTTGTTTGTAAACCACTTAAGGACCACCACACAAAGAGGTTCAAAGGGACTAGATTGAAGGGTTTTGAGGACCAAAGGGAGGTCCAAAGGAGGAAAGAAAGGACATACCACTGGCCTGGAGAGAGAAAAACCTTTAAACAATCTAGAGACTAGGTCTTCATTACCTGAGAAGCCTCCTCCAGGACCCCAAAAGGCCCTAATTGCTGCCCACTGGGTATTCAATGTAGCAACAGCTAAGCCCTTATTGAAACCATGACTGTACTAATCTCACAGGCAGTGACAGAACTTTGTCTTTCAAGACACTACTTCCAGAAATTCTCCAAGTGTCTGTTGTAAAAAAGACAGAGTGGAAGGACCCCTAGAGTGCTGAATTATTGCAGTTAAATGGTCCAGAACCACTTTCTTACTTAAACCCTCCTTTCAACTTCCAAACCGAAAGTGTCAGATGAGGGAGGGGTAAGGGTCCTTGTTTCGCCAAAGAAGAGGATACATTGGGATCTTCCAATGAGGTAAAATGGACATCAAGAGAAGTAGAGGGAGCTAGGAAACCACTACCACTATCTCCGCTTCTTCCCTCTGAACTCTTAGTAATAGCTTGGGAATGAGTGGAAAGGGTGACAAGGAATACGGGTGTTTCTGGGGCCCAGGGGTTGTTAAGTCATCCACCCCTATGTCCCTGGAGTCAGGTTTTGAGTACCAAACCTCTTTAGCAGAGCACTGGCAGGGGAAGCAAACAGATATACAAATGGATGACCAAATCTGCAACACATTCTCTTGAATGTCTGAGGAGTCAGGTTCATATCCCGTGAGGATACAAACCTTCGACTTAGAACATCTGCTTGAACATTGTCCTCCCTCCTGATATCTTGGGCTGAGAGGGATAGAAGAAATTTCTCAGCCAAAGAGCCTATCTTCATTGCCACCTAATTCAAGATCTTTACCCCCGTCTGTTTATATATAGTTCACGGTAACCTGATTGTCCATTCAAGCCGAAACAGGTTGATGTTTTTAAGACTCTTGGAACGCTTTCACTGCTTCCCATTTGCGGACAGTACTGTCCAATTTTAGGAGGGTTGCTTCTGTTTCCAGGACATCGTCCCTGGGGTTGCTCCCCTGGCTAGCATCTGTAGTGGGGATGAGAAGAGGGTTCCGATGTAATGGGAATCCTTTGCTAAGCAAAAACCACCTGTCACATTTAGAACCAAAGATATTCTTAAATAGGTCCCCGTTCCTTGTTGATGAGATGGAACTTGGATTATAGCAACTTGGGTTTGGCAGAAAGACTTCAAGTAGGAACGAGCCCAGCTTCTCGAAGAACAGACTGAAATTTTATCTCATAACCCCTCTCCAAAATCTGAAGGACCCGGGAGTCTTAAGTGGATTACTTTCAACATTCCAGAAAGTGCGCAATCCTCCTTCCTACAGACCAATATTGGCAATTTACGGCATAGTCAGGATCTCTGTGACTTTCCCCCTGCAGGAGATCAGCCCTTTGGATCTGGTTTCTTGAATTATTTCCCTTTTAGTCATCTTGAACCCTGATTATATTGCCTCCCGGGGGGGTTGCCTGAAAGACTTATTTGATTTGATTCCTGTCGATGAAGGACCTGTAGACAGGGATTGTCAAAAAGATAAGGAATGCTTTTCTCCTTGAAAATGTCATGAAGTTTCTCATCCAATTCAGGACCAAACAGCTTAACTCCCTCAAAAGGCATTCAAAGGGCAGTATTCTTCGGAGGACAATCCGTATGCAAGTCTCTAAGAAAATATTTCTCCTAACCGTAATTATCGCTCATTCAGACAAAGCTGTTGCTCTTACCACATCAAATGAGATACCAGAAATAAATTCAGCTTGTTTTTCCAGATTCTCAAGGATGGCTGAGCATTCTTCACCGTCTTGAATCTCCTTAAATAGCTCCTTAAAGTCTGGTAGCATGGACTGGCTGTCTTAAGTTCCATAAATCCCTGGTCGCATTGCTAAATTGGAACCTTCATATGGAGGATCAGTCTTTCTATCTGTGGAATCTTTGCCCACATTTTCTTCTGTCATGGGCGTGCGGCCCACTAGACTAGCAACCAAGAAATCCACTGATGCTGTATCCAGAATTTTTTTCTCAATATCTTCCAAGGGGTATAGTTTGGACATGAAGCGAGGCATTACAATCTTGTCTGGATTTCTCCATTCCCTCAAAAACACATCAGGCACATGTTGGTGAATAGGTAAGGCTGGCTTATGAGCCTTTACAAGCTACCTTAAAACCAGTTCCGAAGAACAAGAAGGCATGTCCTCAGAAGGGATCCCCATATTCATACCGAACCTAGAGAGAATTTCAGGCAAAATATCTTTATCAATGTATTTGCCTTTGCGGTCAGCTGTTTTCATTCCTGATGAGGTAGGATCAAGAGTCTGTTTATCAGTCTTCTTGGAGGTATCCTTCATCTGTCCCAAAGTGCCCAGGAGAATTTTTTTTAACTCTTTCCTCAAAAGAGTCATCTATTTCAGAACCCCTTGATATCTTAGATCGCTTGCTTATAGGAGATCTGGAAGACAACTCACTCGCAACAGTAGAGTCTAGGTATCTAGACTTCCATTGAGACTTCCCAATGCTGATACAGACAGGATAGAAAACAATATGATGCCAAACAGAGTAGTGCCACAAAGCGTACCCACAACATAGTCAAATTAACACTTTTCTATTCCCAGAGCTTCCTTAAAACCCTGGAAGCAAGAAGCACTGGAAAGTGAAAGCAGAAACAAGAGTACAAAGCTACCTCTCAACTCATGCTCCAGTAGAACACTGCTCGCACACATGCGCCTACCCTCCTCCTGGAGGAAAGCTTCTAAAACATGAACCGGTCGCGCAGCCCTAAACCAGCGACTGTTACTATGCGCAACTATCATGCAATGGCTAAACGCCCTTGACAAAGATAAGTAAGAAAGAGAATGTATGCTGTCTAAGAGTCTATTTCCCCTAATGCCCAGCATCTGGGAAATAGATTTTATATTGCTATCCAACACCCAGAAGGATCCCTGCTTACTTTGCGTATGTCGGTGTTGCGGCCGCAAATGACAGACTGCCGCACCGACATCCAGCAAGGTGCGGTCATGATCGGTCTAAGATGCATGGATCCGCTCCCAACGTCCTGATCTCAGTCATGAGGCAGGAAAAAAAACAGGAAGAGGAAGGGCCTGGCCATGTATTATGCCATCCCTTAAGAGTCAGACCGTTTCATGTCCTCTCCTACTTCCTGGTTTTAGTTCTGCAGAGAGGTGGGATCACCTTATGAGTCAATGACTGGGATGTGAACTTAGGACCTAGGGATAATACACTATCAGTACCCGCGGGAAAGAGCGGCAAAGAAAGTTGAGGTAGGTGGCCGGATGTCAGTATTTTTACAAATATGGGAAGTTTATTGGGGAGAGGATGAAGAGGCGGAGGGCATCAGGATAGAAGGCATTTTTTCTTCTTTAGTAATTTAAAATGAAGGAATGGAGTTGGGAAATGGTGGCAGAATGGCAGTTACCTATTCGGTATGTTTAGTGTAAAGGTGCATAGGAGGGATGGAGACTGGCATGGGTTCGATGGCAAGGTCATCTGAATCCCATTGGTGTTTTGAAGGAGGGCACATTTTGTCCCACTGCTGCTGTTCCCTTCAATGGTTGTTTTTTTAGTGCAGCTTGTTAGAAAGACTACTGCTGGCCCCATATACAACACTAAGGGGGTCATTAGGATCGCGGACGGACTTGCGTCCGTCCGCGACCCCAGAGCAGGAGGGAACCTCCGCATGGCATGCGGAGTTCCCTCCTGTGCAATTAGGATGAGACCGCAAGGGTTGCGGTCACATCCTCTATTTTTAACATTGCTGTGGGTGGAGCTTCAAGCTGCACCCGCAGCAATGTTAAAAACGCACGCATTGCATTTGTATGTAGAAAGTGGCAGGCACCGCGCGGTGCCTGCCGCTTACTGCATACAAATGCAGGGGGGTACCATAGGTACCCCCCATGTTCTGCCCCCACCCCCCCTTCACCTAGGGGGCCCACAACGGGCCCCCGCAGTGAAGTTACACATGCTTTTCCACGGTGGAAAAGCTCCCGCGGAAAAGCATGTTTCCATGCACATCCTAATCTGGCTGACTGTGTCTGAGAGACACCATCACCATATTAGTGCCTTTCCGCCGCGGTTGTAAGCCAACCGCGGAGGAAAAGCTGCGGACGGAAACCAGGACCCACCAGCCATCCTAATGTGGTGGTGGGTCTTGGTGGGTCCGCAGAGGATTTTCCGCATGCTCCAGACCGGCGGTGGCTTCCGCCGGCCCGGAGGATGCGGAAAATCCTCCATCCTAATGACCCCCTAAAGGTGCAAATGAGTAGCTAGCAACAAGAGGGATGTTTGACATCTAGAGGTTCTGAGGGAAGCCCATACAACTGGAGGTTTGCTCTTTTTATCTATTTCACTAAGAACCCTTTAGTGGAAAGCAACCAATATTTTGAAAGTGACTCTCTTTACTTATGTATATCTCCCTTTGTAGGACCAGCAACTAAAGAATGGATTGTAAACGAGTGTGCAAAACATTCAGCCCACAAATTGCATGCTCAACTTGGGTGGTCGCAATAGACTTCTTTTGTAAAGAAGGCTGCCTAGCTTTAATGGTGTGAGGAGACATACAGCAAAAGGTAGCGAGCATCAGCTGTATTAAATACACTGACATTTACTGTATGCAGGAGAAAAGAGAAGGGGGACATGTATCAAAAATCCATTTTGCATTCCCTAAATAGTGAATTTTAGGTAATCGCTATTTAAAGAATGCACAATGGTATGTAAGAAAATAGCAATTGCCTAATAGCGATTCCTACGGAGTCGCAATTGCAATTAGGTAAACACTATAAGATAATACCACTCTATTCATTCCTATGGGCCTAAAGGTCCATTGGTTTGAATGGTTTTGCATTACCTAATTTGAGATTACCTAATTGGTAATCACAAATTATGTATTAGGTAAGCAAAGGTGCCCGGGAGCCTATGGCCCCCCTGAAGCACACCGCCCCCCAAAAAAAAGTGCATATGTAAAGTGCAAATATGCCTTAGCAGCATCTGTGCACTACTTGGTGCTTTGAAAAATGCTTTTTTTTGCGCATTTTCAAAAATTGCACATGGTTACCATCAACTTGGAGTCGATGGTATTAGCATTTCCTAAATGCACAGTTTGCATTTAGAAAATGCTTGGTACTAGTGCTTAGAGAATCACAAATTGAGATTCTCTGTTTGTAGTCGCAATTTTAGGTAATTGCAAAACATTGCTATTACATAAAATGCACTGCCAAAGTCTTTCATATATCTTGAAAGGCTATTTTGCATTCGCAAACAGCCGAATTTAGTGATTCGCACCGTTTGTGAATAGAAAATTATTTCATACATGTGGCCCATGGTCCTTAAGTAGCAAGCAAGCAATGGCACAAAAGGGAAGATGTGGCAAAACCCTACCCACTCAGAACCCCTCCTTTACTCTCCACCTCTACTCTTATAAATCTCTTCTACCTTTGGAATGTGACACAGTATCTTCTGTACTATCTCCCACAAACCACTAACACTGACCTGCTGTTCTGTGCATTTTGAGATATGATGGAACAAAGATAGGGGTTCAAAGATGATTGGCGTTTTATGTGTTTGCTGTTTATTTTCAGATCAGGACAAGTGCTTGGAGTGTCACCAAGATCAGTGGTCTTTGCCGAAAAGCGCAGCCTGCAGTAACCGCTCAGTGGTATATTTGGCCTGGCCAGATCCGGTGGCATGCACACTCTCTGTACTGGGGATCTTGGGTCTCATCATCATCGTGGGCACCGTGTTCATCATCAAAGCCCATCTAGACACCCCAGTGGTAAAAGCTGCTGGTGGCAAACTCTGCTACCTCATGCTGTCTTCACTGACCATCACATGCATTAGCATGGGACTCTTTGCTAACAAGCCCAGCATGATCCTTTGCAAAATCCGCCAGCCTCTATTTGGAATTAGCTTCACTGCCTGTTTGTCCTGCATCCTGGTTAGATCATTCCAGATTGTATGCATATTCAAGATGGCGGCCCGGCTGCCCAAGGCCTATGACTACTGGGTGAAATACAACGGTCAGTACATCTTTATCGCTACAGCCACATGCGTGCAGGTCACCATCTGTGTCCTTTGGATGTTGTTTGATGCACCAGTACTAGAGTCTGACTATGAGTTCTCATACCAAGAGATCTACTTGGGGTGTAACGAAGGTAATTTCATTGGCTTTGGTGTTATGCTCTGCTACAACAGCCTTCTCTGTGTTGTGTGCTTCATGTTTGCATTCATGGGCAAAAACCTACCCAAAAACTACAATGAGGCAAAGTGTATCACCATCAGCATGCTGGCCTACTTCATCTCCTGGATCTTCTTCATCCTCACCTATTCGACAGCACGGGGAAAGTACGTCCCTGCCTTCCAGGTCGTTGCTGTCCTTTCCAGTACCTATGGTATTCTTGGGGCCTACTTCTTTCCCAAATGCTACATCATCCTCTTTCAGCCTAAAAAAAACACCACTGCCTACTTCCAGACCTGCATCCAGATGTACACCACCAAAAAGAGGGAAGAGGTGGACTAGGGCTTAGTGGTTTACAGACACCACAAGGTTCACATCTCACTGTGCTCTGTTGGTGTATTTAAGTGGCAATACTTCAAACTGTCAACATTTTTGTCCCTATCTGGTGGGAGACATCTTTGACATTTCCTGTTATTTAAGTGGCATGATGTTGTCTTCCCTGTAGGGGATGGGTTCTTTGCTCCTTAAGATCCTAGTTCAGGTGAGGGGAATGTGTCCCATAATTTGTAGATCCTAAAATCTTCAAATGTGGTATCATTTATTAGTAGATACATCCATAATTTCTAATTACAGTCAAACCAACTGAGAAAAAAATCATTTGGATCACTATGAAAATGTGGCAAGGATCCGGGTCTCCTTGACCTATGTTAGACTGAAGTCTACCCGTATAAAGAAAGGTATTGCGTTTGTTTTAATATGTTGTCGACCAAATTAGGACCTTAGAACATTTCATTCTTGGTTTGTGATTAATTATTACAAGTTGAATTAAATAAGAGATATGCCAAATACAGTGTCTTGCACATGATATTGAGCACCCTACTCTAAGGTCTGACATGGCGCTAAGTAGTTGTCAGCTACCTCCATGCTCCTGCACTGTGTAGTAGGACTACATCAGCTCAGCGCTGTCCTCTTTTACTACCCCAATAGCTGGGACCACTGCCTCACTCACATTTAGTTTCCTTAGCCTAGCCTTAGTATCGCTTCTGTCAATGCACAAATGTCTGCTCTTCTATGCGTACTGCTGACATTTACCCACAGACATGCATTGTTTTTTATAATTTTTAATAATTCACAAATATATGAGATCTGTATAGAGCCTTTTAAGAGTCCTTCTCCAAGCACTCTGCCCTTAAGTCTAACTTTAACACCTCTGTCTATTACTAATGAATCTAAAATCAGCCTGGTCTCCTTTATCGTTTATTTCTATTTTCTCACACTCGTCTACCCGCTGTCTACATTTGTATCTTGGGTTGTCTTGCCTATTAAACTTCTCTTCATAATCTTCCTGCTGTGATTTAATGAGGGTTCTAAAAACCATTATGCTTGTTCTCACCTCTAGAACCTCTATATTTGTGTTGAATGGTCACTGCAGTTTGTATTTACTTCCCTCAAATACATGTTTGATGCACTAATAAGCTTCCATAATTTCTAGTTTTGAGTTGTTATGTTGATTTATATTATTGGCTCTGATGTATCCAATTAATACTATTTTTATGATTGTGTAATGTTTATGAAATATGGAAACTCCCTTCAAGCCTATAAATAGATCAGTTTTGATATATTATTCCATCATTGCAAAGTCAGTTTTCTTAAGGCCATGGCATCCCTCAATGTATGCACAAGTCAAATTGTGGCCTAGAAAAAACCATGCTTTATCCCTCCCCTGTGACAGTAATCTCACTCAGTATAAGATTAGGGCGGCGGGCACTGTAAAGGCAGTCACTTGCCTGTATAGAACGATTCAGGAGGATACACTGCAACCACTGGGGACCCTGAAGACCCGGTGGGAAGAAGACCTGGGGATTCCCAGACCACAGGTACCAAAAGTTTCTAGAAACGCTCGATTTCAATTGATGCCTACCTTTCCCTACACAGATCAAATATGACCCAAAGCATATCAACACATCATTTCTCGCCTTAGGGGCGGCAGTGGGAGATGTGGGATAGTGGGAGCAGAGTTGAAACATACGTTATGGGATGCAGGGGCGGCTCTAGGTTCATGTTGGCCCTGGGCAGGAAGCGTAGGTAGGGGGCCCCGGAAGAGGGGGTCTGGGCGGGGCGGAGCGCGGAGGCCAGTGAAGAGGGGGGGGGTCAGGAAGTGGAATAGAGCCAGAGGCCACCAAATCCCTGCCAGGGGCCGCCACACAAATATGTATCCATCCTCAGAGGATTATTATATTAAGGATACATATTGATATGGTGGCCCCTGGGTTTTGGTGGCCCTGTGCAGGTGCACAGCTTGCACATGCCTAAGGCCGGCCCTGTGGGATGCCCAACATTGGTGCCTTACTGGGAGGAGGTCACAGCAGTAGTAGTGAATACAATCTCGAAGGAGAGCCCCTGCACAATGGGTCATTGGATACTAAACTGGTTCCCTCATACCGCCAAGACGAAGGTAACAAGCAAATTCCGGAATTTTGCTATTATCCTAGGAAAGCGTGAGATTACGAGGAACTGGAAAGCCCCTAGAGGGCCTAAAATAGTAGGATGGTGCAAGGAACAAAAGAAATGGGCAGGGTATGAAGGGGAAGTGTTACTTAGAGAAGCTAAGAGGGGAATCCGCTCCATGGAAATAGTTAGGGCTTGGGAGACACTACTAAATTCCTTGAAGAACCCAGACCCAGATACTCGAGACCCCACTCCGTAGGGCTCACCAGTGCTAACTCCCACTCCGCCCTGATCATCCATATTTCATTAGTGGCCCCCATTGTATATTCATCCCCCTCAGACTGTGTAGGATGCGCAACTAGCATTGTACTGGGAGACCTATAGTCTGCTTGCCCTCATTACATACGTGTTGTAAGCTGAAACCGACTCATGTGGGAGGGTGTGGGGGGGTGGTAGAGGATTGGACATGTGATTGTTGCTTTTATAATGCTATGCTATGTTACAGATTGTGGAATTGCCTGATTTATAAAAAGGCCTATGAGGCGCTGTCGCCCCAAGTAGATAACTGCTGTAGTGTTGACAAAACCTTCAATAAAATTTGTTTGAAAAAAATAAGTTCTTTTACTCAGTTTGTGAAACCAATGAGTAATCTTTACTCACTCAGTAGGCTGATGTTGAGGTCCGACTGAATGCTAGAACTGACATTCCCAGATCTTTAACGTCAGTCACTTGCCAGGCTGCTAGGACGTGTCCATGATTCTTACCTAGGGGCAGATTTACGACTTCTGGCGCACCTTTGCTAACCAGCAGAGATGCGCCAGAAGAGTTGCGACGCATCTGCCCACCAGTGCGCCACTACTGAGGCAGCGCATTTCCAAAGCGGCGCACCGTGGTGCTCGGATGGACAGATGTGTGACGCATCCCCGGTGGAAATTCGGCGCATTGCTGGAGTTGCGTTGCAAGCTCGACGCAGCTCCAGCAAGGCTCGGGGGTGCCCTATCTGTAACATGCTGCGTCAATCCTTACGCCTGCTTCAAGCAGGCGCAGAATTTTGATGCAGCATGGGCCTAAAAGTGACTGAGTGAAATCTTGTAGATTTCACTCCGCCACTTTTAGGAGGCGTTCCTGCACCGGAACGCCCCCCCCCTGTGCCAGAACGCCTACATGTGGCGCAGGGCTTTACAATGCGACGCATCTCCCAGATGCGTCACATTGTAAATAACCCCGCAGCATGGCGCTGGCTTTGCGCTGCCGCTGCGTCACAGAAGTGGCGCAACGGCAGCGTAAAAGAGGCGCAAGGGGCTTGTAAATCTGCCCCCTAGTCTTTTAGAAGACCTGGCAGGTCTAAACATCTCCCGGCTTCTCGACAAAGGGAATTTGTATTTGGAAAACATCTTGCCAAAGACAAGTAGAAATGCACCAAGCACCCGATTCTAGGGAAGAGCATATGCTATGATAATTAGATGTCATGCTTCGTAACAGGCGGTGCAGATAATGGATGAACAAATGAATATAATACTTATAAAGCGCTTGATCACTCAACAGGAGCATCCTGGCGCTAGCCCAAAAAACACCAATACGGAAAGGAAAGTAATAACCGAACAGTGAACAAATAGAGGAAAATGTACATCCGAACCCCGCTATACAAAGTATCCGGCATCTGATACCCCCTAATTAAGAAAACTGAGGCTTCAGAGAACGATGAGGTCTCTGCACCTGGACAGGAACAGCTGCATCTTTTAGTTCCTGGATCACCAAGGTTTGGCTTAGCTTTAAAAATCAGGGAGGGGGGAGCTGCAGTAACTAAACTTCTGTCTGGGCGACGTGTTGCATCATTAGAAAAAGAAGGAAGGAATACATTAAGACCCGGTCATTATCAGTTCTTGAAAAAGCAGTTCTTAGGGATAACTCGCCTCTTCCCTATGAGGACCAAAAATACCCAACACTAGGTTTTCGCCATACATAGGGATAAATCCTAATTCAGTAAAACAAAAAAAGATCCCTCTTGTGCTACTTTTGTTTCGGACTTTCCCTCTATAGATAGAACACTCTTTCTCTGGGTTCAGATGTAACACCTACACCAATGTAAAACCACACTCTGCCTCGCCATAATGAAAAGCAATGCTATTTATTATTTGTAATAAGAGATATCAGGTCATAATATACATTTAAAAAGCTATTACATTATCATAACTTTTTTTAACATAAATCTCATATTCCTATACACAAATTCTCAAAATTTCCTGGCGACGCAGCGTTTCTGTGGGTTCAAGTATGGTTCACACCACCTTCCTCAGGACATATCATTAAAAACAATTAAAATGATTTTTGTTTTACTATATTACAACCCTGTCCCTTTTGACAGGTGAGGGCGACTCTCCTTTTTTGTTGCTGATAAATCCCAATTCATACATGCATTCACCGTAGCCAGGACACGTAGATTCATTAGATATACCACAAGAAATACTGCTGTTCCCACTGAGGGCCTGGACACAGAGCTTTTATACATGGGCATAAACTTGAATTTAAGCCTGCAATACAGAAAATCAAAGATCAGTAACCTCAATGGTGGTATACGTATGGCAATTTTTGCTAAATATTATACTTCATATTTTTTTAACTATGCAAGTTTAATTTGGTTTCAGATGGTAAAACCTACATCATCCCTGAAGCGGACTTTAATTGTATGTGTTCAGATTAAACCTTCCCCATTGCCAGCTATTCTAACCATACTCGACAAATTAAGTAATACGTCCGCAATAATAAAAGCAACAAAACTAGCCCTGTTAATATTTGATATAATATTCCTATTGAGACTGAAACGTCCCTTGCATTGTGATGGGCGTGCACCCCTGCACTGACTGACCCAACTGTAATGATGTCTGGATCCATGATGCTGATTTTTGTTGTCATGGGTGAACACAGTTCATGCATGTGCTCCATCACATAGGACTGTCTCATGGACTGCAGTCTTTTTGGACCAGGAGGGGCTCCTAAAGTGCTAGCCTCTATGTGATAAAAGGTTACTGCCTTTGCCAGGAATCAATCAGCACAAGTTGGGTGGTTGCAGCATAACGTGTAGTGAAGAGTAGGAGTTAACAGGCATTGTTACCTGTGCCGCAGGAGTGAGGCCTACAGGCTCAATCATTTAACGTTCTGCTGTTGTGTGCTTAACTCACCCTTGGCCTTCATTGGCTTGGTGTGTAGTGCTGCACAGTGTGTGTGTGTTATACATGTCCTGGGTGTAGGTGTGCCTGTGAATGGTACAATACAGGGATGATGCAGTGGTGTGCAGTGTGTGTGTGTGTGTTAGATACATGTACTGGGTGTATGTGACCTCTGTCTTTATAACATGCATTTCGGATCACCTGGCAATCAATAACCCAGGGTTAAGTTGAGAAAGAATGGTGTGGAGAATGGTTTAACACCTTGCCTGCGGTCCAGATTCTCCCCCGGTGCTGAACATTCCATTCGCGGGTGTGGTCATGACGGAACGGTTCCGTCATGAGCACAGCGCGACCGATGCTCATGACGGAACCATTCCGTCATGAGCATCGAAGGGGTTAATCAATAGTAAAGGATAGGGAGCCAAGCAGATATAGATTAACCGGGCTTATTACACCAGGAATTCTCTAGCCATTTTATTTTTGGACATAGGAAATTTGATGGGTGTAAAACTTGTGCAGACACAGGGATATCAAGTATATCTACTGCCACAAAAACGTTTACAAATGCTTTTCTTCGGGTAGGCATCAATAAGCAACTACCAATTGTAAGGTAGAGACCCTCTATATGAGGGGTTTCTGCAGTGGTGTGGCACAAATATTTGTCTCTGGTGCACACAGTCAGCATTTAAATCATATTGCCATTGTTATTGGCCTACCCGCTCCAGCATACAAAGCGCTCATCGCTAAAAAGCTGGATACGGTATGGAGGTGCTTGATGGAAAGCAACCAGTTGGCAGCTGGTGGTATATGGAGTCTCTATCATGTGTGGGCATCATAGGTCCCTAATGTATGACAGGGAGCAAGCTGGGCATTCCATGTGTGTGATGGAGTACTGTCATCGATAAAATGTGCACTGTAGAGTTAATCTATTGATTTTGCAGTTGTAGGAACCCATAGTGCCATATCACCAAAGGTACCAGATTTGCTACAGTAAGCCACACACACAGTGCAGGGATAGAATATTGACAGTGCTTAGTTTGAGCCTGTGGTCGCAAGTGGAGCCCACCGGCAGTCGTTTTTGGGGACCATTACGTATTTTTCCTCATCAGGCTTTTATCCACACCAAGAGAGAGAAAAATACAAAGAGGGCAAAGAAGGCTGAAAAGAAAGACTCAAAAACAGCTCCAAAGAGTGGAAACAAAGATGACGAAGAAACTGCAAGATTAAAATAAAGGGGCAGCGGTGTCTGGTGGTGGATGATAAAGACAAGAGGTGGAATCATTATTGGTGCAAAGTGATTCAAAATCCACAGCAGGACATCCAGAGTTGCAAACGTTGGTGAATAGTTGTGGTTACAGCCCAAATCACTATGAGCCAATTATAAATGTCCATTTAGTCTTTCGCGCCCCATATTGGGCTCTCCTGTGCTCGTGCAATGCATGACTAAGTAGTGATCAGTAATCGGGCACCTGGTGCTTCAACACTCATATCATGTGTACCCTACTCTTCGTAGCAACCTGCCAGGCATTCTTCCACTAGCGCCTACAATATTTTCTAAGCACCAGATTGTTGGGTCAAGACTATCGTGACAGCTCTTGCAGGTGAAAGATACTGTACTAGATTAGTAGTGGTTTACATGGGCCAATGCAAGGCTAGTAATGCTGGATTTCATCACTGTGAGATAATCATCTTTTTATTAAATAAAGACATGTCAGCAATAACTCTGCTGACTATGATTAAAGCTTAAATACAAAAGTATAACAACCCTTATGAAATGTCATCTCTCAGTGGATAACAGAGGACCTAGGTTGATCATTAGCCGCCTACGTCAAGGAGGATGTATGGAAATGGTTGAAGATGCAAAAGGGTTCTTATTAGTCAGTTTACGAGTAGATCTTGCTGTAGGAGTGAGGTACCAGTATAGACCGGACATCACAGAAAATGTTTGGTATGTCTTGAGACCAAAGAGAGGGGACTTAAAGGCAGTGGAAGTGGGTCCACAAGAGGCACAGGCAGTAAATGCCTACATGCTGCTAGCTGGCCATGTTTTCCTCTCCTAGCAGCTCACAAGCCTGGACTCCTACGCAGGACACCAGCGCCAGGTGGTAGGGTTCGACTGGCATTGCAGCTCAGCTAATGAAGTGACAGTGAGCTGGTTAGCAAAAGTATTGAACATTTAACTATTTTAAGAGATATAGTTAATCTATACCCCCACATCTACGGAAATGCAAGTGGGATTCCTCCTGAAGGCCCTTACCAGTTCTCCATCATCTAATCCTTGCCTTTGCTATGGGCGGAGGGAAACATCCTTTACAACAAAACTTTTACAACGCAGTGCTATTATAACGCAGGTTTTACAACGAAAACGATTACAACGCATTGCAATGGGGCGCTCTAGGATAGGGAATAGATTTAATTTACTATCCAACACCTTCCCTAGTGTCCACGGGGACTGGAGTTGGAATAGTAAATTTAACTATTCACTATCCAGCACCCCAAAGCACTAAGCGTTGTAAAGGTTTGCGTTATAAAACTGGCGTTGTAACAGCATGCGTGGTAAAAGCATGCGTTGTAACGTCATACATCCCGATTCCACCATAGGATGTATGACGTTACAACGCATGCTTTTACCACGCATGCTGTTACAACGCAAACCTTTACAACGCATAGTGCTTTGGGTGCTGGATAGTGAATAGTTTAATTTACTATTACAACTCCAGTCCCCGTGGACTCTAGGGAAGGTGTTGGATAGTAAATTAAATCTATTCCCTATCCTAGAGGGCCCCCCAGCGCATTCTGCAGTTTTTCCTGCATTGCGTTTAGCAAACATTTTTCGGCCCTTATTTTTCGACAACAGATCACAGGGCATAGCTGCATCTTCTGGATGAGCTGACATGAATATCAATGGCAGACAACAGGCCAGACCCAGAGGAGGTCCCAGATAGCCGCAAGATTCCAGTATCTAGACGCTCCACATGACACAGACAACGCTTCCACATGCCAAAGCTATTTTGATTCACAGGCTAGCAGCCAATCAGAGTGGTCTAAACCGAAAGACAGGTTTCAGTTGGCGGTAAGGCAGTCTATAAGAAATGCTGAAGTAACCTACTATTAAGTCAGTCTTATTGGCTGCCCTTAAATGACTACTGGCCCATGTGTTTGAACTTTGACTGCTGCAGGGAAGTAATTAAAAAAAGATGTGGTAGTCTGCATCTCTGTGGGCCAAATTGTAGTTCATGAAAGTGCATGAAGCATGTGCCTGAGGGTGTGTGCGAGTTCACGCAATAAATTCATCCTTTCATTTTTAGGTCTCACCTAGGCCGGGCATGCGCTGTCTTTGAGACATGTGGTATTCAGTGCTATGGGATTTGAACACGCCCAGCGCTTTCCATTGGTTCTTTCGTGGCCTTTACAAATTCCATCATTTTCATTGGTTAATAGTATACATTTATCCCGCGATTTGGCTGTTTTGCTCCACCCTGCAGACTGCTCGTCATACCTTTTAGTTTCAGTGCACTACTTTTTCTTTCCACTCTCTCCTCGTTGGTCGCTAGCACACGGCGCTGCTCCGAGGTCACTTATTCTTCCTGAGCCGTTCCCCTAACATCACCCTCCCTTGCAGTGTGTTTTTTTGTAGTTTCTTTGCTAGCAAAAGGTTTAAATGTGTATGAATCTTTTTTATTATTAATCATTGTTTGCTGCTCGTGTCTTTGTTGCGTGTTCAGTCTCGCTACTTGCCATGCTAAACACCCTACCCCCATTGGCACTTTCATGACGACTTGGCAAGAAAGCTGGAAACTTTTTTTATTTACTCCATTTCCATTGTATATGCGCCTTTTTTTATGCACACACCAGCTTGTTACTTTTTGCTTAAGATTAGCGTGATGCTTACCTCAGTCATTGCGAATCATCTTAAATCATGGTGCCATCTTCCGGAGGCTGCACTACTTTTTTTTGTTCTGCCTGGTGCCACACTACCTTCTTCCAGGCTTAGCACGGCTACAGACACCGCAGTCGCTAACAAATACCACAAGATCTAGAGGGCAGCGGAGCACAAATACGAGTCTCAAAGGTGTCGTTAGAAGATTGTCACACAAAGAGCCTGCATCTGAGAGCAGCTTTTTAATGCAAATATGTCAGTTTTATGGTCTTTTGTTTAATTTTTCTCCCTCACTGTTTTTCCATGTGGCTTTTTATTTTCTCTTTATTCTCTTGCACCTTTTGCTAATAAAAAATGCATTTTCCGGCTGCCACTCCTTGAGTTATGCCTGCTTGGGAAAGAAAAAAGAACGAAATAATACATCACAGACTCAAATAACGAAAGCTGTGGACAAGTTTTAAGATTTGATCTATGTTCATTCTTCACCACCCTACTGCCTCAATTAGACCCAGCCTATTTCAGTACCTGGAATATCCGTAGTGCCAAGTTTGAAGAAAATTATAATGAGCTACTCACAAAACACGCCATGTGTAAATTTCCTAAAAATAATGATTCTCGATCTGTATCAACATGATGACATTAGTAATCTAAATGTACGCATACATATTGCTTTCATCTCCTGCTCTGCCCTTCTATGGTGTGGTAACCAAGAGACTGCTGCCCTAAAAACCTGGCTCTCTGGAATTTTGAAGGCCCACGACCAATAACACAAGGGTAAAAGACATTGCCCCATTTTGTGGGTCGATACTTGAGCGTTTACGACTAATAACGGGATGGTCACTTCTTCAGTCTATCAAAGAAATAATTCTGGGTCTCCTGCCCCACCCCAAAGGCAAAAAAAACTCACGCGTAGATTCCTCCAGCTGGGATTAGTGCTCGCCAAACGGCGGATTTCCATCAGCTGGATGGGTTCCAGAACTCCCACATTGGAATGCTGGGCCAGAGATTTAAGGGAATGGGCAACAGTGGAGCTGATACGAATGAAACGAGTCCGCAGAGACGGAAAATTAGAGGAGGATATACAGGCATGTCACTTAATGACTTTGGAGGTCCATGAGAGGGAAACCTCCACCACCCAACGGTCGGAGGAGTCCTCACCTGATAGAGACCGGTCGGAGGAGGGGGGTGAGGTGGGTAACCCTGGCCCTGTTACAGTGTAGATCACCTGGTTACGCAGAACTAGATTACTGACACATGGCGGGAAAAGAACAGACCTTATGTCCGTGGCCTGGGGGGGACGGAGGGGGAGTTAAGTCAGGAATGTATTGCTTAGTTCTTTAGTGCACTATTTACACAAAGTTGATTGCAATACTGGCTGTACTGATGCTGATTTTACATGTTGTTGTGTTCCTCCTTGCCAGGGCTGTCTAGGCCCTCATGATGGTTCTTTTTTCCTTTTTTGGAATTCTTTATAACCGATCAGGTTGGCATTTATGTTGTACTGTAACTTTGGATGATACCATTGTATTGTGCTTCTATTGTACATGCACTGTTTTGAGATCCTGTATAACCAAAACTACAATAAAACCTTTTACACAAAAAAGGGTAAAAGACATTGCCATTTACAGCGCCAATAGCTCTAACTCAAAAAAAATGCGAGTCCTACTGCATTTCTAATGCTTGTTTTATTTCTGATGGGGAGTTTGCAGTGATGCAAAACAAAATTCATTCCACAAAGAGAATACAAAAAGCCAATACCATGACTTTTGGTTTTGGTGGACGCTTTCTGCATTCCCTAGCACTTGCAAGTCTTTCTAAACTCTACACGGAAAGGGGTTCAAAGATGTGAAGAATGAAGAGCAGCTCTAAGCCGGCTTAAAAGCAGTTGCTGTTTTTGATTGAAGCGGTTCTTACCACAGGGCTTCCTTGATACACCACCAGTTGTACAGTGGTTGTGCCATGGAAAGAGGCCAGCACCTCTAGTGAGGATGATTTGTGCATACTGGAACATCCCCAACTTCTAATAGAGCCAGTGAAGAACCCTTACATTGGTGTTAGGGAGAAGTAAAAGGCATCCTTATAGAGTATGGCATCTCAGAGAACAAACATACACAACACCTCACTCTTTTATTTAATTATGTAACCAGTCAACAATAATTTACAAAAATACTGCTTTTAAAAAATAAAACATTTTATTGATTGTCAGCAGAAATTCACTGACAGTGGTTCTCCCGACTGCATTGTTTTTTTTACATTTTTAAATAGATTCATGGGCCACATTAAGACTCTGTGTATGTAGTCAAGTTTGTGCTGATGGTTAACATTATGATTTTTTCACAGATTAAGGCAATTTTCATCTTGTCACTGTAGTAAGCATTCACATTAAAGTGTTTATATATATATTTATATCTATAAAACATTAAATTAAAATGTATTTTTACATAACCACTGTATATACACATTTCAACTATTCTGTACTGAAGCATAAAAAATAAAGGGATGGAAGTTTCAATACTTTAAAAATGACATAGAAAGTGCACAACAAGTCAACATGTTGGAGATGACTAAAAAGGCGAGAATGAGTTTTTATAAAGTTGAGAAGGGACACTTTCAGTTGTACTGTAGTAAGGAACACAGCTGATAATTTCTGCCAATCTGTGCAATTCAAAGAATGCAGGACATCAAAGGTGGAGAATAAAGGGAACTGGCAACATGAAGTAGCCCCAGAGAGGATATCAACAAAATCAAAATGAGCACTCCTCCTGTGACAAAGCGATTATGGTCAGATGCTGCTTGCAAGGGGATCTCACAATACGTTCAACCCACACAAGAGTCTTCATGGTTCAATATTATTATTAGTACATGGGGTTATGTTTCAGTTACCTTCATAGTAGGATCCTCTCAGTTTTTGTTGCTGCTATGAAAAGGTTTTTGTTTTGTTTCTTAATTATTCCTGACAGACTGCACCTATATAATCAGTAAATTAAATTAAGAAAAAATTGTGAATTTTCTCCGAGTCTCGATATTAGTATCTACTAATGAGAGTTTTCTGGACCAATAATATGGAGACAACTAAGAGACAAGCGAGATTACGTCTGCTTGTTATATATCTTCCATCCTCAGCATCTCAATACAGAAAAAAACAAAGATGCCCTCCTCTTCAGTGTTAGGCATGTGGTAAAGCACAGCTTTCCTGTCCATAAATCGATTCCTCACATATTAATTTCCACCAGATTTATAATTGTATAATGAAATCTTTGATAGTTTTATTGCAAACAAAATTTTGAAAAACCTGCTCACTTTGCTGAGCCATGAGCAATCACAACTGAACAGAGAAAGTCATCGAGCAGATTATGCCTGGAAGGATTCAATTTGGTCAGGGGAACATGGCACAGACATGTATAACTTTGGATGGAAACAGCATGTGCATTTTAATTTAGGTTGCCCCTTGTGCAACATCCAATGTGTGTAGCATTTTATCTCTTAATATTTTTATTTAAAGCCCTGGGGTGTGATGCTTATATTAACCTCATCCGTGCGGTGCAGATTTACCGCCGGTGCTGGGCCCTAATGAAAACGGGCGTGGTCATGACGGAACGGTTCCGTCATTAGCACAGCTCGGCCGATGCTCAGGACGGAACCGTTCCGTCATGAGCATCGAAGGGGTTAACAACAAATCTGAAGCTTCCTCTGCCTTGTTATAGACTGTCGGGGTTGGGGTAACTAATGTATATCTGTCCTCATGTTGGTATTCTAGTAGCGATGCGAACAAGCAGGGGTCCACACTACAACATTTCCTCCAAGTGCCTAATGTGTTCCAAAGGCCTGAAGCCCTCATCAAGGCAAGAACACAGGAGCTGTTCAACAGCAGCCATCATGGCAAGCTGGGTGAATTTGAACTCTGGAAGCCTAGCCCAAGTCAGCCTCGGCCACGCAGGCCTTCAGCACCCTAGGGAAGGCTTGCCCTGTACTCAAAGCCCTAGTGCCCAGGAAAATGAGGGAGTAGGCCTACTAGTATCCCCTCTGCTCTTTCCCTCTCACACTTCCTTAGTTGAGGGCAACGAGGTAAATGTATCGATAAAGGACAGGAGGCAGGAAAGTTCTCAGGGAGAGAGGTTGAAATTGACAGCCGCTTGTTTCCTGCTGCCCTTATTGACCTGTATCAGTGTTTCTCTCAGTAACTAACTTGATTTCAAACACTGTCATGTCCTCTCACTGCCCCCAGATTTCCACTTTCGTTGGGGAAGACCATTCCGTTCACAAGACTAATTTTTAATCTTCTCATCGTTCATGTTTCGTGGGCCCTCATTTCCATCTATCGTGTCTCTCAATCAATCAATCAACCAATTTAAAGCGCACTAATCCCTCAAGGCGCTGGGGGGGGCAGGGGGGGAGGTGCAGCTACTGCTTGAAAAGCCAGGTCTTGAGGTGTCTCTCCTTAGCATCTTGGTGTGGCCTTAGGGTGGGTTTAACATCTACACAAGAAACCATTGCAACATACAATTTCAGAATGCAACATATCATCCCAACTCATAACATAACATACCACAACATACTATAGCCTATCACACCATCACGGAACAATAGCAATCTACACCAGACCATGACACTGCTCGCCCACCTATTCTGTACTGAAGCATAAAAAATAAAGGGATGGAAGTTTCAATACTTTAAAAATGACCTAGAAAGTGCACAACAAGTCAACATGTTGAAGATGACTGAAAAGGCGAGTATGAGTTTTTATAAAGTTGAGAAGGGACACTTTCAGTTGTACTGTAGTAAGGAACACAGCTGATAATTTCTGCCAATCTGTGCAATTCAAAGAATGCAGGACATCAAATGTGGAGAATAAAGGGAATTGGCAACATGAAGTAGCCCCAGAGAGGATATCAACAAAATCAAATTGAGCACTCCTCAAGTGATAAATACTGCTGTTCCCACTGAGGGCCTGGACACAGAGCTTTTATACATGGGCAGAAACTTGAATTTAAGCCTGCAATTCAGAAAATGAAAGATCAGTTTTTCTAAACTGAAAGCCAGTAACCTCAACGGTGGTATACGCATGGCAATGTGTGCTAAATATTATACTTCATATTTTTTTAACTATGCAAGTTTAATTTGGTTTCAGACTGTAAAACCTACATCATCCCTGAAGCGGACTTTAATTGTATGCGCTCAGATTAAACCTTCCCCATTGCCAGCTATTCTAACCATACTCGACAAATTAAGTAATACGTCCGCAATAATAAAAGCAACAAAACTAGCCCTGTTAATATTTGATATAATATTCCTGTTGAGACTGAAAAGTCCCTTGCATTGTGATGGGCGTGCGCCCCTGCACTGACTGACCCAACTGTAATGATGTCTGGATCCAAGATGCTGGTTTTTGTTGTCATGGGTGAACACAGTTCATGCATGTGCTCCATCACATAGGACTGTCTCATGGACTGCAGTCTTTTTGGACCAGGAGGGGCTCCTAAAGTGCTAGCCTCTATGAGATAAAAGGTTACTGCCTTTGCCAGGAATCAAGCAGCACAAGTGGGGTGGTTGCAGCATAACGTGTAGTGAAGAGTAGGAGTTGACAGGCATTGTTAACGGTGCCGCAGGAGTGAGGCCTACAGGCTCCCTCATGTAACGTTCTGCTGTTGTGTGCTTAACTCACCCTTGGCCTTCATTGGATTGGTGTGTAGTGCTGCACAGTGTGTGTATGTTATACATGTCCTGTGCAGTGTGTGTGTGTGTGTGTGTGTGTCTTAAATACATGTACTGGGTGTATGTGACCTCTGTCTTTATAACATGCATTTCGGATCACCTGGGAATCAATAACCCAGGGTTAAGTTGAGAAAGAATCGTGTGGAGAATGGTTTAATTAACAGTAAAGGATAGGGAGCCAAGCAGATATACATTACCCGGGCTTATTACACCAGGAATTCTCTAGCCATTTTATTTTTTCACATAGGAAATTTGTTGGGTGTAAAACTGGTGCAGACACAGGAATATCAATTATATCTACTGCACAAAAACGTTTACAAATGCTTTTCTTCGACTTGGCATCAATCAGCAACTACCAATTGTAAGGTAGAGGCCCTCTATATGAGGGGTTTCTGCAGTGGTGTGGCACAAATATTTGTCTCTGGTGCACACAGTCGGCATTTAAATCATATTGCCATAATTATTGGCCTACCCGCTCCAGCATACAAAGCGCTCATCGCTAAAAAGCTGGATACGGTGGTGCTTGATGGAAAGCAACCAGTTGGCAGCTGGTGGTATATGGAGTCTCTATCATGTGTGGGCATCATAGGTCCCTAATGTATGAGAGGGAGCAAGCTGGGCATTCCATGTGTGTGATGGAGTACTGTCATCGATACAACGTGCACTGTAGAGTTAATCTATTGGTTTTGCAGTTGTAGGGACTGTTGTAAATGATAAGAAGACTCCAGGAGCAGGTAAGTGAAGATATAGCTTTATTGCAGCACACAGGAATAGGTAGGTCCACCCCTCGTCCAACCAGAGCTCCAACTGCCAACAGGGCGAAGGAGAACTCCAGAACCAAGAACACACAGAGGGATCTAGGGTGCTGGCCCAAGGAGGAAGCAAAGCACTGTACAACATATCTTCCCCCCTTAGCAAGGAAAGGAAACACAGGAAAGGAAAGAAAAGGAAAAGAGATGTTAGTGCACATAGTCATTCAGGTAAGTGGGTGGGCGACGGGAGCGAGGGCTCCGCAACCTAACATCAGCCAAAGAAGATGAAGAAGAAGCGGGAGCACAAGGGACAGAAACAGGAACAAGAGAGACAGGGACAGAATCAACCAAAGAACTACTATGATGTGTACACAAAGAAGTGGAGGCATCTCCACCACCCACCTCCTCCCGTCCAGTTGGCAAGGGGATGGAAGAGGAAGAACAAGCAGAGGACAGCAAATAACCATTACAACCACCAACCTCAGTGGCAAACGGGTCATCAGAAGAAGAATCTTTCCGCTTTTGGTAAAGAGCTACCCTCCGATAATACCAACTTTCCCCATTGGCTAGAACAATGAAATGTGGAAAAACTTTCTTGACCCTGTAGGGACCCCTAAACTTACTAAGACCTTTAGCGTGCCTACCCGGCTTAACCTTAACAAGGTCACCCACAGAAATGGGCAAGGGGGTACCGTCATGAATTAAAGGCACATCGCTACCAGAGCCCTTCAACCAAGCAGGGGTCAATTTAGTTACTGGTGTGCGTCCACGCATTAGTTCAAAAGGAGACTTTTCACCACTCTTATGTGGTGTGGAGCGGTAAGCCCAGACCAGTTCCTGGACACGTTCATCTGAAAAGCAACCAGTCTCTACAAACATCTGAATCACACCCTTAACAAGGCGATTCACTCTTTCACAAAGGCCATTACCCTGTGGGTTGTAAAGACTAGTCTTCTGATGCCTGATGCCACAATCGTTAACAAAAGAAGTCATTTTCGAGGACGTGAGTTGAGTCCCATTGTCTGAAATGAGGACAGAAGGATATCCCTCGTTAATAAAAATACCCTTCAAAAACTTAATGGTGGTATCAGTATTGATCTCTTTTACAAATTGTACGCACAGCCATTTTGAAAAACAGTCGATTAGAACAATTGCGAAACGGTGATCAGTAGGTAGTTCACTCATTGGGCCTATGAAGTCTATGCAGACACTATGCCAGGGAGCATTCTCAAAGACAATTTTGTGTGTAGACTGAAGGCCCAAAACTTTGAGACGCTTCTCGCCTTCTTTGCAGAAACTACACCTCAGAACGCAATCGACTGCATCGTTATCAATAGAGGGCCACCAAAAGTTCTGTTTGACACGACGTTGAGTGAGACTTTGACCCAAGTGTCCCTCATGGGCTAAGTCTAGAATCCTCCTTCTTAATTGGTTAGGAGGGACGAAGCGATCACCTCGCATCAAAACATCTTTCCCCTCTAAAGAAAGCTCGTCCAAAATTTTCAGGAAGGGTCTGACTGAAGGACTAACAGTACTTTCCCTCCTTGTTCCTTTAGAAACAAGACTGATAACAGCCTTCAAAGTCAGATCTTCCTCCATGCCTTTGGACCACTCATCATGAGAAAATGAACCACCTCCCACCAACAAAACATCCTCCATCACAGCAACAGCAAGGTCATCAGGCGTGATCTCAGAACCACAACAAGTGGAAGGAATAGGAAGCCTAGACAGACAATCCGCCTGGATATTCTTCCACCCATGAACAAATTCGATCTCGCACTGATAGTCCTGTAAGCGAGAGGCCAGTCTCGCCAACCTTGGAGAACCCTTACCAGCCCCACCAGGAGCTAGGACATTTAAAAGGGGTTTGTGGTCTGTACGCAGAACGAACTTGTAACCCCACAAGTAGGTTCGAAAGTAACTTGTGCCCCAGACCGCGGCAAGAGCCTCACGCTCTATTACGGAGTAGTTAGACTCTGAGGTAGATAGAGGCCTAGACGCGAATGCTATGGTTTTCTCAACACTCCCATGTTTTTGTAAGAGAACTGCACCAAGGCCAACAGCACTGGCATCAACCATTAAAATGGAGGATCGAGCAGTGTCAAAAGGGGTGAGAACATTAGCAGATTTAAGTTCCCCCTTGATCAACTTAAAACAGGATTCATGTTCAGTAGTCCAACAAAACTTAACACCTTTTTTTAGTAAGGATCTCAGGGAAGCAGTCTTAGATGAAAAATCCCTTACAAATTTCGAGTAAAACTCGATCAAGCCCATAAAGGACCGAAGTTGATCCTTATCAACAGGGGAAGGTGCTAGCTCAATGGCCTCAAGTAAGTTTTTCTTTGGTTTAATGCCTTCTTCAGACAAACAAAAACCTAAATACTCTATTTCCTTCAATAGAAAGGCACATTTCTCTTTTCTCAACGTCAACCCAGCCTCATCCACTCTAAGTAACACATCTTGTAAAATTTTATTGTGCTCTTGTAATGAATCACCATATATCAAGATATCGTCTTGAAAATACAGCACCTTATCAAGACCCTTAAAAACCTCAGAGACGAGTCTCTGGAAAACGCTAGCGGCTGAGACTAGCCCAAAGGGTAGTCTAGTGAATTGAAATGTTCCCTCGCTGGTGATAAAAGCAGTTAAGTGCTTGGAGCTGTCATCTAGGCAAATTTGATGGTACGCATGTTTAAGGTCCAACTTACTGAAGAACCTAGCTCCTTTAAGAGTCGATACCAATTCACCAATGTTTGGCAGAGGGAACACATCAGCGACAACGCACTTATTTAAGGAACGAAGATCTACACAGAATCTAATCTTGTTATCGGGTTTCTGCGAGATCACAACAGGCGAAACCCAAGGAGATGCTTCAATGGGTTCAATAATTCCCCCTTGGAGCATTTCCTCAAGGGTAGCCTTAACTTCATTCCGTAAAGCAAAAGGCACCCTCCTCACTTTGTGTTGAACAGGTGAACTGCCCTCCTTGAGAATAATGCGATGTGAGTAGCCTATGAGTTCACCCAACTGGTCCCTGAAAACATTCTTGTATTTGGCTAAAATGTCCTCCAAGGATGAGGTCTCAACTATAGAAATAGGATTATCAGATCTAGGATCAACCACAATGTGCAGATCATATTGATGGTGACGACCTAAGATTGCTGGACCGTCAGTTGAAATATATATTTTACCATAAGCTGATCTGCCTTTGAAGTCAATTCTAGCTTCAAAGAAACCTAGCATGTCAATTTTCTCGACTTGGTAGCCAGACGGAAAGATGTCACATGTTTTAAGTGCCCTTTCACCCCACACATTCTTCATTAAAGAAGTGGGTATTATGGTCCACTTGGAACCCGTGTCAACCATGAGAGAAATAATTTTCCCATCAATAACAAAGTCATCCTTATAAGGATTGCCTCTCTGGTCCTTACACGAGCATACAGTATCACTTAGAACCAAAATTTTGTTAATGTCACGTCTCAAAGCATCACATTCATTAATAACTGTTACTCTTGAATTATTCTTATTTCTACACATTTTTGCGAAGTGTCCCACCTTACCACAACGTAGACGCTCTTTGTTGTTTGCGAAACAAAATTTCCCATCAGAAGAATGAGAAAAACTGCCACACCTAGAACAAATCTTTTGGCTATTCTTACTAAAAGATGATTGCTGCACATTCTTTTTTTGAAGAACATAACCTTTTTTCCTAACAATTGCAATGGCTGTGGCTTCATCGTCACTGTTATCGCTTAGAGTACTCTTATCGGAAACTTCTGCCACCTTAGTCTCTAAGCCACTTTTCTGCAACTCCCTCATACACTTTTCACTTTCCTCCACAACTTTGGCTAGTTCTATGGCATCCTTCAAGGTTGGATTCTTCGCCGCCCACAAACGTTCTTGGACTTTTCTGTTATTGGCTTGAACGACAAGCTGGTCTCTAATTAGTTCGTCCGCCATCTGGCCAAAGTTACATTTAATCGATAATTCACGCAGTCTTGCTACAAACTCGTCAATGCTTTCATCTGCTAATTGTTTGTTTTTATAAAATTTATATCTTTGAAGGATAAGATTCTCTTCTTTGCCAAATCGGGTTTCTAATCTTGTTACAGCTTCTTTAAATTCATCTAAGTCAACTTGTGACCCTGCAGGTAGTACTTGTGGTAAATATCTGAAAAGTCGCTGTCCCTCTTTACCCAAAGTGGTCATTAATAGAGCTTTTTTTCGCTTGGGTGAATAGTCCTCTCCATCAAGAGCTTCAATATAATTATTGAACATGACTATCCAGTCTTCCCACGCTATTGGTGGATTGCCAGGCTCTGACAAGAATTGAGGAGGAAGGGCAACGTTAATTGAATGAGCCATAGATAGAGAATTACCTTTTATGGACCAAAATAGGGTAAAAAGTATAAAAAAGTACACCAAGCAGTAAATGAATAAAAAGTTATAAAGTATGCGCTTACTCCAATAAGTAGTGAAGATCCGATGGCAGGTAACTATGCTTTACGCTTTGCATCAAGCGTAGCCTTGGAAACTGTCAACAACAAAGAGAAATACTTTTAAAGTGGCCGATAACGTCGTGCGTGTAATTGACTACACGATAGACGTTGTGGACAGCGAGAGTCTACGCGCATGGAGAATGCGCTTCTGAGGCGCTGCACAGGCTGTTGCGCGCTTCTGTGACGTTGGTGACGCTGGTGACGCGGATGATGCTACTGCTCGCGTTGATGGTGACGCTGCTGTCTGAAGTACGCTGCAGACGTTGTTGCGCGCTTTTGTGACGTGATCAAGATACGCGGTGACGCTGCTGCTTGCGCTGTCGCCTGAGAGCCGCTTGCTGCCGCCTGAGTTGTTTATGCGGCTATGTGCTCGCGTTGCTAGGCAACTCACCAGGATTCTTTGGCGTTGAAGTGGATGACGTCAATCAGCATTTCGGAAACTCCAGGAAAGTCTGTTTTTTGCCAAATTGATCACCGCCAACGCTGAAAATCACCGCTAACACTGAAGACGATGTCTGCGTCCTCGCTGTGTACCACACGGGGTTCTTGAGGGGATGAGACTCTACCTCCCTGTGTAACTTTCTTGGGCTGCAGCAACAAACGGAGAACAGTGGTCAGACGCTTCACCAGTCCAAGTCGCCAATGTTGTAAATGATAAGAAGACTCCAGGAGCAGGTAAGTGAAGATATAGCTTTATTGCAGCACACAGGAATAGGTAGGTCCACCCCTCGTCCAACCAGAGCTCCAACTGCCAACAGGGCGAAGGAGAACTCCAGAACCAAGAACACACAGAGGGATCTAGAGTGCTGGCCCAAGGAGGAAGCAAAGCACTGTACAACAGGGACCCATAGCGCCACATCACCAAAGGTACCAGATTTGCTACAGTAAGCAACACACACTGTGCAGGGATAGAATATTGACAGTGCTTAGTTTGAGCCCGTGGTCGCGAGTGGAGCCCACCGGCAGTCGTTTTTGGGGACCAATACGTATTTTTCCTCATCAGGCTTTTATCCACACCAAGAGAGAGAAAAATACAGAGAGGGCAAAGAAGGCTGAAAAGAAAGACCCAAAAACAGCAACAAAGAGTGGAAATAAAGATGACGAAGAAACTGCAAGATTAAAATAAAGGGGCAGCTTGTGTCTGGTGGTGGATGATAAAGACATGAGGTGGAATCATTATTGGTGCAAAGTGATTCGAAATCCACAGCAGGACATCCAGAGTTGCAAACGTTGGTGAATAGTTGTGGTTACAGACTAAATCACTATGAGCTAATTATAAATGTTCGTTTAGTCTTTTGCGCCCCATATTGTGCTCTCCTGTGCTCGTGCAATGCATGACTAAGTAGTTATCAGTAATCGGGCACCGGGTGCTTCAACACTCATATCATGTGTACCCTACTCTTCGTAGCAACCTGCCAGGCATTCTTACACTAACGCCAACAATATTTTCTAATCACCAGATAGTTGGGTCAAGACTGTGGAGACAGCTCTTGCAGGTGAAAGATACTGTACTAGATTAGTAGTGGTTTACATGGGCCAATGCAAGGCTAGTAATGCTGGATTGCATCACTTTGAGATAATCATCTTTTTATTAAATAAAGAAATGTCAGCAATAACTCTGCTGACTATGAGTAAAGCTTAGATACAAAAGGATAATAGCCCTTATGAAATGTCAGCTCTCAGTGCATAACAGAGAGGACCTAGGTTGATCATCAGCCGCCTACGTCAAGGAGGATGTATGGAAATGGCTGAAGATGCAAAAGGGTTCTTATTAGTCCATTTACGAGTAGATCTTGCTGTAGGAGTGAGGTACCAGTATAGACCGGACATCACAGAAAATGTTTGGGTATGTCTTGAGACCAATGAGAGGGGACTCAAAGGCAGCGGAAGTGGGTCCACAAGAGGCACAGGCAGTAAATGCCTACATGCTGCTAGCTGGCCATGTTTTCCTCTCCTAGCAGCTCACAAGCCTGGACTCCTACGCAGGTCACCAGCGCCAGGTGGTAGGGTTCGACTGGCATTGCAGCTCAGCTAATGAAGTGACAGTGAGCTGGTTAGCAAAAGTATTGAACATTTAACTATTTTAAGAGATATAGTTAATCTATATCCCCCACATCTACGGAAATGCAAGTGGGATTCCTCCTGAAGGCCTAGACCAGTTCTCTATCATCTAATCCTTGCCTTTGGTATGGGTGGAGGGAAACATCCTTTACAACAAAACTTTTACAACGCAGTGCTATTACAACGCAGGTTTTACAACGAAAACCATTACAACGCATTGCGCTGTGGGGCGCTCTAGGATAGGGAATAGATTTCATTTACTATCCAACACCTTCCCTAGTGTCCACGGGGACTGAAGTTGGAATAGTAAATTAAACTATTCACTATCCAGGACCCCAAAGCACTAAGCGTTGTAAAGGTTTGTGTTGTAAAACTGGCGTTGTAACAGCATGCGTGGTAAAAGCATGCGTTGCAACGTCATACATCCCGATTCCACCATAGGATGTATGACGTTACAACGCATGCTTTTACCACGCATGCTGTTACAACGCCAGTTTTACAACGCAAACCTTTACAACGCATAGTGCTTTGGGTGCTGGATAGTGAATAGTTTAATTTACTATTCCAACTCCAGTCCCCGTGGACACTAGGGAAGGTGTTGGATAGTAAATTAAATCTATTCCCTATCCTAGAGCGCCCCCCAGCGCATTCTGCAGTTTTCCTGCATCATGTTTAGCAAACATTTTTCGGCCCTTATTTTTTGACAACAGATCACAGGGCATAGCTGCATCTTCTGGATGAGCTGACATGAATATCAATGGCAGATAACAGGCCAGACCCAGAGGAGGTCCCAGATAGCCACAGGATTCCAGTATCTAGACGCTCCACATGACACAGACAACGCTTCCACATGCCAAAGCTATTTTGATTCACAGGCTAGCAACCAATCAGAATAGTCTAAACCGAAAGACAGGTTTCAGCTGGCGGTAAGGCAGTCTATAAGAATTGCTGAAGTAACCTACTATTTAGTCAGTCTTATTGGCTGCCCTTAAATGACTATTGGCCCATGTGTTTGAACTTTGACTGCTGCAGGGAAGTAATTAAAAAAAGATGGGGTAGTCTGCATCTCTGCGGGCCAAATTGTAGTTAATGAAAGTGCATGAAGCATGTCCCTGAGGGTGTGTGCTAGTTCATGCAATGAATTCATCCTTTCATTTTTAGGTCTCACCTAGGCCGGGCATGCGCTGTCTTGGAGACATGTGTTATGGGATTTGAACACGCCCAGCGCTTTCCATTGGTTCTGTCGTGGCCTTTACAAATTCCATCATTTTCATTGGTTAATAGTATACATTTATCCCGCGATTTGGCTGATTTGCTCCACCCTGCAGACTGCTCGTCATACGTTTTAGTTTCAGTGCACTACTTTTTCTTTCCACTCTCTCCTCGTTGGTCGCTGGCACACAGCGCTGCTCCCAGGTCACTTATTCTTCCTGAGCCGTTCCCCCAACATCACCCCCCCCCCTCCTCGCAGTGTGTTTTTTTTTTAGTTTCTTTGCTAGCAAAAGGTTTAAATGTGTATGAATCTTTTTTATTATTAATCATTGTTTGCTGCTCGTGTCTTTATTGCGTGTTCAGTCTCGCTACTTGCCATGCTAAACAGCCTACCCCCATTGGCACTTTCGACTTGGCAAGAACGCTGGAAACTTTTTTTATTTACTCAATTTCCATTGGATATGTGCCTTTTTTTAATGCACACACCAGCTTGTTACTTTTTGCTTAAGATTAGCGTGATGCTTACCTCACAGTCATCGCGAATCATCTTAAATCATGGTGCCATCTTCCGGAGGCTGCGCTACTTTCTTTTGTTCTGCCTGCTACCACACTACCTTCTTCCAGGCTTAGCACGGCCACAGACACCGCAGTCGCTAACAAATACCACAAGATATAGAGGGCAGCGGAGCACAAATACGAGTCTCAAAGGTGTTGTTAGGAGATTGTCACACAAAGAGCCTGCATCTGAGAGCAGCTTTTTAATGCAAATATGTCAGTTTTATGTTCTTTTGTTTAATTTTTCTCCCTCACTGTTTTTCCATGTGGCTTTTTATTTTCTCTTTATTCTCTTGCACCTTTTGCTAATAAAAAATGCATTTTCTGGCTGCCACTCCTTGAGTTATGCCTGATTGGGTAAGAAAAAAGAACGAAATAATAAATCACAGACTCAAATAACGAAAGCTGTGGACAAGTTTTAAGATTTGATCTATGTTCATTCTTCACCACCCTACTGCCTCAATTAGACCCAGCCTATTTCAGTACCTGGAATATCCGTAGTGCCATGTTTGAAGAAAATTATAATGAGCTACTCACAAAACACGCCATGTGTAAATTTCCTAAAAATAATGATTCTCGATCTGTATCAACATGATGACATTAGTAATCTAAATGTACGCATACATATTGCTTTCATCTCCGGCTCTGCCCTACTATGGTGCTGTAAACAAGAGACTGCTGCCCTAAAAACCTGGCTCTCTGGAATTTTGAAGGCCCATGACCTATAACACAAGGGTAAAAGACATTGCCCCATTTTGTGGGTCGATACTTGAGCGTTTACGACTAATAGCGGGATGGTCACTTCTTCAGTCTATCAAAAAAATAATTCTGGGTCTCCTGCCCCACCCCAAAGGCAAAAAACCTCACGCGTAGATTCCTCCAGCTGGGATTAGTGCTCGCCAAACGGTGGATTGCCATCAGCTGGATGGGGTCCAGAACTCCCACATTGGAATGCTGGGCCAGAGATTTAAGGGAATGGGCAACAGTGGAGCTGATACGAATGAAACGAGTCCGCAGAGACGGAAAATTAGAGGAGGATATACGGGTATGGCACTTAATGACTTTGAAGGTCCCTGAGAGGGAAACCTCCACCAGCCAACGGTCGGAGGAGTTCTCACCTGATAGAGACGGGTCGGAGGAGGGGGGTGAGGTGGGCAGCCCTGGCCCTGTTACAGTGTACATCACTTGGTTACGCAGTACTAGATTACTGACACATGGCGGGAAAAGAACAGACCTTATGTCCGTGGCCTGGGGGGACGGAGGGGGAGTTAAGTTAGGAATTTATTGCTTAGTTCAGTTTCTCTAGTGCACTATTTACACAAAGTTGATTGCAATACTGGCTGTACTAATGCTGATTTTACATGTTATTGTGTTCCTCCTTGCCAGGGCTGTCTAGGCCGTCATGATGGTTCTTTATTCCTTCTTTGGAATTCTTTATAACCGATCAGGTTGGCATTTATGTTGTACTGTAACTTTGGAAGATATCATTGTATTGTGCTTCTGTTGTACGTGCACTGTTTTGAGATCCTGTATAACCAAAACTACAGTAAAACCTTTTACACAAAAAAAGGGTAAAAGACATTACCATTTAAAGCTCCAATAGGTCTAACTCAAAAAAATGCGAGTCCTACTGCATTTCTAATGCTTGTTTTATTTCTGATGGGGAGTTTGCAGTGAAGCAAAACAAAATTAATTCCACAAAGAGAATAAAAAAAGCAAATACCACGACTTTTGGTTTTGGTGGACGTTTTCCGCATTCCCTAGCACTTGGAAGTCTTTCTAAACTCTACATGGAAAGGGGTTCAAAGATGTGAAGAATGAAGAGCAGCTCTAAGCCGGCTTAAAAGCAGTTGCTGTTTTTGATTGAAGCAGTTCTTATCACAGGGCTTCCTTGATACACCACCAGTTGTACAGTGGTTGTGCCATGGAAAGATGCCAGCACCTCTAGTGAGGATGATTCGTGCATACTGGAACATCCCCAACTTCTAATAGAGCCAGTGAAGAACCCTTACATTGGTGTTAGGGAGAATTTAAAGGCATCCTTATAGAGTATGGCATCTCAGAGAACAAACATACACAACACCTCACTCTTTTATTTAATTATGTAACCAGTCAACAATAATTTACAAAAATACTGCTTTTAAAAAATAAAACATTTTATTGATTGTCAGCAGAAATTCACTGACAGTGGTTCTCCCGACTGCATTTCTTTTTTTTTTTACATTTTTAAATAGATTCATGGGCCACATTAAGACTCTGTGTATGTAGTCAAGTTTGTGCTGATGGTTAACATTATGATTTTTTCACAGATTAAGGCAATTTTCATCTTGTCACTGTAGTAAGCATTCACATTAAAGTGTTTATATATATATTTATATCTATAAAACATTAAATTAAAATGTATTTTTACATAACCACTGTATATACACATTTCAACTATTCTGTACTGTAAGCATAAAAAATAAAGGGATGGAAGTTTCAATACTTTAAAAATGACGTAGAAAGTGCACAACAAGTCAACATGTTGGAGATGACTGAAAAGGCGAGTATGAGTTTTTATAAAGTTGAGTTGTACTGTAGTAAGGAACACAGCTGATAATTTCTGCCAATCTGTGCAATTCAAAGAATGCAGGACATCAAAGGTGGAGAATAAAGGGAATTGTTAACATGAAGTAGCCCCAGAGAGGATATCAACAAAATAAAAATGAGCACTCCTCAAGTGACAAAGCGATTATGGTCAGATGCTGCTTGCAAGGGGATCTCACAACACGTTCAACCCACACAATAGTCTTCATGGTTCAATATTATTATTAGTACATGGGGTTATGTGTCAGTTACCTTCATAGTAGGATTCTCCTAATTTTGTTGCTGCTATGAGAAGGTTTTTGTAAGTTTCTAAATTATTCCTGACAGACTGCACCTACATAATCAGTAAATTAAATTAAGAAAAAATTGTGAATTTTCTCTGAGTCTCGATATTAGTATCTACTAATGAGAGTTTTGTGGACCAATAAAATGGAGACAACTAAGAGACAAGCGAGATTAAGTCTGCTTGTTATATATCTTCCATCCTCAGCATCTCAATACAGAAAAAAACAAAGATGCCCTCCTCTTCAGTGTTAGGCATGTGGTAAAGCACAGCTTTCCTGTCCATAAATCGGATTACTCACATATTAATTTCTACCAGATTTATAATTGTATAATGAAATCTTTAATAGTTTTCTTGCAAACAAAATTTTGAAAAACGTGCTCACTTTGCTGAGCCATGAGCAATCACAACTGAACAGCGAAAGTCATCGAGCAGATTATACCTTTAAGGATTCAATTTGGTCAGGGGAACATGGCACAGACATGTATAACTTTGGATGGAAACAGCATGTGCATTTTAATTTAGGTTGCCCCTTGTGCAACATCCAATGTGTGTAAATTCATTAGGAACAGCATTTTATCACTTAGTATTTTTATGTAAAGCCCTGGGGTGTGATGCTTATATTAACAACAAATCTGTAGCTTCCTCTACTTTGTTATAGACGGTCGGGGTTGGGATAACTAATGTATGTCTGTCCTCATGTTGGTATTCTAGTAGCGATGTGAACAAGCAGTGGTCCACACTACAACATTTACTCCAAGTGCCTAATGTGTTCCAAAGGCCTGAAGCCCTCATCAAGGCAAGAACACAGGAGCTGTTCAACAGCAGCCATCATGGCAAGCTGGGTGATTTTGAACTCTGGAAGCCTAGCCCAGTCTGCCTCGGCCACGCTGGCCTTCAGCACTCTAGGGAAGGCTTGCCCTGTACTCAAAGCCCTAGGACCCAGGAAAATGAGGGAGTAGGCCTCTGCTCTTTCCCTCTCACATTCCCTTAGTTGAGGGCACCGAGGTAAATGTATCGATAAAGGACAGGAGGCAGGAAAGTTCTCAGGGAGGGAGGTTGAAATTGACAGCCGCTTGTTTCCTGCTGCCCTTATTGACCTGTATCAGTGTTTCTCTCAGTAACTAACTTGATTTCAAACACTGTCATGTCCTCTCACTGCCCCCAGATTTCCACTTCGTTGGGGAAGACCATACAGTTCACAAGACAAATTTTTAATCTTCTCATCGTTCATGTTTCGTGGGCCCTCATTTCCATCTATCGTGTCTCTCAATCAATCAATCAACCAATTTAAAGCGCACTAATCACCCGTAAGGGTCTCAAGGCGCAGGGGGGGAGGAGGGGAGGTGCAGCTACTGCTTGAAAAGCCAGGTCTTGAGGTGTCTCTCCTTAGCATCTTGGTGTGGCCTTAGGGTGGGTTTAACATCTACACAAGAAACCAACGCAACATACAATTTCAGAATGCAACATATCATCCCAACTCATACCATAACATATCATACCACAACATACTATAGCCTATCACACCATCACGGAACAATAGCAATCTACACCAGACCATGACACTGCTCACCCAACCATACCATAGTGTACTATGCTATAATAAAGCATGCCATACAATAAATAACACAGCATAACAGCTGTACTACATTGTAGTGTATCATAGCATGGCATATTACAAAACAGCATAACAAGTCAAACTTTAAATTAATATGGCATAGTACATCATAGTACACCACATCCTTTCAGAACACTGCATTCTACACCAGAACATAAAGGAGCATATCACACCATACCATCGCATACCATACACTGACACAATATATCATAGCATACTACACTATGCCATAACTTACCATATCATGGTACACTATGCCATAACATAATATAGTATTCCAGACCACAACATAGTATACCATTGCATACCACACTTTATCGTACCATACCATTGGATACCATATTATAGCGTAACATGGCATATGACACAATACAACAAGACCACACCATAAGACGCAAAAACATATTGTTACAAACCCCAAGCTAACATGGCATACCGCACTGAACAACACCATGCCATACAATGAAATATCACCACCCACCCCTACATACCACTGCCGGAGATGTGCATGTTGATCACCTCACCATACTTGTAATCTTCATATACCTGCGCTACGATAGCAAATCAAAGCAAGGATCTCCTTTCAAAGCCTGCTCAGTATCTTGTTCACGGTGACAATAAACAACTTCTTTTTGGGGGAATCCATCAGCCCATGCCGGCTCACCTTCCCGATCTGCACCCCAGTGTTCCTTAAATGCTAGCCCCCTCCCATGCCAGAGCAAGGTGGGCCCACTCATACATCCCCAGCTGTCCAATGATCCAGACACATGCCAACAAGGCAGGTGATGCCCTGGCACCATTTGAGATGGGGTCCTAGTGCAAGAAGAGACGTGGACAGTGTCTCTTTATGTGTTTCGGGGGGAAAGGTAAGTTTGAAATATGCTGTGCATTGGAGACGTATGTCCCAAAAAGCGCGTCTCTACTCAAATTACGCCATTAGCCTAAATATAATGAAAGAATGGAGCACAGGAGTTGGGACACCAGCCCTCTCGTACAGTGTGACGGTGACACGAGTGGCGGTTTAGTAAAAATCCTGCACCTGATGGTAGTGAGCTTTCAATCAGTATTCTTCGGCACGGAGCATTAATGGTGACTGCAGACCGTGCACCACTATTTGTGTTCACTGCTGGAATATGGGTCTTCATGTCAGTCACCATCAGTCCCATGGAAGGGACTTCTTCCTACAGGTTTCTAAGAGGGAACCTCAGTACTCAAGCAGTGCAGTCAGGACGAGTATGGCATAATGCAGTGCTACCTAACATGTTTCCAAATATCCATTCACATCACAAAACATTAGATTGTGGCAGTTCAGTACTGTTACTTGGTGACCGACTAGGAAATTGTTTTCATCGTGTCTCCCAAAATCTTCCAAACTCTAGGCTGTCTCTCTTCCCTCTGAACTCTTTGTACTCATGGTTGTAGGTCATGCACCAATCTCCTGCATTACTTTTCTTCTTTTTTTCTGGTTTTAATTGTTTTAATTGGGTGGCTCATCAATTCCTCTTTTTCTTCCAAATAGCACTGTTGTTTCAACAATGCTGTGATACTTTCTTTTATCACAACACTACAGCAGGATGACAAGTGGGGTGTGAGCGTAAGGGAGCATGCGAGGGTCTCATTTACCTAAGTGTTCAACACCAACTAAAATGAAACGAACTGAACCAGAACAGTACTCGCACAACAAAATAGCAAGAGTCTGAAGGCACTTTCCGTCACATGATGTCAACAAAGAATTCACAGGGGTTGCCCATGGCCTTCTGGAAGGACTGACGACTTGCTGTGAGCTCAGGGGGGACGAGGCTGAGCTCTCGGACTGGAGGCCCACCCGGGGGTCCGCTCGTCCGATACACTTTCGTACCAGTCCTTGGCAGGCTGTAGAGAGGCGGGACGCCGGGCGGTCCATAGGAGGAGTGGTGACTCCGCTCACTGCGGGTGACAGAGGCGTGGCTTCGGTGGCTCAGCTTGCTGCTTGGCCGTTCACATCTCAACCCGCTGTTTCTGCTGCCGCTACGGTTGGCATGGTCGGACTCGCTGCCGCTTGATTTCCGATCTTTTTCCCTGCCCGGCGTCCTTTTCTTTTCGCCGTGGCTCCGGCTGGAGCCGCTGCTTTTACTTCCTGTTTACAAAAAGCAGAAGGAAAAAAACATAAGTTTAGACATCTTAAGTCACCCTTCATCCAAGCGTTTTTATTTAAGTTTAATAGAATGCACATTTTTCAAGTTCCATGTGTCATGATGGCAATGAGATGTTACATGCAGGAGCAGGCAGGGTTGAATAAAGGTAATTCTAGCCATGCAGACAAAACGAAAAAAGACTTACGCACAAGCCTCAAAATGACAATAGTGACGAACTTAATACATTAATGCATGCGGTCTAATAATACTGCTGAGCCAAACACATATTTAACCAAGATTCACATGTCTTGGGTACCTTCTAGAAGACCTACTAACAAATTAAAAGTTTACTCACCTAAAGTAGTTTCAGTATTTTCCGTAAATAAATTTGTCTCGTTCCCTACTATTATTTGGAGCGCTCTGCCTCCTGGTGGGAGACTAGGTATGCCAGCAGTTTTAAGAAAATAAAAGCCAGTGACACAAGAAGACAACTTCAGTGGGGCACTGGTCTTATCCTCAACTCCATCTACAATGCAGCTAGGTACATAGGTAACCCGTATTGGGGTTTGATTGTTGCAACCCATTTTTAAGAGACACAATTCATGCCATTTAAACCAGATATTATCTCAGGTACTAGCAACCAAAGCTTAGTCATTACAGAATATCACTGCTCTGCCTCATGGGGATACCTAAGAGATCGTTGTACAAATCACTATTAGGGCAATATTCCATCAGTTGGGGTAAACTTGGCATAGGACAGCTGTTAACAGCTTGAAGGATACCGTGCCTAGCATTGGTGAATCTCAGGCAAGAGATTCTAATAGTCAGGGTAACCAATAGGAATTAGGGTGCTAGTTTGAATACTCGTGTTGATCATACATACATACATGTGACATGGATGACCAGAATTGAGGGACAGTAGAGGATATAATTCTTGTCTCCCAGAGGGGCTTACGGATTATATAAGGGAACAAATGTCAGGATGGCTGAGAATGCTAGCTGTCAGGCCAAAGATCATTGGCCTGTGCTCCTAAGTGTGGGCTTTGATTTGGCTTGACCATACCACAAGTACTTAGAGAAGAATAACCTGAAAAGATGCCAATCCTGAAGGAGCAGACATGAATCAGAAGACTCGGTCATCAGGGATATAATGTAACTGTTTCAAAAACAAAGAGATCACCCCTATAGATAGGTTACAAGTCCTAACTTTACTACTCCTAAACTGAGAAAAATCCTAACTTTAAGACTTTCGGTATTAACAGAAGGCATTTAGGGGTCCTAAAGTTAGGAGTCTTAACCTCTGTGAATATCGAAATGAGTAAGTGCCTTCTGTGAATACCAAAATGAGTAAGTGCCTTCTGTGAAAACCAAAATGGTAGTAAGTTTAGGATTTTGTCTTAAGTTAGTTCTGTGAATTGGGCCCATAGGTTTTAGATTGATGGCCATGTTTTACATCCAGTCGGGATGTCGGAAGGGAATGTGTTTCATCCATACTCCTTAATCCAGATCTAGAATAGCAGCCCCTTCATTCTGAAGGATATCTTATGATTTGGCCATCAAAGTAGAAGGCGTTGCTACCCTGGCAGTAAGGAGCAATGTTTAGTATGGATGTTCTGCAGCCTTTCAGATTCTTTTTGACTTCAAACAGCTCTGTATTTTAGAAAGAGGAACTTAAACCGTCAACAAAACCTGGAAACCAGAGTTAATAAAAGAGACACAAGTGTTGCTGGCACCCCCAACAGTAAAGCCATTCTATGACTAACTGAGATCAAAAAGAGAGTCCCCTCTCTGTTGCCAGGTATATTTCCAGCACTACGGTGTACTACGGTAGCTGGAAAAATGTAAAACAAAGTCCTGAGGTAGGTGTAAGGACAGGGAAAACTCTGCAGCATCAAAAGGAAAAATCAATACTACCAAGTAAGCATCACCTACTAACTTATGCTGAGACTGGGCAGGTTATTCACTTCTTCAACTATTGGTCCAAATGAATTTGGTGGGTGGGTACAAAGAAAATAAAAAAAAACCTTGCCAACGGTAAAGATGTGCTTGGAAAGGACATATAAGGAATATCCAGTTGCTAAACTACAGTTTTCTTATGGTTTTGAGTTCCGAGATCAGAAGTAGAACCTGAATTGGTCCTCAATGTGGGAGAAAAACAGTTGTAGGCACTGTGTACCCGAAAAGAAGAATCTGTAACGTACATTAACATGGACAATAATATCCTAGCTAGCGTTCTAAAAACCTTGTACGCTCTGTGAAGATTTATACGAAATCATGCAGCAGTGATGTTTGCCTGTACTCTCAGGACTTTTTTCCATAAACAGGGTTGGTTCTCCACTCGTGTGAACTTCGTTAAGTTTCCAATGTTAATACCTTCACATGTTAGCAGTTATGTGATTGCACACATTGTCGATTCACTCTCACAATTGTATTCATTACAGTTATTTGGTAAGAAGTTTAGAAATTTACCAGAACATTTTGTACAAAACACTTTGTGGATCCTATTGTATTTCTTACATCTGTTTTAAGATTTAGTACTCATATTTTGCTTCAAGCATCACTTATGCCTTTTTCTTTAAACTTCTACAATCTGGCCCTGGTCTTTCTCTCGCTATGGAGGGCCAATGCGAGGATTACGGTGCCCTGGTCAAAGAGACATTTCACTGCCCCTCTGCCCTAGCAATAGTGCCCTATTTGTTGATAACATGGCCACATTTTGCTGTCTGCTGGGGCCTCCTAAGTGTTTGCTTAGTATTACCTTGACCTAGAGTTGGCCCAGAGTGTATGGGCACGGCTTTACTTTCAGACACTAACCATTTAAGTCCTATTACTAGGTATCACTGGCTATGCTTCAACCCAATTTTCTTCTGAACAGTGTAGCTCAAATTTCTCATGTCCGATAAACAAGAGTACATACTGGTGGAGTCCCACTAACTAATAACCCTTGAGCAGAAGGAGTTCACATTGTACAGTTAGGTACATTCCAGAGCTGGTACGCGCCTACAGCCATGTTAAAATAAATCATATGCTATATTGTCCATCAAGAGCTTATCTCTTCTTCCTTTCTCTATCTAGACTATCCGACAACTTGCACCAAGGCATTATTTTGCTCTAACCAAATGTATCTCTTTTACAGTAACATGTTTCGCTATTGGAGCCCAAAAATATGATCATATTACCCCAATTCTCTTTCACTTGTCTCTGCTCTCATCCAGATGCTGTTATTGCATTCAGAGTTGCGGGCACCACTTTTATAGTGCTTCAGTTTGAACAACCTTCTTAGCACGTTACTCTTTACTGGTGGTTCTCGTTCATAGGAAACAAATCAAGGTTGGCCCAAGGACATTCCATTAGGTAAAAAGGAGATACCTCTGTATCAAGAGTTTTCCAGTTTCTTCTCTACAGTATCCAGCCCTCTCCTGGAAAACGCTAGTAAAGCTTCATGCTTGCTTACTTTCTTCAAAGCACTGCAGATCTGCCTGTGAGATTCATAGTTTCAGCACTAACCATTCCAGTTTTGTCTATCTGTCTCACCCCCTTCGGCTCAGGTAAAGAACGTTATATTTTGACATTTTACTTCCGAGCTCAATATTTATTGCCCATTCTGTCCGTTTTTTAAAAGCCACTCTGCTATCCCAGCAATGAGGTCCACACAAGCAGATATATATGAATACAAATCCTTCTTGTTAACACAATATTCTCCTCTGATCATTCCTCGTTCCATCAAACATATAAATCACCTTCTCATTGTTTTCCGAATCTCTGCACAACTTAATATCTAACCTTCCTATTGGACTACTTAATAAAACAGATTTTGTTCTCCACTCTGGAACCTCCCTTCCTCTCGCGAGTTCTGCTATTGTCTCATCTTTGTATTAGCAAGCAATCTTAAAATATTTTTGACTTCTCTCTCCTACCCTGCTCACATTTTATGTATTGCTTGCACTACCTGATTTAAGCAATGCAACATCTAAAAGTGAACATTATCTGCATAAAACTAACACCTTTCAAACTACACTACCACAATTTCACGTGGATTACTTTTCTGTCCTCTTGAAGAGCTTATTTTAGCTCTCTACTCAGATGTCTTAGCAACCCTTCAAATTGGCTTCTTTTGCAATTGCTCTTCCCCTTTCCTTTCCTGGCTTCCATTTCGCTTTCAACAGAAATTATGTTCTTATTGTTTGTAAATGAATATGTGGTCTTAATGCCAGTTATTAAGCATCTCTGGTATCCCTTCAAAAGATTTGTCATACGAGCCATTCCTCATCCTTGATATTTCCCCTTGCTCCATCATATAATAAGTTAGGTGAACAACACTTACAACGCAACTTTTACATCGCAGAGCCTTTACAACACAACCATTACAACGCAAACTATTACAACGCATTGCTCTGGGGGGCGCTCTAGGATAGGGAATAGGTTAATTTACTATCCAATAACCTTCCCTAGTGTCTACGAGGACTGGAGTTGGAATAGTAAATTAAACTATTCACTATCCAGCGCCCCAAAGCACTATGCGTTGTAGTGGACTGCGTTGTAATAATTGCGTTGTAAAGGCATGCGATGTAAATGCATGCGTTGTAACGTCATACATCCAATAAGTTATCATCTGCACTATTACTCCCTCAATGGATAAAAGGTATGAAACTCTCTCAATATTCTTCATATGTTCAATCCTTTTTTATCTCCTCCATGTGAGAACTCACCTTCTTTCATACTGTGTACCTACTGTCATCATCTGCAAACATATAACTGTATTATACTAATTTGTGTTCCACTCTTGGATAAAAGCACTTTATAACATAAATAAAGTGAAACACAGACATGCATATCCATAAACAAAGAGACGGGACCAGTCGTAAACCAGTCTTGCTACACAGGTTCAATAAAACAGAATTCAAACATATGGAGAATAAGTCACTTTCCATCTTGAATTCCAAATTTTTTGTGGAGACCAGATAGATGTGTCATTGAACAACATGAACATTTGCAGACTGTGTTGGACTGATGGCCATGCTCTTGCATCAACTACTTCCTAGAGAGGAAACCATAGGTGAATGAGTATAATTTCTGAAACTATGGGCCACTACAATGGATGATAAATGCATGGCACACAGTTGAGGAGAGCTGGAAACATTTCAAGGCGACACAAATCGGAATAGATGTTCATGCTTGGAATAATTATTATTGAGGAGGTTCTTACCAATGCCCTAGAGTCCTCCTCAATCCTCCTTCAGTCTAAGGCTGGCCCAGCACAAAACAAGGGATAACAGAGTTACAAACAAGCAACATACAGTGAGGCTGCATCCAACAGGCGAGACGGAGAATGAGAAAACACCATAAGGCCCGCAGTAGTGGTACAAACCTTCACCACGCAAGTACTGAATATTTTCAACATCACAAATGTAAACGCTCTTGCAGCCAACGTTGTATGCGCTTCGCCTACTGTAAGGACTAGTGGTGGAGCTGATTACTTTTCGCACACGTGAGAGTATGCCTGCTCATTCCTACCCAGCGGTAGTACTCTCTTACCTTCTTGGAATTCAAGAATTCCTTGTTTATGCAGTTTGAAATAATAAAACTCCAAGTGGAGTACACCAAAGACGGCTAAGGAAACATTTGAGTTCCAGTATTTGGGGACACATCTCTTTCTGTAAATAAAGGCTTCTATGACGGGGCTTGATTTCTTGCTGCCTGCAAGTCAGTTAAATTAATAATAAACGTGTGTGTGTGCATTTAGATTTGTTTTAATTCAAAACTACTCTTAATCTAAGGATAGTTCGGAAAAATAATCAAATTTGAACAATAACCCACACGTATGACGTCATCACGCACCACGATTAAAGCTGAGGGCGTGTTGCACACTGACATTCAAATGAAGGGGATTTGATGCTTTTTCACATTTTAACCTGAATGCTAGCCCTGTACTATTGTTTTGCAGCGCCACTTACGGGTTTTGGATATTTGACAAGAAAACAAAGGTCGAATGGTAAATATGAAATTCACAGGAACCCCATGAAAGACATTCATCACGTACCCGGCATATATTTTTATATTACGTGATAAATTAAAGAGGTGCGTTAAATTGTATTGTCAGTTGAAAAAAATATAATATAGCGATATATTTTCGTTCAGAAAAATGAGCGGATTCTGTGCATTGCTTCTAATGACTTTTTTATTGGATTATAATCCCTTAATTTTATAGAGATCAAACGACACGTTTGTTAGCTGTGAGAGTTTGAGAGCTTTTGCACTTGAATGCCATGTGTGGGTACAACCAGACATGGGCCACATTCACTGTGCCACTGAAACCAAGCTTTACCTGACTAAGAACCCCACTCAGTGTGCAACCAACCTTGGGTTGCTTGTGTTCCAGTTCAGGGATGACCTGCCTTGGCATTTCAGGCTGGACTATTCTTATTGGAGCAGGGTCAAGGCTGATTTGCATATAGCGGAGTCCAAACTGAGGTGGCATTGTGAGCAAAAGATCGATGGATTGGAATGCTACCCCAAGCGATTGCCAGTGGTTAGACTTATTGCAAGTGGCCTCCCATCACCTTTTGTGTGTTTGGGGTACAATTATACATAGGCTTTCTTCATAAATTGCCCTGAGAATTTCCTAAAGTAGAGGCCACTTTTTACTGCTTTAATTTTGACTGCATAATTTGTGACCTATAAGCACCAGCACAGTCATTTCCAGACAGTGTTTCATTGCATCACTGATTTTGTAAGAACTCTTTCTTTTTAAAAAGAGATGAAGCTGTACATTCTAGCAACCAAGGTAAAACAAACATAATCAGATGTATAAAAGTATTATTAGAATAAATTGCTGATTACGTTATCCCGCATCCTACACTTGGTTGGTATTTGTGTAGACGTAAGCACCTTTAGGCAATCAACAAATGAATCACTGCGGTAGACACATTTGGAACAACAAATATGGACCATAAAATATTTGTGGTGCAATGCATGTTATGATAAAACAATGTTATACATGTTTAATTAATCGAAAATTAATATGTACATTTTGAATAAGTTCTACAATCTTCTGATAAAAGGGCTTTCTGCCAGCACATGAGTGCCTATTTTGATCACATGTTGGGAAATGCACTCGTTTTTGGAGAATATGAATTATTTTTCATCATCAGACTTTAGCAAGAGTGAGGGAAAGAGGTAAAGAAGGAGAAAGAGAAAACTAGGAAAACAGCGGTAAACTGAGAAAGCAGGGTGTAAAAAACCTGCAAGAGTAGGACAGTCATGAAGTGTAAAATGGTGAACGCAAGAGGGTGATGCCAATCAAAAGTAGTAATTCATCAACCTCAGCATTTTGCAGCATTGGAGGCGGTACCCTAAGGAAAACTTTGGACCCCTGCAATCATTTTTGTACAAATTAAGCACTGCAGCACACAAACAAAGCATGGGCTCAATAAGCACAAAACACAAGGATTTGTGTAGGGGGAGTAGGGGCAACTCCAGCCAATGGTCAAACAGCATGTGGGGGATCAGAGTAGGGGGTCTCAGAGGGTCAAATGCCTTACCTTCACTCTGCTGACTGCCAGCACTACCGCTTCCATAGCTGAAGCCAGGCTCCTGGCACACTGATGGGAAACAGGGTGGGGGCACTCCATACTGGTAGGGGTACCCCTGGCCCAGTGGCCAGGGGGCTGCTGGGTGGGGTAAAGGTGCAAGAGTGTCCTGATCTGATGTTCCAGTGGAGCCATCCTTGAGGTTCAAAGCAGCCATATCTGTAGAAGAAACCAAACCACAGGAGCCTGTCAATACCTGGTGCGCAATCTGCTCAAATGCTCCAATATCAACAACCATATGCGCATGTGCCTAGCTATGGTCAGCATGCTCCTCTTCTGGTGACCTCCCTTCTCTCACCACTAACATATTTCACTGAATGCCAAAGGTATAAGTAACAATCAGTGGTCGCAATGGTCAATATTTTTTTTGCCATATATCATATGTATTAGACAACTCACTAAATCAGGTCCTATTATTACTTATCTCCCATTACATGAAAGTCACCATCTATAACTGTTCCTGCTTTCCCATCTTGCATGCACCGATTGGGGTCAGCCGCATCTGGTGGCTTAGTGGACAAATGAGTCTACTGTAGGGGCCTGTGTTCAACCTCATGGTCACAGGTTTAAATCCTGGTGGGTCCACTTAGCCTCTCATCCTTCTGAGGTCGATAAAAATGACTACCATTGAGTTGGGTAACAATAAACATCTGTTATTCTGCATCAAGATACCCTTCTGGGTGAACATGTGCTTTACAAATACACATGTCATATTGCTCCTCTGGTAAGTCTAGGAATTGGCCAGTGGCCAGATGTTTCTCATAATTCCATACACATATGTTATGCCACATGTTTTGTGCCAAGCTCAATTGTCTTTTTCATGCTTCATCCTGTTTATTCCCACTCTTCAAAGCTGGTTAAAAATGGAATCACAATATAAAACCACCACCGCGGCCTGGATGGGAGCAGGTAGTACTTACTGCTACACAAGTCCCCAAACACATAGTAGCACTGCTCGGAGAAGGTGATCTTGTTGACGGTGTGCCGCAGGTAGCCATGCTTCAGCATGTTGCTGGCATACTTCCTCGCTTCTCGCCGGTCCTTGAACCCCTCGACCCGAGTATACAGCCAGTCAACAACGTCCGCTCCTACAACGTATTCACACAAAAAAAACACACTGGTAAGTTATGAAATGGATCCAACACGCCACAAAATAAACATAGCGCCAGTGGATGGTCAATAACATGCATAATTAGAAAAAGTTAATTACTGGCGTGCTATAAATACAAACTTTGACGTAATTATTAAAAAAGCCCAGCGAATGAGTAGGATATTTACTCCTTCTGGCTTATGCTTACATTTGGAGTAAATTTTTAATTATAATGAAATTCCTAAATAATTCCAGGGACCGTATTACAGAGAGTGCCCCGGGGGTGCAACGGGCGTCTGCTTTGGTATTACAGAAGGGGCCGCAGACCCTTGTGCGGCCTTTTCTGTAATACCGATAGCGCTGGCGCACATAAAGTGTCAGCGCTATCTGCAGAGAGCATTCCCATGTTTGCATGGGGGCGTGCCCCAAGCAAATGAGGGAATCTCTTTGCCTCTGCGCCCGCGCTGTATCGCAGATGCAGGCGCATAGGCAAAGCAGCTCTCAGGAGGTGCACTGACAGTGTGCCACTTAAAAGGTGGTGCACTGTCAGTGCACCCCCTGAGAGCTGCCCTTTGAGGGGGTAAAGGGGTCCCATGGACACCCCAGACATCCCCTTGCAGGCGGGGACCTCTAATTCCCCTTAGTCACTGACTGCTGCACCCACCTGCAAAGGGATCTCTAATTCCCCTTCAAAGTGCAGGCGGCGTGCCGTCTGCACAGTGAAACACTGAGTGTCTGCTTTAAAGCTGCTCCGTATTTAACCTGAATGCACTGCCTCCAGGGCAGCAAGAGTTAGTGGCTGCCCTGGGGCAGCCCATTCTATGTAACAGGGTGCACTCTCTGTGTTTGTGCCCGGTACACCTGTTTTCATGTGTCTTCCCTACACAGCTGAATGTGTTTTTATGCATCATGTGTCTTACCTACACCGCTGAATGGGTTTTCATGCCTCAGGTGTAAAGCTTCTGGCCTATACCTCTGAATATGTTTTCATGCGTAGGTGGTACTTACCTTTTACCTGTGGTTGCTGGTTGTGTGCTACATTTGTTATTGGGTGCTACAGTTATTATATGTGCTATGTTCTAAGTATTATTCCTACAAAGTGCTAATTCTACTAAGTGCTAGTTCTAAAAGTGCTTATTCCAGACAGTGGTCCATGTGGCCCTGTCCCATGTACATAATCCCCTGTAAATTCTGCCCGTGCCTCTGGCACATTGTAAAGTGTGTGTTTACTATCTAATGTGTTTTATAATACAAAGGCTATTTTTGATATATCCTTGTGTGGAGCTCCTTTTGTGGGGGGCCTGGGATGTTGTTACTGGTGGGTGCGTATGCAAATGCTTTACACATCGCCTCTGAGATAAGCCTGACTGCTCGTGCCAAGCTACCAAGAGGGTGAGCAGGGTTATCTTGGCGGGTGACTTCCTCGCCCTGACTTAGAGTGGTGGTTTCTGCCTGGCTTAGGCGCAAGCCTCGGCCAACCAGAAATACCCATTTCTAACACCAGTAGACACTTAATAGTAGCCCCAGCACTGCCTGACGGGGTACCAACTCAGGTCTGTCGCATTGGAGGGGTGAGACTGTTAAACCCTACAAGGAGCCTCAGGAAAGACTGATGGAGAGCGTAACCTCAGTACCTTTCTTACGTCACACCAAGTGCGAATGGTGCGCCACAAGCCCCTCGCGGTGAACGCCCATGCCCTAGCAAAGAAGAGCGCGCAGTCCGAGGGACCGTTCTAAAGGAAAGAAACACTGCTGGAATCAGCAGGGAGATCCCATACATCTCCACAGCAGCAAGGGAGCCCAGAAGGGGCCAAACGCAGCAGTGTCCTCCCTCACACTGCCGCAAGCAGGAGTCGTCAGTGACACAAGGCTGACGAGAGGAGAGTCGTACACCACAAGTGGCCAACCGCCACCACAGCTCACCACCGCCCGTAGGTACTGGTTGTGGATCCATCGTCATGTACCAAGACCGAGAGTCATAGCTGGCTAAAATCGTTTAGAGTTACGAACACGGGAATATAACATGCCCCAAGAACCCTGACTCTCGGCGGACCGTCTATTGAACACTTAGGAATACATCTGAGTATTTATCACCGAGCCCTTTTGAACAGTGCCGTAAACTCGATTTGATAGACATTAGTGACAACACGGGATAAGCATCAGGCACCGCTCACAGTTTACGCAATAGATCCTTTTACGAATTGGCATATCAGTTACAGAGTATATTATCACGCCTAAAGGAAATCCAACCTTTAAGATACAACTTTTTACAAATCTCTAAAGGACGTGTCGCCCTCTTCCAGTTTAAACTAGTGCAATACTTGGCCACCTGAGGAAGGCTAACCAGCCGAAACGCGCGTTGTGAATTACCCTGCCGTATTGCATAAATCACTTGTTTTGGTCCCATGTTTAATGTCTGTTTGTAAATGGTTTTTAATGTATATTCTTATGAACTATAAAACAATCTCACTATGAATCTATTTATAAAATGAAAAAAGATATATTTGTACACAAAGAATATTTTCAAAAAAACGAAAAAAAGAGTTCTCTATGACTAAATAAAAGTATATAAACTAATGCTAGTGTACTAGTGGGTGGTGAGTTCTTTTATTAGTAATTTTTGGTGTTTATAATTATCTGTGGTTCATAATCTTTGTACTCTCACTTGACTATAGACCTTTACCAAACTGATTAGTTTCCCTATGTATAGCAAGTGTATCACTATTTGTATATAGGGGTCCCCTTCTTTCCAAATATGCAAATGCTTTACACATCGCCTCTGACATAAGCCTGACTGCTCGTGCCAAGCTACCAAGAGGGTGAGCAGGGGTTATCTTGGCGGGTGACTTCCTTGCCCTGACTTAGAGTGGTGGTTTCTGCCTGGCTTTGGCGCAAGCCTCGGCCAACCAGAAATACCCATTTCTAACACCAGTAGACACTTAATAGTAGCCCCAGCACTGCCTGACGGGGTACCAACTCAGGTCTGTCGCATTGGAGGGGTGAGACTGTTAAACCCTACAAGGAGCCTCAGGAAAGACTGATGGAGAGCGTAACCTCAGTACCTTTCTTATGTCACACCAAGTGCGAATGGTGCGCCACAAGCCCCTCGCGGTGAACGCCCATGCCCTAGCAAAGAAGAGCACCCAGTCCGAGGGACCGTTCCAAAGGAAAGAAACACTGCTGGAATCAGCAGGGAGATCCCATACATCTCCACAGCAGCAAGGGAGCCCAGAAGGGGCCAAACGCAGCAGTATCCTCCCTCACACTGCCGCAAGCAGGAGTCGTCAGTGACACAAGGCTGACGAGAGGAGAGTCGTACACCACAAGTGGCCAACCGCCACCACAGCTCACCACTGCCCGTGGAAGCCATTCCCTGGAGAGGGAACGCCCGGAGTAGGAGCGTCAAGGAGCCATAGACTACCACTGCCAGTGGAAGCCATTCCCTGGACAGGGAACACCCGGAGTAGGAGTGTTGAGAAATTGCTTGAAGAAGGAGCACCCAAGATGAGTGGCTGCTCGACTGAAGTTTCCCCTGTATGGTCCGGAGACCATTGAAGTTAATAGGCCCGTTGGCCTTGTTAGAACATGGTGAATGTCACTGCACCCGGAGGAGAAGCAGTAGAAGAGTGGAGATGGTGCCACCCAGAAGAGCTGGACAAACGCAGGTGCGTCAAAGACAACAAGAGGAGAAGCACGCAGACTTGTAGCACCACAAGCCAAGAACACCTCCAAAGACACCAGACAGCCACCAAGGCGAACCAACGGCCCTGGTGACAGCACCAAGGGAGAACCACACATAAGCCGCAGCAAGCGCAAACCGCGTTGCTCCCATCGCTTCACAGTGAGACCGTCCAGCCCCGAGTGTCGGCAGTCGGAGTAGAGTGGCATCCCTGCTCCTGACCGCAAATGCCAAAGGTGCAAGACAAGATTCAGAAGAGTCAGTCATGTGGCTACGACGTCCATCCAGAAATTCCTCTCCTAGTTGATCATTGCCACCTGTCGTCCAGGCCCAATGGCAGCTACGTCATCAGTGCCATGTGCATGACACCGCACTCATCCAGATATGTGGAAGTGTGACCGGAGGGTCTGCACCAAGAATCAGACAACCAGCTGAGGTCGAAAGGGGAAGTCGTGAGTGGCAGGGCCGGACGATGAAGAAAACCCAAGCTACAACAGGAAAAGGAAAAGGGGGAGAATGCTGTCCTGACACAGCGACAGCAACGGAAGAGGGGGATAACCCGAGAGGGAACTGGAAACCGCACAGCGGGAGTCCGAGAGTAAGCCGCAAAGCTTGCGCCAACCGAGTCTCAAGTCTTACGCTTCTCAGCATGTTCATCACTCCTCCGCCATCAAAGTCCCAACAGCCCAAGAGGTACAAGTACATGAATGCAAGTGCCTCCCCAGAGAACGTGGAGGTACCTGGCCACTCCCTTTCTCAGGTGATCGACTCCAGACTAGACGCCTGCATCCATCAAGGCAAGTTGTCACCCGCCGTTGTCCAGATTCCCCAGACGGCTGGCAATGCCACCATGCCAGACCTCATAATGTGCGTCAACCGACACTATCTCGAACACACATGGAGTGGAGTCCTATGCTGATGCCAAACGAGCCAACAGGAAACTCAGAGGCTACCTGCTAACCTGGTCTGCACCTGAACTGCGGCAGAGAGAGCATGTCCTGACCAAGACCCATACACCCTTGAGGTTTGTGTGAGAGACTGGCTACTGGCTCACTGGTGGTTTGCATCTGCCCCCAGCTGGCACACAGGCAGACCCATCGCAGCCTACCAGCAGTCCTGTGGCAAGCCCGACGAAGGGCCTCCCCAGACGGGAGAGCGGAAGGAGACATTGCCCCACTGACAGGTCACCGGACACAGCAAGACAGCCTCCTAGAGACTTCAGGTGGTCTGGAAATAATCCAGTGAACTGTCACCATGGACTCCCACCATGACCCTGATGCACCCAGTCAATAAACTGTTGTTATCCACCACCTACCATCCTCAATGTCAGTGAAAGGAAGCTACCTGAGACTAAAGGACATGCTTACTCCGGCACATTCCCAGTGCACAGTTGACGTCCCCACGCAATCGTTTGAGTCCTTAACCACTCGGGTTAAATGATGAGTGCCCGCCAAGATTGTCCTGCTACAGTCGGAGTCACCAGTCCTTGTCTGCTGTCTTCCGGATGCCTGTTGTTTTATCCTTACAAGTTAAACTAATGAGCTTTGGTTATTCATTAAAATTTTGGAGGAATGTTGTGTCCTGTGAGACATGTTCTAGTCTCTCGCCAGGCATTGATTTAGTAGCCACCCCCCTATGGGAGTGGGCACACACAGACACCCCACACCCATCCATCACCGTTGTCACGAGTGACATGACTCGGCTGATAAAAGGGTCCGAGTGCATGTGCTCATGGCCAGTTGAGTATCTACAACCTCTGTGTCTGTGTCTGTCTGTCATCAGCATGTGGGCCTAAGGCCCACACCCCAACAGGGGGAGGCATGGAGGGAATATGACCTCACAGCTAGCAGTGCCAAATATGGAACCGATGAACTAGGTTTGAATCACAGCATGGGCTCAAACATGGGCAAATCACTTAAACAATCCATGCCTAAAATATATGGTGCTCGCCTAGTGCCCTCGAGCAGATGCTCCGTCCATCACCACCCCCTTTTGTACCGCTTTTGGCTGCCATAAGTGTGGCAGGGTATGCTCAGATGTGAGTCCCTTGCTCACTTTGCCACTGGAATCAAGCAAGCCGGGCTGAAGACGTCTGGAATGCCAGAAACCGGTCCTCGGAAGCTTGTTTCCGGTCCAGGGAAGACATGGCTTGGCAGTTTGGGCTGGACTGCTCCCATGAGGCACAGGGTCAGACTGATTTGCATATAGCCATGTCTGAACTGGGGTGGCAGAGTGGGCTAAAGAACGGTGATGGAGTAAACCCAGATCTTTTGACTGGGTGTGAGTGTTTGATTGATTCAGATGCTCCGTCCATCACCACCCCCTTATGTACCGCTTTTGGCCGCCATAAGTGTGGCAGGGTATGCTCAGACGTGAGTCCCTTGCTCACTTTGCCACTAGATTCAAGCAAGCTGGGCTGAAGATGGCTGGAATGCCAGAAACCGGTCCTCGGAAGCTTGTTTCCGGTCCAGGGAAGACATGGCTTGGCAGTTCGGGCTGGACTGTTCCCATGAGGATCAGGGTCAGACTGATTTGTATATAGCCATGTCTGAACTGGGGTGGCAGAGTGGGCTAAAGAACGGTGATGGATTAAACCCAGATCTTTTGACTGGGTGTGAGTGTTTGATTGATTCAGATGCTCCGTCCATCACCACCCCCTTTTGTACCGCTTTTGGCCGCCATAAGTGCGGCAGGGTATGCTCAGACGTTAGTCCCTTGCTCACTTTGCCACTGGATTCAAGCAAGCCGGGCTGAAGACGGCTGGAATGCCAGAAACCGGTCCTCGGAAGCTTGTTTCCGGTCCAGGGAAGACATGGCTTGGCAGTTCAGGCTGGACTGTTCCCATGAGGCACAGGGTCAGACTGATTTGCATATAGCCATGTCTGAACTGGGGTGGCAGAGTGGGCTAAAGAACGGTGATGGATTAAACCCAGATCTTTTGACTGGGTGTGAGTGTTTGATTGATTCAGATGCTCCGTCCATCACCACCCCCTTTTGTACCGCTCTAGCTAATTCTGAACTTAGCAACCACAAGGTGCTGACGCTTACAGTTATTCTCAGACCTTCTCAGGCAGATTCCTGGCACATTGACACTGATTTGGTGAATTTTGGCGCCAGTTCGGGGAAATGTTACTGGAATCACTGTGCTTTTGAGTGTTTGCTGAGTCTCTTAACTTTTACCATTGAGAATTTGTTTCAATGGGAGGGGATGGAACTATTAGGCTTTGCAGATTTTTTAGAATTAGTAACCTCAATAGCTAAGAAAGTCCCCTATATTAAAAAATCTTTAGTATTCCCCGAATCGCTTCGGCAATTAAATATTGACATAAATAAACTGATAAGGGGTCAATACTTATCATTTAATCAGGAAGGGCATCATAAATTAGCATTACTAAAAAGAAGGAGATCAAGGTTGAAGGCCAGATTAAAAAGAGATAATGAGGATTCCTTATGGATTAAACTCCGGGAATCCTCATATAAGGGTCAAGCCAGGACATTTTGGTCATTAATTGGCAAAGGTTGCGGCACTAGATCCTGTCCTATGCCAATTGCCATTGATGAGCAGATCTGGGTTCATTACATTGAGAATTTGTACAGCAGCAATGGTCCGCAACGGGATAACGATGCTCCTTATGAGGACTCTGGCTTATATGATCCCCCGTCCGAAAAGGATATCGAACTAGCCATTAGGGGCATGCGCTCTTCTGGTGCGATGGGTCCTGACGAGGTCCCCATTTCCGTTCTAAAACAACAGAGCGAATTATGGAGCAAAATTCTTCATCCAGTGTTCAAATCTTGCTTTATTAGCGGCACCGTCCCCCCATCCTAGAAAGGGAGCATTCTAGTCCCTTTATTTAAAAAAGGGGCCAGAGACCTACCCCAAAACTATCGTCAAATCACTTTGCTAGAAGCCATTGGCAAGGTCTTTGCAAAATGTCTTCTTACTTTAATTAACGATTGGGTATCTAAGGCCGAAATGTTGCCCTTTGAACAAACTGGCTTTAGGCAAAAGCACAGTACTTTAGATAACTTGACTGCACTCCAGGTTATAACGGAGAAATATGTTAAAGTTCGTGGAGGACGAGTTTATGGCGCCTTCATCGATTTCTCCACAGCTTTCGATAAAGTGGACAGAACATTGCTGTGGGGAAAGTTACTCGATTTAGGGATGCCATCCTTTCTTATTAAATTAGTCCGTGCCCTGTATTCGGACACCTGGTGCAGAGTGTTGCTAGGCGGGGAAAGACTACTATCTAGAACCATTCCCACGTCCAACAGGTTAAAGCAGGGTTGCCTGCTGGCTCCTCTGCTGTTTTCCCTTTATATAGTTGTTTTACCTCAGGTCCTCTCTGCATGTTCAGGTATTGCTCCGATCCTGGGGGGTTCCCCAATTGTATGCCTTATGTATGCGGATGATATTTTGATTCTTGACCTAACGCCTAAGGGACTGAATAATCGCCTGCATGCCTTATATAGGTATGCAGGAAAACATTTTCTGCTGATAAATATTGCAAAAAGCAAAGTGATGTGCATGTCGGGTAGGAAGAAAACTAAATATGCTAACTTTCTTTGGACTGTGGGGGGCCAAAAATTGGAAACAGTGAAATCTTATACCTTCCTTGGTAAAATTGTTATGAGTAATTTAAGCGAAAAAGCTCATATAGCTAATAATTCCCGGAAAGCTATTGTCCAGGGAAAGAGTTTGTTATCCTTATATAAGGCTACAGGCAGAAGGCATTTTTCGATACTACTAGATGTATTTCGAGCAAAAATCCCTGCCTCCTTACTCTATGGAATAGAGCTAATTGATATAAAAAACTGGAGCTTTTTAAATTCCTCGGAAGGAAAAATTTTACGTAGCCTTGTATCCGTCAATACAGCTAGTTCAACAGCTGCTCTTAGACAGGAATTCGGCTTACGTAGTAGCTGGGTGCAAAGTTTGGCGGGGATCGTGCGCTGGGTTTTTAGCCTAGCAAGGGTTGAGCCAGGCACGCTAAGACATCTTATAAAAACTGAGTTGCTGGGAAATTTTAACGATTATTCACTAATTATAAAAAAATTTAGATATGCTGTGAGTCATTTACAACTGGATAAAGCTGTTTTATTTTCTTTGTCACCATATCAGTTAAAAACCCTTTTGAAGTCTTCCTCGTGGGAACTAGGGTTTAGACTGGATAGAGAGCTCCGCACTTTGAAAAAGGGTGTAACTCCAGTTAGCGACTCCTGTCTGGTGAGGAAAGCACAACCATTTGTTCATTGGAACATTCCTCATGGTGTCAGACGCCTACTGTTTCTAGTAAGACAGGATTTATTCCCTTTGAAATTGCGCTTGTCCAGATGGTATGGTACATCAGCTGTCTGTGATTTTTGTCATATGAATGATCAGGACTTGCGCCATGTTATTTTTGTCTAAACAGCAGCGAACAAACGGTGGATTTGCTTTGTTTGACCAGCACATCTACAAACAAATATTCCCCTTGTTAATAGTTCAAATGGTGTAAACTGAATATACTCTGTGGGAGTGCTATCCTGGTATCGTGCTTATCCACCTGAAAGCAACAGTCCACGATATCCTACTCACTCAGGGTGAGACGGAATATCATACACAAATTATATAAGTACCAATGCACATCCCTTCTCGTCCAAATGGCATCTAGCCACGACAATCCAAAAAACACTTTTGTTTCTTTCCTCTCCTTATGATCCTCAGAAAGACATGTACAATGTTCGTTATTATTCAATGTCCATTTATTAATAATTTCTTTCCTTTGCCACACCGTCACAGCCGACGCGCGTTTCGCCCTCCGCAGGCTTTTTCAAGGCAAGAATGTAGTTTGGTGAGCGAAATATATTAGCTGAGTTCAAAATATTCTATTGCCTGTTGAGCATTGATCCTTTAGGCCTTTTATTTTAAGCACCATGAGTTGAGCGTAATGAACCGGTTATTGCAAAGTATATGGAGCCATAATACGTTCCATTGCAGCGAAGGTGAATATTGAAAAAAGGACTCTGCATGAACGCCGTAGCAATACGCCATGGCGATGGAACATATTATGGCTCCATATACTGTGCAATAACCGGTTCATTACGCTCAACTCATGGTGCTTAAAATAAAAGGCCTAAAGGATCAATGCCCAACAGGCAATAGAATATTTTGAACTCAGCTAATATATTTCGCTCACCAAACTACATTCTTGCCTTGAAAAAGCCCGCGGAGGGCGAAACGCGCGTCGGCTGTGACGGTGTGGCAAAAGAAAGAAATTATTAATAAATGGACATTGAATAATAACGAACATTGTACATGTCTTTCTGAGGATCATAAGGAGAGGAAAGAAACAAAAGTGTTTTTTGGATTGTCGTGGCTAGATGCCATTTGGATTATAGCAACGAGAAGGGATGTGCATTGGTACTTATATAATTTATGTTATTTTTGTCTGCCCAGCTCTGATGTCTTATAGGCGAAAATGGCTAAGACCCATTTGCCTTCAATTGAATATTCTGTCTGCCTCCGCTTTTAGTTCGGCCAGGATTAATCCCCCCAATGAAATGTTTTGCTTTAAACTGTACAAATTTTTCAAATGTTTACTGGATTTGTATTAAGTGGTAATTTAGATGCCTTGATTCCTCTGTATTCTCATTTTATTGTACTTGTTTGTACTTTTATCTATGATTTTATTGAATGTATTACTATGTCTTTTATGTGGATCTCGTGAGAGTTCCGTTATCATAAATAAACAAACTTGAGCTCTAGGTTTGAATCACAACATCGGCTCAAACATGGGCAAATCACTTAAACAATCCATGCCTAAAATATATGGTGCTCGCCTAGTGCCCTCGAGCATGTTAGTTCTATATAAAATTACACAACACAAACCTATTTGTGGTGCAAACATCCTAACTTGCTTCTGCAAATCAAGAACACAATTTTGCACTCACTGAAACCACTGTATGTGCACAACGTCTTAAATGGGTGTGCAAACTGCTTTTAGAATGGTTCCTAGTGACCATGTCTCCCACCTTTCTAATTAAATTAACTGAGAAAAACACATCCATAAAGATGTGAAAAAATTGTTGTTTGCAGTCAGCTCTTCTTTTAAGTGGAAAAAGAAGTCAGCAGACTGGCCGTCTGCCCGTCTGCCCTCACTCAGAGTCGATAAGGACTGCTAACCTTCACAAAAACTAACTGCATGGAGGCAGGATCTGTCTGATGAGAGCGTGCATACACGAAATATAACTCTGATAAAGGCATGATTCCTGGCTCAACAAATGTTTGGTTGGCACCCGGGGCATTACTGGTGTTCATTCCTTCTCTAATCTTGGCACCTTCGGGTTTTAGTGCGCTCTATCAAATTTACCCTATCCTAATCCACACAGAGTGGTAGCATGAAGATTATTTACAGATTGTGAAATCAGAGACACAGTTACTAGATGTGGGTTTGCCTTTTTTGAGGTTTCTTGATCAAATCCAAGAATAGGTGAAAAAAAAAAGTTATGACTATTTTACAGAACGTAAAGATAACTATAATATAAAAATGTAAAACCCTGACGTGGATGTTTACAAATAAACTGTAAAAGAAAGACTGTCAGGATGTACATCATTATTGCAAAAACAGAGCACATTTTCGAATTTTAATTTCTACTACTCTTTCCGCTCCTTCACGTGCTTAAACCTACAATGTGGGCATAAGTCCTGTGATGGACTAATCTGGAGGGGAACCCAAAAATCTCTGGACATGTTGATGTCTTCGACAGGAGGGCAGGGCTGAGGTTGAGTATTTCAGTTGACTAAGATTGATATGGCACGTGGATGATTAATATTATAAATACAGCTTCTGCTTTCCATTTTGTTTCTCCTTACACAAATATGGTACCGTGGCTGCAGAAGCTCTGAAAAATCTTCCCAGTGCACGTGTCATCCATTTAGCTAAAGGGTGTCAAAAATATCAATACTCTGATACTTGGCGCTCTTGGTGCAAGGGAGAGACACCTAGTGGGCAGCCATGGTATGGCACTCACTGGTCTGAGACAAAAGACAAGTGGTCACCTGTTCACCCACATAAGATGGACATATAAGGGCTCTCTCTTTTAATGAAGAGTAAATACAAAAAATGTTTTATAGCTACAACGAGGAACCCAAGTGGGTATTTACACTTAATTCAGTGCGCCATCCAGGGGAAGTCCCTAATTGTCCACATAGAGCTCCGTAGCCTTATGAAATGTTTTCCCCTACCTTGAAAGTGCACGCAAAAAAATTGGTTTTACAAAATTTGACTAGGGTACATCCTTTTTTGCAGTAGGCTTTCCCAGCTGAAATCTGCGTAGCCTCATTTTCTGGTTACATCTCCGATCAAAAACCCAAAATTAGAGATACCACTGGGTGGTTGTGACTTTTAATGGCCAATATTTCTTAACCAATGCAGGAAACAAGGATATGGCGCTGGATCCATAAGGGTACCTACATATATATATATTGCTTAAAATGCAATGGATTCAATATCCACAGAACGCCTTATGGTTTTCCTTTGCAGCGATACTATTATTATTATTATTATTATTATTATTGGGACATTTGTAGAGCGCTGCGTTACGCACACCGGCGTGTCCACGCGCTAAAAGAGGAAGAGGCAGCGAGCAGGGATCACAAAAACAGAGCCGACATTTATTTTGTGTAGAGGAATGTTTTCAATCTCGCTCGGAACCTGGCTTCCTCCGGCTCCAAGCGCAGGTCCACTGGGAGTTTGTTCCAGTTTTTGGCCGCCAAGCATCTGAAAGACCTGCCTCCCATACGGGCTTTCTTGACTCTCGGGGTCTTGAGGAGACCGCCCCCTGCAGATCGAAGCGCACGTGTTGGTTGATACACTTCGATAAATTTTTTCAGAGGGTCGGGTGCCCTGCCATTCAAAATTCGATGACAGGTGCAGAGGGCTTTATACTCCACTCTTCTCCTTACGGGGAGCCAGTGTAGCTTCTGAAGCGCCGCCTTAGAAGGCGCCCTTTTTGGCAGCCTAAGAATCAAACGAGCTGCCGCATTTTGCAGCACTTGCAGGCGTGCCATGCTTTTCTCCGAAGCCCCCAGGTACAGCAGGTTCCCATAATCCAACCTAGCTGTCACCAGGGCATGGACCAGGGTTTGACGGGCACTAATCGGGAGCAGGTCAAGGACTTTCCTCAACTTCTTCAAAATCCCGAAGCAGACTCCTACCACCCGATTAATCTGGGGGCCAAAAGTAAGATCCGCATCAAACCACACCCCGAGATTGCGTGCCTCTTGACAGGGGGTCGGGGTAGGTCCAAGACAAGGTGGCCACCATGCCGACGACCAAGCAGACTGGGCTCTCCCCACCACCAGCACCTCTGTCTTGCTGCCATTAAGCTTCAAACAGTTGATAGCCATCCACTCGGCAAGATCTTTCATGCACGAGCGGAAGCCATCGGCAGCAAGACAGGGCGCGTGCGATAGGGAGATCACCAGCTGCGTGTCATCGGCATACGAGACCAATTGGAGACCATGACTCTCCACAATCGAGGCAACCGGCGCGACATACATATTAAAAAGGGTCGGACTCAATGACGAACCCTGCGGTACGCCTTGGCCCAAGGGAACCCCCTTTGAATAGCAGTCTCCCTGCCTAACTCGAAAGCTTCTCCCCTCGAGGAAGTCCTGGATCCATCTCAGCGCGGTGCCAGAGATGCCACCTCTGTTCAGACACTGTAGCAAGATGTTATGAGCTACAGTGTCGAACGCCGCGCTGAGGTCCAACAGGATCAGAGCCATAGTTTGGCCTGCATCCACCCCCTCCCTCAGATGTTCCGTTGCCATAAGGAGGGCAGACTCGGTGGAGTGGCGTGGCCTAAAGCCAAACTGTGTCGCGTGGAGCAATCCCCTCTCTTCCACGTGCTTCATGATTTGAGTATTAACCACCTTTTCTGCCACTTTGGACAGAAACGGCAGGAGGGAGATGGGCCTCAGATTCTCTAATACCTCGAAGCCTAGGTGGGGTTTCTTCCGGAGCGGGAGCACCACCGCCTGTTTCCATCCCTCAGGCAGCTTCCCCGCACTGAAGGAGATATCCAGGACGTGCCTAATATAAGGTTCCAAAACTTCAAGGCTTTCCGCCAGGCGATTAGGAGACACTGGGTCCCACGGGGACCCTGATTTAACAGAGCGACACACCACTACTAACTCCTCAGATGGAGGGGTGTAGAAGTTAGTAAGGTGCCCTGCCGATACTATACTAGTGACATGATGACAACCTAATGATACAATGTTACCAGTCTGATCACTTTGTAATGTCAGTTGTACTTAATTGCAAATCTTTTCCCATCACCACTAAAATATAATAAAAATTTTTTTATTAGAGGTGATGTAGTGTTAGAGTAAGGGCCTAATTAGGACGTTGGCGGTCCTCCTGCAGTACTGCCACCGCTCTGTCCGCAGGACTGCCATGGCCGTGGTGCGCCGGACCGCCAGATTCAGAGTTGAATCCAGGTTGGGCGGGCGGTACTGCGGCGATCTCACGGGGGTAGTCTGTTAGCCTCATAGGAGAGCCTAACATGCAGACGGGCGCCATGACAGCACCTGCAGCAGGTTCCTGCACAGTGTGCCATGCACCATGTTATGCATATCACACTGTGCAAGAACGGGGTGCAATTCCAGGGAGGCACAACATATATCCACCCGCAGGCATCCCCAGTCCCAGGAGTGGCAGAGGTCCCAGTTAAGGCCCCCTTAGTTGCCTCCCCATCACCCTTTTCATGACAGTCTCACCGCCATGAAATGGGTGATGGACAGGCAACTCATAATATGCTCAGTGATGCAGCAGCTGCACCACCAGCCAATCCTTTGGCGGTCCCACATCGGCACTCTGAGTACTGCAGGCGGCCCGCAGTGGTCAGGCTGCCACTGCGAGAACACTGGTCCAAGGTCCTCTGTACTCATTAGGCCCTTAGACTTTGGTCACTTTGTAGTGATTTCCCTATAAATTCTGTTTGCAGTGGGTCGAATCGAATTTGGCATTATGTTTTTGATCTGTTAGTTTCTGAAAATAGTTTTTGTTGTAGTCAACTAGATTGCAGTGGCTTGGTGTATGCTAGACTATGTACTTTCCATATTCTGCTTCACACATATGCTCTGTCTATCAGTACATTACCTCACGCGGAAAGCTCATTGTGGAAATGGAAATGTCATAACAGTTGGATACCACCAAAAGTGGTTAAAATGGGAAAGGGGCCACCTGTCTTTCTATAATACTGACATCTGGTTGTGTTTTCTATTTGCATTTCCATGAACCCTTCACAGAGATTATATAAAGATTGTACACCAAGCTTCTCTAAGCCTCCCCAGTTTTCTAGCAATATCCCCTATCTTAATACCGACCAAGAATCACTAAATTTGACTCAAAATATTTTGGAATGCCCTGGTTCTCAATTAAATAAATATGTTAAGAAAGAGAATTCTATTTTGCATTGAAGAAATAAGCAAGATGATCAGTCATATTTCCAGATGACCAAGACTTAGTCATCTTAGAGTCATCACAGTAATTCGTAATCAACTGTTGTAGTAAATAGGAGAGTCTCGTGATTTACGGAAAAAAACGTCCAGAGCAAGGTATTAGCAGACTATTTCAAAAGAACTCAAGATGACACCCATGCTTCTGAAATCTAAGCAATCAGTCCAATAAAGGCCAATCAACAAAGCAGGCAGAGGGTTTATTCAGCTAGATGAGAAGAGAGGCAATGAGGATAAGAAAACAGCTTGTTGTATCAGGTAAAGTTCACGTCACCCAATAGCCTAAATTTCTTATGTTGCTGGGGCAACAATTGTGGGTGATTCAAATTTGCTTTATTGAATGATGTGGGTTCTCTTCTCCTGATTGGCAGATAAAGCAAATCCTCTTTGAATTCAAGTGGCATCAGAAAGGGCTGTCTGGCTGGCAGTCAGCTTTCTGAAGATAGATTTCAATCCTCTGGTTCTAGAGGTGGCAAGGTTAGACTTTGCGTGGACACAGGTCTTGGAACTATTTCTACACTACAGTTTTCATTATCATCCATTCCAATGTTCAAAACCCAGAGTGTTGCACACCAGGCAGTTCTTCGTTTGAGTTAGTGGTTGCAGGTGGGGCCCATCAGCAGTCATATTTGGAGACCAGCACTTATTTTTCCTTGTCAGACTTTAACCGAGAGGCAGAGAGTTAAAAACATTGGTGGAAAATAAGGGGGAACAGAAAGATGGAAACAGCATTACAAAGGGAGAAAGCATGAGCCTGAAAGAGTGAGATAAACAGGCAGGGAGTTTCTGGTGGTGGATTAAAGAGGTATGAGGGGGAATATCCAGTGATCAGAGCACTCCCCTTCACGCCACTCGAAGTGGGTGCCCCCCAAGGTGGCGTTCCAGGCCATCAACTAGTCTCCCTCTGCCTCACCATGCTCGTTAATATGATCTCCACCTCTGGATCCTCTACTCACCTCTGTGCTGACAACATACAGTTCTGACCTTTAGGCCTCTTGGGTGGTTGGCTTTCTTTGAAGAAGCTGTGTCCGATGGTATTATTTATTGTTTTTATTTTCTTTGGTGCACCCTCTTGCTCTTGTATTTAACATCTGGGTGCCATCATTGAGTTGAATCTCCACTGGTCTTAGTCACTTTCTGAATTTATTTCCCCCCAGTTTTTAGTTTGCTTTTATTTCCACAGTGAGCCTGACTAGTCAAGGATCAAGAGGTCGGGGTCCTGTTTATACTGTTAATTACTCCCACCTCTTTTTAACCCCTTCTGTGCTCGCGTCATCCAACGGCCAATGCGAGCACTACCTGCTGGGTGCTGCGCACAACCGTTGGCCGACGAAGCCCCGCCCACTCCGTCGAACGTCCGCACAGCGGCGGAATGTTCGTCGTGGTAAAGGTGTGAACTCGGAGATACTATTGTGTCACCTTTAAGCCATGCCTCTTTGTTATGGTGGACTATAATCTTGGACTACCAGAGGCAAGCCCTTCTGTGCCCTGACCGAGCCTAGCCAAGGAAACTCAGGCCCTCAGACCGTTCCACAAAAGACAAGCAGCTGATTTAAGTGAGGGAGCAGCTACTTCACCTGCAACCTAAAAGTTAGCCTTAATCTGATTGCTGCCTATCCTATCCCAGTCACACCATCTACCTTAGCTGTTTTGCTTGTGGACTATGTTTTGTATCTGAAGATGTACTGTCATCATAGGTAGACCAGGAGCCAGAGATGTAGTCAAGTAGATTTAATGGTTCAGGTAAGTTGGTACAGGGTGCCCCACCGGGAGCAGCATCCTGCTGCTCAGCCCCACTCAATCCAACTGGTCACTCATTCAAAGCATGCACACACACCCAACATTTTATGACATCACACTCATGCAGGCTGAGCAGCCAGGACTAGGAATTATAGGATATAACATAATGCACCCGTGGTACTCTGCACACAAACATTCAATAGAGTCGGCAGCAGGCTTTTCAGCAAAACTTTGGTCCTAGTACTCTTTTAAAAATTCAGCACTGGCCCTAGGTAACAACTGCCCTGGACAGTACTGTTTCTTACCCATTGCACAGTTATGATCCAGGATTGAAAGGGAGCAATTTTAAGACCATAATAAGAAATTTGTTCACAATTAAATTGAAGACCCTTTTAAAACTTATGCCATGAACATTTCATAGCGCTTTCTTATTATTTTTATGTTTTTGAACATCACTTTAGCCTTGAAGTTTTTGATGCTAAGAAGAGTGAGGCTGTAACTCGTATGCCACATACACATAGAAGCGAGAACTACTGAGTGAGATACTGGATAAACGAGGGGTTTGTGATGAGATCCCTGGGAAGCATATAAGAATTTGACAAATAGAGAAACTGCTTTTTAAACCATGTCAGCAAGAGAAATGGAATTTTTAGGAAATGAGTGACAAACAGACAGTGGCGGTTCCTCCGCTAAGGCGGTGGAGCGATTCCCCACTCTATTTTTACAGTGAAAGACAGAGAAAATAAAATGATAACAACTCATGTTATTATCGTTTTATTTTCTCCTACTTCTACCCACAGCTTTGCGTGAGGGGGCAGGGGCAGGTGAGGAGTGGTTGCACCCTCCTAAAGTGCGCAATGACTGCTTGGACGGCCCTATCGGACCGCCCAAAACAGTCATGCGAACTTTGCATGGTCTCCATGCAGGCTGGAGAACTTGCCCAGGCCTCCAGTCAGCGTCTGAGCACCGAAAAAAGGCCCTCAGACAAATCACAACACTGCTGAGGCAGCATTGTGATTGGCTGATGGCAGACTGGGTGTGCTTCCTGTGGCCGACTCCGAGCGAGGGAGGACTACAGAAGAGAGACAGGCAAGGAAGCGGCGAAAAGGTACGTTTTTTATTTAATTTTTTCTTAGCCGCTTCCCCCGCGTCCTCCCCCTCCCACATCCTCTCCCCTCCCTCATGCGTCCTTCCCTCTTTCCTCCCCCCTACCTCCGATCGGTGCCGGCCGCACCTGCAACCAGATAAAAATAAGGCTGGAATTTTGTGATCTTAATACCTGCTTACAAATATAACTTAGTCCTGGATTGCTGGAGCATTTTATGAAATTATTCTTTAAGACGCTTCAGCATTATGAGTGCTGCTTTGTAGCTTTTCCTTTGTTTTCTTTTCACTTTTAAAACTCTTTCTGAGTCTTTAAAAATGTTCCTTTTTTTAATTTGTAGTGTAGATATTAATACACTCAGACATTTCTCTTGTGGTGCCAGCTGCACAGCTTTTAATGCCATTGTAACTGGTTACCATTTGCACTTTTAACTCATAATTAGGGCTCAGGTTTTATGGCATATATTTTCAAGAGATTTCCAGCTATATTTATGAATGTTGTTTTTTAAATTTACCCCTTTTTGCCTTTATTTAGTTTGTGATCTGTAGAAAAATGAAGCAGCAACTAGTATATTTCCAAAGATATGAAACTGATAAATGTACACTCAGACTTGTCTGCCTGATGCAACCCTAGACACTACAAGATCCTCGGCTGGAAAGAATAGCATTTTATTACAAACACTTGCACATCTGGGACATTGAAGTTTCATTGTGAAACCTTATTCCTATTTTAATTCCATTAGGAAAGAATAATATATTTCCATTTTTCCTCACATTTAAAAATAAATACAGGCAGGGAAATAAATTACTTATGCCCACATGCATCAAGGGTTTTTGCATTTGCAAACGGTGCGAATCGCAAAAATAGGCTGTTTGCGAATGCAAATCCCATTTTTGAGATGCATTAAGTTTTTGACTTTTTTCGCAATTTAAGAAATCGCAATTTATTTGCGATTTCTTAAATTGCGATAGCATTTAAGAAATCGCAATTTTGCGATTTCTTAAATGCAATGCATGATTATTTTGAAATTGCGAATTCGCAATTTGGAAGGGGTAAATTAGCATGAAGTTGAATTTCATGCTAATTTACCGAAAACTTTCAAACATGCACTAGTTGCATATTTGAAAGTTTTAATTTACACAAACACATGTCCTTGGTTCATGTGTGTGTGTGTAAATTGCACTTAAAGATAAATTTCAGGGGTGCAGGGAGGGGTTCTTTGGACCCCCCCGCACCCTTGAAATTGAATTCACATTTTGCGATTCGCAAAATGAAATTCGCAAAATGTGAATGCCTTCCCATTCATTCCTATGGGCCTTTTGACCCATAGGAATCAAAGGGAAGGGTTTCCTTATTTGCGATTCGCAAAATTGGGAATAGCAAATAAGGAAAAATAAGGAATCGCAAATCAAAATGCGAATTTTTAATACATAGGTATTTGCGATTTCTAAATTGCGATTCCATAATTTTCGAATCGCAAATGCCAACCATGATGCATGTGGCCGTTAGTTCTGTATTCACGTGGAGGAATCCGTAACACAGAAAACTGAGAGTCTCGCTCACAATAAACCATTTGTTTAACGTCTTCATTTCGATATTTCACTTCATCATTAATTATTTTGCTTTTGAGTCCTCCATGTCCAAGTCTGTACTGAACTTCTAATCTGGTGTGGTATTTAACGCTTCAGGAGCAGCATGACCAAATAGATTTTCTCATGTTATTTCCAGTTCCACAGACAGACCTAAACCTTGACAATCATTAAATTGCTCTCTGTCTTCATGAAGCATTAGCAGCGTCACTGGCTCGCGTGACATTCCATTTCCTGTGCCAGGAATTCACAGCACACCTGCCAGATGGCATGCAAAGTACAAAAACCTTTTATATGCCAAAAGAGGAGACATGAAGGGAGCACAACCACAGTTTACAAAATGAACCCTGCTGCCCCAGAAACGAACAGGAGATTGAGAAATAAGCTAAATATATGAGACTACAGGGAGAAGTGGAAATTGATAGCAGTGATTTCAAAGTAGTATATGTGACCCGTCACTCTAACATTAACAATCAGCTACGCCAAATTATTTGCTCGCAATGGCATATTCTCAACTCTGGTACCCAGACTTTGCCAATGCCTAAACCTATGTTTGTTTTCCGCCCAAACAAAAATCTTCGCAATCATCTGGTCCACTCCAAATTTGATACCACTCGAACAATACTTCAGAAGTCCATCTCAGGCAGTCAGCCTATCTGTGGTACCCACAGATGTGGCAACTGCCATGCATGCAGCTCTGCGATTGTATCAGCTGAGCTAATATGGGGCAGAAGAAAGTTTGTCATCAGTGAAATGACTAACTGTAGATCGGCTAATGTCATTTACCTAATCTTATGCCCATGCACCAAGGGGTATGTGGGCGAGACAAGCAGAGAATTCAGAGTAAGACTCAGTGAGCATAAATCTGCCATCAGGAATAACAAGAGAGGGGCTCCTCTAGTGGCACATTGGGTAGAAGAACAACATTTGGTAACAGATATCAAATGGACTATTTTAGAAAAAGTCCATAACCCCAAGGATAAAAACATCAATGGCCTGAGGGGGAAAAAGAGAGGTATATTGGATTTACACCCTACAGACTGCCATCACGGGGCTAAATGAATGGCACAATGGCACAATGCACGAATATGATCTCCTGACTTCCTACCTTGGTTCCATCTGAAATAGTGGCCGTAGTGTTATATCTGTTAGTCTATGCGATTTCTAGTTTCTCTCATTGTACATCATCATTTTCAACTTTTGCTTGATTCTTTGGATACCAGCCATTTTAGCCACTTTGGCTTTGTCCGATCTTTTTTAGGTATCTATGTCCTTGATCACCTCCTACAGGGAGGAGAGTGATTGCAGCTCAATTTTTTTACAGACGTCCGTGTTTAGTTGAATATGCTACTTACCAGTATGCATCTGTTCTTGGCATGTAGGGCTGCTAACATTCATATCTTTGCATTAGATCGCCACCTAGTGTTGGGTCCGGATGATCGCACATTGTTGTCCTGGAAGAGTCTTCGAAGTATCCTGAGATGGGTGGCTCCTCCCCTGGACTACAGTGCGCATGGGCATCGGCTCCATCCCCAGATTGTTTTTCGCCATTGTGGCAGAGGATGGAGTGGCAAGTATAAAGGATGTCCATGCTAATGATTGAATACAATAGTATATCTGCAGCTGCGACAGGCACCGGGGAGGAGGGCGGGCGATATGAATGTTAGCAGCCCTACATGCCAAGAACAGATGCATACTGGTAAGTAGCATATTCAGTTCGAGGCATGTGGGCTGCTAAATTCATATCTTTGCATAGAATACATAGCAGTCCCTCCATCAGCGGCGGTTGCCCGTGCCAGCTGCAGAAACCTGAAAAAGTGTCTTGAGAACAGCCTGCCCTACAGCCGCTTGCTGTTTGGAATGTACATCAACACAGTAGTGTTTTGTAAAGGTATGTGGTGTAACCCACGTGGCTGCTCTGCAAATATCCTCTAGAGGAATGTTACCAAGGAAAGCCATGGATGCCCCCAACTTGCGTGTGGAGTGTGCCTTTGGGGGTATTGTTAAAGTGCGCTTGGCTTTATGATAACAGATTTGGATGCACTTAACAATCCATCTGGCTATTCCTGCTTTGGAAATTGGGTTGCCTTTGTGTTGTGGTGAGAAGGCAACAAAGAGTTGTTTCGTCTTCCTAAAGTGTTGTGTCCTGTCTATGTAGTACATCAATGCCCTCCGTACGTCCAAGGTATGGAGCATCCTTTCCGCCACTGTTTGTGGGTTCTGGAAGAATGCAGGCAAATCGATAGTTTGGTTGAGATGAAAATGTGACACCACCTTTGGAAGGAATTTGGGGTTAGTACGTAGTACCACCCTATTTGGATGAATTTGGATGAAAGGCTCTTGTATCGTGAGTGCTTGCAACTCACTTACGCGTCTTAGTGACGTAATGGCAATTAGGAAAGCAACTTTCCACGTTAGGAATTGCAGTTCGCACGAGTGCATTGGCTCAAACGGTGGTCCCATCAGCCTGGTGAGGACCACATTGAGGTTCCACACGGGAGCTGGCGGTGTTCTTGGTGGAATGACTCGTTTCAGTCCTTCAAGAAACGCTTTAATTGCAGGCACCCTGAAGACTGAGAGATGCTGCCTATTTTGAAGGTAAGCTGCGATGGCGGATAGATGTATCCGAATAGAAGTGTACGCTAGTTTGCACTTGTAAAGGTGTAACAGATAGCAAATGATGTTAGGGATAGATGCATCTAGCGGGTTTATGTCATTGTTTGCACAGTAAATGACAAAACGCTTCCATTTTGCGGCATAGCATGCTCTGGTTGACGGCTTCCTCGCCTCCTTGATGATGTTCATGCATTCAGGAGGGAGGTTCAGGTATCCAAACTCTAAGACTTCAGGAGCCAGATCGCTAGGTTGAGCTGTTGCGGATCTGGATGCTGAATTTCTCCATGGTTCTGCGTCAGAAGTCTGGGCGTGAGGCGCAGTCTTTGATGCGGGACCACTGAGAGCTCGAGGAACGTGGTGTACCATGCTTGGCGCGCCCACGTTGGAGCAACTAGGATGAGTGTCATGGAGTGTTGCCGTAGTTTCCTCGCCACCAGTGGTATCAGGGGTGTCGGGGGAAAAGCGTAAGCAAATTTGCCTGACCAGTTCATCCATATCGCATTGCCCTGCGATTGGGGGTGTGGGAACCTGGCGGCGAAGCTTTGGCATTTTGCGTTTTCCCTTGTGGCGAACAGGTCTATGTCTGGACGCCCCCACCTTTGGAAGTACGGCTGGAGTACCGATGGATGTATCTCCCACTCGTGCATTTGATGACTGTATCTGCTGAGCAGATCCGCCATCTGATTGTCCTTCCCCGGGAGGTGTTCTGCCATGAGGAAGATGTTCCTCTGAATGGCCCACTTCCACATGCTCTGAGCCAGGTGAGACAGCTGTGGTGAGTGGGTGCCCCCCTGCTTTTGGATGTAGTACATCGCGGTCATGTTGTCCGTCCGGACTAACACCACTTTGTTGCACAGATGTACAATGAAGGACTTGAGCGCCATGAAGATCGCCATCAGTTCCAGATAGTTGATGTGCATCTTCTGTTGCTGCGTCGTCCATAGTCCCTGCACTGTGTAAGTGAGCAGGTGTGCTCCCCATCCCTGGAGAGATGCGTCCGTTGTCAGGATAACCTGTGGCACTGGCTCCTGGAACAGTCGGCCCTTGCAAAGGTTGTGTGGAGTCCACCAATGCAGAGAGTTGTATGCCCGACTGGTAACCAACACTAGGTCTGTTAATTGCCCCTGAGCCTGTGTCCACTGATTTGCTAAGCACTCCTGGAGCGGGCGCATATGCAACCGTGCGTGAGGGACTATGAAGATGCAGGAGGCCATCATGCCTATCAACTGCATGAACACTCTTGCTGGAAGCGAGTGTCCCGGTCTGAACTTCTGGATTAAGGACTGCATGCCGTCTATCCTGACCTGGTTTGGTCGTGCCGAGGCCGTCAGGGTATTGATCGTCGCACCCAGAAACTGCCGGACGTGTGCCGGCTGAAGGTGTGACTTCGGGTAATTCAACGAGAAACCCAGGTCGTGAAGGAGGTGAATGGTAGTCGACATGTCCGCGGCGCACTGCTGTTCCGATCTGGCTTGAACGAGCCAGTCGTCGAGGTAGGGGTAGACATGGATGTTCTGCCTCCTGAGGTGCGCTGCTACAGTCGCCAGACACTTGGTAAAGACCCTTGGGGCGGTCGTGACTCCGAAGGGTAGGACTTTGAACTGATAATGCGCGCCCTGGATAGTGAACCTGAGGTACTTTCTGTGGGACGGATGTAATGGAATGTGGAAATAAGCATCCTTGAGATCTAAGGTTGCTAAGAAGTCTCCTTTGTTTAACATAGGAAGAATCTGCTGCAGTGTAAGCATGTGGAAATGCTCTGACAGTATGTACAGATTGAGGGGACGGAGATCCAGAATTGGTCTGAGAGATCCGTCCTTCTTTGGAATGAGGAAGTACAGAGAATAAACCCCTGTGCCTTCCTCCCCCACTGGCACGAGCTCGATTGCCCCTTTTTGCAGCATCACCAACACTTCCTGCTGCAATAAGTGCAAGTGCTCTGCGGACATAGGTCTTTGCCTTGGCGGAATGTTGGGTGGAGTGGACTGTAACTCTAGACAATAACCGTACTGTATAAGTTGTCGCACCCACCTGTCTGTGGTGATGTTGGTCCAGACGGGCAGGAACTGCTGTATTCTCCCCCCGACAGGTGTTAAATGGTCGGGGGGCAGTGACAGAGAGTCACTGGTTGCTTGGGGCAGAGGAGCGTGAATTGTTGCCTCCTTTGCCACGTCCTTTGTTGCTGTTTCCCCTGTAGCCCCTCTTGTTTTGTTTGGGGTACGAGGACTGTGCTCCACCTCTAGGGAACTGTGACTGTTGACCCATCTGTCCTCTGGTGACTCCACGGGCACCTGAGCGACGAAAATTATTGCCCCGAAACTGCTGAGATTGTAGGGCCCCCATCGATTTAGCAGTTTCGGTGTCCTTTTTAATCTTTTCCAGGGTGGTGTCAACATCTGGACCAAACAGTCTATCTGGATTGACTGGTTGATTAAGTATGGTTGTTTGAATGTCAGGTTTGAACCCCGATATGCGGAGCCAAGCCTGTCTTCTGAGCATGACACTGGTGTTAACGGCCCTAGCGGCCGTGTCCGCGACATCAAGTGCGCACTTTATGGCCGCGTTGGAGATCAGTTGTCCCTCCTGTATAAGCATTTTGGTGCCCTCTTGAAACTGCGGAGGCAGGTGTTCTACAATTTGCTCTAGTGTGTCGTAATGTGATCGATCATAACGTGCCAGTAGTGCCTGTGTATTTGCAATACGCCAGAAATTGGCAGCCTGTGCAGCCACTCTTTTGCCTCCTGCCTCTAGCACTTTGGACTCCTTATCCGGGGGAGGAGCTTCACCCGTTGTTTGGGAGTTGGCCCTCTTGCGTGCGTTTGCTACCACCAAGGAGTCAAGCGGCAACTGTCCTCGAATGTATGCAGGGTCTGCAGGCGCTGGTCTGTACTTTTTTTCAATACGTGGGTTGACCACCCTTGCCCTGGTAGGCTCTTTAAAGATGTCCGCAGCGTGCTTGAGGACCCCTTTGAGCATAGGCAGTGTCTTTACATTTCTTTCTGAAACTGAAAAAGTGTCGAATAGAAAGTCTTCCTCAACTGGGTCAGCATGCATGTCCACGTCGTGATTAGCAGCTGCCCTCTCAATCAGTGCATGAAAACCTGCTGAATCCTCCGTAGGGGATGCACGTGTACTGAAGGACTGTGGGACTTGCCCCACATCTTGGTTGCCTTGGTCCCCAATGCCATAATAAGAATCTGGCTGTGCATCAGGTTCATTTACTGGGAACGTGTATTGTTCATCTTCACCATAGTCCCCACTGTCAGAGTGGTCTGGAGACGGTGTTGGGCTCCTTCCCACAGGAGGTAGAATAGGTTCCATGAGGCCTGATGCGTCCTGTGGAACCTTCTTCTTCTTTAGGGGAATGATGTAGGATTCCACCGGCTGCGAAGTGATCTTCCTCTTATAAAGAGTTAACTTCCCCGTGTCCGCGTCTATAAAACACTCCGAATCCTCTTCAGGGTCGAGCACTTGACCCGAAGATGTCCCCGCCGTAGAGGAATCCGACTTCTTTGGCGTCGATTTCGAGGAAAAGGCCTTTGGCACCACTTTTGGCGGTAGAAGGAAAAGGAGCTTACTTGCCGGCTTGACCGGGACGTCTGCCGCCTTCTGCGTCGACGGCGTTGGCGTCGACGAGGAAAGAACCTTGTCCTTAATTCTTTGTAGTGAAGCAGCCACGAGAGATGCGTCGGTGACCGATGTCTTTGGCACCGATGAGGTGGCCTTGCCTTCGGATGCGACGTTCCGTTGGTCCTTTGGAGGGATGGACGGCGCCGGACCCGAGTCCCTGGATCGATGCGCAGATGTCCCCGATGGAGCCGGGGCAGTGTCGGTCGCCTTAGCTGGCTTCGCCGGCGCCGGCGCGCTTGTCTTGTGCGTGCCCCCCTTTTTAGAGGATCTCTCCTCCGGCGCCGATTTCGACCCCGTGGAATCGCCGTGCTTCTTCGACTTCTGCGGACCGGAGGTCGACGGAGTCGATAAGGCCGCCGGTTTATTTGTTTTCGCCGTTACGACCGCCATCTTAGGGACGTTCGAGTCCTTAACTTTCGGTTTCGGTTTCGGGTCGGCCATCTTAGGTGTAGTCGAGACCGTTGCTTTCAGTTTCGGTTTCGAAACCCTAGGCGCAGCAAGTATGTCCGTGGCCGGGCCGACAGGCGGGGCCGTGGCTTGCGCTACAGGGTCTTGGGTAAGGCCGACAGGCGATCCCGCGACCCCCTCCTGATGTTCTTCAACTTCGGGGCATAGCTCGTCCCCTGAGCTATCTTCCTCGGCCCCATAAACCATCACGTCGTCCCCTACCTCGTCGACGTATTCAAGGCCCTGACCCACGACTCCGTCGTCGTCATATTCCGGATCGGCCTCGACCTCCGTCTCAGGCGGGGAGATTTGAAGATGATGGCTCTGGTCTTCTTCTTCTTGGTCGCCGAAGATGTTATCCGGATCCGGGGCCGTCTGTTTGGCCACAAGGCGCACCGCGCGCCGAATCGTTAGAGTTTTCTTCGACCTGAACTTCGCACAGGCCCGGCAACTTCCTTCATCATGGTCTGGAGAAAGGCACTTATTGCAGACCGGGTGTACATCTACATGTGGGTATTTGGACCCACAGAGCGGACAGAGTTTAAACGGACTCCGCTCCATGTTGGGAACTTAGCGTCGAGTCGCGATGAGAAGGCCTCGATGTCCGAAGAGTAGTTAGAAACTCCGGTGATTCCGGCTCCGAGAGACGGAAGAAACTCGAGACCGAACGCAAACAATACCGACGTAAAGAAACCCAAAGCCTTTTGGCCGTAAAAAATGATGTTTATTCGGTTCCGACGGAGAGACGTCGAGACCGCATCCGAACCCAATGGCGGAAAAAAACAATCTGGGGATGGAGCCGATGCCCATGCGCACTGTAGTCCAGGGGAGGAGCCACCCATCTCAGGATACTTCGAAGACTCTTCCAGGACAACAATGTGCGATCATCCGGACCCAACACTAGGTGGCGATCTAATGCAAAGATATGAATTTAGCAGCCCACATGCCTCGAACACATATATACATTTTTTGCCTACCTGGACCCTTGCTTTCCTTAGTGTCCGTTCCCTGTGGTGGACTGCTTCCGATTGGATGGCGGCGCAGAACTATATTTGGACTTTGCGCCAGGCTTTGGGTCTCCGACTGAATGCCGGACTGTGGGGCACCCTGGGCCGATCGTGGCCCATACGCACAATATGGCGTCCACAATTCTCACAGGTTGACTGAGCCTATTTTGTGGCATTCCTGATTAGTCACAATTTGTGAACGACTGACTCTTTCATTCTCATTTAGGTTGCAGCTTATATCATAGCTATTATTTTCTGCTATGTCTTGGCATGAGTAACATAATTAAGTAATCGTGAAATCGATTTCTACCCCCAATATGGCGCTTGTCTTTTTGACAGCACGTCGGTGCAGTTCTACAGTCCATGCTTTTTGGTTTTCACCATAGTTCAGGTGAAACCAGTTAAGATCCACATGCCTATATACAATCCCAGGCGTATTTGTCAGACGCCAGTGAATCGCGTTACCGGTGGACGCTTCATGAGGATCGAGGACGTGTCCCACCCGTTTTGCCAGGTAAGAGTACGTAGGATTAGGTAGAATAGGTGCTTCAACTTGGCTGCAATCCCGGGTGCTGACCAGTCACCCTAGTAACTTAAGTATTGTCCATCCTATCTTTGCAGTTACTATGAAGGTTCACGGACCTCCCCCGACTTGACCGTTTGAAGTTAAATTTAAAGCTCTGCATTTCTGCACCATCGCTGCTCACCTCTGTAATTCTGCACTATCGATGCCCGTCTCTGTAAGCATATAGTAACTCAGACTCCGCCATTGAGATTTAGTCTGATATACTAGTATGGATGTCTTACACCCTGTCACTCTCGTTGTATGCAGTAATCCAGGACTGTGCTGCACTTTGCACAGCTGACTGACCTTAATGTCGCCATCAGTTTTAAACGGCTCATTGCATCTTCACATCTTCGCTGTTTCTCCTCCAAGTAAGTACTGGGGAGATCCGCACTTCGCCTCTGATACTTAGTCAGACGCATCAGCAGGGATGTCCCATACTTTGTCCATCCTCCTTTTTTAACGTATGGCTGCATTGCCCTAATATTTCTACATATGTCGGGATTGTTGCTCATATATCCATTCTATCCTGTGTCCTATGACTAGTTGACAATGGGTACCTCCAATCTAGCTAGCAACCTATGTAGAATCTTGATGGATTCCTTCATATACTGGCTCATCCCTTTTTTTAATAAAGTTTTCCTTTTGTTTACAGGTTGGGCAATCTATGGATGCTAGTGACCTCTTGCATAGTACATGGTCTCCAAGACACCTCATCTATTTAAAACTATTGGCCCTATATTTCTGAAACCTCTGTATCTTTGAAACTCCTGTGGAGTACTTGGTATGTTTTAACTATAACTTTTTCTCTATATCTATTGTATTGTGACACAGGGTTTTCACTTGAGCCTTGTTTTGCACGGTATCTTTGGTCGTTCCTGATTTTCATCACAAATCTTCCTGATGCTTTTCTCTTCATTATAACCTTCGCACCTGATTTCCCTAGCACCCACTATTCGGGAATTATTTTGTGCTCTGGTGTTGGGCTTGTCCACAGCCAACTATTAAAGTTTAGAATATTATATTAAGAGTATACAGCATCAAATTGATCTCATTGTCCCCCACAGATGACTTACTCTCTTTCATTGAACTATGAGATTGAGCCCCTTTGTTTTACTGCACCAACTTGAATGACTCAAATTATTAAGGAAAGTTCCGCCTTTACAGAACTGTACCCGTTGCGCCCTGACGAAGGAACTGTGGACAAGGGGCCCAGTCCGAAACGCGAGTCGGCGCCTCTTTTTTGATGTTATGTTGCTAGTGTAATTTTGTGTAGTATTACTACTGTTTGTCTTATCAGCTTTATTGTGGTTTTGCTGTGTATGGTATGCTTGATGCTTGTGAGGATGTGTGGTGCTATTGGATGTTTGAATGAAATTCATACATAATTATTGTTTTGGGGCTCCTTTGTATATATGAAACATGTTAACACATGAATTGAACTTCAAGAATAAGAATTGGTTGATACCTGTGCATAATTAACATATTTTCTTTTCTATTTCATAATAAAAGATCATTTTGTTTATCAAATATTTTAGACTGGGACAATGTTGATACATATGAAATGAGGGATATGTTTACCTATGTATGATTGTGTTACCTAGGAGAGGTTCTGTTCTTGCTCTAGTTTATTCCCTGCTCTCCGCTCCTGGTATTCTCTAACTCAGGGACCCTCTTCTGTTTATTGAGAAGTGGAAAAAGAACCTTTGGCTAGCAGGCCTACGTCTTTGTCAGTACTTATTTTTGCATGGTTTTTGCAAAACTGTACTGTTGAGAAAGCTGCTGGGCCCCCATCAATCTAAAAACAAATTAGCTAATAGCAAATAAAGAAATACATCTCCATAGTCCAGTTTACGCTCTCCGGGAGCCAGGTCTACTTTCTTTTCTCGAATGACATCCGCAGGTACCGCTACCGCAGATACTTGACGACTCTGGAACAGACCTTTTGATAGAGCTCCACAAGCCGACTATACATGGGTAACCAGGTGTAAAAATCACTTAATTCGTTACTTTCAGAATGTAGAATTCCAATTTCAAGAAGTAATTACTGGATTATGAGTAGTTTAGCCTCAGAAGGAGCCCAGGTTCTGGGTGGTCCAGGCCTCGCCTGGCGATGCTCACCTATCACTGCATTGGAGATGGTGATTTTTAACCACATGCGATCCCGGATTTCTAGGCCAGAGTCCGGCAGCTGCATCACCTTCACGATAGTGGACATGTCGCTCTTCACCGACAGCGGGCTCTCCTCCATCTCTGAAAGAGAGAAAAGTGTAGACACCGATTACTGATGGGTGGACAAAGATGCCAAACCTTCCCATTCCCTCCTATTCTCGCCTCCATTTTATGCATCCCACCCTTCAATTTCTCACCACCTTCACCAATTACTGCAGTACAAACAATTGCAGGTACTTCATTAAGAATTAGTGTCAATATGTGGAGTAAGATAAGGGCTGAAATTAGTAATTTGAAATATACATTCCACTAGCCATACACATATACACAGACACAGACACACCTCGGGATAATTCAATTTTTTTCACCAATCACTTAAGTCCACTCTAAAAAACAAGACGGAACTCGCACACAATGCGGGAAGATGTTCACTGCTTTACGCAATATTGCTAGATTGCCCATCAGGTCACTGGCTAAGAAAGGCGGCTATGGATAAATTAGAGTCAGCTGCATGGATGACACCGTCTTTCTTTTTCTTACAACTCTTTTGATTTTGTTTACAGATGTAAAAAAACAATAGGACAACGATTAGCAAAGCAGTAATCACCGCACTGTCAGGGGCATAGCTTAGTCAGTCGGATTCAGGGGTGTGAATCTCAAATTTCCAAACTAAAAACCGCAGTGGGCTGCAGGCTGAATGGGTGAGATGGTCAAAGTTCAAGATGGACTGTTCCCATGATGAGCAGGGTCAATACTGATTTGCATTAGGTAGGCCTCTACCTTCTTGTGAAGAAGTGTGGCTTATTGGTTAGAGCGGCAGACCCTGATGTAGAGGTCTGGCCCGGGATCAGGGTTCAATTCCCACCTTGGCGGGTCTTGGGCTCAATTTCCTCGGACCTGATAATTCTCGCCTTGGTGCCTATTCTAATCATGGGTCCCACTCTGCAACTCTGGGCAATAGCTTGCTTAATCTCCACAACGGCCCCAACAGCGCTGGGATGCCTGGCTTCACCTTGGGGGTGCCCAGGAGTGGTCATTTCACAAGGAAAAGCCAGGAAGGGTTCCACAGCTGTATGCGTACAGCGCCAGGAAACCCCGATTGGGGTATAAGTGCGCTTTACAAGTACAAATTCATTTAATTTAATTTCTAGGGCTGATTGAAAGTTAGCAGCCAGGCCCTCCATTGTAATGGCAATGAAGTATCCTATCTGCCAAACACAAGGTCCAACTGCTCGAATTTTAGTCGGGCAGACTGCAAGTTTTAAATTGAAAGAGTAGAAGTTACTACATCAGTGTAAAACGTACTCTAAATGGCCCAATAGAGCAGGCATCATCGGAGGTAAGACATTCCACCATCCACCGTACTTAGAGTAGACGCTTGGATGGCTTTCTATTTAATGTCCCTCACTGCCAAGCATATTCTGGTGGTGAAGAACAGTAAAGAAATAAAAATTACCCTCACACTTTGGGAAAAAGCTCCTTGTGAGTTGGGTAATTAGTTGTTTTTTTATTTTTCAAAAACAGTCTCCAGCTATGGTAGTTTTTTTTGTAAAATTGAAAACTTCGGAAAAGTCAGATGGCCAGCCATGATATTTCACAGAACTGTCCATCAAAGTTTCCCGGGTCCTGCCAATGTACAGAGATGTTTGCAGGGCTGGTGGATATCTTCAATCCATCTGCCATATCCTAAATCAGGCCCTCTGACTAAAGTGGTCCAGTGAGCATAAATAATGGTTTGGAATGGTACCCTGAGGTATTACCTGTGGCTAGACTATTTGCAAGTATTCATCCCATTACCTTTGGGGTGTCGGATTGGCAGTAGTATTCCTGGAGACCTGAGACTGGCGCAGCTTCCCAGGCCTACCTCTGTCAATGTTTGTGTATGTATTCTAAAGAGTAGGACATTTACACCCATTCTATGAGCACTTCTTGGGGTGCATATTTGCTACTTTTTTGGTAAACCAGTCGTTATGTACATTCAAGTTACTAATCCAAGATAATGAACAAGTTTAAAACTGATGGCGAAATCAGGATGATGATAAAAACCAACACAGACATAGCAGACTCGACTCAGGACCCCCGGACCCAATTAACAAGCTAAGAATGCATTTATTGGGGGGTGGAAGAGGGGGGGGGGGTTGTCACACCCCAGACACTATCCTGAAGCTACGCCCCTGAACATTGTACATGAATCATTTTTCACATGCATTGATGGAAAAGTGCCAATTTACACACGAACGGTCAGTGTCATAAAAAAGCAGAATCAAATGCTACAGCCAAAGTATTCAGTCCATGGGTCCCAGGAATTAGAGTGTGTAGGCAAATCTTGCTACATACACTGAATTTTCTAATATAGTACATCTATTCATGCCATCTGTCACTCTGGCATGTTGGCACTGGGATATTTGGCTACATCTCTCTTGGCAATTAAGCAACAAGCCCAATCAATGTTCCTATATATCTAAGCTATCCCTCCTCCTCCTCCATCTTTCTCAATAGAATTAGTTTTGGTGACAGGGCTGGTGGTAGGTGTGTTACTTCTGTCAAGATCCAGTCGCCCAATATTTGGTATTAACAAACACAACCAAATCATTTGAAATAATGTCCGAATTTTCTGTTTGGCAACTGGATGAGTTTGAGTTTGTAAGAGATTGCTATGGTTCAAGATGCCATTTTAGCTTCCTGACTGTCATCCTCAGCCAGTGTTCCAACAACTGCCTCTCGGGCTGGTTTGAGTGCTGTAAAATTATTCTTCGGTTGCTTGTGTTCCGGTTCAGGGTGGACCTGACTTGGCAGTTCGCACTGGACTGTTCCTATTGGAGCAGGGTCAATACTGATTTGCATATAGCTGGGTCCAAACTGAGGTGGCATGGTGTTCAAACTAAAGATGGATTGGGATGCAGCCCGAGTGATTCTCAGAGTCTGAGATTAGTTCAAGCCTTTTATCCATCACTGTTTTCTATAATTTTTGTGTCGCCTTACGTGGGATGGGTATGCCCCGACTTGGGTCCAGTGCCCACTTTGTCACTGGAACCAAACTGTACCCGGCTGATGAGTTGATAGATAGGGCAAAACTGGTCCTGGCTTGCTTGTGTTCTGGTTCAGGGAGGACCTGTCTTGGCTGTTCGGGCTGGATTGTTCCTATTGGAGCAGGGTCAAAACTGATTAGGGCCTAATTTGAGGTGGCATGGTGTGCAAAATTAAATTTTATACTTCACTGTTTTTCATGTTTATTATGTCGCCCTAAGTGGGATGGGTATGCCCAGAAGTGGCTCCCTTGCGCACTGTGTCACTGGAAACAAGCTGCATCCGGCTGACGAGACTATAACTAGGGCAAAACCGGTCCTGGGTTGCTTGAGTTCGGGTTCAGGTAGGACCTGGCCTGGCAGACTGGATTTGACTGTACCTATTGGAGCTGGGTCAAAACTGATTTGCATATAGCTGGGTCCAAACTGAGGTGGCATGGTGTTCAAAATGATGATGGATTGGGATGCGACCCGCGTGATTACCATTGGCTGAGATTAATTCAAGCATTCCATCCATCACTGTTTTGTATACTTATTGTAACACTTTTCAGGCAACTGTTGATTTAGAGGTGAGGTATCGTAGACATGTGTTTCATGCCTTCAATGGGGATTAGCATGAACTCTGTCTCCAATAAGCTACAAAAAGGGTGGGGTCTCCCCTTCACCTTTGTCTGGGTGTTTAAGGCATGCCTCAACTGCAGGTATTTTTGTAAAACTGTGATGGATGAAGTTCAAATTCCTCAACTAATTCAAAGAAGTATTTCAGGCGAACTGTATTCCAAATGTCCCCCACCTTGGAGATGCCAATGGTGTCCCATCTCATGAGTCTATTGCGGTTACTGACCTGGATATATCCAGTTCTTGTGCCAGAGTGGTTTGTATGTCATTCCCCTTTCAGGTCCAGCCTATTTCAGTACCTTAGCTGTTGGAAAACCACCCTGATGGCTGGATGCAGATGGCTGCACACCTCTCCTTCATATAATGCACACAATATGACTGGATCCGTCAGCACCATCATTTCCGCCAATGTGGCTGCGTTGTCTCTCCTTCCGATATGCTGGTCATTCAAAGGCAAAGACTTTCTGGCAGACAGCAGATGCTACCTACGTTTCAGAAGCAATGGCCTATCTTGAAACCTCAGATCCACTTGTAGGCCAGTAGTGATGAGACTTTTTCAGAGGACACCCCCTTCGATATGCATAGAGCAATTATATGTTGTTGTTTATACCATCTTGGTGAGCCAATTACTTACAAGGTGCAAATAATGTGTAATATAAGGCGTAAATGCATGGTCCAGTGCCATTGTGCTATGTAAAAATACCAAGTATCTGGTCCTCCTGGCTCAACTCTGCCACAAAATGTCCTCTGTGTTCCAAGCACTACAGAAGCAATGTAGTTTGTACAGACTGTGTAATGTGTTTATTCCTATATGCAGATAAGTGAACTAATAATCGTGATATCCAACCCATTGTGTGATCCCACTGAACTTAAATGAAGGCATTTTTTGTTTAGAGCGTGAAGAGGAGTTAAAAGAGGGTGACATCCTCCAAACGAAGTAGAGTTGAGAGGTATGTGGTAGTGAAAAATGGTCGAAGAGAAGGATGTGGTCTCTTCTTAAAAAAGTATTATGATGCTCCAAAGCAATTAAAAAATAAAATGAATAAAACTCTGTATTATGTAGCTAGAACTAAAATAGACAAAAGATCTGTCTCAGGTCGAGTGCTGTCAATGCATGTTACCTGTGGTGGAGGTTCATTTCTGAAGAAGTGAAATGCGTCACTGTGATGCCGTACAGAACGTAAAGACAATCTATTGCAAGTATTGTATTGAATTGTATTGTAATTGCATTTATATAGCGCTTACTACCGCTGATGAGGCGTCAACGAACTTTTTCAGCGAGTAGCCAGAAACCATAAAGGATTAGTGTTGAATTAGTATAGTGAAAAATGAAAGTAATTTGAGTGGTGGATAGGTTAGTCAGTTATTTGGATTCAGAAGGATAGCGGAGGGATAGAAGAGGGAAAAAGGTTTGCATTTATATAGCGCTTGTTACCTCTGATAGAGTGTGGAAGGCTTTTTTGGCGAGCAGCATGCTACTCCGGAACCCATAAAGGATTAATAGAGCGACAAATATTAGAAGAAGTCTAATATATGTAAGAAAACATCTGACATTCCCTAAGCAATACGTAAATGCAAATTAGAAGTGCCCACTATCAAACGAACATATGATGCCAACATCATTAGAAAGGGTATCCAAGGTGCTGAATAGGGCTCATGTCAGGAAGTTAGGTTTACATATTGGGTTTAGCAGTAAAGAGGCTTGACAGACTTGTGGCATAACATCTAGTGCTGTGATGTAGACTTTCAAACAAGAAAGACCCATCTCTGCCTCCTCGATACAGGGCCACTCTTCCACCACATTCTGTGTTCCACTGAAAGATTGCTACACATCTCACCTCAAGAGAGGCTAAGGACTCAAGAAGCTCGGAGTCTGAACTATCCAAAGTCGGCACTGGTGAGCAGTGGGAGGAACTGACACTAGCAGGCAGTGCAACAAGTGGACACTGGCTAGCGGCATGATACAATAGCACTGTGTGGATGGCTACTGTTAGCCAATGAAAAACACACAAGGGATGCCAAGGGTCTGAATAGAACTCTAAATGTCTATACACTCAGCTAGTAGTGTGTAGAGAGGAAATCAGTGTGTTGTAAGAGAGACATGGTTGAAATGAAGAGAAAAGAAAAGTCTAGTATACCCATCAGCCTACCCATTGGCGGAATCTCGTCATCTGGGTTTTTTATATAGACTGGTACCATTTAGAGTTCTATTCAGACCCTTGGCATCCCTTGTGTGCATTTTACCAGTTAGATTGAGGGATAGGATGCTAACAGGTCTTTAAAAGGTTCCCCTTAGACCCCCCTCCATAGTTAGTTTTTCGTACTGTTAGCCAATGCCAGCTGCTGCGACTGGTGGACACTATGTAGAAACTCAAACACTGTGTACTGTGAAAGGCTGGTTCTGGTGGGCAGTGTCAGATGTGGGTAGTGATAGGTAGTATGAGAAAGATGCGCTAGCATGTAGTGTGAAGTTCACGCGGGTGGGCAGTGTGACTAGATGGCTCCAGCCATATGAGAAAGCCAGGGCGAAATTGTAATTATGTCGGAGTAACTGGTGCAATTTCGGAGTAACTGGTGCAATTTCGGTGATTTCTTGTTACTCTTCTGATACAAAATTACTGAAAAGTGTGCAATTACAGCTGCTCGTGTAATTATAGCACAAAGTCCGGCAGCAGGAGCACAGAAACAACAAACATAGTGAACGTGAGTGACTGCTGGCTGCTGCTGTTCGTGTTCTGTTGCGTTTATCACTAATTTCTTAGTTCAAAATGCATTCTCAGGTCCATTTTGCACTAAAAAAATAACCCTAAATGCTCGGTTACACACCTCCTGTAATGCTGCGTAGTCTTGCGTCATTTTGCTATTATTACACAACAGTACGTTGCTTGAGTTATAACCCACCTCCTAGTGAGAAACTGGCCCTGGTGGGCAGTATGCGACACTCACGAGGCTGTAGAGGGCATCGACAACCAGCGATGCCTTTAAGGGTCCTAGCTGGGTACAATCTTCATACACTTACTTAGTCCATGCGCCTCGAAAGTATTCAATTCACAGTGAGCACCAAAATCACTTTCAGGGTATACACATGATTTGCCCCTCCCCCACCGAGGTGTAGGTGTCATTACAGCTCTGGTCACACGGGATCCAGGCACACTTTCTCCCTACTGTCAGACACACCTTGTGCCTGTTAGCAGCCGTCACATGGACCAGGCCACGTCCAGCCTGTTCATTACCCGGGCCTGATAACAGGCAGAGAGAGCAGCAGATAAGGGGGCGGCTGCCTGCTGATGGAGAGCGCCTCCTGGTACCAGCTTCACCCCCATCATGAACACAGTTCGTGAACTGCCCATGAACCTGACAGTGCGACTACGTGAAAGCCTCTCTCCTGCGATAAGAAACAGGGAGTCTAATTAGAAAGGCGCAGGAATCCGAGGCTATCTCTGCGAGCGAGCTAATGGGGCCAGGCTCAGAGCTTTAATTGGGGTTTGAGGTAGTCTCTTAAACCGACTGTAAGTGTTTCATTAGGTAGTGCTGAACCTGAGGACTAGGGTGCTGCTGTAGCAGCCCCAAAATGTGCTTTTCACCTATGAATTAAAAAAGTGCATTACCCAAATATTTCTTTTACAACCAAAGTAGATATCACTGCATTGTTATTGCAGCAGGAAATTGGCCTGGTTTTATATGACTTCTTTTATAAAATGTCACTACTTCTCACGGCCATCAGCAACCTAAATGTGTGTGTGAAAAGGTCTGAGGGAAAACCCATCAGGCAAGCCAGTGAGTGGCCTCCTATCATGTGCCAGCCCTTGCATGCTGAACATCTAAGCTCAGACTTTTCATATATAGAGTGGTTTTTCTCCTCATTTTCTTAGGTTATGAAGTTCTACGCTGTTTGGGATTTTATGTGAAAAGTGGGACTTCCACAACCCTTCAAATCTCATACTCCTGATTTTGAAAATGTTGTACGCGAGAGTAATTTGATGAATTTTTCCCTTGCGAGTGTGGAGTCACTCAGGAGAACAAGCTAAGAAAGGTATCCACTAGCACACTAAACACTTGTGAGTTACCAGCACAGCACTGTTTACTAGAAATCACATGAAAAAGCAATCTGATTACAGCACTAACACTTGCAGGAAAAAAAACTACGCTGAAGCTTAGGTAAAGCGGAGTGAGAAACTGTGAAGTATGTGATTGCCAATAATTTATAGGTAGGTGAATCTTCACTTGTGTGATAAAAACTTCATCCACCTCTATCATACTTATAAAGGAAACCAAAACTACACCATCAAAATTTGCTTTGCTGTTGCCTTGAAAGCTCAGTGTATCATAAATTACATGGGCCTACTGGCACTTATGCCACTCAAGACATGCAATGCAAACCAGACACTGAAATTTGCCTACGAAATGTGATCACTGGAACAGAAGTGGCATGCATTCTCTTATTTTCATTGTTAAAATTCATTTTAATTACCCTGAATCAACCATAATGCCGGAGGAGTGTTAGACAAGTAAGGCACAACATACAACACGACATACAACATGACAAGTTTAAATTGGAAAATCAGGAATTGAAAGCGAGGGTGCCCTGGGAGAGGTACCGCCCACCCGGTCCTGGTCCGAACCACGGGCCGGCGCCCTCTCATAGCCTTAGCCTTTGGGCAGTGGGACACCGCTGGCCCTGAGCAGGGAGGTCCTGCCTGGAGACCGGGCCGCAGTGTGACTTACTTTCTGAATCGGGAATAGAGCTTGTTAGTGAGGAGCTGGTAGATGTCATGGTGCTCATGGAGGGGCTCATACCGTAACGGGGGAACGCGCCCGTCATGGCGGTGGTATGAGAGATCCAGGCTGCGGGGTCGATGGGCCGGACCGGCTCAGCTGGAACAGTCAAGAAACAGAAATAAAACAAAACCTGTTAGCATCATATGTCAGGTCAAAGGAAAATCAACAGTGAGGTCCTTGCCAATAGAGTGAGAAGACCTGAGCCACACATCTGGGTAAGCCTAATACATATGTGCACTGCTGAAACTGATCACATGACTAAACTATCTCTCTTGGTTGAAAATGTGAGTTATGACTACCTTAGCAGTGGAAAACAACCTTTACAACGCAGTCTTTACATCGCACTACCCTTACAACGCAGTCATTACATTGCAACATCCTTTACAATGCATGTCACTACAACGCAGGTATTACAACGCATACCATTACAATGCATGACACTACATTGCATGTCACTACAACGCAGGCATTACAACGCATAGTACCCCTACACTATCCAACATTTACCCTACTGTTGCACCCTCTGGAGTTAGAATAGTAATTGTAACCCCTACACTATCCAACACTTACCTTACTGTTGCACCCCCTGGAGTTAGAATAGCATTTTTTACCCCTATACTATCCAATACTTACTTTAAATGCAATGTAATGGTTTGCGTTGTAAAGGTAGTATGAGATGTGTTGGAATGTGTTGTAGTGGATGTTGCGATGTAAAACTGTGTTGTAAGTGCATGCGTTGTAAATGTATGCGTTGTAACGTCATACATTCCTTAGCAGCACAGTAAAAGTGTTAAATGCGCTAAAACTCATCTGTCAATGGCTCGCTGAATGTAGCACGCCCAGGAGAACTTCTTGTGAGATGACCTGGCCATAAAATAATTCACAGAACATGGTCCAGTGGGAATGTTGTCTAAATGATAATGCTATGGTGGCCAACTTGTGAGGGCAATCTAGCAGAAACATCTGGTAACCTGAGAGCTACTGACTGTCAACCTAAACTGCTCTCCCAAGGACACTCATTTAGAGCCTTTTAAGATGTGTAAAATAAAAACACACAATGTGTGGAAAGTTGTTTTCTGTGCATTGATCATGATTTTTATAATTGGAGAAAGTGATATTACCACCTCAAAACATGCAGTAATATGACATTTCTCAAACTCAAACCCATGCCCATTAGCAACAGTAAAAGCTGGTGATAATTTCACACCTTTAAATGTAGAGAAATATGTGGAAGCACAGCTTGTAAATGTGATCACCATTAACACAAACATTTGCTGGAATGCCACAATTACTGGTTTCAGTGTCGCAATTATTGGAATGGTGATATTACCACTAAATGACAACCTGTGTGTGCATTGAGTTCTTTGAAACCCTTTTGATTGGTCTGCTACTTTCCAGTCTTCCCTACTTACCCCGGGGTATCGTGAAATAGCTCCTCGGCGTGGGATCCCAGCACTTTGCAACCGTCAGGCTGATAGGCCTACAGATAAAAATAATTGAACCAGACAATGACTATTAAGGAATCAAATGCACTGAAGCTGCACTTGGCAATGCACTAAACAATGTGGCGGATGATAAGAATTCTCATTGCGGAGATTCCACCTGCGTGGTGACTCCTTCACGACTACGGGACATTCGCCACGAGTGCGGAGGCCCTTTGTGAATCAGGCCCACAGGGTCCACCAGTATCCCATTCCAAGTCATTCACTCTGAGTTTATTTGCAAAGAGGGGTTAGCTCAAACTCCCAATAATCTCCGGTTTTAATACCCTTTACTTGACTAATAATGAATTGTCTGCTAAGGTGGTAGAGTGCAGATTATTTAGAAACACAAAGACTTCTTCGCCGGCTGCCATTAGGCAAACTGCTTAGCGTGTCTGAGGGAAACATCACTTACAACGCATTTATTACAACGCACTACCATTACAACGCAACCATTACAACGCAAACCATTACAACGCATTGCGCTGGGGGGCGCTCTAGGATAGGGAATATATTTAATTTACTATCCAACACCTTCCCTACTATCCACGGGGACTGGAGTTGGAATAGTAAATTAAATAAATCACTATCCAGCGCTTAAAAGCACTATGCGTTGTAGTGGTATGCGATGTAAAAACCGCGTTGTAACAGCAGACGTTGTAATAGCCTGCGTTGTAATGACACCAATCCGTGTCTGAAGCTGCCATGAAGACACATTTTTCAGAAACACAGTAAATGGTCCTGTTTGGGTGAACACAAATGAAAACATGGAGAAACGCACATAGCTGTGCCATGCACCTCCTAAGGGAGGTCACTCTTTTCTTAACTATAAGACATGTTTACAGCAATTTAGCTAGCAAAGTGGGGTTGGAAGAAAAGGAAATATACAGGATGCATGACGCTTCCTCAAACCAAAGTGGTAGTGAACATCATGTACTATAATAAAATTAACCTATTGTCAAAATGACTGCTTGAGTTATAATTTCATGCGTTTGCCCCTCAGGTCAATGCAATGGTACATAGAGTGCCCTATAGCAAATGGTTTTTCAATGTATATTGTTGTTTGTAATATATTTGTAAAGCTAACAGTTTGAGCTTGGGCAAATCACAGTACCCTCCGTTTAGCCAAGTGTGCTCGGAAATTATTTTTGAACTCCTCATGCCTGGAATGTGCTCTCACATACAGCTTGAAGCCTAATTCTTGCATTGGCCATGAACAACCACCATAGACAAAGCTGACTAATCATGTTTTGTATCACAAGCTTCACTAACACACATATAACAGGTTTGGCATAGAAAACAGCAGTGCAAGCCCACAGTAAGGGCTGGGCAACCTGGATCAGCAATGCATGCCATTTTAACTTCAGCATGGGAAGATCGTGTAACTTCAGCCTACCTGCCCTACATGTCCTACTAGTGATATATTTTTCTGTGGCTGTATGTTGGAACCACACAGGCGTTAATCACATCTGCCTTAATAACACGGTCCGAACAACGAATGCTTCTTTACAACGTATTCCATTTGCACCCAACTCGTTACAATAACTTGCCTTAGGGGAAGCGCTGGAGTTGGAATGGCATCATTTACTATTCCAACTCCAGGCTCTGCAACAGTAGGGAAAGTGTTAGACTTAAAGTCCGAAATAAATCGAACAATGCGTTATCTTTAAGGCAAGTTCTTGTGACGACTTGCGTTGTAAGGGAATGTGTGGGAAACAGAGTTTACAATGCCGACAGAACTACGCAGTGCAGGCACTACAATGATGCTTCATTACCACATGTTCCATTACAACGCAAGTCGTTACTACAACTTGCTTTAGGGAACGCACTGTTGGATTTTAAATTCAACACCTTCCCTACTGTTGCACAGACTGGAGTTGGAATAGTAATATATACTATTTCAAAGTCCAGCTCTTCCCTAAGGCAAGTCATTGAAAAGACTTGCGTTGTAATGTAATGCGTGATAATGACGTGTTTGTTGTAATGCCCGCATTGTAAAGGAATGCGTTGTAATAGCATGCTTGAATATGTCATACATCCATATGTGTTGTAAAGACACATCGGTGGTTCGGACTGTGCTGTTAAGGCACAGCTTGTATTGAGCCGCTATGTAAAGGCTATTTCCTTCTGCACAGTTTGTCTACTTGTCGTTGTTAAACAGGCAGATTGATATACATTGAGGGACAGAGTTCTCTGGAAAATGTGAGACTTGTAATTTCTACTTTGATCTTGAATTCCTGAAAAAAAGCAAGATGTGGTAAACGTTTCTAATAAACCATAAACATTTCATTGTCTGTGAAGTCCCCTGAGAGGAATGATGGACACTGCTTCGGAAATAGTTCCCTGTCCACACACTAAGGACCCAAGGTGGTGCAACCTGTGAAGACAAAGTGACATGGGAGTGAGTAACAAGTCTTGAATTTAAGTGATGGTATTGTGCAGTGACCCCCAACCGTACCTAGCGCCTCACCTGGAATCTGCCTGTCCATTAAGCACCGCACAAGGTGCAAACCTTGCCTGTAACAAGCTCAGGCGACCCCTGCTCGTACTACTAGAATGACAGAGCTGTGCATGTTCTGGTATTCATTGTCCAATTGGAATGCGGTTTCTTCAGTGTATGGAATATTAGAACATTGGAATGTTGGGAGCTCCATTGCAGACAATGGAGTGCTCCCTGCTTCTACGGGTCAGTAAAGGCCTGCAGAGCAACATTCCAATGTTCTACAAAGGTTTCTTGAAGTTCGAGGGGATTTATATCCCCTCGAGCTCCGAGAACCCTTTGTTTAATTTGTTAGAACATTCTGCCCTCTAGTGGCTGAATGTTCTAATAGCCTTATAGCCCTCCGTAGCAGGGCTATACCGGCTATTAGAGTCCCGCTGTTTCGTTAAAGTCCCTCGCCTTCGGCTCGGGCCTTTAACGATTCAGCGGGCCTTTAATAGCCGGTATAGCCCGCTACAGCGGGCTATAAGGCTATAAGGTAGCCCTGGGTCTAGTTTGTTTGCATTTGATTTCTGACTAAACACAATGTGCTGAGGCAGTTTTCCAGTGTCGGTCGGAGTCAAGTACGAGATGTGGGTTGGCTACATCTCCGGTTCCCACCCCCACTCTGCATACATGACATGTAGGGTTTGCAGGTTGTCCCTCTTTACTATTGAACGGCGCAGCACTTACGCAGTGTGTACATGTGCGCAGAGTACTGGGGAGTTCTTAGTATAGGATTTTGATTGCACCATTAAGGGACGTAATTTGTGACACAGTCAAACACTACAAAATGGGGAATTACATTGATTATCCCCCCAAACGTTTCCACTGCATATTTATATGCAGAATTGCTGGAAACCTGCCTAAGATGCTTTTGTCCTTTTGTGTATGCTGGCAGAACAACATGCATGTCCCCATACAAGGGTTCCTCTAGTGGCATTTCCTTTTAAAAGGACAATGAACTCAAGGGAGGAGCTGGAGAGGAAGTTGGCAATCTTAATAGGAAGTCCAATTTTAAAGCATCATTGTACACAGACGAGTGTGTCCATAAGAGCTAGTCATGATTTTTAAGCAGAACTCTGTAATACAATGTTCAGCCTCGTTGCAGGGGGAAGGAGAAGGCTGCTGGAAACAGTGTTGCTATACCTGGGACCAATTTAGGAGTAAACCAGTATCCGTCAGCCTTCTAATGGCACAATTTTGGTGCTGAGTAAAGGCTTCAATTCAAAAATATTGTGGGTTGTTTCAAATGTCAAATTACAGCAGAAGCTACATTTACCCCTTCCCCCAAATTGCGAACATTAAGGCGTCTCTGCATCTGTTGTATTACTGTAGCTCTCTTTTTAAATTAGTAAAGTGGCGTAGCGTTTTAATTAATGACACTTTCGTTATACATTTATTTGAGGTTTAATTTTCGAAAATGATGCGGGGCTCTTTCACACCTTAAAATAGGGGAAACTCATCTAAGCCACATAATATATTTCACTTCTGCGCCTATCAGGAGGGCCTTCGATGCTTCAGGGCACTACCAATAGGTGACACCAATTCACCAAATAACAAGCACATGACAGAAAACCTCCTTTGTCGTAGAAGATTGGGAGGCCTCCAGCAAAAAAAAGCAATTTTGCCTGGAAAGCCTAACATCCTTTTAGCATTTTTGTCTGTAAACCCTATAAACATCTTATTGTGTCCTGCAGCAATAACATTCTCTCCCTTTGTCGTTATAAGACATGTGACAGGAAAGCATAGTTCTCAAAGGAGCTCCCACTCACCCAGTACCTGTTTGATATGTCTTAAAAATTATAAAGGGGGGCACCCTAATACCCATCAATGCGACAAGTAATTCCCCACCCTTCTTCAAGCGCCTTGAGACCCTCTGGGTATGTAGCGCGCTATATAAATCATTTGACTTTGACATGTGTGCTTCCTTTTACCGTATGTACGCTCTTCGGGAAATGTTCTTTCTTTCCGGGTATAATGTGGTTTCACTGTGTCTCTCATCCTGTACCCCAAAATATATGTTTGCCCTACCCGCAGTCTTGTCATAGGGCTTGCGCGTGGGACGTTGTGGGCCAACAGACAAGCGCACGAGAGAGAATGTGGCTCAGACAAGCCCACCAGGTCATCACTCGCATAATGAAGTTCTTTATACCGTTCTGAAACAATTTTTGTGCAGACCACTAGGTGGCAGAATTGTGCACAGCAAGTAAATCCTTAACAGATCTGAAGCGACAAAAAATTAATGTTACAGATAAGTAACGTACATTTTGGCATAGACTAACTTTACCGTCTTTACATATTCCTTTACCACGAAAGTCGTTTTAACGGCTTGCCTTAAGGAAAGGATGTTTTAATTGGTGTTGGACTTTACGTCCAGCCGACGGGTAAGTGATTAGGTCTCGCCTGTCGATGCGCATGCGCATCGAGCAAGCGAGACTATGGGGGCTTATCCACTCTTTATCCACTGCAAGGAATCGTGGCGATTCCTTGCAGTGCCCGTGACTTTTAAGCTCAATGCGCATGCGCATTGAGCTTAAAAGCGCGTGCACATCCGTCTTGTTTTACCCGCTCCGCCCCCTCCCCTTCCCGCCGTGTCGCATTTCTCCTCCCCCCTCCCCTCTCTTCCCTCCGTCTTCTTTGTTTATTTTACCCGCTCCGCCCCCTCCCCTTCCCGCCGTGTCGCATTTCTCCTCCCCCCTCCCCTCTCTTCCCTCCGTTCATCACACGCGCAGCAGGAAACAACAGTTTAACAACGACAGACCCAACCGTGGCGCGAGCACACACATACAGAACACTTTCAAGATGATTTAGTCTCCCGGATGAGTACCTAGCTGGCACGGTGCCTCCGCCTCCTAAGTGTAAGACAGTAATGCAAAAGGGAGGCTTGTCAAAACGCCACTGCCTAAAAAGACAACCTTAGAGACAAAAGCACTAAACGAATGCCGATCGCCCCGCGAGCCCGGCACACATCCATTGCTCTCCGTCTGCTGCCGGATCAATACTGCGACCTCATTTAAAAATAAACAGGGACGCTGCAAGTAGGTCGAGTTTACTTTTGATATAGGATTCACTGCGGGGAACAGGGAGCTCTGCTTGACCTCCTGCCTCGCGCATGCCACCCGGCAATATTTCTTCGCTATTCTCAGAAGGAAGCTTCATCTAAAGTGTGCTACCGGGCTGACTCTATTTATTGGTGTACAGGGGAAGCCTCGCTTTAATTACGATATATGCATGCCGGTGCATACTCGAGCTCTCGCAGCTGAGCATGATTAATGCTCCGACGCCTTGCGTCTTTTGTTCTTTCTCTCTTCCTTCATCCGCGCGCTCTTGCAGGTTGCACAGCTCTGTCCTCGTGAAGTTCCCAAACTCGCTAACCTCTGCGTACAGCATCCGCTACTTACAAGTATGTAGTGATGATGACAAGAGCAACTAATATACAAAGATGTTTATTTGCTATCTAAGCTGTGAAATTGTTTTTATTCAAACATACGTGATGACAAACTCAACAGGTGTTTCAAGTTCAAAGCAATCACGAGTCCCCGAACGTTCTGATTTTCGTTGGCTCAAAGTGCCATGTGCTTCAATTTAAGAGAGAAACTGAACCTCCTGTGAGCCATTGTTACAAAATGGCGCATTATTTAATACTCATAGGATGGGGTAGAACAGCTGCACGGAAGAACAGAGAAAGATGGATTCCCATTGCGCTTATTAATGTGAAAAGCCTCTAATTCATTGACAATGCAAACATTTATGTGTGCCATTGAGTTAAGCTATGTTATATTACTGTGTCCTAGGAATCAACTTCCTCTTAAGATAACCTAACACCACTATTTAGGTGTACGATACTCACCGACAAGAAAGAATGCATAAGACATCAGTGGGTTTTTCAGATCATTCAATAAACACATAGGGCATATGAATGGCTTCCGGAAATACACAAGGTACTAAACAATATGATATGGGTCCGTCCCTCACCTTCAACACCTCACCCTCACCCACACTCACCCTCACTCACCCTCAACGCCTCACCCTCACTCACCCTCAACACCTCACACTCACTCACCCTCACCCTCACTCACCCTCTACCCTCACTCACCCTCAATACCTCACCCTCACTCACCCTCACCCTCACTCACCCTCACCCTCACTCACCCTCACCCTCACTCACCCTCACTCTCACTCACCCTCAACCCCTCACCCTCACTCACCCTCAACCCCTCACTCACCCTCACCCACCCTCACCCTCACTCACCCTCACTCACCCTCAACCCCTCACCCTCACACAGTGCAATAGGTCTCGGAGCATTTGAGTTAGAGCTTTTAGAAATGTTTATGGCTTTTTTTTTTTAATTCTTTAGCATTGGCTACAGGAAACAAAAATGCTAAAGATTTACAAAAAAACCCATAAACAATTCTAAAAGCACTAACTCTAATGCTGCGAGACCTATTGCATTTCCAATGCTTGTTTTTTTCTTCCCTCCCATGCCCTCACCGCCCCCCGCCCCACTACTGATTCGCGGGACCAGCCGTGACTGTTGGGGGTTACTGCACAATACCCAGGGCTTAAAGTGGTATGAAAAACTAGGGGGCCTCTCAAAGGGGGCGTGGCCAATGTAATCAAGGGCGTGGCTTAACACACAAGCTAAAAATCTGTTCTTAGCATAGTTTGCTGCCCGACCTGTATTTTGCTGGTTCTGTCATTGCATCCAGATATAACATCATACCTACAACAAGTCAAGTCAGGATTATTGCCTTTGTCACTGGTTTTTAGTTGCAAAGAGAAATAAGCAGCAACTATGGCTTGTATTTTATAATATTGAAAAAGCTTCCACTTAAATCCCTGCTGACACCACGACAAAGTTGCTGCTCCCGAGTTTCAAAAAGAGAAGGGAATTCCAGAGAGAACATGACTCTCTTTAAAGGATTTCCCTTCCCCTACAACGCTTACCTGGCATGATGTCATGCCGTAACTTCTCCATTAGTGATAAGTGTGAGCAGTGTTGGCACGCGCACATCGATGTGCCTGCTGTCACTGCAGTCCGGAAAAAAACGGACCAGCTGTGCCAGGGCACAAAACAGAGCCCGATAGAGACCCGTTTCGAGGCCCAGCTCACCACCGGTGACACCCGGCCCACTGAAAGACCTGACAATGCCATCACCTAAACTCAAGACTTGTTACCCCCATGACTTTGTCTCCACAGGTTGCACCACCTTGGGTCCTTACTCTGTGGGCAGGGAACTATTTCCGAAGCAGTGTCCTTCATTCCTCTCTGGGGACTTCACAGATAATGAAATGTTTATGGGTTATTATAAACGTTTAATACGCCTTACTCCACCCCCCCCCCCCCCCCAAGAATTCAAGATCAAAATAGAAATGAAGTTACACATTTTCCAGAGAACTCTCTCCCTCAATGTTTATCAATCCGCCTCTTCAACCACATCGAGTATACAAGCTGATTGCAGGGTGTTCTGACACAATCCACGATTTTATCAGCAAGTGCTACACGCAGTTCAAATGAGTGACGTGTCACATTTAGCTTTAGGGGAATGTGTTCCGCTGGGAGGTGACATGGAATGGCTTAGTGAGAGCGCGTGGTATTTTTCAAGCACTCGGTGCAAACCGCATTGCTTCTTAACTTGGATAGAGACCGGGAAAAAAGAAAATTCATGAAGAGAACAAGTGAATATCAATTATAGGCTTCAAATACTTTCAACCATCTACTTAAGCCTATCTCTTCCTAAGTTAATGTACACAAAACCGAAGCACTTTCACGAATAAAGCCACAGGATACAATGCCATATTACTTTCTAGCATCCTTAGTAACACTCGCAAGCACAGGGATTAGACTATTCCTCCTCCCCTGTTGAACTGTTTATGAATTTTTCCTCATTCCCCACCGTCCAGTGGTTCAACTCACACTGCATTACTGAACTAGGTATCATTATCCAGCAGCCACGTAAAGCGCTTACCTTTGAAATGCTGTGACCCAGATAAATGATTGAGCTATGCTCTTTAATAATTAAGTTTATTGATTTTAATGCAAACAGCCACACAACAGCATGATGAAGTACATTTCGACCCAATGCACGGATTGTGTTATTCGAATCACATCACCTACAACACTGAGAAGTGTGTATGCATTTTCACCAGACCGCGCTATTAGTAGGATTTCACCCAATTTTTTCCACCTAGCGTAGCCAGTTGCCCAACTTCTTTTCGTATTTCCCCGGGCAGCCCTGTGCTACATAAACCTGCTTCACCTGTATCGCACACCAATCCAAGCCTCTGCGCCATTGTGACACTGTGGGGGGTGTGGGGTGATTCCATTTGGTGGCATGTGCCCAGGAACGTCTTGTCTGCCCAAGATCCTCCCAAGCCCGCCAAAACCCCCAGGAGAAATGCCAAGGGTGTGCGTGGGACCTCCCAGCCCAGTACCCTGGTGAGCTCTGCGGCTATCGTGGTCCAGTACCTACTTATTGCGGGTCATGCCCACACCATGTGATAAAAGTCTGCAGGGGTCATCGCACAGTGAGGGCAGTCAGGGATGGACGAAAGGCCAGCCCGGTGTAGTGAGTTATGCACTCTAAAGTGCAGGGCTGAGATGGTCACAGTGACTCTGGCACTGCATGCAAGACACTGTGCTTAAATTGTGTCGGTGTCTGCAGGTGGTGGGCCCCAGCACTCATTTTGGGGAACAAGACTTATTTTTTATCATCAGACTTTGCCGCAAGGCAGAGAAAGGCAGAACTGTAGAAAGAAGAAGGAAGAGAAAGATAGGAAAATAATTACAATGGTTGAAAGTAGAGATGAAGAAGAACCTGTAAGATTGAAATAAAGAGGCAGGAAGTGACGACGATGGAAGAGGCGTGAGGCGGAATCAGACCAGACAGACTTCATTTTTGGCAAACCCAACAATTGGCAGGGTCGTCGGCAGGGTCCTGAGAAAAGCTGGGGGCCTCTGCTTGTAAGTTTTTACAAATTAAGCATTGAAAGTGTGATGCTGTTTTTCACTTTTTCCTCTATCCTTGCCACAGCTTTTAGTGCTTTTGATGTGTTCAGACTGAAGGTGTCAGAAACTGACAACAAACTCACCCCGGCTTGGAGACGATTTCCCGTAAAACTCTGACCGCGTCGTCATTCGTCATGTTTTCAAAATTGACTTCATTCACCTGAAACAAAGGAATAAAAGTCAGGAGAGGAGGCGTGAATTTTCAAACCTGGATCATCTGAAGTGGATCCCTCGCTATAAAGCATGTGTCTATTTTTGGGGTTAGCCACAAAACAATTCATCAAACGAGATGACCATTAAGTGAGTTTTATCAAGGGAGTTACATTTTTATAGTTCATTTCCCTACTTCAAACTTTTCTCCAAGTTCTGCGCACTTCCACAAGCATCACTCGTAGTTGCTTTATATCACCTATACTGTTGTTTATGGCTTCCAGAGGAAGCCATTAGCGTGTAGCCAGCGGCGTAGTATGGATTGCCAGCACCCAGGGCAAAGAAAGTATCCTTCCACTTTCTTTTAAACATTTGCACCCTATTAAAGTTTTGAGCCCCATAAAATGCACCTAGGTATTTTGTGCCCGGGAAACCGCCCCTGTGCCCCCGCTACGCTTCTGCGTGTAGGAATCAGTAAATCTCTTCTGTGATGTCCCAACACTGGTTACCCAATGTTGTGACATCACTAGGGAAGCACTCGCTTCCCCTTTGTTCCCCCTGCCCCGCTCGGGTCTACAGAGACCTGAGCTTAGCAGTGGAATGGTAGCTGGTGGTTTCATTCACCTTCTGCCCCTTCCAGGTGCCTAGCAGACTGACAGCAACTCATCAGACATCGAGATTTCCAACCAATAAGACACTAGGTCTCTTTGCTTGGACTTTTGTATGGAATATGAAATGTTGTGCTACAAAGATTGAGATTTGTGAAACATGCCTACCCTCGTGGGCAGGCATGTTTTACAGGTGTGGGAGGCTTAAGAAAGTAACCACTTCTCAGCAAGGCTCATTCACTGACTCCCCTCACATCCTGTTGCGCTGAAATACTGCACAGTAGTGGGGCGGCTGGGACACAACTGAAGTTGTTTACTGCTTGTCATGCCCTTTCCAAATTTCCCACCTTTCATTCTACTTTGCATGATTTCATACAGCCTCAAGAGTTAAAGCTTGCTTCAATTAGACCATAAAATCACACACACAAGCACAGGCACACATTAATTATTACTATTGTTCAGCGTGGACACAATGACTCACGAGTGGAGAAGGGTCTTGGTGCCCCTCTATTCCCTGAACAGCACTTCGGGACAGTTTACTAGTGTGGAGTCCCGGACCGCCAGACTTGCGGAGGCGTGGCAGTCCAGCCACCACCGCTCCGACTGCCCTATTTCAACTAGGGCTGTCGGACCGCCATTGCTGCGTGGTTGCTGCCAGGGAAGCACCGTTCCCTGGAGGTGGGGCTGCAGTGTAGAGGCAGCAATATGCTTTACGGGACCACCGCCAAGCATATTACGAGTTTCCTCTTTGCCACTTTTTTTATGGCGGTTCCTCTGCCATAAAAACCGTGGTGGAGAAGAAACACCACCACGTGGCTCAGGGCCCCAGGGTGCATAACAATATGTGCCCCCCCCCCCTATGTACATGCACTACAGTTCCTGCATACCATGGACTTTACAGTCCATGTCGTGCAGAAACGTCTTCTGGCCTTCCCATTGCGGTGCCCATTTTCAGAGGCACCGCCATGGGACCGCCAAAAAAGCCAGCCAGACACGAGAAACACTTGTAATATGGTGGGTTGCCCGACCATGGGTTTGGCGGTGCAGGAGCAGGCCGGCGGATTGGCGGTCCGCTCCTGCACTGCCAAACTTATATTCAGACCCTAAGTAGCATATTGAGCTATGTTCATAAGGATTATGTTATGCTGTTCTGTTAGGTGTCTTTATTTTTTGAAACGGTGCCTATCAAACCAGGATGTAAGGGTTTATTACACTCATGGAGCAAGGTTCACTTTGAAGAGGTCCCCAGACTCTCAGCCGAGTCACGTGGTTTCCCAGTGTGAAGTAACTATGATATGCAATCTGTGAAATTATTTTTTTTTAAATTCTCATCTCAATTTTACTGTATTTTGGTATTAACATAGAATCTGACCTTTGCAAGGGTGTAATAAATGTATTCTCACAAGTGTTTCTAAATACAGTGTCGTGGTCCCAGAGGTACGCAGGTACCGCAGCATCCGCCAGATGTTTCTTTTGTAATTCTGCTGCTAAACCTGCCCTTTATAGATGCGTAGCGAGCATCCCAACAAAGAGGTGTGAAGGTGGGCCGCCCGACACTTAAACAAACACTGTGCTCCCTGATTTCCAGCCTGTTGCTTTGTGCTAAAGAAACACAGCTCCTTGAAAGCGCCGGATGAGAGGACGGGCCTTTTTATCTCGCCCTGGGGATGCGGATATGAAAGAAGCGCGCGCTGTTTGTTTAGCGCCCCCAGGTTCCAAAGATGAATGTGTTATGAGCGCCCCTGCCCACCTCCCCGCTTTCCATCAGTGACAGGTGATGTCCTCCAGACAATGAGCCGGAGCATCTCTCAGCACCTCTCCCGGTGGGTCGGCGGGGAAGCAGCACTTACAGCGGATATATCGCATCGCGCTGACAGTGCATCGGTGCTGTTACACCGTGCACGACAATACATCGCATGGCATCAGGACGCATGCAAGTGCATCGCATTTCCTCGTAGATCGTTAACCATTACATCGGAACTCGAAACATATGAGTACATCGTTAGAGTTTCTTTGGACTCGAAACATATGAAAATGCCGTAAGACATTTTGTTTATTTAAGGAGAGACTTTTGACACAGACACAGAATCGCATTTTGTTTGGGGCATTTCTTTACCGGGCGTTTGTTTATTTAAGAGACATGTGGTCTGACGGATATGTTGCTAGACTTTGGTGCTGTCAGTCAAGGTTCGAGCCTCCACTCATAGCAAGATGATATAGGAGCAGAATTGTGTTCCTAAAATTATGTACGAGCCGAATTGTGTTCATAAAATGGAAATTAAGTTTTTTTCTGTACATTGAACGGAATTGTGCGCATATGCGGAATTGTGTTCATAAAATGGAAATTGTCTTTATTAAAGTTCATTGAAGGTCAATAACATGGCAAGCAGATATGATACATTGGTTTCTTTGGGAAACAAAGAAATGCAACGCAATTGAGGTCATTTAATCTCTAAAGGAAGCCCTGCATAACACCTAGGAAATGAAGATGGCTAGTAGTTTTTCCTAACATACTTTAACTTCTGTGTTTCATGAAGCACGCAATCTAGTCCATGTACATTTTATGGATTATGAACGGCTATGAGGAGAAGCAAGTTTAGCGTAGCGATCAGTCTATACTCACTGTGATTTGATGGACTAAGCAGGGGAGTGGCTTCAGGATGGGTGTTTGGGGTGTTACACCCTCATAATAAATGTACTTTCAGGTAAATTGTTGGGTAAAGGGGCTGTCAGGTATGGTGAGGTGTCTTTGGGATTTCATAGGGAATTTTTTTACAAAAACGCAGACAAAAAAGCACACACACCCTCTTTGCTTTGAAAGTCTTTAAAAATGGTGGTTAGTTTGCTAAATATTGTGTTTTTTCTCACTTGCTAACTATCAATATGCATTCGTCTCCCTTTCAACTGCCCCTTTATCCCCTCGCATGTGTCCTGCTTGTCCTATTATGTATTTTGACATTATATGCCGGCGTGATAGCAGGAAAATCTGAAGCTTCCACCCCCTACACCCTTTGAATAAGGGCTGAGACATAAAGCATTGCGTAAGAGAAAAGCATTTGGTGTACTGTAGGGACAAGAGAACAATCAGAATTCTGATGAGCAATTGTGCATTCAACACTTTGAGGGACGGGGCGTATTAAAATATGTATGTACGCCAGTTGTGTGTTCTGACTGTAAGGCGCCGATGTATATTCAGAGCTGCGTGTATGAGTGTGTGGCGCGTACACTAAATGTTGTGCACAAGGGGGAGGTGGCTGACTGGTGCACATGGGAACGTGTTGATTCATATCGGTGTGTAATTCAGGTGTGCATTTAGAATTGTGTCTAGGGCGTGATGAGTGCATTCATAGATATGAGAGTCACGCAGGCAAAGCTGTGAGGGGCAAGTTAGCATCCAGAGCTCCGTGGGGTTGCATGTACTCAGGGTTGTGTGCAACAAATCTATGAGCGGAAGTATACAGAGCTGTGTAGCAACATATATGTGCGAGGCGTGTGAGAAACACACTTACAAGGTTGTGACAGGCATGTGTTTATTTGGAAGTCTAGAGGGATCACATGTCTACACAGACCTACAAGGGACGGGTCGATGTGTATTTTGATGACACAAAGGGGCACATTCAGAAAAGTGTGCATGTGGTACAGGCGTGCATTCACAGCTTTGAACATTGGCTTCATTACTAGTAGTGGGAAAAACAGTCATTCATCCTGACTTGTGTGGAGGAAATATGTATTCAGGCTGCTTTAAAAGCAGATGGGAATACCAAAAGCTATGCAAGGTAAGTGTGCATTCGACAGCTCTGTGAGATATGTATACATAAAAAAAAATGTGCAGGCTAAGTGTGGCAGTGCATTCAGCGAGGGTCAAGATTACAATCTAAATCCTGAGGAACTGGGTGCACTCAGAGCAGCGCGGGAAATTGCCGAGCAGCTGTGCCCCGGATAATGCACTTACAGAAAGGACACTTCTTTGGCAGTCATTTCAAGGGGCCACTTAAGCAGGCGGCAGGGATGACAGGTAAATAAATATTAGCAAAGGCTGTTCCTGCTGCGTGCACCATGCGGTCCTCCACTTGTCGAATGCGGGAGTTTCACAGTTGCATACAGGGTCTCACACGCTAACCTGGTGCTGCGGGCTAAACCATCGCGTTGTCATGTCGCGCGATGTAAAGTCGCGCGATGTGACATGCGATCCTATTGCATGGCCGCATTTGCGTTGCTACATCGTGCGATGCTAAAACGGCCGATGTGACTGCATTTGCGATGTATTGACGGCGATGTTAATTACTGCGATGTGATTCAGTACGATGGATTGTCATACAACCGGGTCGGCGGGGCCCCGGCCCTCCCTCCCTCGCCCAAATGACTGATATTTTTCGGATGAGTTCAGACAGTGATTTCAGAGTCAATCCCTCCATCCCTGCGGGGAGAACGGACCTGCAGCAGCATGTCCCCCGGTTCGATCCGGCCGTCCGCCGCCACCGCTCCGCCTTTCATGATGGAGCCGATGTAGATGCCTCCGTCCCCCCGGTCGTTGCTCTGCCCCACGATGCTGATGCCCAGGAAGTTGTACTTTTCTGCAGAAGACATAAAGAGGAGACAAACCATCGGACAGTAAGGCATATTGGATCACCAGCATCACACAAAGAGAATCTTTGGTTTCATTCTACCACAGATGCCTTCAGACCTCAAGGGTCTAGCTAACATGTTCTGACCCTCAATGCTTGTAGTATGCAAGGAAAAGCAACAATGTATGCACAAAGTATGTAACAGGGTGGGTCTGGCTCCAAGAACAACTGTTCAATCATTAAACAGATATTAAGAGCCTGGTTTAGTTTGGTGGACGAGTACTGCGACACAAAGTTGACGGATAGACAATCTTCCTTATTACGCACTAGTAATAAGGTAGACGGGATTTCCCATACTTTTGAGATGTAAATCTCATCCGCCTTATTACCAATGCATTAACATATAATGCACTTGTAGTGAAGAGGACAAGGTATCTGACACGTTTAAATGGATATTCCGTCCGTCTTATTACAAGTACATTAGGATATACTGCTCTCGTTATAAGGCGGACAGGATAGCCGTCACCTTTGTGATGGAGTTCCTTCCCACCAAACTCTAAATCAGGATTTAAACCATCTGAGGCGATGGAATTCTATGTTGGGTCGCGAGGGTCAGATATATGCCAGATGACAAGTCTATTGACACGTTTCAAACTTTATAGAATGGATTTAAGTGGAGATAATTTACATAATCAGTGGTTATCCTGGACAGCTATCCTCTTCCAGTGCGAGGACCACCACTGGCCACCTGAACCGAGGCCCTGAGAAGCATCTTTGCACATAGTACAGTATATAATATGGAAATGGAGGTTAAGGGAGATGAGTGACTATCGACTATAGTCAAGCATCTGTCTTGCTGGGATGTTTAACTCCCTCAAGCACTGAGGCATAACCCTTCTCATTTAGTGCAGTCAACTATCTTTCTATGCAGATGAACGACTAATGCTCCTCATACAGTACAGAAGCCAAACCAACCCTTTGCCAAGTATTGTGAAAAATCCTACTTATAAACTGTGATTACCCACTAACTCATGTTGAGTAAAATCCAGTGCGTATACAATACTAGCAGAATTCTGCCCAAGTCATACTGCTTCCTTATGTACTGGAGTTACTCTCAACCTATTCCGCACAGTCACACTTCTTCACTATCTATCACCGCCAATGCTACTAGGGGCCAGATGTGCTAAAATTAGGAATATTGATTTCCTAATGGTGATTTTCTGTGAATCACAATTAGGAAATTGTAATTCCTAACGTATGAAACGTATTGAGTTTCAATTAGCAATTCCTAGTGGATGACAAATTGGCCTACCTCATGAATATAAATGAGGTAAGTCGTAATTTGCTACCCATTAGGAATGACAACCAGAACAGGGAACAGGGATGGCGGCCTGCTAGGGACAGTAGACCATCATGTAAATGATTGCTTTTATATAAAGAAAACTTTATTTTATTTTAAATACAGCCAATTTTCCTTAAAGAAAAAGGGGACGCGTTTCAAAAGATAAAATGAAATGTTTATGTTTCATTTTTTAAAAATAGGCAGAGGTTCGTGGGCCAATACCCACTCCGAAAAATGTTTGTTTCAAAATTTACAAAGAGGAAGGGATCCCTTTAGGGTATTTTCCTGTTTGTGAATGGCTATCACCTCCTTTGAGGTTTCTGTTAAATATTAATGTTTTACAACTATAATTCGGTCCATTGTGATTCTGTATTTGGAAGGGACACCCTAACATGCCCTTTTCAAACACTGAAATGCTACGCACAAATTGGAATTGTAAATGATGCAAATTTGTGCTTTGTACATTTGAAAAAGCATTTTTTGTGGTCGGAAACGGTCTGATTCACAGAAATGATTTGAAAATATGGCCTCTCGTTCCCAGGCAGTGAAGCCAGAATTCTTCTGTAGGCAATGGATTTGCTTCTTTCCTATTCACGGATGTCACTCACTCCCCATTCAGTGAAACTAAACTCTACCATAGACATTATTGTCCTTTTATCTATGAAGCATGGTTATTGATATAATTCTCCATCATATTCACCAAGAATTCAGTATAAGGGACACATCGAAAAATATGGCTGTCGCTGCCCTTCTCCTCAATAAAGGCTCCCTATAGCTAATGAACAAGGTTTTGTATTTATCAACATGTATCTGTCTTAGAGAAATCTTTACTACAAGGGTTTCTTTTAATGTATAAATTATGTTTAAGCAGATCCTGATGATTCTCTTCTAAACTTTTAACGCAGATGGTACTAGTGGCCTGCTGCTTCTCACCCATATTCAGCGTGACAGTGATGATATTCAGGGACATGGTGGAGTCGGTAATACTGCTGAATGACGAGGACTGCAAGGAAGAGAAAAAAAATCAGTAATTTTAGAGTGCCATTACTTCTTTATCTAGGAAGGGAGACTAATTTAGTAAACACTATGCCTTCCTTTAAGAGTATCCTCACTTAAACCAACACTCATCATCCACCCGACTCTCCTGCAAAACAAAGAAAGTTCTGAGCACAAAAATACAAGTGCAGTTTCCTATAACAACAAGTACATGATCACACCAGATAAAGAGTAAAACAGTCAACCGAAGGAGATGCACATGTCCATATGAGGCATAGCTTAGTAGCCATTTTCTGACCTGCATATCTTTCAAGAGCAGTCTTCTCTCTGGCCACAAGATGGCAACAGGACCATTGAAAAGAAGGAGACAAATTGGAAGAATGGCAAATCCTAAATCCCTCGCCGCCTTTTGCGATGTTTAGCTTTCAGCTGTCTGGTTTTGAAAGACGTATTGTGTTGTGTACAATACCAGTACTTACAGTGGGCTTTGTTTCAGCACATTGTATACCACTGGTTGACTTTATTGTCAATCTCATTTGCGTACTTCTTATTCAATTTCTTTCCTTCCGTTGCTTATCCTTGCCCCTCCTTTAGAGCATAGTTAATTTACCATCATTTTGATTAGATGGTCATATTCTTCCTCTGCTCACATTCTGGGAACTACGTTTTCCATTCAGTATAAGCATTTCATGGGAGCACATGAGTATTCTTGCTACCACCTCCTTTATGCTGCTTCCCCATTTATACTCCATACCACTACGTACTATCTGTGATGCTTTTCCACCCACCCTCCCTATCCTTTGTGCCTTTTTTCCAAGCTGCCCCCCATTTCTCCACTGCCACTCCTTGCGTACTGCTGCCACTCGTCAGCAGGTTTACGCTTCTGCCCAGTCCCTACTCCCAAATTGCTGCCTAGACCCCCTGCAGGTTTTTATATTGCCCCTCCCCCCAAGATCCCCCATTGCACCCCGTCTCCATTATGTTCACTCCCTACCTTGCCATCCATTGCACCCCGTCTCCATTATGTTCACTCCCTACCTTGCCATCTCACTTTCCCTTCATGCTGGATGCACAATTGTATGCTTTTGTAATGCACTGGCATTGGCAAAATCAATATCGGAGATGGGCCTTGCAAAAATGCGACGTCAGGTCCATCTTGAGAATACAGAAAGAACAGAAAGCAATGCTTTATATACTTTCCTGACAACCACCACATTGTGTGGTCATGTTGCAGCATACAAAGTGGCAGCCATTTTGAAAATATACAAAAAAAATGTTCAAATTGCTTTTATACTATTCGCATGGCAATCGGCAAGGCTGGCGTTGCCAATGATGGCACATTCTAAAAGCATCGGGCATTTGCATACCCAATAGTGGATGCCAGAAACCAAAGAATTGGCAAAATGAGACCTATTGGTTTGCCAATGCTTGTTTCATCACAGTGACTAGGGCTTGCCAAGCAGAGGTGGACTAGCATGTCCTAGAGATTAGGAGGGTACATTGGAGGCTGCCATGTTGTCATTAGAACTGGGGAAGGTTCAATCCATTCACATATGAAATTTATCCTCACAATGCAACTCCAGCTAGCTATTGTAAACCCTCTCTTATGGACTAGTCCGCCTCTGAAGGGGGTGGGGCCTGGGGCTATCTTGCTTTTTGGAAGACAACTGTGTGAGGAGCTGCCTCCTTACCCGATCAATCTGGCGCATCCGCTGCTTCCGCCGCCTCTTCTTCTGTTTCCTGATCAGCCGGGAGGAGGTGCTCTGCTCCGTGGAGCCACTGAGTCTGTCGAGGAACAAAAAACACCAAGCATAAGAGGGGTGAGAATGTGTAAGGGAGGCTTCAAGCAGCAGAAATGGCGTTTTTGATACGAAATAGAGAACACAGGCGCGTAAACAAAATGACACGACTGCTACCATGTTAATACAACCTCTGCTTGCACTACTACCTTGAGGAAAAGTTAAAAACGAGTTAAAAAGGAAAACATTCTGAAAAGTTTTAACCGGTCTCATTGGAGGCAGCCGGTGAACACTTTACAGGGCGCCTGCGTAACATGGATACAGAGATATTGACAAAAGCAGAGACACAACAGGCACAGTAAGCTGATGTATCTGTCCCCGAAACACCAAACTACAGACATTGGACCTCAATATGAGTAGCACAGGAAATGGGCCGGTATTTTGTCGCCCCCTAGATTTACTGAAACTGGGAGTACCTGTAACTCTGGGAGCAGATACAAATAGTCTCTATTACAAGTTGAAACCATGAAACCAGAGGGCCTTGTAACTGTACCGCCTCGACTCACTCCTGTGCATTATGGCTGCATTTCCCAGCTGAAATATGTGGGTTAAATTCCACAGTGTTTCAGTGGCTCTCCTGAGTCCTCCTTCAGTTACTGGCCCCAACACAATTAATTAGCCCCTCCTATTGAGGGTCTTGGTCGCCATGTCACTCTTTACTTTTGCTAGAAGCACGTTTCAAGCATTTACCATTCTTTTTCGAAAACATCTCACTTAATTGTGTAACTCGTGAGACTGCTCTGTGTGCCTTTGATGCAAGGTCACCACTGACAAGTTTTTTTTTTTTTTTAGTTCAGTAATTTTTTTATTGTAAAAAAAAAGATATTTACATGGAGCATAACATTTACATGTTATGCTCCATAACCTGAAGTCTATGATCACTGCTCAGAAGTAATCTCTCTCCCACATTCTCCCTCTCTTATCTCTTTCTCTCTCTCAGCATCTCAGAGTCCTAATCTCATTCTCTGAAAACTTCAAAGATGCTATATCTCCCCCTCAGCACACCAGAGAGGCGATCTCACCCTCTGAGCACTTCAGAGATGTAATCTCCCTCTCAGCCCCCCAGAGAAGTGATCTCTCGCTCCTTAGCTTAGACATTTATTTATTTATGCGTTTTTATATAGCGCGGACTTTACCCGAAGGTGTCAGAGCGCTTCACAATAGGAACAGTACTGGTACATGAGGAGAAGATTACAAGTGAACAAATTACAAAAGCAAACGTTAAGTTACATGAGGCAAAAGTGACAATTGTGAGCAAACAAAATACAAGAGGTAGCAAAAGGTACATTACTAGGTCCCTGTGAACCCGGTATGCTATCTAAAAGCCAAAACTATTAGTTACGTTTTGTGCCATTAAAGTAAAAGAGTCTTAATTGGAGTTAGTGAGCAATAAAGAAAGTGCATATATTTTCATAATTTACATCTGGGGCCAACTTCTTCAATTGCACCAATGTCCTGCAATTTCGCAGTGGCGTTTTCGCCGATGATGAGTGAAAAATTGACTTGTGCACTGACTTAAAAATGCAAAGTTTTTAGGGCTTCTGTTACTATTCCTAATCCCGACATGGAAAGTGGCACTGGCGGTACCGATTTTTAAAGAAGGCAAAAAAAAATTGCCTAGTTCCTATTGACCAATTTCTCTCTTGGCTAGCTCATGTAAGATCCTAAGTAGGGTTATTGCATCTAAAATGGAGGTCTGGATAGAAGAGAAGCAACTATTTTTTCTAGGGCTCAATATGGGATTTGAAAAGGTGACAGAACTATTGATCAACGCCTAAACCTGCATCTCATTCTGGGGGGATGTCAGTGCGAAGCGGGGGAGGGGGGACGGGGGGGTCTGTTCACATATCATTTATGGACCTCTGGAGTGCATTTGATATGGTAAACCGTTCTATCCTGTGTTATGGTATGGACAAACTAGGGTTTGAAGAGCCACTGACAAATTTGTTGTATATGATGTACTCTGACACTTTTGTGAAAATTCGGTATGGGATAAATGAAGCGCTCTCTATATAAACTAGGTCCAGGATGGGTGTGCGGCAACGCTGCGTGTTGGCTCCTTTGTTGTTTTTTATTGTATATAAGTGGTTTGGAAGAAACGTTGCACTGTGTAGGGAAATACACACCCAAAATGAAAGAAACATTAATTCCAGTGCTGCTATATGCGGATGATGCTGTGCTCATTGCGCGAATGGCTATGGGGCTGCAAACCCCTCTTAGACGGGTTTAAACATTTCATGGATACCTTAGGACTGAAAACAAATCTAGGTAAATCTTTTGTCATGCTAGATGGCCCTATAAGAACAAAAACTATGAATTTCCAACTGGGTGAGATAGCTAAAGTTGAAAATGTTTCCTATTTAGGAATTGAGTTTGATTCCAAGATGAGTTGGGACTTTCTATACAGATCACGTTCCCTTAACTTCCAAAGATCAATTGGTCTTTGCAAGAAAGTTTAGGCAAAAACCGGTGAAGGAACTCTCTGCAATTGATAATGCCAAGTGTGTTGCTGTAGCTACGTATGAAACAGGAGTGTGGGGTTATAAAAAAGGAGATTCCCATCAAGATAATAGAAAATACGTTTCAATGTAGTTTGTGGGCATTCTAATCATTCAATCAATCAATCAATGTTTTGTAAAGCACAACTACTCACCCGTAAGGGTCTTAAGGCACTGGCCTTGAGAACTTCTCTACAGACCCTCTCTACGCCATTTAGAACTCAGAGCAAACTATATAGAGGGCAGAATTAAAATTACTACTTTGGCTGAGAGTTTGGTTGATCCTGGAAGCTCCCCTTACAAGGGAGATTATACAAGACTGTATCTGTTTGGATAATACCGGGTCCATCCCGTGGCGGAATTATGTCAAACCTGTTTTTATGAATTTGGGAACTGAAGGGTATTTTGTAAACCAGAAACTAATACAAGGGGTGGTAAACCATTAGTTAAAGAGTTGTTGCATAAGTGGAGAATAGAAGGTTGCCAGAGGGAGTTTTTATCAATCCCAGATAGTGCTAACCAATGTGTCTATTAACCCTTCACGAAGCCTGGAGTTTTACCTCACTCTAGTTTCACAATGAGAGGCCTAGATTTTATCTCATCAGGTTTCGATTTAATTTAATTAATTTTCTTGTAGCCTATCCTTCCCAGGGTACCTAGTTTGTTAGCCTCCCTAACTGTCCCTGTGATTCTGTCTCAAAGCCAAGCGCACTGCACGTTATGTTGTGTTGTAGCACGTATTCTTCGCACAGGAGGAGTTTCTTGGTTCCTGTTCTTTGTGCAACAAATTGTAGTCAGCACACGACAGCTTGAATAGATTACAAACGTTGGATACCCCAAGAATTGCCGTGCCGTGTTTAATTTTTATTAAAAGTGCACTTGCCATAAGGAAAAGGCTTGGCCATATAATGAGCATTAAATGCTGGGGTGGGTTCAACTGAGATATTTTGTGATTTGATATTAGTACACTTTTTATGAGCTTTTAAAAATGTTGTGTTGTATTTTTTAACTGTGCTTTTATAGCAGAATAAAGTGTTCCTGATCATGAAATGCAAACCTGGCGCAACTTCAAAACTGGTGCAGAATCGCTCAACATCAGAGTAAAAATGTCCAGCAACAGTGCAAACCAGCCTGCTGTTGGCACATCTGTTTACTGATGTGGCTCTTGTTATTGTGAAGTGTTCACAACCCCGCTTTGCAGTGATTCACAGCACTTTTTAAACATGATTGACCACACATGAGAAGGTATTATCTGCATTTATTTTGCTAGGAAGGCAGACCTTGAAACAGGAAACTTAATCTCAGTGCACTGCTACTTAAGCAAGGAGCATGAAAATGCCAAAATGATATTGTTACTGTCAGACTGGGGACTTGAAACCGAGCTCTCCTGAATGTAAACACCAGAGACTTTGAAACTAGCCCTCTAGCTTCACTCCCTATCTGGGGGTCGAGAGCATATCAGTGGGGGTGAACCAACTGGTGAGATCTTGGTACCTACCACCTGAAAATAACGTGTCCCATGCTTGGGAAGGCTGAATTAGCCTTTTACAGTTCATCAAAAGGATTCCTGCGTGTGATATGGGTTCCGGAGTAGCGCGCTACTCGCCGAAAAAGCGCTTCGACACCTCGTCAGGGGTAGTAAGCGTTATATAAATGCAATTACAGTACAATACAATATGAACATTATCAATAACGCCACCCAGGCTGCGTGGGAAGCAAGTGGAGGACTATACTAGAAGATGTACATCCTACCCGGAGGTATGAGTCTCCCCGCCCCTATAAGTGAGGCGATGGAGGTAGCTGGTAATTATCAGGCCATGCGCCAGTCCAGAGGTGGTGGCAACACCCTCCTGTTCATTAATCAATTCTGCTAATGGACCAGCCTTGTACCCAGTGGCACTAAGTGGGCTACTAGACAGCCCATAACAGTGGCCCTGCCCTCGGGCCTGGCAGCATGTGCCCCCCCCCCCCCCCTACTTAAAAGGAACAAAAGCTGAGCTCAGGACAGAGCTAAACAAACACCATCCTTCATACTTCAGAAACTAAAGATAGGGGAGTGCTGTGCCCCAGATCCGGGGGGGGGGGGGGGGGGGGGGGCGTTCAGCAGCCCCAGGCGCTAATCTCTGTTTTGGGAAGCCTGGCTGGTAATGCATCTTAACACCGGCCTTGGGGTGCGGGGGTGACACCTCCAGCCTGGGGCAGAAGAGGGTGTCTGGGCAGGGCTTCCAGGCCTTCAGCTGCAGAGCTACCATAAACAGAGGCAGTGAGTATTTTAAGCCGTAAAGCCACCCTCTTCTCTTCTCTGTCACTACACCTTCATTCAGGAGGATAAGGGGGTTAGATGGTTAAATGCCACTTGGTGAAAAAAATCAATCCCGAAAAACACATGCTGAATGTTCCATAAAAAATAAAAATACAACTTGTTTCTTGAGCTAACTCTGTCAAAGAGGATGCATTTTATGAATGATTTACGAGCTAGGCAAAGTTGTGTTCCTGTGGCATTCCTGTTCGACAAGCGCAGACGTTTGCTATTTTTTTTTACTTTGTTGTAAAACCAAATTCACTCCCGCCCCACCCCGTCCGTGCTTGAGACACCGAAGCGGCACTCTGTCGTGCACGACGAGCCTGGTGTCACGTCATAGTAGTTAATAACCAATCCAAAGTGTCTGTAGCTCGGACAAGCCCATCAAAGCGCTTTATGTACTAATGCACACGTCCCCCAACTGGGCATATGATTGCGGTCGGAGCTCCATCCCCCACTGCACTGAATTGCTAAGGGGAGCTTAGTCAGAAAGCAAGAGAAGGGAGTGTAAATGAAAAAATATCACACCTATTATTCAAAAATACATTCTAACGTTCCATGTTAAAAAGAAGCATTGCAGGGTTGCAAACAGGTTAACATCTCAATTCACCGGCCAGCCCAACCCTGCTGCACAGCTAAACAATGAGATGATATATTCGTAGATGACCGTCAGACAATCAATCACGGGGTCATGGACACAGATTTAGACTTGAAGCTCCACGTGAGCCTTGGTCCTGATGCTAGGATGCAGACACAGAGACACAAAGATAACTGCCTATATTGTTTGGTCTCATAGCACGGAAAGTGATTAACACGCACCGCACCACAGGGAAAAATGGAAACCTAAATGTCTGTTTTTTGCATTTCTCTCAAAGAAAGATAAAAAGATATTTACTTTTTTCCCAAAAGAATAGCAAACTGTCAGACCAGTGTGGGAGTTTGGAATCGTGACCTGACTTTTAAGGTAGGATATTTATTCGAAAGATTATTTAAGGTTTAGTGTTATATACCTTGGAAGCAGACATTCACATTTCCAGTGACCCCCCCTTAAAAATGTAATAAAATGGGTGTGGCCCCTCGGCTGGTGAATTGGGGACCTTTCTTTCATTTCACAGAACAGAAGTGCCACATCCGCTGATAGATCATAGCACTTGAGGAATCAGAAATTGGCAGCTGTGTTTGAAAGTCTATTCAAGCTCTTTGAAAGGCATCTCAATCAAGCAGGCTGTCTGTTTTATAGAGGGGCGTGGAAAGAAATGTGAGACACCTTTTGATTCAGGAAAGTGTAAAAACTTAAGCTAGGTAGATCCAGTCGGTTCTTTCTTGAAGTCAGGAATATTATGAATGGGATTGGAGGATCCCACTAGCTGCACCTGCTGGAGAATCTGTTTCATGACCTCGGATGTCGACAAGAGTTTCGTTTTACTGTCTTCATTCGGCAACCCAGGAATGACAATAATGAAGGTTTGTCTACTGCAAATTCCCCATTAGCTGAGTTACATATGTGAATCTTGGTGCTTTTATACTTTCTATGTTGAGAAAACAATGGCATAAATCTTGAGCTTATAAGATGCTTGTTGACTATTGACCAGAACCAGATATTATAAAATGGAAAGAACAAAAGTTGGCAAAAAGTGAGGTCGGTGACCTTTGGTGAGGCCTAGGTAGAGAACCACAAGCCAGGAAATGTGACAACGCACTCTGAAGCCGGACTAAAGAAATTTGCGACCTTCTACAACCAAGGGTCACCACACTACACAAGGCACTCTGGAAGCACCAGGTGCCAGTGGTAAGACCACGGAAGGATGCACTCACCCCTGCTCCATGGGGAGGAGAGGCAATGGACCCATTGGAGGCCTCCCACTTGGATGCTCCTGTTTGTCTGCCAGTATGATGAACAAGTGACCATGGTGAGCTGGCACTTCTGTGCAGTCAATGGCTATCGATAGCCGAGGTGAAGACTGCCACTAGGTACACACATCATAATGCAAATGGCTGGAAAATTCAGCCCTGCTTGACGTCATTTCCCATTCAGTGCTCTGTAGTCCCTATTGCCCTACAAGGATTTCAGTGAATAAATAGGTAACTTGGCCCTTGCCCATTAGACTAAAAGACTGCTGTGCATTTTTCTTTATTTAGGTAGATGCCTTGAGCATGGTGGTAAAACCTTACACATTGTAAGCAATTTTCAGGTATTCTACCTCAGAATTCCGCAGACTTTAGGACACAAAGCTCTGAAGAGGGTTTTGCTACCTTTATAGCTTCTTGTGTTAAGGAGAGTCTTTGACGATTGAGAATAGGGATGGCTCTGGAGTGGCACCTATCTAGAGACCGGTTCTGTCAGATGATAGAGAGAGGCAGTAGCGCTAGGGCATCACTGTGAAAGTCAGCTGGTAAGATAGCTCAGTGAGATACTGCACCTTGTGCAGAGAGCTGCATGCTGCCACAAGTTTTAATGTGGCAAGAAGGAGAATCTGTGCGCTACTAAGGATGATAAAACGAGCATGAGTAAGTTGTGAAATGACACATTCTATCCGTGTCTTAAGATTCTGCTAAGATAACATTATATAAAGGAGATCTCTTGGACACAATTTAGCATAAAAAAACATTGCATTATACAAATATTGCAGCAAAAATGTTGTGGTACTAAATATAGAGTTTACAGACATATGTAAACTACAAAAATACATACACTATATAAATAATGTAAATAAGCAATCTACACAGAAATTAAATAACGTTTATTAAAATAAATTAAATGAAGGAACAGTTAAATAATTTACACAATTATTAATTTAACTAGCCAATTAAATTTTACAAATTGCAAAACATGTTTAACCCCTTGTGTGCTCGTGACGGAACCGTTCCGTCACGAGCCTCAGGTGGGCTGTGCTGGTGACGGAACGGTTCCGTCACGGCCCGCTCGCCGCACCTGCGTGGCGCGAATTCCGCGCCTGCGCTGGACGCTCTATTAGGCGGGCGGGCCGTGACGGAACCGTTCCGTCACAAGCACAGCCCACCCGAGGCTCGTGACGGAGCGGTTCCGTCACGAGCACGGGAGCGCAGTGCCACCCCCCCTCCCCCTTAGCACTACGGCGGAATAGCCGCCGCAGTGAAGGGGTTAAAAAAAATAAAATATATATTTAAATATCATGCCAGACTACCACCCTACTAAACAATCAACCCCCGCCAATAATGTAAAAAACAAAAAATAAGCTCAAAATCAACATTTCTAAAATATTTGCAAAAAGATAAAGCCCCTGAAACATAACAAACAAATAAAATTAACATAATTAATTACAAAATCATAAACCATCACAAAATCAATATTAAATACTATTTTACAAAAATATTACTTAAAAAAAGATATTCTTATCTGTGATATTCTGTACCATGATATTCTTATAACCACAATACTTTATTCACAAAATTTGTTTTTCGCAATATTTTTGAGATGATCGTAATATTGTGCACCTAAAGGGGCCATCCGGGCCATCAGTATTTCAATTTTAACCATAAATATCAAAACAACAGCACAGCCCCTGCACTTATACAGTATTAGTCCATTCTTGGTAATGTTGGTTTCTTTAGAAATGGTTGGTAACATGCATCAGCACTTTCAGAATAACATTTCGAGAATAACAGGCCTTCCAAATGACGTGACAAAGTTCAAAAGGACGTTCTGGTGTGGAGTATCAATTTATTGTTCCTTAAATTGGGCCAACACGTGTTTCATCGCAGGGAACACACTGCGAATCTTCAGGGCTGGATAGAAAACATAAGAAGTGCATTGTTGTGCGCCTAATTACTCTGGTTACCTAAAAAACCTCCTAGCTGTATACTGTTTAACCATAAATATGTTAAGATGCAAATTGGGATCTGAAAATCTAGGGTAACAACCCAAAGTAACAAAACACTGAAGACCACGGAAATTACTCAAATATGTGGTAATCCGACAAAGGTCTAACATGCTCTAGTTATTTGAAATACTGCTTCATTAAACATTACATTACACATTACTTACAGGCACATGGATATGCGGTTTTTAGGTTTCGCTGGGGAACGGAGCCGTTAGGCTCCGCCTCCAGAGAAATCTTATGTTTCTTAGTGTGTACTCTTAGTCCCTCCCTCTGTTTCATTGGCTAGCTCCATAAATGGAGGCTAGCCATTGGAACAGAGAGGCGTCCGTCATGGCCGGAGGAGACACGGGGGCGTTCCCGAGATTCTTTGGCTTTTGCCGACGTCACGCGACGCCGGGAACGCCCCCGAATCCATCGACACGTTTTTGGTGCAGACTGAAGGTTTGCGAGCCTTCCCCGAGCAGAGCGCACTAAAATAACCTGTGTGCAGCTTCACCACCGCAACCCGGGATCAGTAAACCCCCGACGAAGGGCCCCGTACCTTGCTGGTACCAACGCGACCGAAAACGAGCCCGCTGCTCTCCGATTGGACGGGAGAGCCGAGCCCCCTCACCAAACGCCGCGACGGGATTGGCCCGTGCGGCGCAGCGTCACCACTGTTGCCGTGTGGTGATTGGATTCCGGGGTTTGCAGTAATTACCGAACCCGTTGGTCGTTCACAACAAGATTTTCACGAGGTATAAACCTGTTGGAATTAGTGCAGGAAGAAAAATCTAATATTCCGAATTTCCGACTCAGAACCGGGTAAAAAGCATTGCCACTGTATAGTCCATTCCGATATGCAATGCAGTAACTCCGCACTTTGTAAAATAACAATCCCCAGCACGGTATGAGTAATTCCGGGTGCCTTACATAGTATGACATCACTATCCCACGGGTAGAAGATAGCTAGTGGCCTGTCCAACGCGACCGAAAACGAGCCTGCTGCTCTCCGATTGGACGGGAGAGCCGAGCCCCCTCACCAAACGCCGCGACGGGATTGGCCCGTGCGGCGCAGCGTCACCACTGTTGCCGTGTGGTGATTGGCTAGGGCGAGGAGCGTCATCGCAGGCTTGTTGAAGTTTACTTGTAGAAGGATTCAGTTTGAGGTTTGCGTCGCCGAGACAAACGCAATGCTTTTTTTTCTCACTAGAACTTGTTGAACAGCGCGCATTCACGCGGTCGCCAGAGCCTAAACCAGAGAGCTTTGCCGTCGCTCACATCAAGGACAAAACACTCGCTCGCCATCTCCCTCCTGCACAGAGACGCCGAGTCAGGATTCCGGGGTTTGCAGTAATTACCGAACCCGTTGGTCGTTCACAACAAGATTTTCACGAGGTATAAACCTGTTGGAATTAGTGCAGGAAAAAAAATCTAATATTCCGAATTTCCGACTCAGAACCGGGTAAAAAGCATTGCCACTGTATAGTCCATTCCGATATGCAATGCAGTAACTCCGCACTTTGTAAAATAACAATCCCCACCACGGTATGAGTAATTCCGGGTGCCTTACATAGTATGACATCACTATCCCACGGGTAGAAGATAGCTAGTGGCCTGTCCTCCACCGTCGTACTAGCTGTAGAAATGCGAACCACGGTGCTTTGGGCAGTATCCCACTAAGCATTTGCAAACATATAAACTTCCGGTCTTTGGTATGATAATGGTGCTGCGCTCAGCAGTTTTCGCCCTGATGGATACATGTTGTGTTGTTTAGTTGCCCACTCACTCCTCCAGACGTTGATTGTGAGCTACAGAAAATGTAACCAGAAAAGAAATGAAGGCTCTGCTGTGTATTAGTCTCCGAGGCGGGATGGAAATGTTCCTGATGAGGCCCATTAAGCGGAAACCGCGGCGCGCAGCCAGTAATGAGGTGAGAATTTTCACAGCGTCTAAATCCGCAGTAAAAGAATTCACACAGCAGTTGGAGAGCACCCCAAACATATCAAACAACTCCTTTCTCATTCTGCCTGCTTTCTAATTACTAAAGCGTTTGAAAGTTCCATTGAAATGATCTTATTACAAGCTTGCTAGCATCTGAATAGATGAACGTGGTATTGTCCCAAGTCCCTATTTTAAATGGATGAACTGGATTAAATGACCTGTAGAGACCGTGGCCGGTGTGTGTGACTGCTCGAGACTGCGAGGGGCTCCTTGAATCACCTGCGGGTGAGGCTGGCCACAGAACTGCAAGACTCAGACCCTCCGAGCAAGAAATTACCCCCCCCCCCCCAACCAAAACAGTTGCATCTTCCAGGAGCCCATGAGCACAAACAAGGCCGCGGTCCTGGAACCTGGTGCTGACGCCTGCCACAAGCGCCCTGTCACCGGCCTGAGGGGCGGCCTATCCTGTCTGCAGACACTGGCTCTAGAGAGGCGGCCAGCTGAAGCTGCAAGGACTCAGAATACCTAAAAACGTGCACGGTTTAAAGGCCAGTCTCCCGTTTACATCAATGCCACGGAAAGATCGGAGACTCGGGTAGCTATCAACGTATTGGTCACACCCCAAGGTCTTGATGAAAAAAACTAGCTGTAAAGTGTTGTCCCCTTTTTGATGATTGATTTATGAATAATGACAAAGTTTAATTTTTAGGCAATTCATCCGTTGTGTTGAGAACAATGGCGAGTTTTTAAATATTTAAGTTGTCACGATTCGGTTTTACTGTTAAGTGACGAAATGTTTAAGCAGTAAAAAGAACAATTGATTACTACCTTTTATTGCCTTTCCACATCAAGGCCTTTTGTTTGTGTTTTTTTATATATATAATTTATTTTGGATAAGTTATCTGGCCTTTGTGACCTTATTGAAATGTTCACTGAAACATGTTTTGTCAAAGTATTGTGGTTTCTATGGTGATATTTGGTCTGTTTTGCGTTATTCAATTTGTGTCGCAATGTATGGTGGTGCAGTGTATGACTGGGCGTTCTAGACCAAGTGAGTTGGGAAGGGAGCATGAATTGTATTGCACAGTCTTGAATACACTACCTCCTACAGGGACACCTGCTGACTCTCCTCTTGATACTCTTCTGCAGGAGTAAATGCACAAGCCAGTTTTCATCGTAGTGCAAAATGATAACTGAAATAGTTGCAATCCAAATCGCATTTGCGAGAGATTAAGCTATTGCCATTGTAAATGACAATGCCATTTATTTATCTGTTTTCAAAACCAACACATAAATAAAAAGTTTGTCATTCACAATGCCAATAGCTCAAACTTTTCCAAAGGCGAAACCGTTGCATTGTAAATGCTTGTTGCTTTTTTTTCACTGCTTAAAAAAGTGCAGGGCTCTCCTCAGCTTGCACTTCTCATTGCCCCGGCCAGTGCTGCCAATGACAGAACCAACACAACTACTAACCATAACACTCAAAGTTGTCTACAAGTGTGACATTTCAGACTATTCCAGGCCCCCAAATCTATAAGAATGGCATGGGTGGCAGGTATTAGTCATTTTGATGTATATTGAATAAATAAATATCTATTGTTGCATTCATCTCTAATTTAGACAAACAGCACCACCATTTGTAGAGTGTCATAAGTGCCATTGTTGACAATTAACCACTGGCTCAAATTAAGAGCTGCTTTTTTAGGTCTCGGTAATATCCGGTCTGCTGAAGGCAGACCGGAAGTCCGAGATTTATTGTCAGTAAGAGGGCTGCTTTATCCCTCCCTCTTTTTGGCTCTCCCTCCATTGGAGGAGAGAGCCGTGACGTCGTCCGTCACTCAGGACAGCAAAACCACGCCTCCATTCTGAAAAATTCGAAAGCTTCCGGCCGCCATTTTACGGCTCCTTAAGATGAGGTAGGCTTGCTGTCCTCGTTTCCCGCTGTCTTTTTCCCGCCCCCCTCCCGCTGTCCGTCTCTGTTTCCGCCCTCCTCCTGCTGATTAGGTCGGCCGTTGTATTCTTTCCCTGCCGTGGTCTTTGTCCCGCCCCCCTCCCGCTGTCCGTGTTTGTTCCCGCCCTCCTCTCGCTGATTAGGTCGGCCGCTGTGCTGTTGTATTCTTTTTCCCACCCCCCTCCCGCTGTCCGTCTTTCTTCCCGCCCCCCTCCCGCTAAATAAATCATTCAGTGTCTCTGTTTGTGTCTGGGCAATAACAGTGGGTGTTGCAATGCCTCACAGTGCTTTTTTGTATATTTTTCAGAGGAACATGAAGCGTGCTGGCAGCAGGACCTGTCTGAACAAAAGAACTTGCTTTGGTTCCCGCGAGATAGACTGGCTACGGGAGGACGTCAGGAGAGGTTGTGTGTACATTTATGGCGTGGATCCGGTGCCATCAACCTCCTCAGACTTGCGTCTGGTTCTTTGCACTGTGGATACCTCTGCTTCGGAGATCTGTGCGGGTGAGGGCAAGGAAAGCATCTACATGCAGCAACATGGAGGCCTGGTCAGGTAAGCCCTTGGTCACTCTTTGGAGCAGTGCTTTGGGTGACCTGCAAGGAATCCTATCCAAGAGGCATGGCCTATGTAATTAAGGGTGGCTTAAAACATGTAAACTAATATTCTAGGCCTCACCCATCATGTGACATGACCTGACCAGTATTTAGGTACCTGTGTGCATTTTCTGTTTTTCCTTCCAGACATAGAACACAATAATAGGAGTCTGCCTAAAGCCGAATCTCTATGCTTTGACAATGTTTGTTAACAGTGTCAAAGAAATGAATAATTAGAACTGAAACCGTTTCAATTCTGAAAATATGAGACAGCGAAATAAACATTATGAAAGTCTGAGGAAGCGGGAGTGTCTCAAACATGCCAGCTGTCCCCACCAAACTATGGATGTCAATTCACAAAAATGTCATCATGTGACCTTTGACCACTGTGACATCACACAAAGTGACATCATCACACCTCTAAGACTGAATTTCACACGCATCTGAGAGAGCACCACTCTGGTCACACCCACAGAACCCAAACACACTTCCCACGTAAGGCACATGGCAATTGACAACTGTTTTAATCAAGTACTCCCACACTGTGAAGCATACAATGCATCCATTAATGTGCTTTGGGTCCTCATCACGTTAACGAAGCGCTATCTAATTGCAATTACAATAAAATATTGCTTCATCCATTTTAAAATGACGAGATGGCGTAATAACCCTACCACAGAATGTGTGTTCATTATGATGTGTAATTTGCCTGTTCTTGCCACATAATTTAGTCAACCTCATTGCATAATGATGCAATCCTAAACTTTTGGCAGCATAGCTCACAGGCACACAATAGTAGCTAGGTTTCAGCAGAACTGGAAAACCAGGAAAGCCAACTGAAGATACACGTCTTCTAATTCCTACCTTTTCTACTAAACAGGAGTGTAGAAAAACATCAAAATCCCTACCTAGTCTGCGGGATAAGATACACAGTGTGTAGGGAAGCTTGGGGCTTGCAAGGACTTGAAGGTCATATTGCTGGCTGACAAATTGAAAGAGTAACACGTTTCAATTGCTTCCTGCCCTACAGCCAGCAGTCGCCTGGATCACATGCCTATGTTTTTTACACACACCAGAAAGAAATTAAGCCAGTTTATATTTTGCTATTTGTTGGCTGCTCTCAGAGTCCAGCTCATTTGTGACAGGTGCTGCCTTTGCGACCTCTGAGGCCAGTGGGTCGCAAGAGCAGTGCCAGGGGCAGCAAGGGACGACCGCTGATGACCCTCAATTTACACCCATGCTTCAAACCACTTTAGTATGCAGTCTCTCACTCTGGTAAATATTGAACCTTTTTCCTCCCCACACCTTCCGGACTATCCTTTATCTGCAGGCCTTGACAAATCTACTTGCTCTCACTACCTCTCTCTCACTACCTCACTACTCCACTCTATCAATCTCACTATCTCACAACTTCTCTCTCTCAAAACGTAACTACCTCACTCTCTCACTACCCCACTCTATATCTCACTACCTCACAACTTCACTCTCTCTCTCTCTAACTCACTACCACACTCACTCTCTATCTCACTACCTCACTCTCTCTTTCTCTCACTAACTCACTTTCACTCTCTCACTACCTCACTCTCTCTCTATCTCACTACCTAACAACATCACTCTCTGTTTCTATCCCACTACCTCAAAACATCCCTCTCCCTCACTAACTCACTTTCACTACCTCACTCTCTCTCACTACCTCAATCACTATCTACCTCACCCTCTCTCTCACTACCTCACTCTATCTCTATTTCACTACCTCACTCTCTCTCTGCTAATGCAATAGGTCTCGCATATGCAAGCAAATAAGCTATTGCCAATACAAATGACAATGCCATTTATTTACGGATACAGAAAAAAAAATGAGCAATGCCAATAGCTCTACCTATCATGTTGCCGAGACCATTGCATTGTAAATGCTTGTTTTTATAATACTCCGAGTTTATCACATCTGTTCAGGAGGAAGAAGTGAGTTTCGGCTCCAGTCCCTCCACTGTGACTCATTCATTCATTAAATTCTTTATTTCGGCTAATATGCCATAAAAGACAGTGCATACATTACATTGCATTTCATTAATAGTTAAAAACATATTATCACTTGAATACATAAAACACAAAATATAAAATACAATACAAGTTGGGAGTAATTTGAGCAGATACATGCATTCGTAAGGAGATAAAGAGGACCATCATGTCAATCCCAGCATCGATACAGTTACAGTTGATGCCCTATTTTTTTCCTTTGATAAAAGATAGAGAGCAAAAATCTACTGACACTGAATGTTATTTGTTGTGATGTATTTGTTAGTAAGATTCTAAGAGCCTGGGAGCATGACCTCAAGCCCAAAAGTAAGCATATTGGTTTAATCCACCTCCTTCTAGCTTGAGCATATAAGGGGCAGAAAAAAAGAATATGCTGTTCATTTTCGGTCTGTTTTTGGTCGCACATTGGGCAGAGTTCGTCCATTTCTGGGGCTGCTGTGTCACGATTTCTAGCCCACCGTGCCAAAGTAGTTTTGATCAGTAGATTACCATAACGAAACTTTAAAAATAAAGTTTTTGCGAGTGGCGGCTCGATCTCATCCATAAACGTCTCGTAGAGCGGTTCATCCTTAAAGTTTAGGAACTTTGCGACTAAGGTACCACTGGTTGCAATATTTACAGTCCTACTTAGCATGAAACTCCAAAAGGCTCTTTTTAGGATTAATTTGGGATTAGCAGGTAGTTGCTCAGGATTCTCCCAAAAATGTTTCAAACCTATATTGTTCAACCATGTCTTGATGTGCCTTAGCCATGGAGTGGTACTCTGGCTGTCAAGAATCATGATTTCTTTTAACCCATCTCGGTAATCTTGAAGTTCGGGCACTTGCCATAGTCTCACCCACAGCATTAAAGGTCGAATCAAAACTTGGTGATCAGTCCTTTTGAGGTTTAAATCAAGCTCCAGGGGAATTAAAGGGGTGCCTCTGGGGACCCTAACCAAGCTACGCATAAAATTGTTATCTAAAACACTAAAAGATTCCCTAGACCCGGGACCCCATATTTCAGCACCGTAAAGTACAGATGCTTGGACCTTAAATTTAAATAATTCCATCACTGGGGATACCGCTTTACTAGTACTCATACTTTGCTCCTTAAGTATTGGTTTGACGTTTTGCATATATGTTAATTTACTTTTGTCAATTTGGGCTTTCCAAGTAAAGTTTGAGTCCAAGGTCACCCCTAAATAAGAGAAATGTGGCACTGATTCAAGCGTGACTCCTTTAAGTGTTAGACAGCCCTTATCTGGTTTGATAGGATTTAGGGCCATGCATTTGGTCTTCTTGCCATTGATCTCCAATCCCTTTTGGCTGCAATATTCATTAAAGGTGTTTAATAATGTCTGCAGCCCATTTTTAGTTTGGGAGATCAGAATGGTATCGTCGGCAAATAGCAAGGATGTCACCTTTTCACCATTCAATTTTGGAGCATCATTTTTGCATCTCTCTAAAAAAGAGGGGATGTCGTTTACAAAAATGGAAAATAGCGTCGGGGCCAGAACACAACCCTGGCGTACTCCTCGTTCAATGGGTATTTTTTGAGTTAATTCGCCGTTTGGACCCCATCTAACTCTCGCGAAGTTCCCATTATGTAACTCTTTTATCGGGGCGACAAGATTTTTTGGCAAGCCTGCTGCACTCAAGGTAGCCCATAGGAGACTGCGGGGCACCAAATCAAATGCAGCCCTTAAATCTACAAAGGCTACATATAAATGGCACCTCTTAATCACTACGTACTTCCAGTAGAGGCAGCAAAATCTAAAAATTTGGTCTATTGTGCTGACCTTGGATCTGAAACCGGCTTGGAATTTGGTTAAAAAGGAGTTTTCATCTAGCCAATTACTCACTCGTATTAGAATGTGTCCTGAGTATATTTTCTGTAAAATGTCCATTAGACTTATTGGCCGATAATTACAAGGGTCCATCCTATCTCCTTTTTTAAAAATTAAAACAATTTCTGCTCCCTTCCAACTTTCTGGAAATTCTAAAGTGCAAGAAAATGTATTACACAAGTAGTTAATATAAGGTGCCCACACTTCAAGGTTGTGCTTATACAAGTCCCCTGGGATTTTATCCAAACCTGGAGCTTTACCGGATTTGATTTGAGATATTGCCAGCTCTGATTCCCCTATAGTAAAAACCAGATGTTCAGTTGGAGATTCAAGATTTTCCACACTCATATTCCTGTATGGGTCATCATATTTTTTATATAAATTCGTGAAATGAGTGACCCATGTTAACTCATCCAAGAAAACATCTTTAGATACCCTACCTACATGGTTCCCATTAGCGACCAGCCTCCAAAAGGCCACATTATCACGTGACTTGGCGGCTAGCAGCAATTCAGCCCATTTATCTTCCTCCCAAGCTATCTTTGCAGCCCTTTGAACAGATTTGTAGTCACTCCTTGCTTTTTTTACGTCTATTGGAGGTTTGGTCTTAATTGCCAATAGTAGTTCCCTCTTTGACTCTCTGCAGGATCTGTCATACCAGGGCTTACTATGGGACAAATTCTGTGTCTTCTGCTTGATTTTTTTAGGCATCTTAGTGACTAATAACTTCAGATCGACAAAAAAATTTTGGTGGATTTGGAGAAATGAAGTAAAACCATCATTATCGCCTATTCTTTCTAAGTAAGGACCAAAGGTGTCTGCCAAAAGCGTGTATATTTCACTTAAAATATCACTATGATCCAATATAAATGGCCATTTTAGGGACCTTCTATTATTACTGATAAGGATCTCCGGATTAGCGACTTCATCTTCCTCAGATGTTGAATATTGGACCATGTCATTCAACAAATAGGCATCCAGAGTCAGGTTTAAGGGAAAATGATCACTTTCATACCGTTCCATTACTTTGAGGTCTATAAGATGAGGCCAAAGGGGAATAGAGGCAATCACAAAATCTAAATTGCTTTTATAGTTGTTCCTGGTGAATGTTGGTTTTTTTAAGCTGTCGGAGGGTAACCGTCCGTTACATGCCCTAAGGGAGTGTTCCGTACATAAATTCATAAGTTGTAAGCTCAGAGTTGTACATTTAACCTGTTTTACGTTCTCCAGGATAGGGATTTTGTTTGCCTGGTCTTCATCATCAAAGATTTCACTAAGGCCTAAGACTGGCTCAAAATTACAATTTAAATCACCAGCCAAGATGACAAAGTCCTCCCTGGGGTCCAATCTATTCAAAAAGCAATCTAAATTGGCAATGGTCGGTGATTCTTTTGAGGAAGGTGAAGGCCTATTATAAACATTTATTAGAAATAGGTTCCTCCCATTGCAAGCTGTAATCTTTAAGGCCAGTATGTCTACGGAGTTAGTGGATATCTCCTCAATGTTTACCCTTATATTTATTTTCACCCATATCAAAAGTCCCCCTGACGGCCTACCACTTCTAGAGGGTATCGCACCAATCCCATAAGTCTTGTAACCTACCCTGTGAGGTGTCTCCACAGCCCAAGTTTCCTGCAGAAGGCAGAAATCAAAGGACTCTATGTAGGTGGCCCACTCTGGATCCCTTAAATTTTTATCAACTCCGGCTATATTCCAGCAGATCATGTTTATCGGAATATCGGGGGTGACTAATCTCTCAGGGAAAGTCCTAGGCGTCACTGCCTGGGGATTTGGAATGACATCGTGGGGTACAGTAACATTATCATTGTCAATTCCACCCATACAACAAGGAGATGAATTAACCAATACATCATTCACTTCATTAATAAACACATTATTAGCCAATACATTCTGAGTGATATCACTCACGTCATCACCATTCAGTATATCTAACCCCGCACCCCCCAGCATCTCATGGCATCAATCACAGTTGTCTAGACCGCTAAAGATGTCATATCTATTGGAGGTTTCTAGCGGTGTAAATGGTTTCAGATTATCCATTCTGCCCCTCTGGGTGTTTTTGGCCGATACATAGTTCCATCCCAATGGATCTGGTGCTATCGTGGGGCATGGTATGTAGTGCATATTATTTACATTCTGCAGAGGCGGGGCATATGACGGATAACAATTACTCCCAGCATTTTGTACAATGGAATGGTTATTTGGTTGGATTGTGGGTAGGTGGTGTGGTTGCTGATTCTGCGGCAAGAAAAACTGTGATGGAAAAACCACTGACCTTGGATAAAAATAAGTTAATGGTTTTGGGATTATTATGTTATTAGAATTTCCAGCTTGCCAGTTCAATATGAACTGGACAGCGTTTGGATCCCTAAAGTTCACCACCACTACATCACCATCAATATCTTTGGGTCTACCCCCCAGCCATTGCAGGCGACGTACATGAACAATTTCTCCATTTACATGCTTTGCAATGGGCCTATACAAGCTAAGCCAATGCATGATCTTATTTTTTAATTGGGCAAAACCTTCCCTCTTGTTTGGTCCAAGCACGGGCACCCCTGTTAAAACTACCACGTAGGGTACTGCCTCTGGTGGAAGTTCGGGCAGAGGTGTCCTTCTAGCTTTCCCCCAAGCATGGCTCGTATCACCCGCCTCCCTTGTTGGTTTCACCAAAGGTGGATTGGATATGTTGCCAGTGTTTTTATTTGTAACATTTAAAGATGGTATAGCAACAAGGTTTTTTGGGTGAGGAGGATTAAGGGGTGGGAGAGTTTGTACAGTCGTCATCTGCATATTACCCGTGGTTTTAGAAGTAGATGCATTAGGGGGTGAGATATTAGTAAGAGTACTAGTAGCTTTGGGTGCTTGAGCTTTGGCTGATATATTTTGAGGGACATTTGCTACAGTTGTTTTAGTCGCATTACCCAAACCGATGTTAATTACATCATCCTTTTTACCCAAGACACGCTCAATGTTACACAATCTACATTCCACCTCCATCAACCTCTCCAGTATGCTTGCTGAGTAAGACTTAATCAAACTCTCTATGTCAAGTAGGGACACAGGGTCCCTGCTCGCAATAGGTGCATTAGTAGCCGAGGATATGTCCATTGAATCTTCATTAGTTAGTGGAGTAGTTGGCATGGCAGGAGAAATTATTGAAGCAGTACCTCCCTCACAATCTGTATGTGGCGTATTAAGTTCTTTAACAGCATTACTTATTTTCTTGCCAAAGTCGCGGCAGCTTAGCTTTGGTTGGAGCGGATCTCCCCTTTTCCGCGGTTTTTTATTCGGTGGAGGACCATAGGTTTTTTGAGCAGGAATCAGTTTTTTAACCTTAGAGCGAGTTATTTTTACAACAGGCGAAGCTTCTCCTTTTGATGAACTTTGGTTATTAGAAAGTAAAGATGACATACTCGCATCTGGGGCGGATAAAGAGCTTTGTGTAAGCACAATGACATTAGCTTCCAAAGGCTGGCTATCCAATAAAGAGGCTGAGTCATTTACTGTTAGATCAATGTCAGTGTCATTAGAACCATTAGCTGGAAGCAAGGGCAAAGGAACTAGGCCATTTTTTATATTTTCCACAGAGCGGCGTCGGTCGGCCCTCTTCTCAGCCAGGACCGACTCCCTAGCAATGTCGGGGGATGATTTGGAGAAATAATTATCTAGAGTGCCATTTAGCAACACTCCCTGTTTGTCAGGTACAGCCAGATCTAAAATTACCGAAGCCATTTGCATAGGCTACGGTAAGGGGCCAAGGCAATCAAAGATATAAAACGTGATGGCAACAAAAAGTACCTTATAGGCCAAGGTTTGTGGCCAGTCCAGTCTCCTCGATTCTCGGAGGGTCTCAGAGGGTCCGCCCTTAGTCCGGGCTTTGTCCCGGGTAATGTCCCGCACACGCGTCCCGCTAACGCGTGGCTAAGCCTGATCTTATGCAGGATGAAGAAGGGAGGGGGCGGAGACACGGGAAGAGGCAGCAGGTGTGCTTGGTGTGACGCGCACAACCTGGTGGGCCTCGCAGTCCCGTCCTCCTGCAACAAGCACTCCCCTGCAGCGTTTCCGATGTCCTACGGGGCTCCAAACGGCCAGCAGCAGCACAGGTCAGTGACTCCTTGACGAGCGGCACCCGCGGAGCGGGGGCCGCGAGGAGTTATCAGCGTCAGCACAAGCAGGGGGCGGAGACACGGGAAGAGGCAGCAGGTGTGCTTGGTGTGACGCGCACAACCTGGTGGGCCTCGCAGTCCCGTCCTCCTGCAACAAGCACTCCCCTGCAGCGTTTCCGATGTCCTACGGGGCTCCAAACGGCCAGCAGCAGCACAGGTCAGTGACTCCTTGACGAGCGGCCACTGTGACTCATAAGAGGGGAGTTAACACTGAAGGTCTTTTGAAAAGAGAAGATGTGAGCTACCCGCTAGAGATGCTGACTTTGGAACTTGGTCTATGGTTGAAATCGCTGCTTTGGCTCACCATCCTGTGATTCTGGGCAAGTCACTTTATCTTCTGACCCCAACACCGAAAGAAATGTGGAACATTTTTGAAAGAGCCAGATAGATAATCTGCTATATATATATTTGGATATCAATGGGTCTGTTTGACAAATGTGCTCTCAAAATCTACACTTAAAAATGGCGACTTTTTGCCTCACCAGTCACAAAACAATCTGGAAGGGTCCAGTTGTGAACATTAATGGCTTGAGTACCAGAAAGAAGGCTTTCTCAATGCCAAGTTGTATTCTTAGCTCTCCATCATATAAAAAAGTTGTGTGGGTGAGTCAGTTTCACCACCCACAGTTGGTGTGGTTTTCATTCTCGCATAAACAGTGGTTAGGACAGCGATTTGAAATTGAAATTGAGCTCATATCTCCCTATACTAATTCCACACTAATCTTCTTAGGGTTTCGGAGTAGCATGCTACTTATCGAAATAGCGCTTCGACGCCTCATCAGGGGTAGTAGCGCTATATAAATGCTATTACAATAAATCTGCATCCATGTTTTTGTACCCTTTCCGACCCATAGGGTATCTGCGCAAACGCAGAACAATGTGCAATGATTATCTTCATAAATGGAAAACCAACCAGTCGCACAATTTCTTACGACGACCGTGGCACCGATTTCGAAGCTCAGTTGAAAAAAAACCTTAAACTTATATTTTTGTAAATCGGCGTCTCTTTTGACAACTTTCCCTGTGATTGGAAATACCACTAGAGAACCACATACAATACTATTAATTATAGGGACTCAAGAAGGTCCAAACGTAAAAACTGAAGGCCAGACCAAATGGCCACTTGTGAAACGTCAAGCATGACGTAAAAGCAGGGGCCTGGCCCGTGCCAGCTCTCCCCTTCCGTCCACGCTTCGCATGGGCGGCCTGCCGCAGACGGCGCGTCTGCAAACACAAAGAACGATTGTGCTCTGCGGGCCCAGGGCTTTCATGTGATGTCAGAGAGTAAACGGCACCATGAATATTGACTTACCGGCAATGAACCTGGCTTTGAAATGCATCCAGGGCCCTCATTTTCTCTATATTTAAATCAGATATTTTATAAGGCCGCAGGGTGAGCCAGAGGAAGGCGAGTTTGCGCCTGAGCAGATCGCTTAAATTGACAATTTTCTTCAGAAGATGGATGGCGACACAAGTGTCTCTCAACGACCGACCAGTGCTTAATTTGTTAAAAAAACAAGCATTTACAATGCAATGGTCTCGGCATTATTAAAGGTAGAGCTATTGGCATTGCTCATTACATTTTTTTTATAAATCATAAATAAATGGCATTGTCCTTTACATTGCCAATAGCTTAATCGTTAAATAAATGGCATTGTCATTTACAATGCCAATAGCTTAATCGCTCGCAAATGCATGACCTATTGCATTTACACCCACACAGAGCCACACACACAAAGCTACCCACACACACACACAGAGCCACACACAGAGCCACACACACAGAGCCACACACACACACAGAGCCACACACACAGAGAGCCACACACACACACACAGAGCCACACACACACACAGAGCCACACACACAGAGAGCCACACACACACACACAGAGCCACACACACACACACAATGCCACACACACAATGCCACACACACACACAGAGCCACACACTTTTGCCATCCAAATTTCCATGTTATTTTAAAGTTTCGATTAACTGTAACAGCCAATTCATTTTCACGTCTGAACCTTTAATGCCAGATAGCTCGAAACTGGAATTTGTGAAAGTAAGATGGTGTTCGTCAGTCACAGAAACTAATAGCATTAAGAGCTACAGTGGTCCCTGCATGATGACGTAAGCATCACCACACATCATGACAATGCTTGTGCTTTTTTTGTACTCAACCCATCCCAAGATGGTTAAACAAAAGTATGTGAAAGCAGATTATCAAGCTGACCAGTAGCAAATTGCAGCGGGATGGGGGGACAGAGAGAGACCGAGAGAGACAGAGAGAGACAGACCGAGACAGAGAGAGAGAGAGAGAGACCGACAGAGAGAGAGACAGAGAGAGAGACAGAGACACAGTTTGTCTAGGTTTGTACAGAGAAGCTGGCAATTTATAGACACAAAAACATTCGGAAACTTCATCAAATATATATATACTAGCAGCCCGTCCCGACGTTGTCCGGGTATGAATTGCTGCAGGCCAGTAGTTTATTGTTTTGTGGGATTTTGTTTTGATAGCATTTCTTATCTGTGACAGGCCTGTGAAACGCTCCAATTCACAGTGCACTGCTGATGCACTTAAGAGTGCGCGTTCAGTAGTGTGTGAACTCGAGTTTCCCTACTTTATTTTTCCTTGCAATATTATATAGCGCGAACTCGACAACATGGCATGAGCACAATTTACATTACAGAAGAACACATTCATTTATGGTAGGCACGGGGAGACAAAGCGATTTGCCTGGAATCACAGGATGTTGAGCTGATGCCGAGATTCTAACTTAGCTCCCCAGCTCTAAAGTTCGCAATTCTAGAACTTGTGGCGGGAGGTGTGCCTAAAAGTGTATGTCGGTGCTGGCCATCAATGAGAGAGACCTGTGCATTTTTCAAATGGGTGGTGAAAAAATATGAGTATGTTGCTGGAGATGTGGGCTGCGTGCCACCAATGTACTTACCCGGGGAGGGTAAACACCCATTATTCCGCAACTTTCTTTCCGCATACCATCACTCCGCATACTTTCATTACGAAAGTACCATGACTCCGCAATGTCATTAAAACGTATGGCATTACATTTTATATGCTTTTACCACGCATACATTTACAACGAAATTCGTTGTAAATGCATGAATGGTAAAAGCATGTTTTTTTTAATGTTTGGATAAGGTAAGTATGGGTATAGGGGTATATGTTTTGGGGTACTGAGGTATATGTTTTGGGGTGTTTGGGTATTTTAAGGGTTCAGATATAGTTTTGGGTTATGGGGTACAGGGGTAGTTTTAGGGTTTAGGGATAGGTATGGGTTTTGGGGTACCGGGGTATTTTTAGGGTTCAGGGCTAGGTTTGGGTTTTGGGGTATTTTTAGGGTACAGGGGTAGGTTTGGTTTTGGGGTACAGGGGTATTTTAAGGGTTCAGGGCTAGGTTTGGGTTTTGGGGTACATGGGTATTTTTAGGGTTCAGGGCTAGGTTTGGGTTTTGGGGTACAGGGGTATTTTAGGGTTCAGGGGTAGGTTTCATGGCTAGGTTTGGGGTTGGGGTACAGGGTTATTTTTAGAGTTCAGGGCTATGTTTGGGTTTTGGGGCACAGGGGTATTTTAGGGTTCAGGGGTAGGTTTGGGTTTAGGGGTACAGTGGTGTTTTTAGGGTTCAGGGCTAGGTTTGGCTTTTGGGGTACAGGGTATTTTTAGGGTTCAGGGGTAGGTTTGGGTTTTGAGGTACAGGGGTATTTATAGGGTTCAGGGCTAGGTTTGGGTTTTGGGGTACAGGGTATATTTATAGGGTTAAGATGGGTTAGTGGATAAGGGTGTTGGGGTATTTTAAGGAGTAAGGGTGGGTTATGATTATGGGGTGCAGGGGTATTTAAAGGGAGCAGGGTGGGATTAGCACACAATATGAGACATCGCATGAAGGGCGGACCGTACCACACGCCCCCAGCGTTTGTCACACCCCCAGCACACGCCCACAGCACAACGCAGACACGCCCATAAGGGACTACTTTGCTGGCACGGTTCTTTTACCTTTTAAATGTATATGGTGGGTGTCTGCATAGCCTATGTCCTTCTGCTGCAACTGCCCTTTCCAACGCTGTATTGGGTGTTGTGATTGGTGCTGTTGTTCAAAGGTTTGGGCTCTCTCTTTATTATATTAGTATAGATTTTAAGTCAAATTGTGCCTAATAAACACCAAGCTGCCATCCTGAACTTAGACCCGAATAATCAGATTCATAACCTTAAATCTATTCAGTTTCAGAGCAATATCCTCTCACAAGCTAGACTAGTAAAAAGGATTCCAGCTGTATCAACGTGTTTCTACCCAGCTAGCAGGTAGGACAGACAGCTGAAGGTGGCTAGAACAGAATACTCATAAAGAGCCCGATTTAAATAGGTAATTTACATGCGGAGAATAACCACCCATGAGGCTCTCCACCTACACCCAGGCAGAGATCTCTCGGATAGAATACACCATTTCCTAGTTAAAATCTGCCTAGATTTAGACCTATGAGGGGTAGAACCTTCTCCAATAAAATATAAGTGGGTACAGTTATCAACTTCCTAGCTCTTTGTAGAGTCCTTTGGCACCAGAACAGATATCTTTGTACAGAAAGTGATATGGAAAATGAATTTAATACATTTGAAAATATATAAAAATATTTTTTTTAACTCCCCTTCCCCTAGGACCAACACACTAACAGGACAACAAACACACCAGCTCCAAAAAGAAATAAAAATGAACACCCTATTAATATTTCAAAGTTTGAAATATATATTGTGTTCTCAATTCATAAATAGAATATGAATGCCCCTCTCATGCTATCGGTTGTATAGGATGTATTACATGCTTGGTTACATGTTACGTTTTAGGTAAATATTACACAATTGTATTTACGCTACCAATGAAATTAAACTACATGAATAGTTGAACACATTTTAAATCCTAAAAAATGCATCAGCAAGTAGTAAATTTGAAAAGTATTCGTTGAATATAAATGTTGGCTATTGTACTACGTTTTGTCAGTAGTGCTTACCCTAAAAATGCAGATGTTTATTTTGTGAACTGAAATAGTCTCACTAGTGTGCGTTTTTTTATTTGCATGCTTCTCCCGGAACAGGGCCGGCTCTAGGCTCATGGTGGCCCTGGGCAAGGAGCATAGGAAGGGGGCCCGGAAGAGGGGGTCCGGGCGGGGCGGAGCGTGCAGGCCAGTAAAGAGGGGAGGGGGTCAGGGTGTTTAAAAGTGGAACAGAGCCGGAGGCCGCCAAATCCCTGCCAGGGGCCGCCACGCAAATATGTATCCATCCTCAGAGGATTAATATATTAAGAATATATATTGGCATGGTGGCCCCTGGGGTTTGGTGGCCCTGTGCAGGTGCACAGCTTGCACATGCCTAGAGCCGGCCCTGGGAGGAGGCTCTGATGTGTTGAGGGAGGTCTCAAGGAGTGAGGAGGAGACGCTGATTTGTTGAGGGAGGTCTAAAGAAGTGAGAGGAGGCTCTGATGTGTTGAGGGAGGTCTCAAGGAGTGAGGAGGAGACTCTGATGTGTTGAGGGAGGTCTCAAGAAGCGAGGAGGAGGCTCTGGTGTGTCGAGGGAGGTCTCAAGGAGTGTGGAGGAGGCTCTGATGTGTCGAGGGAGGTCTGAAGAAGGGAGGAGGAGGCTCTGATGTATTGAGGGAGGTCTCAAGGAGTGTGGAGGAGGCTCTGATGTGTCGAGGGAGGTCTCAAGGAGTGAGGAGGAGGCTCTGATGGATCAAGGGAGGTCTCAAGGAGTGTGGAGGAGGCTCTGATGTGTCGAGGGAGGTCTCAAGGAGTGAGAAGGAGGCTCTGGTGTGTCGAGGGAGGTCTCAAGAAGTGAGGAGGAGGCTCTTGTGTGTCGAGGGAGGTCTCAAGAAGCGAGGAGGAGGCTCAGATGTGTTGAAGGAGGTCTCAAGAAGAGAGGAGGAGGCTCTGATTTGTTGAGGGAGGTCTAAAGAAGTGAGAGGAGGCTCTGATGTGTTGAGGGAGATCTAAAGAAGTGAGGAGGAGGCTCTAATGTGTTAAGGGAGGTCTCAAGAAGTGAGGAGGAGGCTCTGATTTGTTGAGGGAGGTCTCAGGAGGAACAGGAGGCTCTGATGTGATGAAGGAGGTCTCATGGAGTGAGGAGGAGACTCTGATGTGTCGAGGGAGGTCTCAAGGAGTGAGGAGGAGGCTCTGATGTGTTGAGGGAGGTCTCAAGAAGCGAGGGGGAGGCGTTGGTGTATAGAGGGAGGTCTCAAGAAGTTAGGAGGAGGCTCTGGTGTGTTGAGGGAGGTCTCAAGAAGCGAGGAGGAGGCTCTGATGTGTCGAGGGAGGTCTCAAGGAGTGAGGAGGAGGCTCTGGTGTGTTGAGGGAGGTCTCAAGGAGTGAGGAGGAGGCTCTGATGTGTTGAGGGAGGTCTCAAGGAGTGTGGAAGAGACTCTGATGTGTCGAGGGAGGTCTCAAGGAGTGAGGAGGAGGCTCTGATGGATCGAGGGAGGTCTCAAGGAGTGAGGAGGAGGCTCTGATGTGTTGAGGGGGGTCTCAAGAAGCGAGGAGACTCTGGTGTGTTGAGGGAGGTCTCAAGGAGTGAGGAGGAGGCTCTGATGTGTTGAGGGAGGTCTCAAGGAGTGTGGAGGAGACTCTGATGTGTCACGGGAGGTCTCAAGGAGTGTGGAGGAGACTCTGATGTGTTCAGGGAGGTCTCAAGGAGTGTGGAGGAGGCTCTGATGTGTCGAGGGAGGTCTCAAGAAGCGAGGAGGAGGCTCCGATGTGTCGAATGAGGTCTCAAGGAGTGAGGAGGAGGCTCTGATGTGTCGAGGGAGGTCTCAAGGAGTGAGGAGGAGGCTCTGGTGTGTCGAGGGAGGTCTCAAGGAGCGAGGAGGAGGCTCTGATGGATCGAGGGAGGTCTCAAGGAGTGTGGAGGAGGCTCTGATGTGTCGAGGGAGGTCTCAACAAGCGAGGAGGAGGCTCTGGTGTGTTGAGGGAGGTCTCAAGGAGTGAGGAGGAGGCTCTGATGTGTTGAGGGAGGTCTCAAGGAGTGAGGAGCAGGGCCGGCTCTAGGCTCATGGTGGCCCTGGGCAAGGAGCATAGGAAGGGGGCCCGGAAGAGGGGGTCCGGGCGGGGCGGAGCGCGCAGGCCAGTAAAGAGGGGAGGGGGTCAGGGTGTTTAGAAGTGGAACAGAGCCGGAGGCCGCCAAATCCCTGCCAGGGGCCGCCACGCAAATATGTATCCATCCTCAGAGGATTAATATATTAAGGATATATATTGGCATGGTGGCCCCTGGGGTTTGGTGGCCCTGTGCAGGTGCACAGCTTGCACATGCCTAGAGCCGGCCCTGCCCGGAACTCCACCCATTTATTTGTAATCAATTCTGATGTTATCAATTCCTCGTCTCTCCCACATGTCCAACTAAAACCCATAACCCGTGAGCAGAGACCGCTCAAGAAAAAGATGAGAGGCAGAGATCTTTAACCCCACAGCAAGTGCAAGCCTACTTGGAGGTACGGCTGGCGAGCGCATAGTAGCGATGGAACGGCTACACCACTGCTCCCAAAAGAACACCGGGTTCAGACCATGAAAATCATGCAGCCAAACTAAACTGCCGGAATCTCAGCGAGAACAGTCATATGACTGGCATTTTATTTACACCAAAAAAACAAGCAGTGGCACTATTGTATGCGAGGGTGAACACCTGTACAGAGCAACACAGCAAAGTGAGTGGCTTCTAGGCGCTTATGAGCGGGGCAAATACAGTCCGGTCTATTTTTATGATTACAACACTTTCAGTCTGTGCTGTGCGATCAGCTGTTTGCAGATCCTAGTGATCTGCTCAGGATCACACTATTCTGTCAATAAGATAGGGCAGCTAGGATCATAACTCTGCTCTGATCAGTTTTAAAGGGACAAACTTAGCCACTAACCTGTCCAGTACCGCTTCTCCGTTGATGCGATGGGGTAGTTGTTGGCAAGCAGCATCTATTTGAGCCAGGTCATCCTGGTGAGATGCTACCTGTAATTACACGGTCTCTTAGCAACCGGATGAGATCTTTACAGAGGCACCCATGGGGCTAGGCGGTCCTCTCTCATGCCCTGACACGTAGCCCCGGGGTAGGCGGCGCTCTGCACATGGAGGATGAGAGGCAGAGCCTGTCAGGGTTCTGATTTCACCCGCCCCTGGCTCACTCCCAAGACCTCTGAACCCCCTGGATCTTCCCACCACGGGGGTGGCGGCTGGAGGGTCTCTGGTTACCGTCTGCTGAGATGGCAGGGAGTGATGTGGAAGAGAGACTATGTGCAGGGCAGAGCCTTCTGTTTTAAGCCTGGCAGGGCCAACTCAGCCTGCATTGGAGAAAGTCTGCACCGAGTCACAACTATTTCTTTGTGGGATTTGGGTACGTGGGAGCAAGCTTCTCTTTAATGATCAAGAAGACTTCACTTTCCGTCTGTCTAAACCACGCCTACTCTCGTACACTTGTGTCAATATGGAGGTTGATTGTGTAGAGTTTAAGTACCTAAATTGATATCTTTTTTTGCCATATTTTGTTCTAGTACGAGGGAAAACATGTGTGACCGGGGCTCGGTCTGTGTAGGGGACACCTTTCCGCGGTCGAGCAATAATGGGGACTAGGGACCACTGCATGCGGCGGGGCCACCAGCTGGGCTGCAGCATCGGAGGAGCAGAGAGGGTGGGGGCTCCAGTGCCAGAAGACACGCAGGGGCATGTAAAGGTATCAGAGCCAAAGGAAAAGCATTACTTTAGGGCAACACGGGAGCAAGAAAATAACAAACAAATAAAACACGGCAGGGAAGGAATGCGTGCCAATAAATATTCACCAATATAGCAGAACATTCGTCAGGCGCTAAATTCTAGGAAGATCTGATTGCGCTATTTGTAAATAAATAACATGAAGGGGACCTAATCCACATTCGGGAAACCATTCCCGCTCGCCCTGTGACTAAGGAGTTTTCCGGCAGCCTCCATGAGTTTGGTTAGAAGACTTAGAGGGCATACAGAAGCATCATGACGTGCGAGGCCGCACGAAGGAGCATACATTTTGACAGGGCTCGGTGAAAAGCAGGCAGACTTAAGGGAGAGGCGCACTGCTTATTTTCATACATAGTTACCTCACGCTGCTCTCCTGGTTTTACCGAGGAGTAAAATGGCGGCCGCAACTCCGAAAATTTCGGATTCGGGGCCGTGTTTTGCCGTTCTGAGTGACGGGTGACGTCACAGTCGAAAGAACGCAAAAAAACACACCCCGAATCCGAAAGAGACAGGGCTTTATTGGAGTGACGCCTGTCTCCTCCAATGGCTGGCTTCCGTTTAGGAAGCCAGCCAATGGAGGAGAGAGGAGGAGAGAGGCGGGTTCAAGCTCCCATGCTCCAAATCATTAAATCTCCCCCGAAGACTGCGCAAGCGCAGCCTTACGGTCCTCGACCTAAAAAGTGCTGGGCTCTCATCAGCAGGCCACTGCTGCTTGCACCAATCATTGCCCCTGCCATGCTGCCAATGATAGCAACAACATAAACTACAACACAACTATTAACCATCACACTCCTAGAGGGATGACAATTCAAACCATTACAGGCCCCCAAAACTTTACGAATGGCTTGGGCGGCAGGTGATTGTAATTTTTTATGTATATTGAGATAATAATTGACTGTTGCTGTGGTCCTGTCTAAATTAGCCTGGCACTGCCACCTTGTGGCAAACTGTCACAAGCGCTGGTATTGACAATTAGGTGCCGGTGCTGAGAACCGGAAATCACCAGCTCAAATTAAGACCGACTAGGTAATTCACAGGAGACAATACAGACAACAAGTTACACGTAGTGTCATCTGGACCCACTGTCTGTAATATCCATTTTTAACCCCTTCGATGCTGGTGACGGAACCATTCTGTCATCAGCCACGGTTGAGCTGTGCTGATGACGGAATGGTTCAGTCACGACCACACCCTGTTCAGAAAAGGGCAGCACAGCAGGAAAATTCCTGTAGCAGCGAAGGTGTTAAATTCACTGAATTAACATGCACAGATTTACAATTGATTCCGGTGCAACTTGGACCTGGCTGTTAGCTGATAAAGTCAACAAATGCCTTTAATGCTATGTTTATGTTGAATATAATATATATATATATATTTTAACTAAATCAGTAGATGCTCCCTGTTTTAATATTTTGACATACTTGGCACAATGGCTCCAAATATGTGTCATACATACTTTGATGCACATGAAATCAATTCCACTGGTCAACTAGAATGTGAGGCTGTCATCACAACCTCGATTCAGAGAGAAGCCGGTCTTTGAAATCTAAAAGTGGAGGTTTTCTATAACAATGTGAAGGGTTAGTGTTTTAATTTAAAGGGAGGCTATGTAAACTCAGAAGACCTCAAAGTGGGAGACATAAAATTAATACTAAAGAAAACAATTACTATCAGTATTTAGGATGATAACATGACGTTTGTGCCTGTGTGTGGGATGCTGCGTCAAGTCCTCAAGTGCAGTGGCACGATGCTGGGCAGAGTGGGACAGGTAGGAACACATACAAGGTACATCTTTGTGCTGTGTGGGAGCACCAAAGATGCATATGGAATTATTGTATGTGGTCAGGAAGCTGGAGACCAATACACAGATGTTGCATCATCTGTACCACGTCTGAAAACTCTTACACTCCTTACCAGGACGGAAGCATCTCCCATGCCGAAGAACTCTCTTGCTTGACTTACTTTCATAAAATTATGGCACACTTGCAGTTTTCATGGGCAGTTAATAAGTTAATTTTGTGGTATGTTCCACGTTGTTTTATTTACCCTGACCTATGGAAGTACCAGTACATAAATATGGACGTAGACACACACATTCACACGTGTCTTAATCAGAGTTTGAGATTTCCTGGGGTTGATCACTTGGCTATTCACTGTCAGTCAACTTTGTAATTCAGTCCTACATTTCTGAATGTTCCACCCAATTTGAATGGATCCTCCTTCAGAAGCTTCTCCTTTGTCTTCCTTCCAGGGTGCAAATTCAAATTACTAAGCGTAGCAAAACTCATGCTACCTACAGGTAGTCCCAATGAGAAAGGGAGAAAGGTTTTTCTGGAGCACACTGTCACCCCATGAGCCACATTCCTTCATTTTGAGAGTGACAGGAAGATGAAGAAAGGACGTTGGCAGGAAACATTAGGAACATGGGGGACAGTCAACAAAATGAAGACTACAGCTTTTTGGGGTCTCCCCCCCCCGCCCCCCCCAACACGTAGGGAATCATGAGGTCAAGTTTACAGGCAACAAGATTGCTTTAAAAGGAATATAATTCAGGCTCCAATAGCCACGCGAAATTCCATTTGTGCGTAGCGAGAAAATGGAAAGAGGCAACAAACTGATGGATGGAATGTTTTGAATTAATATCAGCCACTGGCAGTTGCCCCAAGGCGCGTGCATTCCAGACCGTGGTTCTTCACACACTAAACCACTCTGGACAGAGACCAGAAAAGCAATCTTGGTCATGCTCCAGTAGGAACAGACTTGCCCAAACTGTCAGGCCTGGTCCCCTCCAGTTCACAAGTCCAACATAGGTCAAACAAATTGGCTGTTAACCAGCCCATGATATTGCTGCCCAATTAAATAATATAAAGTAACAACATGGTTAAATGCCAGTAGTTTTGTAACCTGATGTATTTTCTAAACTCACAGGCTGCACATTGTTCTGCCATCTAGTGGTTGGGCTGTCTTTCTTCTTTTTTTTTTGATGTAGGTGTTGTTGCGCACCATTTGGTGGTATGTAAGTTTGTGTGACCGCTTGTGACGTCAGACAAACGTCCCAGAAGCCCCTATGTGTGGACACCATCTTCAGATTCTTTTTTCCCCTTTGCAAATGTGTCCATCTTTAGATCTTTCTGTATGCTAAGTAAAATTAACACCTCCTTTATATAGAGGATGCCTCATTTCTGGTGGGAAGGGGTGCATAGGAGTGGGAGTGTTGCATGCAAATCCAGATAATTGGTCAAGCTGCAAAACCACTACTACATCTAAGTAACCATTTTGATTTTCTGGATTCATGTGCTGAGCATTGATTTTGTAGCAGTATCCTTTTCTCTTGAGAGGTTGGGTTGAAATGAGTTTGGGCTTGCAAATAGGTGCTTTAGCTTTAATTCTTTCTGTCCCACCTGCACTTCTCTGTTCAATTGAACGTCCACTCAATAGTGTTTTGTAAAGGTGGGTATGGATGGCCAACTGAATGTAATACAGATGCCATATATGGAAAAGGTTGCAAAGAGGTGAGGGTGTCATGGGTGACTGCTTGCATTTGTTTATCACCAGTGGTATAAGTGGTATTGGGGGAAAAGCATATGCAAATGTTCCCACCTAGGCTATCGAGAGGGCATTCCCGTAGGACTGGTAGTGTGCATACCTCAAAGCAAAATGTTGTCGTTTTGCCTTTTGTTGTGGCTATGCAAGCATGTTAACTCTGGTGTGCACCGTTCCCCAAAAACTCTTTTCTGTATTTGTTGCTTAGGTTCCCATTTCTGCTTGGCACTTGCCTGTCGCTTAGTCTGTCCATATTTATGTTTTGTATACCTGTCAGGTGTAATTGTATTATGGTTATGTGTCTCTGAAAGACCTATTTTCAAACATCTTGGGACAAAATTAAGAGAGCACATATGACTCTGTGCCCCTGCTTGTTGAGGTAGAACATCATCGTCACTTTGTCTGCCTGGATTTGCACTGTTTTCCATTTTACCCATGCATGAAATGGATTTAGGGCAAGGAAAACAGTTTTCAGTTCCAACACATTTGTGTGTTTCACTACCTCCATTAGGTTCCATAGACCCCCTGATGTTCAGATTCCCCGTGAGTGCACTCCACCCCTTTGTGGGATACATTTGTGACTATGGTCACTGAGTGAGTTGGATAAATGATAGGCCTGCCTACTGCTATGCTTTCCAGGTTCCACCATGCTAGTTTCTTCTGTACCTTTTGTCACAACCAGTAGATCTTCCCATCTTCCCACTGCCTGTTAGCATTTGTTTGTGGCCCCTCCTGCATTGGTCTCATGAAGAGTCTGGCATGATGAATAAGCATATAGCATGATACTATACCGCCCATTAAATTCCTAACTGTCCTTTTTGGTATAGGTGTGTTTTTCTCGATGAATACCGAATCCCAGGGCCGGACTGGCCGTAGCAGGCACCGGGCAATCCCTCGGTGCGCTGCACGGGTGGGGGCCGGTTTTGGGCCCCTGGGGGCCGTTTTTGTTACAGGGCCGTTTTTGCGGCATAGCTGCAAAATCGTCCCTGTAACAAAATTGGGCAGACCGGCCCTGGCGAAGAGCCCGGCCTCACCCCAACCCCCCGCAGGTGTAGGGGGTGGGGGAGGGAGTACTTTGCCCCAGGGCCGGTTTTGGTTCCCAGTCCGGCCCTGCCGAATCCTTTTGGTTGTGGTGAATGCTTTGGCTTCCCTGCCATTGAGTCTTGTATTTATGCTGTTTTGGCATTGTCTGAAATAAGTTTGCACTTACCAGCTAATCGTGTCGGTATGGATACATATTCATCCCCTCCCTTCTCAGATGTGTTGCTACAATGGCTAAACATTTGGCAAACACACTGGGTGATGACTTCATCCCAAAGCGCAGTAACTTGAACAAATAGTGTATCTGGTTCAAGAAGAATCTGAGGAATTTCTTGTGATTGCTACTCATCAGCAGATGTAGATTGGCATCCTTGATGACTCTGGTTGCCATGTAGTTTTCCTTCAGCAGCCACGGAATGATCTCCTGAAGTGTCATCATCTTGACCTACTGAGTTTTTATGAATTTGGTCAAGAACTGGAGATCCAGAATAAGGGGTCATTCGGAAGGGCTCCAAATCGGAATCGTGTTTGCCGAATCCGATCCGGAACCCTTGTTTCCAACCGAATCGGACACACATCCCAATGACTGATTCCAATGCCTGGAAACCGTTAGGGCTGTCCAAAGCGGTTCCAAAAGACATTCAGAGAGGTGGCGTATTTTGGAGTTGAATCGTACATCTCTATGGAGTTCGCTTCCGAGTGAGCAAGTACAGTGACCGATTCGGACAGCCGTTCTGATTAGGTTTCTCCGGAACAAATCAGCTGCCAGAATTGGTCTTTGGGGGCCCAAAACAGGCCACCTTCACCTGGGGTCCTCCGAATCGGGCCCACCGGTCCCCTCTCCCCCACCATGCACAGTGGGGCAGGCACCATGGGGGGCTCGCCACAGGATGCACGCTTTTTCCCAGCCACCCCTTTCTTCAATGGGAGCCTGTGTTCTCGTTCGAGAATACAGGCTCCCATTGATGTCAATGGGAGTCCGAATAACTCGTATCCGGAAGCACCAGGATGCATCCAAATCGCTCAGTCGGACTCCCCGATCCAAGTCGTTTGGAAAGCATTCCGGAACCGATTTGTCGGAATGCTTTCCAAACGAGATCGGTATCGAACCCTAAGTCTTAGTAATTTGATCCTGCTTTGGTACTAGAACAGATACCATGGTTGGTCTTTGTACTTTATCTATTGTTAGTTTTTGCAGGAGTCCTTCCAAATCTTGCTGCAACTGATTTGATTCTTATTTGGTAAGAGTTATTTTTTTTGGGCTTCACTGTTTTGTTTTATTAAAGCGTCCAATACAATAGTCATGTAGTACAATGTTCAGTATCCACTTGCGGAAGAGACTGGCCTCCAGATGGAGGAACCCTCTTATTCTGCCCACTATGATGTTTATGATGTTACATGATGAGCACTTCCCTCCTTGGAGTCACTTGCAGGGTAATCCCAACCCTTTTGGGGTCTGGCCTCTTCCCTTGGCCATGCCTCAAAAGGGCTGACATTGTGCTGATGGGAATTGTCACTGTGGGGGTTGCTGTTTGTTGTGCTCCTGTCTGTGTAGGGAATGATGTCTGTGGAATACTGTGTTGAAAAACCTCCTCTTCCTGAAGGTCCACTAGTTGGTGCCGATCCCCTTTTCAAAGGGCAGAGAAACTGCAGGGCTTCTTTTGCCATTGCAATGTTGTTGTCTTTTTTAACCTGTTGGTGGGCATCACCCACTACTGGGCCAAACAGATGTTCTTCCTGAAAGAGGCGCTCTTATCATGGACAACTGGTCCTCCTCTTAAACCCTGATACTTGTATCCAAGCATGTCTCCTGCGGGTAGTTCCCATAAACAGTTGTCGGATTGCAGTGTCCATGGCATTCAAGGCTGACTTTAGACAGGTGTTGGAAATCATCTTGCCCTACTGGATGATGGTGTTTGTCCTACTAAGTATCAGCTCCTTGATATCCTCCCGTAGTTGACAGTCATAACAGATGAAAAGTGCATTGGCTATTCTCCATTATGCCGCACCCACTTTCCATTTTGCGTCCCATTATCTCCATTCTCCTGCTTTCCTTCTCTGGTGGAGGCCCATTGACAAAGGGCATTGGCTCTTTCCCTGACTGTTATTAGGTCTGCCACTGCATTGCCCTTTATATATGTTCAGTCTTTTGTCAAGTGTTTGATTTTTATTCCGCCCTTGAAGTTAGTGTCTTTCATGAGGCTGGTTCCGTAAAGACCTCCTTTACTTGGTCCAGGATAGTTGGGAGCATTGGAATTACTGGCTCATGTTTTGTGATGGTAAGAGTATCTTCAACAGGAAGCAAGTTTGTGACTGTTACACACCTAGCTACACTTCATAGGTGTTAGCAGCTTTTCGTCCAAGAACACTCTACATTTTGATGTCACAAGGGGAGAAGGCTTCAAGGGGTAGGAGTCAACAGCCTCCTCTGATGCATTGGTATTAACTATTAAGATCTTGCCAAGCAAGCTCCAGGAAAGGACCCTATTACACATCTCCTCCTCATTGTTGAAGACTTCTTCTTCTTCGTCATGGGGTTTGGGTGTCGCCAGTGGCTGCAAATCAACTTGCTTCTCTTCTTGCTTCTTTCTGCCGGAGGTCTCAAAAGACTTCAGAACCTCTTCAGGGATTCATTGGAATCCATCTTCTTTTGGAGAATTACAGCCATTTCAGCTTCATGTTGGTGGTTTTAAGTTTCGACCTTGAGCGCCCTTTGTTTTGCATTAAGGGTGAGTTCTGTGTTTCTTTTCAGAGTTGGGGTGTGTTACCTTGGCTCCTTTTCCCTTGCCTGTTATTCCAGCACAAAACTGCTACCTGGAGTCATCCACCAGTGGTATCCTTGTGCTGGGACCCAAGGAGTTATTTTTGTTTTGACCTCCCTTCTCGCAGCAAGGGTTTCAGTGCTGAGGGGCTCACTTGGTTCCTTGAGTACAAAGCTTTGTCTCTGGTCTCTCATTCCGGTGTTAGTGGCATACACCTCTTGTCTTATTGTTACTTCGGCACCTTCTTCGTGGACTCTTTATTTTCAGGGACAACACACTCTCCTTGATGTCACAACACTCCTCTTGAACCAACTAGGTTTCTTTAGTGTTTTTATCCTGGTCACAGGACAGACAAAGGTCCCTGATGCAGATTGGCTGTTTCTGCTGCGTCTGGTTAGTGGCATAGTGTGCCCACCTGTGCTCTTCACTGGTTCAGAGTGTCTTTGGCTGTAACCTGGCACACACATCACTGTCTTCAATAATGTAGTCTCTGTACACCAAAAGTTTGCTGACTTTGTGGCTGTACTTTTTTTGTTTGTTTATGTTTTTATTAAAGACAATCAACAAATAGGCAATATTGACAGTTATCAGACAATCATCTTGCTTGGCTAATTTACATAATTCCAAATATAGATTCCTCACAAAAGCAGTATTACACTTTACACCTTTTAGCAGTTCCTTCGATACCTCGTTCCCTTTCCTGTTTCCACCCCCTCCCTTTCAATCTTCCTCCGAGCTGTCTGTGTCAGACTCCGGCAGCGGATCACAAATGTCCCCTCGAAAAGCGTTCCAGGCCGCCCAGATTTTAGTCCATTTTCGGGGGAACCCTCTAGTTGTGTACACTGTGCGTTCTGTGATCATAGCAAGATCCATCTTTCTGCACCAGGCTGCTAATGAGGCCAACTCTGCTGCCCCCCTTTTCTGTGCACTATCCCTTTTAGCAATCATGAGGCCTAATGTGACCCATGTCTGTCCGTGGCGTGTGAGATCTTTGGGCTCCCGTATTTGTGGCTGTCCTTTTGTGTGAACTTATGGTGGCACTTGGTGCAGAACCTAAAGGGGATGTTCTCAATTTCCCTCAACAGCTCCATGCACCCCGAAACACATGCTTCAACCCAGCAGCCAGCTTCTCCAACTGGCTCGCTTACTCACCTACATCCAGTGGTTATTTCTTGTGCTTGATCGTTCTTCCTTTGTTTCTGTTTTTACTGATTTTCCAGCTGTTCTGACTGCTGCTTCTTCGAAAATTCTTCTGATTCAATTTTGACAATCCTGGAGCTCCTGGTTTCTGACTCAATGGTGGAAAAAAAGAATGAAGATGGTGACGATCCACAGGAGCTTCCAGGACGCATGTCTGAGGTCACGTCACGAGGCGATAGACATGCACGAAATAGTGTCCGATGATGCCCATAGCAAAAAAAATGTATAAACTATAAAATACAATTACTAACCCAACTAGTAGATGGCGGAAAAATGCACAGCATGAGAATCCAGAAAACATTCACACTAGAAAACTCCACATCATTTGGTGGGGCTGGGGGGTGGGACTGGGGAGGGGTGTGCGTGTGTATATATTTATACGAAGGTTAAAGTTATAGTTAGATATTGTAATAATATCTTCTTGTGCATTAAAAACTTTGAAATTCACTGAAAAAACTAACAGGTAGAGGGACGTTATAGTTAGATGAAAGTGTCAGTTAAAAGATACAGTTTAACTAACACAACCACTGAAATTCACCAGGTATAGTTGTCTCAAGTAACTGTAACTTGAGCCCCAAAAGAAGCTACTCTTCCAGGACACTGGCACACATATGGTGTTATGCCCTGTTTCTGCACTTTAATTATTTTTATTGTTCTTGGACAGCATTCTCCACATGAGCTGGTGAGAATGATGCTCTCTTCATTGGCAGCCTTTAATCTAGTCTGCCGTTATGGGCAGCCTTTAATCTATCATCCCTTTATTTGCACCCCCCATCCCATGCCCCCTTGATTGGAGACCTGGGTCAGCTTCCTGACAAAACATCCTGTCTAGCCCACTTGGGCAGTATGCTCCGCATTATGCCATGCATCCTTCCACCTATGCCCGCAGGGGCTGTATTTCGATCTCAGGCTAAGTAACCTAAGAGCCCAAGACCCGCCGAGGCGGGGAATTGAACCCTGGTCCCTTGCCAGACCTCTGCATCAGGGTCTGCCGCTCTAACCATTGAGCCACACTTCTCCACATGTACATGGGAAGCCCTCCTTAGACAAGGAAACCAAGTGTCACTCTTGAAAGAGGAGATGAACCTCACACGGCAGAGATACCTCACAAGTCCTAGCCAATCACTTTTCTCATCTTACTGATGGGACATAAAGCCGTCTTCACCAGCCGCCGCACAAAGGCTGCTGCTTCCGATAAAAGGCTCTTTAGACTGCAAGCTTGCCAGCCCCTGCACCGTCTTTATCAAGACAAACCCCAGAAACCCTTCGTAGAAGGTGTCTTACTGTACCTGTCCGGTGCTCCTGCTTGTTCCTCAGAATGCGCGTTGCTGGCAAGACATTCTGGCAAGGCTGAGTTCAGACACCCCGATTGAACGCCCTCCATTCCCTGAAGAGTGCCTCTTTCTCCTCGCTTCTCTGGCAAGCGTTCTGCGCTGCAAGAAATAAGCTTTGTGCGCCGGCTGTTTGCCCTGGCCTGGGTCTTGCGCCATGGTGCTTTTTTCATTAAAATATAGTGAGGAGCTCAGCAGGAATAACTTGAGACCTGCTGTGCTCTCATGAACGAGTTATGATTACTTTTTGTTATTGTGAGGGATCAGTTCGCGTGAAAACCAGGAACCGCTGGCAGGGAAGGAATTTAATTTTTCAACACAGGACATATTTTAAAAGGTTTCATTAGGCCCGAGGCGACTTTAGGCGCTCTGCAGAAGGAGAACTGGAGCTCCGGCAGCCACTGAAAGCAGAAGGATTTACCTAATTAGCTTGTGTTTGTTTTAACACCACATCCTATGCACTAAGATACTTCTATACATTACTATAACTCGGAAAGAGTTCCTCGTGTAATGTTAGTTATTACAGACAAGAGGACTCTTCTTACCCAGACTTGTTTCTTTGGCATTGTGCGCACGATATTCCATTCATCTTTCTAATTATGTAATTACCACATACTTACTTTATTGATGCATTCTGAACATTGCTACATGCAGTGAAAACTGAGTCCTAAGGCGTGTGGGCGTAAAGGTACAGGTACAGAACACAGATTGGCAAGTCTGGGCGCAGTAGATGCCATAGGATCCAACGTCCTCCTGGAATGCCATTTGCACCTGGGCAGGATATGGAATTTCTGCTTTTGTCAATCGGTCCCTGCTGCAGTGCACGGAGGTTGGGATGCAGGGAGATTTGACTTGGCGTGAAGCTGAACTGCCCAGCATGCTCGGAATGGCAGTCAATGAAACCTACCACTCACAACACACAATGGTCTTCGATTGGATCATAAATCCAGAATTGACTGGTGTTTTGCCATATAGTAGAAAAGCAAAGTTGGTAGATCAGTCTTGCATTCCAAGATATCGGGTGCAAGGGGGCTCTGCTTCCCCACAATCCTCTCTGCACTGGCTTGTGGCGGGCCAATGAAGGTACCACTCAATAGGGCCCTCTCTACGCAAGATTTCAGGTGGTTTTCCTCCAGGTGGTTCAAGGGGATGCACAGTTCACTGCGGGATCCCCCTGGCTTGTATGGGTTTCTACTGAATTTCAGCTGTTTGCAGTTAGGGTTTTAAGCTGTGCTACTCTGTTATAGTGTATTAACTGAGAACTTATTTTTAGTGAGTGTTGAGATCTGATTTCCCTCCCTTTTCTATGAGATATTGGCACAGAGCTTCCAGTGCTATGTTGGCAATGTATGCGTTCTTTAAGTTATATATAAATTAGCTAAGTGGTTTCAAAGGGATTACTATTCTTAAAATCTTTTTTTATGCTCGGTTGTGATGTTGCAGTAGGCAAGTAGGGTTTGGATAATCATCAAAAAGTAGTCTAATCTTTTGTGAGTAGAGTAGAAAAAGGCTGGTTCTGTGTGATAAAAAAAGTATTAATAATCAATGGCGAGTCCCTAATCTGGTCATTCATGGGGTCAGAGAGCCTAAAACCCATGCAGAATCAGACAGTGCCCCTGATTTCTGACTCCTGATTTCTCAGTGAATAGGGGTTCGGCGCTGGAGGGCTAGAGAGAGAACTTATAACATGGGGATGGATGGCTCATGAATAGGATCTCAGACTAGTCCACATTTACTTAGAGGCCTCACATCTAAGTAAAGTGCAATGCATGGGATTTGCTTCTAGACGAGAATGAGGCTAACATTTGTGTCAGAAACATAGAGGTAAAGAATATGGGTGAGAGCACCTTGTATGAGAGTACCTTGTCCCTAGCAGGTTACTGGAGTAGATTTCTACTACCTCTCAAGCTACGTAGAGAACTGGTGCAGCATTTCCAGGAAAGATTTATACCGTCATCAAAATACTTTATTCTGGTCAATTTGACCATTAAAGTATAATTTAAAAAATATACAATATCCGTTTCACTTTATACTATAGCATGATCACACAAATAAATAATTAAAATGCCATTTATAAAATATATGGGATGTGGGTTTATAGTGGAATAGGGAGAGAAGTTAATTAACTACCTCAAATTGTAAAGCGCTCTGATATCCTTCGGGATCAAGTTTGCACTATATAAAACTTTATAAATAAAAAAATAATAAAATTGTAAAGCGCTCTGATATCCTTCGGGATCAAGTTTGCGCTATATAAAACTTTATAAATAAATAAATATACAATCATGTCATACATATAAATCTAAAACACTATAAAATGGACTTAAACAGAGACCGAACCCCACCAATAGACAAATGTGATAAACAATTCCCTCAAGCATTATAGAATATGTCACAGTATGATGCCACACAATCGATGCCACACAATCGCAGAAGGAACTTGGTTTATTTTTGCAAGATCTGGCTGGGTGGTCATAGAGAATAAGAGGTTGAGGTAGAAAATCTAGACCTAAAGAAAATAATACGGTACTGAAAGAGGTGAGGAGGGGGAACGAAGGTAGCTGGAAAGAGAGGGGCTCACAAATATTTCCTCTCAGAGGTATATTTAAAAAAAAAATAGTAGCCATCTCTCCCTGATCACATCTGTAACTTGATTGGCTGTGAAATAATTTATTAAGCTATGTGTATTTTTCAGAAATTATTCTACTAAATTTAATGCATGATTTGCTGCTCTAAATTCCACCCACTATGTGTTGTCATTGTCCAGTCCTTTAATCTCTAAATAAAGTGTTGAGATTTCCCAACTCTGGGTACTCCCATCAAATTCTGAAGAGAGAAAAGGCCTTGCCCCTTATTTAACACTGTGACGGACAGGGTGCAGAGATCACATCATACCTTCATACTTGCTTGTTTTAGGTAAGGTTAAGAGTGAGACTAATCAAATACTCAGGATTTTTGGTTTTTGAAGAACAGTTGTAGGTATACAGCGCTAACTAGATCATATTCTTTGGAAATTCCTTGTTCTATATTGTCTATAGAAATAAAGGATGCAGAGACAAGCATAGGCATACCATAGAGATGAGACCAAGAAGTCCTGCGGTCCTTCCCGTTGTCTTTCTGAAAAATGCTATAGGCTACTACAGTCGACTCAAGCAATGCATCGTTATATTGTAGTGCATCTGACAAACGTCCACCAGACGGCATCCAGCGTATTAGTAAGAACTGGGATCTCCCGTTGCACAGGAGGACAGCACAGAGTCGCTCACCTGCTGGTGTTGTCATCTTCAGAATCGATGAAGCTGCTGGAGTCCAGCTCGCTGCTCATCACCGTGGAGGCACTGTCGTATGCCGCCGGGTCCCAGTGCCGGTCCAGTTTAGGGTGTCCATTGATCCGAGGGACTGTGAAAGTTTACAAAACAAAGCAAGGATTAGATTATCAGAAACGGGAACAAGAGACAGATTTTGCAGAAGGGAAAGACAAAAAATTGTTTCATCATTTTTTAAGCACACACACTCCTACACACAAAATGCAGTGATAAAAAAATACAGATATCACAGGCACTGAGAAATAAGGACAATATTCCATGGGTCACCAAGAAATATGGAAAGTATAGCATGTGTCCCTGTAAAATATGGTTTTCATGACCACACTGGCAGCTCCATACCATTCTGCATATCTTAACCTTTGTCCACTGTTAATCCCAATTCCTCTGCTCCAAGTGCCCATTTAAGCATAAAGTCACTCTTATTCTCCATCAATGGATCTCAAATGTGCACTGAAGATACACTATGGCAGCTGCACTGTAGGTTACATGATACACTAAGGCTGTACTAAAGATTAAAACCTTCAAGGCTGTAGGTTTTTAAATTGAAAATCTCAAAAAGATTAACCGATTTTCCCCAAACCACATAACGGATCCATTCTACACAAACTCTGCCTTCATGCCACATTTCTGTAAAAAAAAAGTCCAGTCGTTTTTGATAGGTAGAGAACAACAAAATGTAATATCTAAAGATGTGGCACCCTTTGCAACTTTTAACCACATTGACCACGCTGCACTATGTTAGGAAAAAAAACCTGTGGTAATGGTTCAGGTATGTGCCAAATCTGAACAGATTTATCACACAGGTTAAAAGTTAGCACCAAACCAAAAATTATTTTAGTTTCAGGTCTGATAAGGCCCATGTCTTGAAATTCCATTTAATGTCCCCAAAATTTGCACTCACGTTCTCAAAAGATTTGCATTTTCTGGGTGTTTTCATTACATACATTCATTACATACATTCTCTTTATTTTAAATCCATTTTCTTATTGCTTTGTAAAAAAAAAATACTGCTCATGCGTTCCGCTCTCACACTCACTCATAGCTCTTCTAATGTGTTTATAATTATTCAAAACCACTTTCTAAACTGAGAGGTGATGACTCAATTAATCTTAATGTTGTATTTTAATTAAAAATAATGCAATCCCGATTATATTCTTAATCAATTATTTGATAGATGTCTAATATAACAACGTTTTTTCACATTATTAATGTTTAATATTTGTGAAGATCATATACTATTTAATCTGAATAGACTCTGTCAAGTAGATGTGGGTGGTTCAACTTTGACTACACTGTGCTCTTCCGCCACCACCATTATTTCAATCAGGTGTCCATGTAGTTTGAAATATTCGAGAATTCAAACGATATGTTGGCATCACATCCGAGACTAAGGAATCCTATACTATCACCAAGACAAATTAAAAAGTTAAATTTACTTTTCTACAATTTCAGATTTCTGATAGTTTATCTGTATCCATATTCAGTATGCAGTTATACTCAAGAAGTCTATTTTTCACCACCTCACCACCAGGTTGATTACCAGTTAGTTAGTCAATCATTTGCAAACAAAAGGTCACAAAACTCTTGTGTACCATCGTTCTCCATTGGGTAATTCTTTCTGTCTTTCTTTCCAACCCAAATATCAAGTTGATGGGCTGTTTTACAAGGAGATCTGCCCTTGTGATATTAGGACAACACTACATATAGAAAATAACTGTGAGTTTCGAAGTGACATGCTTGTTTATTGTTGGTAATCATGCAGCAGTCCATTAAGATGTGAATGTGTCTGCAACTGTTTCCAATGCCTTTATTTTAGAATGTGTTTGACATGCATTGCTTCGTAGTTCTATCACAGTATTAGCCGAATCGCTTTGCTTTCCTCAATCTGCTACACTCCTCGTTTGCTCTATCTGTTCTGTCAGCAAGGCAGCTGTGTTTTGTTCTTCTGTTGTTTTTAAGACTTCTCCAAACTTTTAGATCAGATTGCCTTGATTGGGAAATTGGTATACCAAGTTTTCAGCCTCTGTGTTTAATTGCAAATCTGAGGAACAATTTGCTCTCAGAGTTCTATCTGGTGGATTCTTCAGTCCACTTTATCTGAATGAGGTGGGAACCTCAGGTCTGCTAGGTTATGATGCAATTTAGGGGCAGAATTCTGGTTCGGGTTTGGAAACACATCTACCACCAGCAGTAAGAGCTAAAACAGCACAAACTAACTCACAATCTCTGGCTTACCTAGCCAGGGGGAAACTATTGCGATGAGAGACAAAGGCATATATGAAGATTGAAAGAGATATGGCAGATAAGAGGGAACCGAATTGTTTGATTACTGATGGAACAGCTACACCAAATCCTGGACACTGAATCTTGGAAACAATACTTTAGGTTTAAGGAAAGAATCGAGCCTTTCAACGAAGGAGAGCGATCAGCGGGCAAATTGCGAAAACTGGGGGGCACCAGTCCTATCCGGAAGTCGGAGTCATGCATGATGATATCAGATAACAGGCACAAGATAAGGTATCTCCTACGACAATCTTGACACAATCTGCCCGATTCTCTTCCGTGCATCCCACCTTCATAGCTGAATCACTCTGTCAAAAATAATTTACTACAATGCCCTCTTTATTTTTATATCTTATGAAGGAGATATTTGTGTCTTTAAATGTCACTCCTTGGAAAAGCTGTCCCTTCGTCGTCCCTCTAGAGCTCGCGACATTTCGCCTCTGGCCCTCAGGTGATCCATTCCACTCGGTAAGCGTCCAGGAGACACCGCCGGAAAGGGCAGGCGGCAGGCCCTGATAAGGCGCCTGAGAGGGCGCACCTCGCGCTCGTCCCATGCAGGCTTCAAAGACCCGGAGGCGCCGCGCGCCACACGCCGCAGGTGAAGCCGGGCCTCTCATTACCGGACGCTGCTGACGCTTGTCAGATCGAGATCTCAGCAGAGAGTGCACAAGAGACCTCGAGCGTGGGAGGAAGGGAGGGGGAGTTGTTAGAGACAGAAGCTGTCATTATGTGAAAGGGTCCTCACTTTGCGTGGGCGGACGCATCAAGGAGTGTGTACCGCACACATATGACATGTGCGGCGCTCTCGAGCGCTGGAACACTGGAGCAGCACAGCGGGCAGCACTGCCAGGGACTCACTGAAGCGGCTGTGACAGGGGGTAGTTAAGGAATGTTTTTCAACTACCCCTCGCGCTTTACAACTACCCCTCGCGCTTTACAACTACCCCTCGCGCTTTTCAACTACCCTTTGTGCTTTACAACTACCCCTCGCGCTTTTCAACTAGCCTTTGTGCTTTACAACTACCCCTCGCGCTTCTCAGCTACCCTTCGCACTTTAAAATAACCCCTGCGCTTTTCAACTGCACCTCGCGCTTCTCAACTACCCCTCGCGCTTCTCAGCTACCCCTCGCGCTTCTCAGCTACCCCTCGCGCTTTAAAATAACCCCTTGTGCTTTGCAACAGCCCCTCATGCTTCTTAAATACCCCTCGTGCTTTACAACTACCCCTCTCTTCAACTACCCCTTGTACTTCACAACTACCCCGCGCTTTAAAATAACCCCTTGCGCTTTGCAACTTACCCTTGCGCTTCTTAAATACCCCTCGCGCTTTACAACTACCCCTCACGCTTTACAACTACCCCTCGTGCTTTGCAACTACCCCTCACACTTCTCAACTACCCCTCGCGCTTTACAACTACCCCTCGTGCTTTGCAACTACCCCTCGTGCTTCTCAGCTACCCCTCACGCTTTTCAACTACCCATCGCGTTTTTCAACTACCCATCGCGCTTTTCAACTACCCTTCTCGCTTTTCAACTACCCCTCGTGCTTTACAACTACCCCTCGCGCTGTAAAATAACCCCTCGTGCTTTGCAACTGTCCCTCGTGCTTTTTAAATACCACTTGCGCTTTACAACTACCCCTCCCGCTTTACAACTATCCCTTGCGCTTTGCAACTACCCCTCACGCTTCTCAGCTACCCCTCATACTTTTCAACTACCCATCACGCTTTTCAACTACCCCTCTTGCTTTTCAACTACCCCTCTCGCTTTTCAACTACCCCTCGTGCTTTACAACTACCCCTCGTGCTTCTCAGCTACCCCTCGTGCTTTTCAACTACCCCTTGTGCTTTCCAAATACCCTTCGCGCTTCTCAGCTAACCCTGGCGCTTTACAATTACCCTTCGCGCTTTTCAACTACCCCTCGTGTTTTTCAACTACCCCTCACGCTTCTCAACTACCCCTCGCACTTTACAATTACCACTCGCGCTTTTCAACTACCCCTCCTATTTTTCAACTACCCCTCGTGCTTTACAACTACCCCTCGTGCTTTACAACTACCCCTCGCGCTTCTCAGCTACCCCTCGCTCTATACAATTACCCCTCGTGCTTTTCAACTACCCCTCACGGTTCTTTACTCTTCAACCACGCCGAGCACCCCGCGTTCTCGAACACCAAACAAATCAAACCTGTCTGCGATTGTTGAAACACCTCTGAGAGTTGGACGCCAAAACCACTTTTAAAGTGATGATGCTTATGCGTAAAGGCATTATTCCTACGAGCTTTAGGGAGCGTTTAAGTAAGTTTACGAAACTGTACACTATCACAGCGTCTATATGTGCGTTTAATCTGTGATGAACCTTAAAAGTACCCCCCGTTTGGGTGACCATTTGAGGGTTATTCATTTAGTTGCTATATTGTATTCAGTTTCGATACAAACCACCACACATTGCAAGTAGGAATCTTTCTAGAACTTCCAGGGGCGCAATGTTTGTGTGACACCCTTAGTCGTTTCAAGTCTAGAGACCACCAAAAGTCCAAAATGTGCGTTTTGCATGCTATGAAATGCTGATTGCAAGCAGAGCTCAATTTAAAAAAAATAGGTAAATAAACAAATAAGTAAGTGGTCCTACGTTTTTACTATGAGTCCACCGCTGGCACGGAATGTAGGACTTCTGATTCCGCCTCGAGCATCTTTCCTCCATCACCCTGCACCGAGTCCAGCCTCTTTACCCTACTCTTGAAACGCTTTATCATCAATGCGTTCTCCCTATGTTGTTTTTCTATCTTTCACTCCCTCCTTCTTTCTCACTTTTCTGTCTTCCCTTCTCTTGATCTGAGTCAAAGTCTGATGATGACAAACAAGTCTCTGCCCCTAAAAATGAGCGCTGGTGCTCACTATCTGCTACAGACTCAACCTCAAATTAAGAGCTTTGTACATGGGACTCAGTATAAAGAAAGTAAGACAAGAGAGAGGCTGCAACCTGACCAGAGGGACAGTAATGTATTAGGATATTATTTGTTTTGCCCCAAAACAAAGAGGAGTGTGGGAATGTTGAATTCTTCCGCTAGATGAATTGACCGACAAATATTTAGGTTGCAAAGCACGCCTTGCAGGGCTGAGATAGACATCTGCTGATGGCATGGCGGCCAGGAAGTAAGGTCTTAGGCTGTGTTGGTTTTTTGCAGAGGGTAAAGGGGGCTGACCTCTGACCTTTGTGGGCTAAAGTCAGGCAATCCATCCTGCAAGATCCTTCTTAAATGTTCAACCTGACCCTCTCACCTGGGCCTGAAAACACTGTCTTTCTCCCAGAGGTCCTTTCATCCGTGACAAAGTCACTCAAAGGCGTGGGGGCGGGGGGACACGGTGGGACTACAAAGCTGAGAAAGCACACAGCTCTGTTAATCAAATTAATAGGTTTTTTGTGCCTCACATGGCTGTGTGTTCAAATCAAGGGCCGCTGTCATCCTATGCTAACAATGTCTGCCCCACCTGTAATCAATCCCCACACGCCCCCGGATTGCCATCCATCTGTTTAACAGCTTTCATGAACGACCCTTTACACTGTTTGGTCTGGGCCTTCTTTCCCACTGCAGGAAATGTAAATAGAACCACCAAGCTAGAAATGCAGTTCCTTCGTCTTGAGTCGCCCTGATCCCGGAATCTAATGGGATCTTAGTGGGGAAGAGGCGGATGGGCATAGCAACCAAACATTGCAAAAGCTAATAGGTCTCGCCTATGTGACCTATTGGCTTTGGCAACATTTTCAGCCATCTGTACAACATGGCTGAAAGCACTATGATGCTGCTGCCGTGTCATTTTGTAGACGCGTGCCAACATGGATGCACGCGCCTACAAAATAAGGGAGCAAATGTTCCCTTTTATTTACCAAACCGAGAAGGATTAATAAAAAGAAAACTTGCTTGAAATGTAGTTTTTTGATATAATGCAAATGTGCTTTTTTGATATTGTGACAACACATAGACAACAGAAGGCGGGTATGGGGGGCGCACGGACAACAGAGGGTGGGCAGGTGGTGATGGAGATGCAAAAGGACAACGGAGGGTGAGAAGGATGGGGAAGCAGTAAAGCACATGGCCAATGGAGGGCGGGTGGGGGTGGGGAAACAAGTGGTACAATGCACGGTGCGCAAATAAGTAAGCAAACAAACTCTGGAGGGTGTAAAGGTGGGGATGGAGAAGCAAACAGACAATGGAGGAAGATGAAGCAGTACACGGACAAAGGGGGTGGGAGCAAGAATGGCAACTGAAGGTGGGCAGGCAGGGAGGAAGCAAGACCGACAAGTGAGGTAGGGAAGGCGAGGGCAGAAACACACGGGCAAGAAAGAGGAACATACATAGCTGCAAAGTTTTGTGTGACATTTCCCAGTCTCTGGTGTTTCTATGTGGAATTTTAAAAGCCTCAGGTGGAAATAAAAACCCATTTTTGGACATTCAATGAGATCACTTTCAGGTGTACCTATTTTGGCTGATTTCCTGGTCTAGAATAAGGCTTAAAAGTCTAAGTAAGCATAAGTTCTTACGCAATGTCAACGCTTGAAGCACTATTGACGGAATAGATGAGGGTGAGGTCCAGGAAGCTTCTGACCGCTCTCCACAGCAGTATGCACTGCTCTTTGACTGCAGGTTTACATATCCATGCTCCTACCCGTGCAGCACTCCTCCTGCCTATGTAGTTGCTTCAGTGATGAGAACTGTTGCCTTCTTGCTGCCGGAAGTCCTCTGAGACAGAGGGACAACCCCTCCTGTATACAAAGGTGAGATCCCGTAATCCAGTTAGAGACAAGGGAAAGTTAGGAGCCAGAGGGCATGAGTACGGTTACCAGGTAACTCTGCCAGATAACAGAGGTTTTGGTATAACAACACATCTACTGCAGTCTGGGCCTGGCAGTTCCAGCTCACTTCCTTTTACCTAACATACTAATGGTTTGTGACAGAAAAGCCATGGACTGAATATTGCGTCCTTGTTTACATGGAGCACTTTGATACCTTTAGGCATCAGAAACGACAGGGAAGTCCCGTCACCCACTAGGCACCTTACGAGACGCCAAATCTCAGTGGAGGATTATTGCCTGGGTCCTGGCAGAGTGGCACATATGGTATATCATCACACAATGTTATGTAATTGGTCCATTTGAAAGAGATGCGGCAACTGCAGGCAAAGCCCCTCCCACACAAAAACAGTGGTTTTGCATTACATGTGCCTTATTACGGGCAATTTGTATTGCGCCTCTGGGCGCTGTTTACGAACCCAGTAGTTACATGTGAATCAAGAATCACTTGAAGCAGCATTACCATAAGCAAACAAAAATGGCTGATGCAGATCAATCTGGCCAAAGGAATTTTAGAAATTGCAACTGTTTTTTTTTGTTTTGTTTCTGCTAAAAGTGTTACGTCACCTGCAAGCATCATGGGTAACCAATACCGAGCATCTAGGAGATGAAGCCACACTCCTTAGGTAGGGTCTATCTGTGCAACCTCTGAACTTATAAACCATTGTCTCATACAGACGGTCTCCAATGCAAGCTGCCGGTGACTGGAGCGAAGAAATGATTCTGGCCCCCAGAGTCCCCACTGTGGCCACTCTGACAGCTTTGAGCTGATTGGCTAGCTTCTGCCATTGTAAAGCAGCAGGACAACCTGCAATGGACAAAGACACTTCAAGGCCCACACATTTGCTAAGTCTCACTCATTTGCACATAGTTCTAATCATGGCTTTCAGCAAAAAATCCACAGACACTAATAAAGACCCATAATGTTTGTATTAAAATGTCATGGTTTGGCCGAAATCTCGATAAACTTCTGCCAGTAGGATAATCCACTTGTTTCTCAAAGACAAAAATGATGACTCAAGATATAGGCTGAAGCTGCAGTGACAAGGCGGCTGTTTGGTCTCAGGGAAGCTATAGCAGCAGACGGATATTTCTCCAAGCTACGCGAGATACCCAGTCCAGAGGTGTCCACCCAGCGTTGGCCGAGAACAGATGGGTAACCAATGGGATCACAGAGCCAGAGAGAGAGGGGCAGTTTCAATGAGCCCTTTGTGCTCTCTTACTTGTTTACTCAGAGGTGGGTGTTGAGTTACTAGCAGTGAGCACTACTGACACTCAGCTTCTTGGAGGTCAACGTTACTCTGTTGGAAGCCCAGATCGGGGGAACACTCAGCTGCAACCCATAAGTCTCTCCAATGTCAACCAGTATTTTACAACAAGCATTTGCAATGAAACAGGTCTTGCATTTGTGAGAGTATAAGCTACTGCCATTGTAAATGAAAATGCCTTTTATTTATGTGTTTTGCAAACCAACACGTATATAAAAAGACATCGGCAGTTTTAATGCCAATAACTCAAACTCTCGCAAATGCGAGACCACTTCAATGGTGGCTACGCCCTTTGCTGTAGACGCTGCTCGCCGTATTCAGGTTACAGCGATCCGTGTCTAAAGAAAGGGGCGTGGCCACTATTAAAGTGAAAGCATGGTATGGGGCACTTTCACTGCAAAAAAAAAAGGTTTGGAAGTGCGGCTGGTAAAGTTAAAGCGGACCGTGCTTAGAAATACAATAAATAAAGAAGTGCAGCCACTATAGTTACAGCGGACCACACTGCCAAAGTAAATAAATAAAGAAGCAAAAAGCAGGCGGCTTGCTGCGTTGTAGGAAAGCACGTCGTGGGTGGAATAGGGGAAAACCATTAAAGAAAATAGTGCTCACAGACTAGATAAAGCAGACCATGTAACAAAACAAGTAAAAAGACCAGTCCTCAGGGGAGGTTATAAATGCAGACAAGGTGGTACCAAGGAGGGACTACTATGCATATTCATGAATCAAATGCAACGATTTAGAAAGGACACTAACAGGAGCCAATTAAAAAGATGGGCGGGAAAATGGGCGGAGCTTCAAGTGCCTACCTGTATACAGCATGCCTCGCAGAGCAGCGTATGCGATGCCTAGGCTCGACCTAAACATTATTATCTCATCGCAAGTGTTAAACCTCAGCACCTTTTGTAACAGCATCACACTTGTTCAGAGTCAAGCAGCCTCCAATGGCATTTCAGGCCCCAGATTTGACCTTAGTTAAGGAGGTCCCTGAGTGGCTGGCCAGGTGAATATGCTGATGCTTTCATAGGCAGTCTTGGGGGTTCCTATATTATTGATTAAATGTGCCCAAAGCCTTCCACCCCAAAATGAGCCTGGATGCGGAATAATCAATCCTTGGACTGCGGGAATATATCTCCTGTGGACATCTTGAAAGAGAAAATGCCATTTTCAGATCTCTGTGATCAGTTACACACAGCACAGCCCCTTATGACGCTTCACTTTTGGATATCACTCGAGAATAAAGGTTAAGGCAATGGTTGTATATGCACAGCCTCAACAAGGAATATGCACTTTTAAGTAACAGAGGTCCAGAGCAGCATCTCTGTATGTTGTCATACTCTAAATAAAATGTCACGTTGAACATGATACTATCAAATAAAGGTAGCGATTTCTCAAAAACTTTCCTCAATCATGGACATATTGTGCCCTGTTTGAGGGTCAGCAACATTATTGACAGTCAGTGTAATTAATGAAGCTTTACTTGGCACCAATGCCGAAAACCTCACTGATGCTGTTGGTAAAAAACAGACAACACTGAAAGCAGGCAGGACCTCAAAAGTGGCGCGTAATCTCAACAGGTTGACATATATTCAGCAAAAATTGTGCAATATTTCAATCATGGTGCTCTAGGGAACAACACGCACGGAGAGCAGCTCCACTACGGCTTCTAGACTAAAAAATAAGTCACAAATGCACCACTACCAGCAAAGGTGAAGCTGGCAGTCTAAGCCCTCACTTGACAGTCGTACACAATCCTGATAGAATGAAAGCCAAAGGGTGTGATAAGGATGACTGAAACTTTGTTCTACTGGGTATAAAGTCTTGCACTTTTTTCGTCTCTTTTACGCCTTAGTGGGCCAATCATATCCTAATAATGTGAGGCTGTTGTCACGACTTTTCCATACAAGCCAAATGGAGACTCAGATGCATTCTGCCTGTTTGGGCTTCATCGGGAAGGTGTAGCTTAGCTTTCGGGCCTCACTGAGTCCCCGTCTGAACATTCCCTCATTAGATTCAGGGTTACAAGTAAATTTACAAATAGTTGTAGAAACAGCTACAACTTTACCCTTCAAGCATTTATACTTTCCCCGCTGCAGTTCCTCTTCTTAATGCCCTTCGCTGAAGACTTAAAAGGACCAACCATATGAAAACCACTTTAACCCCACTCCAAAAGGCGGACTCTGATAGGCTGCATCTGCCGTCAAAAGATAAACAAGATGCCAGAGCATTCAAGTCAAGAATGCTAGAATGCCACTGACAGCCATTGGCTTTTGTTGATGGCCTCAAGTGTGGCAGTGGAGAATGTTTACTCAATCCCCTCACTATACTGTTAAGATCATTATATGTGAAGCGTGGGGCAATTTGTTTGCCTAATTTCCTCACTAGTGGATACCAATGGCAAGAAGGAAGAAAAAGGCAAAATAAACAGAAACAAGCACTTGCAAAGCCAATAGGGCTCACCTATGCAAGAGCTATTGGCTGTGCCAATGAGTTTTAGCCATATTGTACACAAGAGTGGTTGCTGTTCAGCATGGCTAAAAGTTAGTGGCACGGAGAAGGGTGGGGTGGAGTGTCGTAGTGTGGAATGGCGAAGAGTGAGGTAGAGTGTCATAGAGTGGAGTGGGGTAGGGTGATGTCCAGTGTAGTGGCATAGAGTGGACTGGTGTAGAGTGCATTGTCACAGAGTGTGGCAGAGTAAAGTGGAGTAGAGTGAAGTGGCATAGAGTGTCGAGGTATTGGAGTGGCACAGAATGGAGTCATGTAGCATGGCGTCCAGTGGAGTGGGGTAGAGTATATTTGACTGCTGTACAGTGCTTTGGCATAGAGTGTTGCAGAGTAAAGTGGAGGAGAGTGCAGTGGCATAGAATTCAGCAGTGTACAATGCAGCACCATAGAATGCAGTAGCGTAAATTAGAGTGATGCAATGTAGAGTGTAGTGGTGTAGAATGCAGTGGTGCAGAGTAGAGTGGCGTAGAGTACAGTGGCGTAGAGTGCAGTGGTGCAGAGTAGTGACAAGAGTGCAGTGATTTGGTGCAAAGTAGAGTGGTATAGAGTAGTGCAGAGTAGAGTGGCATAGAGTGGTGCAGAGTAGAGTATAGTGTCATACAGTGCAGTGTTGTAGAGTGGAGTATTGCAGAGTGATGTGGCGTAGAGTGGAGTGATGCAGGTTAGAGTGGTATTGAGTGCAGTGCTGTAGAGTGCATTGGCAAAGAATGCAGTAGTGCAGAGTAGAGTGGCATAGAGTTCAGTGGTGTAGAGTGCAGTGTTGCAGAGTAGAGTGTTGTAGAGTGCAGTGGCATAGAGAAGGGTGGTGTATAGTAGAGTGCAGTGGCATAGAGTAGAGTGGTGCAGAGTAGAATAGAGTGCAATGGTGAAGAGTGGGTTATAGTGGAGAGGAATAGAGTAGAGTGGTAGAATGGGCTGGTGTAGAGTGCATTGGCTTAGATTGTTGCAGAGTATTGTGGCATAAAGTTCAGCAGTATAGAATTCAGCAGCGTACAATGCAGTGACAGAATGCAGTGGTGTATATTAGAGTGGTGCATAGTAGAGAGCACTGGCATACAGTGCAGTGGTGCAGAGTGGAGTAGCGTAGAGTAGTGTCATAGAGTGCCTTGGCGTAGAATGGCACAGAGTATAGTAGAGTGATGTAGAGTGGAGTGACAGAGTTCAGTGGCGTAGAGTGGAGTGCTGCAGAGTGAAGTGGGGTAGAGTGCAGTAGTACAGATTAGAGTGGTGTGAAGTTCAGTGGCAGACATCTTGGTGTTGTAGAGTAGTTTCTTAGAATGCAGTGGATCAGAGTGTAGTGGAGCGTAGAGAGGTTAAAGAGCAGTGGCATAGACTACAGTGGTGCATAGTAGAATGTAGTGATGTAGAGTGCAGTGCTGTAGAGTAGATTGTTTCAGTGTAAAGTGGCGTAGAGTGGAGTGATGCAGGGTAGAGTGCTGAAGTGTAGAGTAGAGTGGTGTAGAGTAATGGGACAAAGTGGTGCAGAGTACAGTGGCATAGAGTGAAGTTGTACATAGTAGATTAGAGTGGCATACAGTGAACTGGCATAGATTGCAGGGGCTTAGAGTAGAGTAGTAAAGATTGCATTGGCGTAGAGTGAATTTGCATAGAGGGCGGTGGCATAGAGTGATGTGTTGCAGAGTGGCGTGGAGTGACGTAGAGTGGAGTTGTACAGAGTTGAGTGGCCTAGCCTGGAGTGATTTAGAGTGCAATGGCGAAGCTTGCAGTGGTGTAGAGTGGCAGAGAGGCGTAGAGTGCAGTGGCATAGAATCGAGTAGTGAAGAATGGAGTAGAGTGCAGAGGCGCAGAGTGCAGTTGCATGGTGCAAAGTGGAGTGTTGCAGAGTAGAGTGTAGTGAAATGAAGTGGGGCAGAGTGTAGTAGCGTAGAGTGGAATATGCATGGTGTGGTAGTACACTTCCATTACAGACAACACATCTTCAATTGAAATCACTATTACATTTGCACAAGCATATAGTTTCACTGATAAAAGTATACAGCGCACACAAATGTGTGGAAATGCCATCATCTACGCTAATGATTTGTTTTGATCGTTTTAAAATATTTGTTTCACCACACTTCAGAATTACCAAAAAAGTGCTTAATTTGGGCTTTTCTCATTCTGAAATATCTGCACAGTTCATTTAGAGACATTTACATTTTGTTGTGTGCTAGAAAAAAATACCATCATGCAGCCTTCCTCAAGCACTCCCAGAGCCAGCGTGATTGTCACATAAATCTTCTCACTTTGAAGTCAGTTAAAGAAAAGTAAACACCAAGTTCCCTGGAAGAGAGCGCCTGACATTTGACCTCTGTCTGTGAATGCACAGCAAATGTCACATGATAGGAACAAGAGTTTAAGGCCTTTTTACAGAAATTGAGCATTGGTAGACAAATACAGTAAATATGGTTTGGGTAGGGGAAGGGAAGAACTCGAGCTGGACAGCCAAAAACAAATAGACCAGCACATAGAAAGCAAGCAAATGTGAGTGACAAACCACAAAGCCAATGGTAAACAACTGGCGGAATGCATTCACAGGGAAGCTTTCCGAATGTCCTCAAGATGTCCTTAGCAAACCAGACACCTGAGTTGTCTGGTAGGCCTGACCTAAAAAATGAAGAAACAGTAGGCAAAAATATTAAAACATAAACAAAGTGACAAACGCAGAGAAATATGCTTTGAAGGTTCTGCCATCAGGGTCAAGGAGGGGACAGCAGGAGACAGGTGCCCGGGTTGTTGGCAGTTTCCAGTAGTCAGGGCCCGCATGAAAAACAGCAACTAGTGCACCTTCATGCAAAACGCAAACGACTGCAGCCTGACACCCTCAGCCTGCAGGAAGCCTGCTCCGGCAAATTACAAGGTACTAATCCAGGCCTTTCATAAGGAGCAACGCTTCTCCAAGAAACAAAGCTATCAACCCTGAGATCGCACCTGCTCCTCTTAGTCAAAGTCTAAACAAGGCAGCAGGACACACTACTGTTATCGTGCTACAAAACACTATTTAACTGTTTCCTGAGGCGCAGAAGCCATGAGTAAATATTGGAAATGCCCGAACAAGTGACTCCCCAGTGCCAGCAGGAGCGGGGAGAAGTCACTCGCATGTCAATGTAAACATGTCCGGGCCAGCGTTGTTCATCCAATGAAGAAGAAATCCCAGATTTGCAGCATAACCACAGGCTATGTAATGGATCCTATTTAAATTCAATGTGTATAAGTGTCCCTCATGTTGGTACACTGAAAATCTAGTATGGACCTGACCCTGGCGGAGTAAAGTTCAAACCCACAGCATTAAAGCCCTGGATATTCACAAATGCACATACTGAGTAGGCCTTTCCACCTTTGCCCACCAAATTCCCTAAGCCTACAGTGTTTATTTATATTGCTGTGGTCAATTTACCCAAAAATGGCTGTCAGTAGCTAAAATGTAACCCATTCATGACGATATAAGTCCTTGATGATGCTGTATGACCTTACCAGATATACTTCCAAAGAACTTGAGAAGGTGATGCCACTTTGCAGCTTTGATGTTGACTCATTTTCAAACTCTGGAGTCTCAGTGCACCCGTTGAGGTTCTCCATATGAAATATGTACTCTTGGCATGTTTAAAACTATGTCAGACAACCCTATTGTTTCTAAAAACCACTGCTGGAGATATTGAGCACCTCATTAAGGCTCAGCTTACCCACCACCCCTAGCCCCCCCCGTTCATTCAAATAGGAGAGGTTGTTCCTGGCCTCAAAAATCCTTATATGTATCCTTTGACTCAATGTAAACATAAGGCCATCTTTATATTCCATTAGCCAGCATATAAAGATAGACTGAGATGGGGTCCTGAGTAATTACCAGCGGCCGAGATTAATTTGAGCATTCCATCCATCACATTTTGAGTACTTTGACATGTTGCCCTAAGTGGGACGGATATGCCCAGAAGTGGGTCCCTTGCACACTGGGACCAAGCTATACCCAGCTGATGAGCCCATAGCAAGGGTGGAACTGGTCCTGGGCTGTTTGTGTTCTTGATCAGGAAGGACCTGGCTTGGCAGTTCAGGCTGGACGGTTCTCGTTGGAGCATGGTCAAGACTGATTTGCGTAAAGCGGGGTCCAAACTGAGCTGGCATGGGGTGCTAAGTGACAACGGACTGGGATACGGCCTGAGTAATTACCAGTGGCAAAGATTAATTCAAGCATTCCAGCCATCACTTTTTAATGTACTTTAATATAAGGCAGTTGTTATGGATCTAAAAAAAGACTAGTGTGCAAGATAGCATCTCCCAGAACCAACTCCAATATGCATCCATCTACAAAAGGGGGGAAAGGATGCACCTAAAAGCCTCATTCTGTTTTCAGGGGACACTAAAAATGATCGCATACTGTTTTGCACAAGTTTCACTTTGCATCCACAATAGCTTAACATGAATAACACTCACTCGCAATTTTCCACAGGCAATTTTCTCCAGGTCCCACTTGGAGAAAATATTGAAGGCGAAACATTGTGGTAGTGCTAAAACCACGAGCAAAATTAAATAGATGTAAGAGACGTTATTCCTAATGGATTACCGCAAAGGTAATAACTGGGCCCACAAATCAAACCCATACTACATTCAAGTGGTACTTGGACTGTGAGGTGTAGGAGTTTGCATCTTATATTACAATAGTACTCAGAATGAGACTGTAAGTGCCCTTCAAATATGGGCAGAGGATTGTAGCATCAAGGAACTAGTACTACAGGCTCTCTCACTGACCTTTGACACCAACACTCATTATATGCTCAAAACCCATCTCCCCTAAAGCACATACATGCAATACAGGATTTGTGAAGGTTTTTGCCTAGTTATTATTCCCTGTGCTAATCCTCAGTGCAAAGAGTTTGTGATACCGGACATAACTACGAAGGGCCTGATCAACGAATTGATTTTTTAGCTGCAAAGTCTGTGACTCGCAAAATCAGAGGTTTTTCAACTGCAAATCGTAAGGAAACAAGGGCATACTGCAATTTCAATGTCGAATCCTAATGTGTACTGTGAAACCAATTGAGAATCATTTGGAAAAAGGGTTGTGAAATGGGTGTTCCCCCTTCCGGACAATGTACAATGGAAGGTGACAATGGCTTGCAACTACAAATCCACATTGCAAATTTGGGGAGCACACAGCATTCCAGCAGGCAACTGCATGCTTCACCCAATGCTGGTTGCATTATGCCAGTTTTTCTTCCAATTACAACCCGATCCATTTAAGCGAAAGAGGCTACTATTAAAAAAAAAACATCTCGCGCTCTGGAATGCAGGGGTGGAGATCTGCCCACCCTCACATGCTACCATTCTTACATTCTCAGCCCTGCTGGCAGCCTGTGAAAACAGAATCCTTCTTCAAATATTTTATAAGCACATGATCCTGTGGATCCTACCAAAAGCTAATTTTGCTCTGTAATAAATCAGGATTTCTGCTAAAGGGTGAAATAAACCCAGGTCGCAAACCAGTCGCTGTGAAACATAAAGACTGCTTTGCGACCCGGGGCTCTGCACAACAGGCACTTGGTGTTTGTAGATGACTCTCTCATTCGCATTACTCCATTCTGCAGCTATGTCTTCAATAACTACATCCAGCCTTGGGCTTCAAAACCTGCAGATCCTTCTCGTACCTCGCTGCGAGGACCTGGAACTCTCTACCTCTACATCTCAAGCAATCACCGCCATTGCCTCGATTCCGGAAGGACCTCGTGATCTGGCTGTTCGACTGGAGCTGCAGTGCCGCCCCAGTGCCTTGAGACCCTAATGGGTGCGTAGCCGTGCTATATAAGAACCCCGATTGACTGATTGATTGTACATTGGCCACAGCCCTGAGGACATTATTCCAAATTATTATTTAACGATTGCGGCCAAAGCCATAGAAAGGGTGCGACTGATCCTCAAGTAAGCAGGGTAAAAGGGCCCCTAGCCTCTCTGTAGTTAGTAAAAGGTAATCCATCACAAAAAATTGGGGACCTAGAGTGCATAAAGGTCCAGCATACATGCCCACTGTTAATTCTCAAAAGAAAAAGGTATGCTGTTCCTAGAGGGGACAAAGGGGAGTAGGTCAGAGAAAAGAAGCCACTACACGGGGAGTAGTTCCTTTTTGGAAATAGGGCCCTCACGCACCCTTGTGGGTGTCATGCTTCATCATCGGGCTTGTTCCCCGTTGGGCTGGTGCTGTAATGCCTGACGTGCACCCTCAAGGGGCTCTATTCATTCGAGATTTTTTTTTCCAAAGCCGTAATGTGAAGTGCAAGTTAAGGGCCTTTTGTGTAGATTGAGGAAATGTAGGTGTCGATGTAATGATTAGTGACTCAAAAAGCTAGGCAAGTCTCAAATCAAATCTTAATCCATCGGTATGCCTGACTTATTCAAAACGTGATGTCACCAGTGGGGACAATGAACCCTGGTGACTTGTAAGGTCAGATTAGAAAAAGGTAGCCTCAGCAGGGGGTTAAGCGGGCCCCTCACAACCATGGGACCCAGTGCCACTGAACCTGTTGCACTAATGATAGCTCCTGATTGCGACCAGCATCTCCAGGTTTCTTAATTTCACTTCCTGCTGATCCGATGATCTTGAATCCTCCAATGGTACTGCATTTTCGCCCATGGTGGGAGTCGTGGCAATCACTGTGCAAGGCATCTTGTTGAAAACAGGGTTTTGATGAAGACTATAATGAGGGTGGGAGGAAGAGCTAAGTTTATATTTGTAAAGTCAATCCATCTCTGTTTTTAAAAAGACATCCAACACGACTACACCAGATAGTAATGGTGTAGGGGGCACATGCCCCTGGATGACTAAACTCGAACCTGCAACCCTTCCGAACCATATATATAAAATATAAGGACCCCGATGGCTTTGTGAGCGGAAACCCGTGCAAACCCTCTTTGCATTTGGTCCTCTGACAAATAAAAGCTGTATTTGGCCAACACAGGCCTCTTCTCAATGGGGCGATTATGATATTTATGAGAAGAAATCTTGCCAATTTCCCAGTCTGAGTATCAACACCTGTTTGACTCCAACAGTTTGGCAGTGGAAGTTAAAAAAACAAGTGAAGGAAAGAGAGCGTGTTTAAGCAGGATCCACACGGGGCTAGTTCATTAGGGAGACTATGAAGCAGTGTTCTGGCATTTCACAAGGGGAAGTCACGTGCAAGGAATGAGCTGCAGTTGTTAAAGATGGCGGATGCTCTTGACGTCAGTTCCGGCTGAGAGGCCAGTGTCCTCACAGTGAGAGGCGGCAGGGTTAGTAGCTTTACGGGTGACAAGACGAGCATTTTATTTTAGAGTCTAGAATGGTGTAACAGCCATTATCCTAAACCAAGAGCAGTGTCACCTAGTTATCTCCTGAATAACAGCAACATTTCTACTTGTAGCCCTCATCTTTCTCAGCTAATACTGGAAACATTCTAAAAGACACAGACTAACCATTAAATAAATGTTAAGGTTTCTCCATAGGCTAGCGCCACTGAGAGAAGGGTACGTATGGGCAGAGCCAGCTTTAGTGTTGGTGACGCCTAGTACCAAAGACTTTTTTGGCACCGCCTCCCAATGAATTTTTTTCACGGATTCCCTCACAACCATCCTCCAATAATGCCCGTCATTTCTCTTTATCCCCCTACTCACATGCTTTTATTTTTATTGCGCTACTTAACCCCTTGTAGACTTTCGGATCGCTTTATTTATTTTATTTATTTAGAGTTTTATAGCGTGCAAACCTTTGCATCAAAAACATATTAAACAGAGACATTGAGTTATACAAGTGTGCAAATAAGTGTCTCGGGAAAGTTATGAGAATGAGGAATACAAGGTGTAGGAGTTACATGTCATCCAAACTGGAAGGATTGACATGTTGAGAGTGCTTGGTCTAAAGAAAAGAAGAGGCTGATTAACTAAGTTTTTACAATGAGCAATAACCAAAGTTGTTATGCTTTGTTGTGTGAAAGGGAGAGAGAACAGCACACCATATCTACATAGATATGTAGTGCTCCTGTAGTGCTAGAATACCTTAGGTTGCCTTGCGCCAAAGCACACACGCTTTCACCATAGTGCAAAGGTTACTGCATGAGGTCAAGCATAGGTTTTGTACAAGAAGGGTCTCTTTCCAGTACAAACTTATAGGCTTTGCCAAAGTTTAACTCTTAACTATTGTGTAGGTGTGTTGTATGGTGCAGCACACATAAAAAGTAGGAAAGGATTGGAGAAAATAAATCTTTTCTCCAACTTTCTGCCTGCCTCGAAGAGGCATCATATTTTACACTAATCCCTATCTACCAAACTTAGTAGATAGGGTTTGGCGTCAAAATCGATAAGTGAGTATATAGGGCCATCCATTTACCACTCGTGTTATGCCTCCTTGACGTAGAGTAGCATATAGTGCTACCTTATTTTACTTTAGGACTACTGTTCAACACAATTCAGAATTTGCACTGGAAAGTAACCCACAAAACGACACTTTGCACCAGGTTTGCATCTCTTTTGTGATACACATCAGGAGCAAAGTGTTTGGAAATCTGCCCCTTAACCCCTTCTTCGTTGCTGCCGTCAGCCAACAGCCGTCGCAAGCACTACCTCGGTAGTGCTGCGCACATCCGTTGGCCGACGAGGCCCCGCCCACGCAATAGAACACCCGCAGCGGGGCGGATTTTGCGCCGCGCTAAAGGGGTTAAACATAAAACAATGACTGCTGTATCATAGTAATAAAACTGTACTGTTTACCAAAGAAACCTTTTTTAGAAACCTTGAAATAACGAAAAGTTTGGGGGGTTCTAAACCTCTGCCTTTTAATTTGCATGCAGTGCTTTGGTGCTAGTTTATAGCTCACTGTGCTATATTAGAAGGATGGTTACTTATGAACTCCAACTAATAAAGGAACTGTGACAAAAGCAACTACCCACTGAGCTATCTACATAAAATTCTAATCTGTGCTCTGCATGTCACAGGTTGTGCTTTGCAGCACAAAAATTAACCCTGTGTGCTACTATATCATGGGTAACAACTGTGACCAGACACATGGTAGATATCTTCCGTAAGTGCATTAATCACAAGAATTGTCATGCCCTTGTAATTATCCCCTGAAAATTGCTGAGCCTCACAGTTCGGCCTGTCATACAGAGGGTGCCCCAGCCCCATTGAGCCTGGCACCTGGTGCGATGGCACCAATCGCACAGCCCTACAGCTGGCACTGGGTATGGGGAAAAGGCAGCCTCTTATTGGGCAGAGACACGTGATTGACTTGCCATAGGACTAACAGCCTTCCATCTTCTGGCACCAATGTAGGTCAGGCTGGCTTAGTTCCAGAAGAGAACTGACTGGACAATGGCCATGTATTTCCAAGTAGAGAAGAAAGCGCCCAGAAGCTGCTCCTGTCAATGACTGTCAATCTTGTTTGAAGACTGAGCAGAGAAGCCAGTGATTGAATGGGCATGTATATCACAAAGTGCTCACATGAATTGTCTTTGGATGGAGTTAAGGGTGGAGATTTGTTGTTATTAGAGTCTAAAAAAAAAACATGAGAAACAGAATCTTCAGTGCAGAACTGGGGAGCCATAGGGGGCAGATGCCTTCAACAGTGTTATTTCCGTGTCTTAAAGGGAGAAACGCCTTCAGATACTGCACTCAAAAAGCACAGCAACCACTGAAGATAAATGATGTAACAAGCATTGTCACTGCCTATAGGTCTAGCTTTAAAGGAATATTTTATGGTCATGTGAAGCATTGCAGGTAAATAGCATGGAAACAGATATGTATTTGTGCAGAAGCAAACAACTGTAGAATAATATTGGCGTCAGTTAAAGATCGAGGGACAGTTGCACTATCAAACCAGACCTAAAAATCCATGTAGGTTGTTGACTGCCCTCCTCCCTGTACTGCTGTCAGAGAAAAATAACATACATGATCTAGTTATCTAAGTCACTTTAATAGCATTCCAATGCTCTTGAAAGTTCAAGCTAAGCAGCTGGATAAATAAAGAAAATTATCACAGATGCATGGAGGGCAAGCACTTTTTTGTGGAAGCACACAACTTCTGCCCATTCAAAACATTTACTCCTGGCTTCTAGCATGGGGGCGGAGTCAAAGCCCCTTTCTAGTGATGCTCACATAATTGTATGGCGACAGCTGCGTTGTCAAGTCAGACCATAAAAAGCAACAAGACAGGGATGTGAAATGCACTCTTACTGAACATTTCAAGTAACTCAGAGATGATGCTGACTTACTTGCAAATCGACCACGATAACTACAGGCCTGAAAGGAAGTGATAAGAAAATAGAAAACAATTTCTGGGTTCATAAGAAAGGAGACAATTCACTTATGGTGCCATCTTGACCCCTTGGAAATTGATATGGAGCTTACTGGAACAGGTAATTAATGTTTTTTTAATAAAATAAAAACATCTGCAAAATTAAAGACTCTGATGGGACTAGGAGCAGGACTTGAAGCCAGCAGCAGTGATGGAGTGTGCTTTATGGATGATCTGCGACTGGCGGCGGAATGTGCAAAATACACACATTGTGTAGGGGATACTACCCAAGTCACACAAAGGTTGCTAAATGAGCAAGGTGTTACCTGTCACTACTAGAAAAGCCCATAGTAGCTGGCAGCACATAAATACTGATCACAAACAAGTACCTCTTGGTCCATCTGTTGTACCAAAGTCCTTTCCTTTAAGTCTCCTATATGTAAGAAAGAAGATCAAATCCCTCCATTTTAATGCAGGAGATTCCAATGTTCCCGTTTTTTCTCGTCCCTTACTAGACCTCAGAAGTAGCTAAGCTTAGATGCATGAAGAAACTCAGGATTATTGCTACACTGCCATCTCATGCTGGAAAATTGTGAATCATGTGATTTTTATTTATTCACAAGAAGCCCTACACAGGATCATGATGATGTCCCCGGTTTTGAGTCTGAGCTGGAAGGATACACTGAACACAACGGCTCAGTGGTTTACACCCAAGGTGAAAGGTGAAAGGCTCCCTGGATTGGCCAGGACATTTTGGTTTTTCACCATCTGTCCCCACAAATTTTATTAAACTTAGCACATGTCCTGATTCTCAAAGAGAGACATCCTAACATAGAAGGTGGTAATTTTTCATGTGTTCCAGTGAAGAATTAGTTAGCAGTCTATAGCAAAAAGCAAATCACTTAACACGGATGAGATAGTGTGTAAAAGTTGCATTTAATACCCCCTTAAGGCTTATTATCTGCATTTTCTTTGTTGGTAAACACTGCCAGTTGAGTCATTCTGTGCTCCTCGGTCCATGCAAAAGGGTAGTCCTACTTTTATGTTTGAGCAAGGTCCCAGTTTTTGACTTTCAGTATCAGGTCACCCTATCATGGATGAGCAACCTGAGAATCTGTGGTATGGTGACTTTTCTGTTTGTCAGAGACACAGTGAGTTATTATTATTACTAGAAGTCTCTCCACATATCTTCATGATGGTAATTAAGGTTTCATGAGAGGGACAGTTGTGAGAGTGTCTTAAGCTTAGCTGTACAGAGCTTAAAGATCAGAGGAGGAGGTAATAATTAATGTATGTACTAAGAGGAAGAGTCCTTGACAAACAGCAAATAGTAAAAGGACACAGGGGGTGAGCTATATAAATTAGACAACAGACTGTTCCTGACTGTACATGCTAAAGGCCTCTTCTGCTCTTCAGAAACAGGAACAAAGTAGTGCACCAGAAGCTATCCGGATCCTATCAGGGTCAGTCTCTTTGTCTTTCAAGTGACATGATAGCTGAAGCAGGGCTATGCAGAGACTGCAGCATTGCGAGACTGCAGCACACAGTGGTGGAAAGCACAAGGAAACAGCATTTTTATTGTCAGTGAGCCCAAAGCTTGTCAATCAACTCAAATCTGGACTCTCTGCTAACACTTAAATCCATTACTTGGCTTCGCAGACATCCTGTAACGGCTGCCTCTCTTTCCGCTTCACATGCTCCTACTTCCCTGTCCCGCTCTTTACCTTTTATAGCCTGACCGTCCTCGATTGAGGGTGATTTACTCACTAGTTTTTAATCATGTGCATATCCATTTTTATGCAAAAGCTAGTGACTGTATTACAAAATGAAATGCTCTAAGTTCTAGAGTGGCCTTGGATGGGTATACAGCCAGCCTGCAGATTGCTGCTTTACCAACTAAGCCAAGAGACATAAAGAGAGATATTTATACTGAAACCCTCCGAGAATATTCGGCCCCACAGAGATAGTAAAAAATAAAAATAAATAAGCATTAGCAAAGCCAATATGTCTCACCTTTGAAATGCGTCTGCAGACCTCTTGATTTTTACCAATGCTTTTTGCTGATGCTGAACAGCCAAGGAAGTAGAAAAAGCCCTGACCCCTGCATGATGATGCGTGCTGGAAAATATGTTATGATGAAGTGGCCATTTTGACATTTGGCCCTCCTGTGGTGACATATGCGCATGCATGCGTCAGCATGTGGCAAACACATATGTCAAGTGGTGGGGGAGCAACTGAGAAGCCTAGACCGAGGGTGTAGAAGTAAAAGCTAAGGGGAACAATAAGGATGAGGACAGTAATGGAAGAGTGCAGGGGCCAGGATGGGAAAGCTGAAGCGGCAGACGGGGAGAGTGAACATTAAAAAACACAAACACTAGCAGAGAGAGATGAAAGCAAGCAAAAGCAGTCTCTCAATGTCAGCAGTGGAAAGATACAAGAGATCCAGTCAAAATGATGGTAAAAAAGCTATGCTCCAGGGGAATACAAACACAAAACAAGCATTGGCGTAGCCAATACGTCTCGCTTTTGGGACCTTATAATCGGGATACCTTGAGATTGTGGAAGAAAGGGTCTTAAGGTGGAATCAAGACTAGGCAGCCGTGGTATTCTGCAGCACCTCTATCAGGCAGTGTCAGCGTAGGTCTACAAATCAAGCTTTGGGTCCTACATTTGTGTTTTTTTCCGACAAATTAAGCACCAAAGCCCAGGTAGCATTAAGCCAGTCTTGGGCATCTGACCGACATACGCACATCTACTGGAGTACGTGTGAGGCGATAATGTCCATAGCAGATCCAACAGTGTTGGGTCCACGCCAGATTTTCAGCAGAACCCCATGCTATGTAATGAGTTTCATTTAGATTCATGTTGTGTATATTTTCTATACGTTCATCTCCTCAAAATCTAGCATGTACCAGGCCAGCCTTTGTTGTAATGTCTGGGCTAATATACCTGGCTGACATATGTCTCTGATGCCAATAGCGGAGACATTGGCCCCATTATGGCCTCTGCACCTCATGTAAGGGGACCTGGGACTTCAATTTCCGGAGTTGCCCGTCTGGTACCTTTCAACCGCATTAAATCCCATATGGAAAAATATATCAAAGTTTCCGCCTCAGAAATTCCCCCTTGCGATTTATGCTCGGCACGCATCGAGGCATCGCCCTGCCCGGTGTTCGATGCCATATCACTCTTTCTGTCGTTCAAGGTGATGAAAACACAAGGTTCCTGAAATCCATCTTTTGCATGGTTATTATTACTCAGAATTATTAGGCAACGGCAGTAAATCTATCTGCAGCGGCGCGGATTGCACTTAGCGGAGCTACGGCAGCGCTGCCTGTAACGTGCCAGCCTGCTTAGCTACTGGAAGGGCAACGACAGAGCGTGATATCTCTCACCGATGCCGCGGCTAAGTGCAGGCCCAAAGCCGGCTACTGGTCGCTTAGAGATTCACCGCTGCCATCTTGCCTCTGAAATGCCCCAGACCGGCCTCTCATCCTGGCACCTCAGGGGTTGTCGCAGCTAAATACAGTGCCAATGTCAGCTGAAGTGCCTCACGGGGACAAACCTTGATGAAGTCACACTACTGAGGTAACCAACATCTCTCACCTGGTGAGCCCGCTAGTGCCCAATCCCAGAGGGGTGCCATGGTGGGCTGCTGCACCACAGAGGGGGTTCACTACGCCTGGTCTTACCACTAAAAAGCTGAACTCTTTCCTATTTGTGGCTGCTCCTCAGTGCCAGGCTCAGCTGCTGTGCTGTCTAAAGACGTACCACTCCCGGTTTATACCTCTATCAGAAGAAGTGTGGCTCAAATGGTTAGAGCGGCAGACCCTGATGCAGATGTCTGGTCCGGGACCAGGGTTCAATACCCGCCTCAGCGGGTCTTGGGCTCAATTTCCTCGGACCTGATAATTCTCGCCTCGGTGCCTATTTTAATCATGGGTTCCACTCTGCAACTCTGGGCAATAGCTTACCTAATCTCCACAACGGCCCCAACAGCGCTGGGATGCCTGGCTTCACCTTGGGGGTGCCCAGGAGTGGACATTCCACAGGGAAAAACCAGGAAGGGTTCCTAAGCGGTATACGGACAGCGCCGGGACATCTCCGTTGGAGGTAGATGTGCGCTTTACAAATGGCATTTACATTTACATTATTCCTCTCACATGCAGTAGTAGTCCTGTAGTCTGAAAGGGTTTTATTGACAAAATAAAACAAGAGCTGAAAGACAAGCTCGGCCCTGCGGCTGCGAAAGTTAAAGCGACGTGCACTCTGCGGCCAGAAACTCCATGGTAGGGAAAGGGGGCGCGGCTTCCAGGCTCAGTCCATCTACATCGTTTACCTTCCTGGAGCAGCGACGGGCACAATAATTGCAAACAAATGGCACGCCGCACGCTCCCGCAAGGTAAACGCCGTGCATGCACGAGTGCCCATTGGAAAAAGTGCAGAACAGGCTCGAGTTTCCCCAAACGCCCAGAGTGATTCCAAGAGGACACTCCAAAGCAGAGCGTTTGCGCTGCGTGGGTGAGACCTAAAAAGAGAGGTAAAGCCACTAAATATGAAGCAAGCAAATATGATTGACAAGAAAGCCAAGCAATACTAAACACTGGGCTGACCCAAGGCCCACTGTAAGTATTGGTTTTGCACATGATTGCTCTTTTGGCAACAAACATCTAATGCTGTCTTCGGGAAGACCTAATCAGGACAGTTACAAAAGGAAATGCCTAAAATGTTATAATACTGGCAATAGTTAATAAGTTGATGGGAGAATAACTAAACAGCAATCACGTGTATTCAACGCAACACAGTCTCCGTAAATGCATAATTTTGGCCTTTACTCTTTCCAAAATCATGCCCCACTGCCCCTCAAACCATAATTGATTACCCGAGACATGGGCTGATGATGTAGGAACCCAGCAGGAACTTTATTTTTAGAAAGTAAACACAACAACAGTAGATGTGAAACATTTGAGAAAATGAGCACCCTGTGGTTCATAAAAGAATTGTTATGTATGGCTCTCTCAAAGAGCCTCTATCATTTGTTTCAGTTTTAAAATGCCATAACTCGCTGCTGTGATGTAGCAACAGTTGATAACAAAACTGATTACCCACTGTTGCTACGTCTGAGTTCCAGGGCAGGCTGACAGGACTCTAGAGAGCCTGTCAGCGCAGCTCTGCTGTCTGCGTTCATTGAAAGCACAAAGTAGCGCTGCAGCGGGAAGGAAGACATGGTGGTGGGGGTTGGTCAAGAATGGCAGGTGAGCTATTTCTTTCCTTTGGTTACAGGGATACATAGCAGAGACCATGTTATGTATGGCTCCCCATTACTCCTCTGCCACTGCGTAGCAGTTAAAAGCAGGACCACAAGAATTTGCGAGTCGTACATGACATAAAATTATAGATGGGTAAAAAGTGAATAACAGCGATGTTTTTCACCTCGGGGTTCTAAGTGACATTCTATACAAGTCGAGCCTCGCTCTGTTTGTCTATTTGGTGTGACTCAGAACCCCACGATAAAAAACATCCCGTAATTCACTGTTACCCATCTATAATTCTATATATTATGAGATGTTGGGGGTTATGTAATTGGTACTTATACAGCAGTCAGTTGCCCTTATGTGGCATTACTAACAGATGAAAGACGTTTGGCTTTGGTTAAGGTATGTGTTGATTATGAGCCAATTCTATGGAGACTATGAATATCTTCTGTTTTCTGTTGAATACTAGAATTAATTAAGGGAGGCTACTCGCTAACAAATACAATTTTTTGTGGATCTGGTGTGAGTGCATTTCCATGATAGAATTCAATAAGGGGGAATCCGCCTGATCTTGAAATCCAAATTTTTGTGAATCTGTCACGAAGCAAAATTTTTGGTATTCTCAACTGACAACCATTGTGAAACCCCAATGAACCCTCATTTTGGTGTCCACTTAAAACAAATCATCACACCCCTCCAGCTTGTAACCTCAACCTTCATCCTCTTTCCCACTTCCATCCAGTCCACACAGCACTGCGGAAGTGTTGACTCAAGTGGATTCTGCAGCTCAGCACCATCAGAAGAAGTCCCATCTGAAGAGCATGTTTAGGATAACTTCTAAGTTAGGTGAGGGCTAAGCTAAGGGGAATTTAGAGAAATCAACAACAAAAAATCTCATTTTTAAATAAAACTATATATTTCCTTACAGAAAATCTGTTTTTACATCAGGCTTGCAAATCAAGAGCTTAAGATGCTTGCGCCTCAGTCCTGACTGGCAAACTGTGGCCAAAGCTTGACTATGAGTGTGCGTAATGGTGAGTCTCCTGAACTTGAGTAGCATCTACGGCCAGGAACACCTGCAGTGTGAATGGGAGATGTCGGTCGCCAGCACTGTCACTTCTGTTGCCTTTCCAAACACTACACTCCCTCTTCTGCAAAGGAACCCAAAATTGTGACCTTATGAAAAAGGAATGTGGTTCCTCGGCATCTGGTGCTAAAGAAAAGTGTCAGACAAAGAGCACAGAGACACTTTGCCGATCAATGGAATGGCTAATATATTGGTTCACACCTGCAGCTCCACCGTGGGAACATGCATTCAGAAGAAAAACAAAAGCAGAGAAGAGAGAAAGGGGAGACTAATACATTAGAGGGTTCTTAAACTACTGAGCATGAACACTAAAGGAAAGGGGATTAAATTAAAGAAACAGCTGTGCCAGAAAGCATCAACTAAGTTCGCAAGAAATCATGTTCTTTCTTAATTTCACAGAAAAGTACACAATATGTCCATCTATTTCCACGCAGTAGCTATTTGGCAGGCAAATGTCAGTTTTGTTAGTGAGATTGCCAGACACAAATTGCCCCTCCTCCCCCCAAGTTCTTTCTCTGCCTTCCTCTGCAGCGAAACACTTCGCTTAGAGAGTTCTGCGCTGTACACGATATTGTGCCCTCTGGGCCTCATTTGCCACCTCCTATAGGGCTCAAGGCTTTTTCACTCCTGACGCCTGAACAACATACCCTCATGTCACACCTCCTGACTCAGGGGTTTCTTACTCCTGGCACCTAACCAATACAACCCCAAGCTGTGTCACCCCCTAACTCGGCTGTTTTGGTCATACCATCAGAGCACTGTAATCTTCTCTGGAACCCACCAACTCAAGTTTTTTTTGCATTCTATCCCCCTTCGAACTGTATTTTTGAGACAATGCTAAATTTGCCGTAAAGAGCCTTCTCAGTACAATCTCTGGATGTGATCCGCCTCAGTGAGGGCCTGGTCACCATCAAGATGTGCAGCGGCGCCGGGTCTCATGTTTAAGAGGAGATTATGTGATAATGCGGGAACAACCGATGGGCCTGATTCACAAAGGGCCTCCGCACGTTGCGGAGGTCCTGCCACGAGTGCGAGCCCCCCTTCCACGAGTGCTTAGGCCCTTTGTGAATCAGGTCTTCTGTGTGAAGGTTATTGAAAATTGGCTGAAGACCAATGAGAACCTGCGACTCATTCAAACCTACCCAATGAGAAGCCACAAAACTGATGTCAGAAACGCAGGTCAGCGTGTGGAGGCTGAGCAATGTGATCTATTAAAAGTATCAAGTCGTAAATATTGTCCTTCCGCCCTCGTGGCCCATGTGCGCAAGCGTAATGAATGCAAATGTAGTCACGGGGAAGTCAAATCCGAATAAATGGACTTTGCACCAGGATCAATGAATAAACAGTGTGTGTGACCACTTAAAATCCATTTCTAGAGAGATAGGCACAGCAGCCATTGTAGCGAGCTATTCGCACAAAAGGCGCTTTGACGCCTCGTCAGGGGTAGTAAGAGCTATTGAAATGCAATTACAATACAATTGGTGCAGCAGACGCAGTGGCACCGGGGCCCAGAGTCCTCTGGGACATCTTGAACCTGACTTTTAACACCTGAACAGCAGCCAAAGGGCGCATTCTCATTGCTTGCTCCAGGGCCAATGGCATCCTTGCTACCCCACTATTTCTAGACTTTCTGCTTTGTGTGAAAAGGACGCTCATACGGGAGGTAGCGCATCCTTTCTCCTGTACCTCTCCTTCGGGAAGCACTTATATTAGCCGTGACGGTGAGAAACGGAGCTCTAAATCCCCCCGAGTCTTTCGACGTCTCCCCCGCGCGGGGATCGGCGCACATTTATTTCCGCGCGCTCGAGACCCGACATTGTGCCGCGGCACCTGCTCCCGGGTTTATTTTTCTGTTCGTCCTTTTCCAGCGCGCGAGCGGCGCTGACCTTAGCGCAGCAGCAGGTGTGCGAGGCACTGTTCCCATGGCAACATGCGAACACACACATGGTTTTTCATCACTCCTGAAGGAAGGAGAGCAAATACCGAGCTGGTCTGGGGAGAGGCGTGCGGGCGCAGGCTAGAGTTAGACAGGAGGGTGCGAAGCCGCCCCTGTAGCTTTACTCCTTGGCTTTAGACCTCTCCCTTGTCCTACTATCCTTGGACGCCTAAGGAGTAAGGCGCTAGGGTGTCTGTGTCAGCCATAAGCTGCCCTATTCGTCAGGTACCGTTGTTGTAGGTTCGGTTTGTAGGCCGCACTGTTCTGGGGTTCCTGAGCTGTGGTCTATCGTCTGCAGGTTATGTCCGGTGACGGTGCAGGGGCGGAGGATATTTTTTTCCATCTTCTACTCAGATGAGCAGGGCCATCTAACGTTGTAGTCTTTTCTCAGCGGATGTTCTTTGGAAGGGTTGGCTAGTAACATAACACATTTGCAATAAAATGAGTTCAGGGGCTCGGCGTTTTTTCTTAGGGCCTTGCAGCTAGCGCTGCAGAATGCCAGGGTTACTGAATGCTAAGGCGCCTTAGTTTTGATTTCAACTCGTGCATCTTGCTTCCATCAACAGACACCTAATTAGTACCTAAATATTGCAGCAAAGTTCACCCTTTGTCACTGCTTTATCTTCTCTTCTTCCTTCTTTCTCTATTTTCTTTCTCTCTCACGCTTCCTTAGAGTCTAAGTCAGAGGTTGAAAAATAAATCCTGATCCACAAAAAGGAGCGATACTGTCCACAACCTGTAAGCAACAGTAGAAATTAAGTATGTGAGGGGGGCAGGTGTTCCGCCACCTAACCCTTGTAGCCAGAGTTTGTCTTCCTGGGTTGCTCTTCTCTGCCAAGGACACCCTCCAGTATGGGAGACTAGAGGATTTGGTTTTGCTCCAGCAACATTCCATCCAACCCATGCATGTGAGTGATTAGTGTTGTGAGCTCTTTGTGAATTTTCCTACGGCGGTGTTTTGTGCTGCACCCTCCACCTCACACACATGAGCGTAACTAGGGTGAATCTGAGGTGTACGTCTTCCCTGCTAAGGTCCCTGTTCTTGTGGTCTACACCAAACCCATGTGAGAGAGATTACATCCAACTGTTCGGTGTGTAGAGTTCATTTGTCCCTGGATCTGGGTCTTCCCTAGCCTATGTTCCTGTGTCTCTTAACCCACCTGTTTCCCATCTAGGGTGGATTCTTTTGGCAGTCGTGACCTTGATTGGATGAAGCCCCTCAGTGTTTTAGCAGGTGGGTTTTTTGTGAGCCTTCCTTTGGCCTGGCGTCTTTAAATGTTGCTTATGCGCTCCATGAGAATTTGTAAAACTTAGCGGATGGAGATAGAGGAGTTGTTGGTATCAACAAAAGAAAGTAGGTGTCACTTGAGCACTAGCATCTGCTTGGAGGTGTAGAGTGCTTAGAAGTCATGATAGAGCTTCTATGGGGAGTCAGGGACCATGGCTCACATGTGAAGGACCAGAGGAGGCTGAACCCGCTAAGGCTGTCTTGCAAGACACTCCCCATTGCATAATGAAATTCTGGCACTCATGACTGCGAAAGCACAATTAAGAGAGATATTGAAACAACAGGCAACACCAAGTAGCGGAAGAAACAAGTGCAAGACAGGAACAAAGAGATTAAAAAACTCGTGGAAAAAAAGCAAGAGTTTAGAACTCATTCTCAGAGACAATTTTGAAATCAACCCTGGCATCCAAATGGAGCATAGAGCCAATGTAAGCTGCAAATCGTAACTCGGTTCTTTCCAGCTGTAGAAGTGAATGATTCTACCCTGTGTTCTAAGGTGTTTTGTAGGGCTTTACAATGCTCTGTCAACGTAAGCTGTCAAAGGCAGAATCGGGGACAAAAAAATAAGTGATGTTGATTCCAGTCCATCAGCCTATGAATGCAATCCAAGCGCCTGTCTCCTGTGGGGCTTACTGGATGGTGCACCATGGTGGTACAGTGAGATAGACGGTAGCCTCACTCAAGCAGCCGGACACGTGAGGGGGCCAGGTCTGTGCTTCAGCATCATTGGAAGGACCCAGAAGACATCACATCAAAACCCCAATCCATAAGGAAATGAAGATCGCGCCAGAAGGCACTTTCATCCACTGCCATTCAAAGAAGAATGCATTGCGCAAGCATCGCGTTGAAGAACGCGTAGAAGTAGTTTGGTGTGAGTTCTTTTTTGAAGGTTGGGGAGCCAGACACACAGTGGCTCTGTGTCCCTAAACATACTTGACTATCCTACATTTTTTGGGGCATCTCATTTTTCTACAACCAGCATCTTTGCTGCTTTGTATATTTTTCACTCATTTAATTTTTCCTTAAGTATCCCCTGTTTTTGATTTTTTTGCCATCTCTGGCTCTTCATTAAGTCTTCATCCTCAGCCTTTGAAGTCCCTTTCTTCCATTTTTAAATTAAATATATAAATTACAAGATAAAAAACTTATATATGAAGATGGATTTTGATGGCATCCCAAATTATGGATGTTTTTAATGATTTTGTACTGATTTTAGGGAAAATCTTCGGTATAAAAGTATTGCAATTGTTTGAACCACTATAATGTGTTTCTATCTTATTCCCATTCTCTGTGCCTTAACCCCTCTTTTTGTCTTTCTTGTTTCATCTTCACATTCATGTAATTGTTTTCCTTCACCATTCTATTCCTCCTGAGCATTCCGAGGCAAATTAGGGTTTCATTGGGGCTATACAAGCAGCGAGAATTAGATAAGATGACTGCTGTCTCCTCAGCTGCATATTTTCCAATTAAAGATGTATCGGTGATCAAAACTCCCCAGTCTGAACCCCAAACCCAAACCACAGACCTGGCCCTCCAAGCCCCCTCCCCCTCCAAATGATGGGCTTTTTCTTGCAAACACCAAGCTTGTGAACAATGCACAAGAACAACTATGTGCTGAACAGACAAGTCACTCCCTGAGTGGTTTGAAGAAACAAGTATGTTACAGACCATCTCTCAACAGCTGTGGAATTAATCCCGAGCTGTGATTTCTACAGCATTCCAGAAGAGATTACAATATTTCATATTTTTGTCGTCATTTTCATACTCCCACCAGCCTCAGGCTCTCTGCCTCTGTGTTTCCCTCAGTAGATTTGCTCATTTCTTTCGGGCCTCTGGCATCCTAACGATTTGAAGATTGTGCAAAAGAGAGAAGTGGCCATCAACTAACTAACCCCACGACAGTTTTTCAACGTAATCCTGACAAAGGCAAGTAACCCTCTTACTATATAAAGTCGATGTCCACAATTCAGATTTCAACAAGTTTTTTTTAGAACAAGAGCAAACAACAGAAATCAAAATTAAGATATTTTATGCCACTCTTTTTTTCAGTGGAACTGCTGTGTGGTAATCACTAATTTGAAGGACAAATGTACAGTATTGCATAGATTGATAATCAAAAAGATGAAGCCACACTCTGACAAATCAGCACTTCGAAACTGTTTAACTGTGGCCCACCAGTGTGGCTGCATTTAAGTAACCATTCACCTTTTTTTGTGTGACCCAGAGCATTATGGTCCCTGTAGTTTCTCCGTATTTCATTGAAAAGAAAGTTATTTTCATTGTAGTACTAATATATCACGGTTGTTTTTTTTATAAACATCATTTAACACTTTTCAATGTTGCGTAGCTTCTGTGGTGTGTTCTACTCGACGCAGTATATTGTTTAGGTCAGGGGTGTTCAACGTAGGTCCAAGAGGGCCAGTCCCGTGCTAAATGTCCATTAGAGTCACTGACTATATAAAGGAGTTGTGCTTAGTTTCTCTGTTTCTTAAATAGCTATTGTGAAATGTAAAGCGTCGACTCTAGTACCCCTACCTGGGAGCCCCCTGGTTTAGCTGGTGTGTGAAGGTGAGTGTACATTCAATGGCACCAGGGCACATGACAAGATGGTTGTAAATCGGTCCAGTCCAGTCCCCCAAACCTCAAGGTTTCCAATACCAAGCAGAGGGGCTAGAACTAGGGGTGCGGGATGCGCTGCAGCACCCCGAGAACTCTTGGAAGAATTTAGAAGAACAATCAATAATAAAAGGGCCTTCAAAGGTTTTTTTTTAAGCACATTTGCTGTGTTTTCAAAGAAGTGCTGTCAAATATCACCCATCCCTCTAGTGAGGAGGCTTTATTGATTGGTCAGCACTCCAACTCCAAAAACTATCCCGGCATCGCTGATGCCCTGAGAGCTCAGTGGAGGGGGCTTGGGGCGACCACAGGATCAAAGGTAAATCCCTGAGGGTCCCCTTTGAAATGAGAAACTAATGGGGGGATAGGCAATTCTGCACGTCATGTGCTAGCAATTCCTCATTCCCCACAGACCTTCACCCAGACAGATCGTCTGCTTGCACCAGTGGTGAGGGCGACAGCAGAGTGATACTGTGTGGAGCTGGGGAAAGTGCCTCTTGTTGCGTGAGGTAGCCTGACAGAGGGTTTCTTTTCCAGGTTATGGTGGTCGTATTCCATTGGATGTCCAGACTCAGCATTCTCACAAGTCAAAAACGTATTAAGTGGGTGGGAGATGCAAAGTGAAGCCTTATTCAAGGCATTTGGGATGAAAATGGGAAAGCCAACCATTCAATCTGTCCAATTAGGGTCACTCTTTCCCCTAACGGTCAATATTTGGATTAAACTGAGGTAGGAGCCAAGATGTAACAAACATTGGCAAAACCAATGGTTTGGGCTTTTTCAATGCCTGTTGTCTTTTGTCAATTATGGAAAACCGTTATTGTTGGGGAAGCTGCAGGACCTCGTCAATATAAAACATTTCTAAAATCAAAAATGTTTTTGTCTCAAAAAACATATCTTGCCTTGGACGTCCCTGGCACTGAATTAACCACTTTGTGAGCGGATGTGCTCTTGAGAATTATCAAAATTGTGTTATTTTTAGTGGGAAGAGCCACGCAGCCCCCCTCCCTTGGCTGATTTCGGTCCTATGGGCACCCTACCCCAGCACAATTTTCATGAGGAGGGGCAAACTGCCCCCTCCAAAGGCCGACTTCGCACTGGGGGACACTATCCCTCTGTGCCAGGTATCATACTCCGAGTGATGGGGTGGCATGATGCCCCCTCCTCTGGCCAATTTCGGCCCCCGGGCCCCATTTGCAGGGGCCCTACACAATAAAAGGTGGGTGTCCACCCAGGGCAACCACCATAGTCTCATTGGGGGCTGCGGGGGACGGGGGGCACAACCGGTTCGCCGCATACAGCAGGAACCAGCAGCCTTGCTCCCACCCGCAAGGAGAAGCTGCTAAACGCTGCTCCCTGCGGGCAGGAGCAATATTTTGATCTGTTTTCCTGCCCACATCGCCGCCTTTTGGAAGCGGACTTGGTGTTTGCTCCTGCTTGAAAATGCTCCCACCAAGCGAGAGTGAACACAGGTTTCCCTGCCCGTGTTGCTGCGGATAGGGAAACCGCTATGGCCCCAGGTGGGGACCCTGGGACATGGCATCTGAGCCTGCCCTGGGGGAGGGGGTCCTGGGTGACATTAATGGCTCAGGGAGGGGACACTTTCCATTTTGAACATGTTTGGCCAAGAGCCCCCTCCACATTTTCCGAAATGTTAGCCCCGGGATGGGCTTCCCGGGCATCTTAAGGCTGGGGGTGGGGGGGTGCACCTTCCCTTTCCATACACAATATGTATGGCATCAGGGGATGGGTTCCACAGGGACTCTGATGGCTTGAGGAGGGGGCTGCAGGCCCCTCCTCCCTGTACACAATATGTTTGGCCCCAGGGGTGGGCTTCCAGGTGCCTCTGATGGCTCTGGGAGAGGGGCCTGGTGTCCCCTCCCCATAAACAATGTTTTCCAGGCCGTAGTGGGTCCGCGGGGCCTCTGGAGGCACCGGGAGGGGGGCCTTACAGCCCCTCTTCCCTTTATGAATACAGCCCCGGCAGAGGGCTCCCTGGGGATATAGTTAATAAATGTGCACTGCTGCCATTTTTTTTATCATGCGAAAGTCCAGCCGGATCACTGAATTTGGGACTCTGGGCCCCCCGCCTCCATGGGGTCTAGGGGATCCTGGTATAAGATTAACTTATTGCACCAAATTCACAGCCAACCTCTTATGCTGATTATACAGCAGCAACAGGTTCAATTGCAGTTGCAAAATAAATTAGACACTCAGACCAACATTTCTGAATACCATGACCACATCCAGTACTGGATGGAGGAAAGTTACCTCTACCTGAACAACACCAATACAAAAATTAACCCCTTCAGTGCTGCGAACGTCCAACGGTCGTCACGTGCACTACCTCCCCAGTGCTGCGCACGACCATTGGACGTCCATTCAGCACTAGTTCCAATGGACAGCGCAGCACTGGGGAGGGATATTTGCGCCGCATCAGAGGGTTAATTATTTGTTTCTTATTTGCCTTTATTTACAAATAAAACATTTTGACAACACACACTTTACCGGACACCAAAGGGGTACGGTATATAATTCGAGGGATTACATAGAACCGTGGTGAAAGTGACTGGGGAACAATGGGACAGTGCAATGACCTACATAGAGTACACATATAAATAACATATCTCATTACTAGGATATCAGAGCGCTTTACAATTTGAGGCAAAGTTAACAAATCAGAACATTAGTCTAACATGGGGAATCTAATGGGCATTGAGATGTTTACTCCTCTCAAAATCGGAATGGTTGTATTAAAAGTTCAGCGCTATATAAAACTTTATAAATAAATAAATAAAATAGAAACTATATAGTGCGAAATTTCCAACGTTGTTTTTTTTTAAATGAGGGCAGCTTCAGTGGCTTTTTGAGGGAAGGAAAGGGCATTCACAAGCAGTAGAATCACACATAGATCACAAGTGGGGCACATAGTGAAATAGAGAATCAAAAGAACCCTGCCAAGACCATTTGGGAGAGGCCAGGGTCAAGGATTCCTTTATAAACTTCACTCATCTATCTCCATGTCTTTCAAGAACCTCGGATACACCTGGGCAGTGAGAACCTGCCAGGTAATGTTCAAGTGCAGCATGCATGGAGGCCGGTCCTCCAGGGAAGGGGCTCCTGATATGAATTGCCCTAGACAACAATCTCAGAGCAGCAACTAGCTCCCTGCTCCCGAGGAACACCTCAAGTCCTCCTTGTTGAAACAAGCCCTCGACAGCTAACGCCGAGACCACTGGCAGTACTCCAGTACACATCTAGATCACACCCTTGATGTGCACAGCACACTATTCACCCTGCGACAGTCCATGTTTTATAAACCTGTTCATCTTGTTTTCCTTTTTCTGTATGTTTACAATGTTATGTTAATTTTACTTATTAAGTGCAACATACACAGATGCTTCTTAGCGCTACAAGACCTGTGTCTTGGGTTTCGCTAAAGTGGCTGAAAGGCAAATCATGTGTGTGTGGGATGCAAAGCAAACAATGTAAATCAAATAGCATCACCATATTTACTTACCTGGATTGTGATGCCTATTTGGAAATCACTCTCAACTAGTTGATCAATGGACACGCAAGCGCCCAACGCAAAACAAAAACAGGAAAAATCATTTGATGCACCCATCCATAGATACACAAAAGATACTGCAGAGACCTTTTCTCGATAAAATCTATTTTACTTTCACAATCTGCTTTTTAAACCACTCATCCAACAAACTATCTTCTAAAACTATAGGATCAAATGGTAATAACCAGCATGTGAAATTGAAGGATTGCATTTCAAGTCCTGCATAAAAAAATACAGATTGAGAAAGCACTCTGCTGCCATTCTAATGGTACTAAGAACATTGCAAAACCATAATAAAACATACTGTAGAAGAAACTCCACATCGTGGCCCTTCACGTGTTCAGATGTTTGCAGATTGTACTATCTAGTTTTGCAAATTACAATCTTACAAACGTCACGTGAACCCCCAATCTCATATCGCTCAACCTCAGAGACAAAAATGTTCAGGACTATGGAGGACAAGGTACCAGATGAGGTCTCGAGCCCGGTCCTGCCACTAACATCATACCTCATACAGGAAATCCTGCCTGAAGAAAAATGGAGCCAAGTACTCCCTTTCACATTGTTTATACTATAAATATTTCTTGCTCTGCACAAGACAGTTTATGTGGTACCCAAAAACTATATTTATACAACAGAAGAAAGTTTTAACTGCAGCCTCGTGTGCCTGACATGAATAAATTGACCAAAATAATCCATCATGACAGAGGCCCAAAGCGGGAGCACTGAAATGACACTTACCCTTGGAAGCAAAAACAGGTACTCCCTGAGGAAGCCCAGCCATGGAGTGCCATCACTTGAAGACCTCCCTTGGGTTGTGCAGGAAGATTCTGCTATTGGCCAGTGTGAGATTGTTATGTTGAGTGATGGTGCGGGTAGCATACAAATGATAACACTCTGTGGCTGGGGACTGTTGGGAGGCATTATTTTGCAGCTTCATAAAAGACACAGCAATTTCTCTACTGAGGATAATTTTGGTTTCCTTCATTAACTAGGTCCGTAACCGATACACAAGAATAATACGGATTGGTTCTTACGATACCTACAATAGTACACACGAGGCTGAGCTTCTGGGTAGCATCGAATGGGCTCCAGGGGTCGGAGGAGGTTGCGGCACCAACTTCGACAAGGACGTCTGGGCTGAACGGGCCTATGGAGAAAGCCTGGAGGTTGGGGAGCCGCAGCCACTGTCTGTGGCTGGGAGTGGCTCCTACCGAAGCAGTCTGAAAACATTGAGGTGACCATGGTGTTTCTCTGGGCCTCCCTTCGTAAACGGAGCCCGGTCCAGATGGGGAAGCAAGCGTCGTCCGGAAAGGTAACCAAGGTGAGCGCTGTTTAGAAAGGCATCAAAGTGAGCACCATCGAGAAGAGGAACCAAGGAAAGTCCTATCCACAAGGTCAACCTCAAAACATCGGAGACGAAACTCTTAGAAATCCAGTTACTGATGCACTCTCCGTATGAGAAAAATCAAGAGATCATCTTCCCAGAAAATGGAACAAAGGTAGGAGCAGGATAAACAGACTTTGCAATGCAAGCGGTGGATTGTTGAGGGTTATGTTTGCTGTTGTACAACAAAAAGAAGCAGTTGACAATCCAGTAGGGATCCCACATCAGTCCACTGGTGGGTACTGAGGGACGGTGTCTGCTGGCTGTTCATCCGGGGCATGGCCCTGAGCCCAAGGTGCTCACAGGCATCTGGTCTGCTGCGTGGCGCTCTCTGTGCAAGGACTGTGAAAGTACAAAATGGATGACATTAACTAATACTTCACACACACACCTTTCATGACTTTTCCTCCACCATCTCAAAATAGGCAAGGGGGTTTCCAGCCATCTGTTATTTAATATAAGATTCCCCTTAGCCCCCACCCCCATGCCCCCCAGTTTCTCACTTCTATTTTGAACTATGGCCATTTACGTGGGGCGAGGGGGGGGATGAAATGGAATTGACAGCTTATAGAGCTTAAACTAGTGTGCAGCTTGTTTCTAAATCCTTCCCATGTTGTCAAGCTAAGATGGACTTAGGCATAGGACAAATTAAATGAGTTGACCGGAATCACACAAATTGATTATGTGGGGGAAAGCTGGATTAGGAAAACCCAGGTGTCCTAGTTCCACAGCCATTAATCTACCATCTGTACATCTACTCCCATGAAATATAATACTTAATTCAAATTAAATTACTTCGATCCATCTTAAGGCTAGCTCTTCAATTGTTTACAGGATAGTGGCAAAAACTATTGTTAAGTATGCAAGGTGTATGTGACATAGAAGGGGTGTGGAAGACAACTTTAAAAAAAGCATGAATACTGCTAGGTAAACACTGCTCTCAAAGTGAAAAAGCCTCTCAGGCCCCCCAAAATGTTGTAGGGAAGAAACTAGAGGGGTGGAGAGTGCATGCTGTTATTAGAAGACAAGTGCAAAAGTTTTGGAGGGGAAATTCAAAGATAATGGTCAGTGTGGATTCTTGTTCACAAACATTTTTTGACAAAATAGCCTTGAAGCACTCCAGTGACAAGTGTGTGTAACCCAAAAATGATGGAAATTTGAGAACTTCCTCTCGATTACTGGGGCAGGGTGACAGCGCAAGAAACCTACATCAGCCAAAGCCTTTCTGTAAATGTGCCTTACTGTCTATTAACCCCTTCACTGCGGTGGCTATTCCGCCGCAGTGCTAAGGGGGCGGGGCGGGCGCATGCTGGTGACGGAACCGCTCCGTCACCAGCCGCGGTTGTGCTGTGCTCATGACGGAGCGGTTCCGTCACAGCCCCGCCCGCTCAATAGAACGTTCAGCGCAGGTGCGGAATCCGCGCCGCGCAGGCGTTCCGAGCGGGCCGTGACGGTACCGCTCCGTCATCAGCACAGCGCGACCGCGGCTGATGACGGAGTGGTTCCGTCACCAGCAGGGGAGGGGTTAAGAAAGGTCACTCAATCATTCCAGGTTACCACAAAGGGCCTGATTTACATCTCGGTGGAGGGGTTACTCTGTCACTACGGTGACGGAAATCACGTCTGCCGAAACATAGATCCCATTAGATCCAAATCAGGCTACAAGTTATCTTTCTGGTGCTCTTCTGGTAGTTTACATCTGAATATTGTTTTAATTTTGTTTTGTAAGTTAAAAAACATTCTAAATAATCGCAATCAGTCATCGCCTGGCATGTTTTAATTCACAGTGCCTTAGTCCCCTTTTTCACCTCCACTTTAATGCTGTTTGTGCCTGGTCTTTTTTAAAGTCTCCATTTAAAAAGTTTTGGGAACCCATTAAGTTTTGTTTCCAGCATTAATGCAGTGTTTGTGCCTTGAACATTCAAGGAGAGAGGGCTAGGTATTCAAGAGGGAGGTGGCATGAGACTGAGGACAGGTCCCATAGGAATGAGAGCTGGATTCACATAATTCTGTGGTGATCGTGAACTGCACTAAAGCAACCTCTGTAATTTACCGGCCAAAACTACAGCAACAGCTGAATACACAACTAAATAAAGGGTCAAGGAAGAGCGAAACAGGGTCCTGTGCCTACTGTGCAACTGTAAGCCCAGTGCAGGCCCCAAAACAAGCATTCTTTGAGCGTTTTGCAGTTGTTGACCGGCACATTGTCCGCGATGACCCACAGCAGCGGGACTGGACAAACACTATAACATTTCTAGACTCAATCCTGAAGTAATACCATGCATTTTTGTGCAGAATGCGGGTCTGACATGGCCTTTAACGGAGGTCTGGTATTTTTCTGAGCAGGAGACGGTGATGTGAAATTACTACCAACTCCCTTGAAAGAGCTCAGCTCCTTATCACAATTTGTATTTAGTGGAATGGATTTGCATAACTAAAGGTGTAAAAATGTACTACAACAGTAAAAATCAGTTTGTTATAATTAAGATGTAAATAAGAGGGCTGCATCCTATCTCCATAAACCAGCAAATCGCTGCTTCGAATCTCAGCTGAGCATTTTATCTGGTAGAGCTTCATATGTTGAGTAACATGAAGATGGGTAATATATTTCTCAAGTGTCTCATTAAAACATTGGATGTCCCAGTAAGGCACATGCATCAACGAATTTTGTTCCACCTAGGGAATGCATCATTAAATAAATAAATAAACTTTCCCAACTATGACTGACGTCACATTTATTTGGCCTGCCGTAAATTATTGGATTGATAGCTGTGGAACCGTGGGACCGGATTTCCGTCCCCTGCGTCCTATCTCGGACAGGCACCACGCATGCCAAAGTTGGAAGCACATATTCTCAAAACGAGAGTATAGCGCTATACAGAACCCTGCTTTTAAACACTGCATGAAAATAAATGTTACTTTTCACAAGCTCGTGCTAAGTGACGTTTTCAAGGCTGTTTAAACTCATCTCCCAATCTGCACTTTTTTTCATGCGGTTCATCAATGCAAACCTTTTTACTCACATCTCTTGGCTTGCACTGATTGGCTGTTCCTTGCCAAACTCACAACATGAAATACATCCTGTCTCCGGCAGGTGCTGGCTTTTAAGGTATATTATCCTTGCCCAGTTTATTAGATAATTTCCCTGCCTAACATTTTCCTGGCAGAGCTCTCTGTAACAGCCAGGAACATATTATCCCAAATGATTTCCTCTGTTTACTTTGCTTAAGTAAACTATAATTTCGTCCTTTCAGACACAAAAACCAGCTCAAACATACGCGGCCTCCCACGTGTCTTTTTTTCCAGGCGAAAATTAAAATTGGCATTTCACATTTACGCATTTGCGCCATAAATGTCATGTTTAGTTGATTTTTCCAAGCCCGCATTCACCCAGTTTCAGACATGAGTGTGTTTCTGAGCAAGGGAGCTAACCTCGGCCTGCTTTTATCACGAGAAGGAGCCCTCGGGCACTCTGCGCCTCGAAGCACGAAGGACTGAGCGCTTTACAAATACCCACTTCGGGCACTCCCGGACGGTTTTACAATAGTTGAGCACCGCATGCGATGGGAAATATCCCTCTCCTCCGGTGATAAGAAGTGGTTGGTGGGAGGGAGTTAGGGAGAAGAGGAAGATAAGAGATTGTAGGGAAAGGAGGGGAACGGAAGAGACAAAGAGCGTGGACAATGCAGAGGCAATGGAGAGATGGAGGGGAAAGGTGCCAGATGATAGAGTGTCAGCTAAATATGGGGAGAAGTGACAGGGGCAGAGGAGGGACCAATGCACAGGAGACAGTAGATGGACAAGAGGCGTCAGGTCAGAGTGGGAGAAACAAAGAAAACGATACAGAGGGTGCAGGGGAGAGAGAGCGGAAGGAGCAGGAAGCAACAAGTGGGATAGACAGAGGGGGCAATGCGGAGGGATGGGGAGAAGAGGCAGACAGAGCTGAATACAAAGAGAGAGAGGCCTGGAGAGTGGGTGGGAAGAATAGAGTGACCGCAGCACAGTGGTGGAAGGGAGCGTTAGAGAGAGCAAAGAAGGGGCGGGGCTGGAGATTCTGGTGGAAGATAAGTGCCAGGGGAGACGGAGAGAGAGGGAGAAGGTGACAATATCAGAGGAGAGAGAGGGAAACACGGAAATACAGAAGTAGCAGGAGGGGGCGAGAGAAAGGAAGACCCTGCGTAGAAAGGTGGACTGAGTGAGAGAGGGCAATAGGACAGGGGGGGGGGGGGGGGGGGGGGGTAGCCACGGAGTTATGAAGGCAGAGCACGATATGGGGAGAGTGGGCCGGGAGACATTGACAGAGGCAGAAGAAAGAGGGAGCAACGCAGGTGAAATATGCGAGACACACGGATGAGAAGCACGGGAGCAGGCACAATAAAAGAAGCAGAAGAGACAAAGACGGCGAGAGATGGGTGGAGATCAGTACGAGAAGAGAGGGATGAATATACAGAACTAGAAGGAAGGAAAGGCAGAAAAGAGGACGGGAAGTAGGGAAAAAAGATAGAGATCACGGGCAGAGAAGCAGCACAGAGATAAAGAGACGCCGAGAGCAAGGAAGGAGGTGTCTAAGGAAGAGATGAAAGAGAGGGGAGACTTGGCGAGCTGGACAAACGCAGAAGAACCAGATACAAGTGGAAGACAAAATAATGCCAGAGAGCATGAGTGAGATGCACTGCAAATGGACTAGAGTGAAAGAGGAGAAACTAGGGAAGAGAGAGCAATGCCAAGAGGTCTGGGGGGCAGCAAAAGGAAGTGTCAAAGGTGAGGAAGTAAGAGCCAAAGGAAAATACGAAAGCGGCAGAAGGCGGAAAGGAAGAGCAATCACAGAGGAGCGAGCCGGAGAGGACGAGAGACAGTGAGAACATAGAGGGAATGGGTGAGAAAGACGGGAAGCAGGGGAACAAAAGAGACAGGGCGAAAAAGAGGCAGAGAAAGGGAGACAACAAAAATGGGGGGAAAGTGGAAGAAGAAAGAGACAGAAAATCAGTGTCGCGGGAGCAGGGCGTCAAAGGGGGGTGATTTATATAGTGGCGTTTTAAGAGAGGAACGAGGAAACAAAATTATGCGCGGAGGCAAAGGGAAGGATTAGCGGTAGGCGAGAGGGTGAAAAGCCAGTAAGTAATCTGTCACCAGGAGAAGGCTCTCCGCTCTGGGGAGGGAAACTGTAGCGGAGAAAGTGCGGAGGTGTGAGGACAGCGAGTGGGAAAGGTGGGCGTGAGGAAAGGAAGAGAGTGAGCGATAAAGACCGTCACAGGGAGTGCAGACTGGACAGCAGGGTGCGGAAAGTACGGATTGCCCCACCTGCCTGTAGTCCGTGTTTACATTCTTCATATGGGGAGGTATATCCGACCCAGCAAGGACTTCCAAGAACAGAAACTTCCTCTCTGCACCTCCATCAGGTAATCAATTTGAATTGTTTTTTAAAAACTCCTTATAAGATTCCCGCGACTGCTACATCAATGGTTCTATTTTTATGCAATATATATATATATATATATATATATATATATATATATATACACATTTAATGATTTTAATTAATCCGAATGAATACATTTATTCAAAGCGGAACCTCCGCGGGGGGCTGTGGAAGTACACCCCGCAGGAAGAGAACCCTATCCGCTACCGACCAGCAGGCCAGACAGGTCGTGTCCACCGTCATCACAGATCTAACCCCTGCACTGTTAGTGGCCTCTGGCAGTGAGCCTGCTAAACATGACACAAACACCTCTCTATCCAGGCAGAGCCTGGGGGTGCGCTGCAAAGCAGAGGCCAGTCCCTCGCAGATCACGGATATGCCCGCTGGGGATGGACGCGCGCCCTCCCCAAAACAGACCCCACCACTCCCGCCTGCCGATCAACAAAGTAGTGAGACTGTGGGCTGGCTCCCTAAACACATATACACCTCCCCTTATATGCCACAAATCAGAGGTCTCCCTTCTAAACATTACATATGAATCTCACATATCAGGGAACTTATCAAACAGAAACTGTCACCATATGTTGACCTTGCAAATCATTCAAGTGGGGAGAGTCAGTGGGGAGTGACCCCCCCTCCATCATAAAATAAACTAGTGGGGGTAAGCGGCTGTTGATGGCATCTCCTCTCCAGCTGCCCTCTCACACCCCGTGGACCCCATGCCACCATGAGCGAGCTTCAGGGCGCTGCCGAATAGGACGCACTTCTGCAGTAGGTCCCAGTACTCAGGGGCTCCAGACCTAGCCCTGTGAACACACACCCGGTCTGCCCGCCCTTGGTTCTGATGCCTAGCTCGTTCTCCCGCGAGAGACCGCCCCGAGAGCCGATACTTACCGGTGTGTGCACTCCGGGGAGGCGGGTGTCACTCCCCCGCTGTCCTGCGCTGAGCGGCTGAGGTCCCGTGCAGCCTGCAGAGCGCCGGGGACTGCAGCACCTGAGCGCGCGCTCCCTCTGCCTGCCTCTCCGCCGCGGCGCATCACTCCCAGCAGCCAATGAGGAAGCGGCTCCGAGGCCGCGCGCCCCCCTCTAACACAGCAACAGCACGCGCGGGGGCCTGGGAGGGCGCGCGGTCACTCAAAGTGCTTCGAGGGAGGTAGGGACAATCACAGCCTCCCGCACTCTCTGCAGACCAAACACCGGAGGTTACAGGAGGGAAGGGGCTTTCTGCTGATTTCTGTTACAGCAGCGCGGTCACTGCCTCTGGCCAGTCACTGTCCAATACACCCCCAGCATCCACAGGAGCGATGGTCAGGTCGGAGCTGCATTGCTGATGGAAGGCACATGCACGGACCACCAGGGGTTGTAACCAGGTGCTTCTGCGGTTGTTCTTTTATCCTACGCTCTATCAGCCATGAAGGCACGGACTGCCTGCTCTAGAGTTGCGCTTAAGTCACTGTCAGTCACTTTTGTTGTCCCAAACGCTTGTCCTGGTGTTTCTTCTTTTCTTCTGTTTTGAAGCTGAACATAATTGTGAGTGAGTGAGGACATTTGAAATGGCCCGAACCACCCGTCCGCCTAACTCTTGGCTGCACAGAGCGGATTCACAAAACAGGAACTTTCTGAAGGATTTCCTGAATATCTGATGGTAGTTCCTCTGCGCAGAACGGCTGGATGTAAATTCCACAACTCACCAACACAGAGGCAGCATAGTTTGTCTCATAATGTTTTTTTACGGTTCACTTTTAGAATACACGCCACGTTTCCTGTGCTACAGGGTAGAGCCTTGCCAGGTAGATGGAAACAGTTGATCATCTAAGTGAGGCAAGTAACACGATTATCCAGAGGTCTTCACAAAGCAGACATAACGTTTGGACGTAATCCTAGCAATGCCTAGCCTCCAGTGCGGTGATCTTGCCACGGATCATGGCTGGACCGTATTGCTGCGTTCTCTATGATCTGGAGTTTCTGGATGAGATATTGAGGGAGCAGCACTTACAATAAATTTGCATAATCAAACTTGGAGTTCACCAGTGGTCCACTCACAAGGTGATGTGGCAAAGAGTTGGTTTAAACAAGAACAGCTGAAAAGAAGATTCAATAAGTGCTTTGATCTGAGGGTGCAATTTCAGAGCTGGATCAAGAGGATGTCTAGATTGTGTATCAGGTTGTGGACCAGGATATCCGAAATGGAGAAGGCCGTGAGGTGAAGCCCCAAGCGTGTCTCTGTTGGTCCCCTGCAGCAGCTGTTCAGTTTAGCTGGGGTTCAATTGAAGGCAGATTCTCTCTTCCCATGTTTTAACATCTCGGAATCATTGATCGAGGCCCATGATTTATTTACCAATTCCAAAAATTCTTTATTTCGGCCACATAGGCCATAAAAGATGAAATAAAATACAATACATATATTACACAATAAAATGCAGTATAAATGATACACAGTATTTATATATAAAGAGTCTGGAGGGACTGCATGGGGTAAGGAGTGCACAGTTGTACCAGTTCAGGGGGACATTTTCTTCCTTATTATCCAAGCTGCCATCAGGAATTTTGAAACAGCAAAGACAATATGTCCCAGGGTATTAGTTTTCATGACCCTGTAGGCTTGTTGATACTCCCGAAAACCCAGGTTTCGGCACATCGGTGCTATCCAGCGCTTCCTGGGACTCTGGTACGCGTGGCAAACAAACATTATGTGCAAATCATCTTCATCCTTGGTTTTACAGCAAGGACAGAGTTTGTCACCCCCTATGGTCCATTTATGGGTGAATACTTTAGTGGGGAGTGTGCCAAACCTCCATTGCAGAAACAGTTTCCTCGCCAAAAGAGGAAAGATAAAATCCATAAAAGGTTCAAAAAGGTAAGAATTTTTGGATTCGATAAAACGTCCCGTCAAGGTGCCGCTGAAATGGGCATTATCCATGTCAGCCAGATTTTTGTTTCTGTAGAGCTGGGCAAGAGATTTACGCGTGATCCTTTGGCAACCCTGAGCTGGATCATCCCAAAGGTCTGGCAAGTTCAAACTGAACAATTCTGATTTAATATAGGCCAGCCAAGGGATATTGTTGCTACCATTCAGCCTCAGTACATGGGTAAGGTCCTGCCTGTAATGATACAGTTCCTCGGTAGACCATATCCGGTGCCAAAACTTCACGGGTTTCGATAGGAGATCTTCAGCAATGGAATGTATCCCCAAATCCAATCTTAGGGGGAGGAGTGGCGTACCTTGCGGGAGAGCAAGTAGGCGTCTCAGAAAACTATTTTCCACCGCTGCCAGTGCCTTCCCTGCTTTGTGACCCCACAACTCGCTGCCATACATGGCTGCTGCCTTCGCTTGGGATCTGTATGTTTCAAGGGCCGGGCTTACAGGCTTAAAGGTGGACTTATTTACCACCTTCAGGAGTGCGCCTGCTAGCTGGGATAGTTTCAGCCTTGATCTCGCTATCTGGCAGTCCCAAGCTAAGTTTTCTTGTAGCGTTACCCCCAGATATATAAAGGTCGAGACCCTCTCAAGACTAACTTCCCCCAGTTTTGGGTTGGGTCTGGTTCTGGCAGGGGGATTGAAGATCATAAACTTGGTTTTATCTGTGTTGACCTCCAACCCATGTTGGCGACAGAAAAGGCCAAAACCATTCACAACCCTCTGGATCCCCATGGGGGATTTGGAAAGCAGGAGGGTATCGTCAGCAAACATGATTGCCGGAACCCTCCTGCCTGCCAAAACCGGGGCATCATTGTCCTCAACAGTGTCAAGATGTTGAATGACACTGTTGATGAAAAGGCAGAACAGGGTCGGCGCCAAGACACAGCCCTGTCTGACTCCTCGGCGGACCGGAAATTTGCCCGAGAGCTTACCATCCCTCCCACACCTCACTTGTGCATAGTTGTTCTCGTGCAGCCTGATGATAATGCTAAGGAGGTGGGGGGGCACTCCTAGCTTCTGCAGAACCTCCCAAAGTTTCCCTCTGGGAACTAGGTCAAAGGCTGACCTCAGATCCACGAAGACCATGTACAGTCTTCCTCCCTCTATAGTTACAGTCTTCCAATATAGGAGAAGAAGGCGGAAGATCTGGTCCATGGTCGACGTGTTCTTTCTGAAGCCAGCCTGAAGGGGGCTCATGATGTCATTGTCCTCCACCCAGTCCAGGAGGTGATTAAGGATGAGGCGCGCAAAGAGCTTTTGGGGTACATCTATTAGGCTAATAGGCCTGTAGTTGGCGGGGAGCAGAGTAGATCCCTTCTTGTGGATCGGAACAATCTCTGCCCCCAGCCACGACCCAGGGATTGACATACCTCCTAGGATGGCATTGAAAAGAATAAGAAGGTATGGGCCCCAGATGTCCATGTGATGCCTAAACAGATCCCCAGGTAGCCTATCCAGACCTGGCGCCTTCCCCGATGATAAGTGCTTCAGGGCTGCCTCCACTTCCCCCAGGGATAGTTCCATTTCACAATCCTGTGCGCCACAGGGCGCAAGCAGGGCTGTGTCAGGGCAGGGGTTGGTGTCTTGATAGAGCTCCCCAAAATGGGCCTCCCAAACCTCGGGGGCAATATTGGGTTCCACTGCTTTTTTGAGTTCCCCTATGCCATTATTAACAAGGGCCCAGAATTTGCGGGAATCCCTGACTTTTAGGGCATCATGAAGATCATGCCAGTGATTCCAGTCCCACTCGGTCCTGGCAGTCGCTAACACAACTTTATAGTATTTCCTAAGGTCACGTACCTTGGCCTTATTTGTCCCCTCTTTTATTGCAGCAATGAGCTCAGTCTTTGCTGCCCTACAAGAGGAGGTATACCAGGTGGGAACATGGGTCTTTTTCTTTCTATTGGGCACCACCGGGTAGAATACCTCAGCCAAGTCTCTTACAAGATCCTGATGGATATCACCCAGTTTCTCATTGTATTCCGGGGTTCTTGGTGCGTTTAGAAGTGCATCCACCTCCATAAACCTTGGGAGTGCCAACTCGTATAGCTTGCTGATGGTCTCTTCTGAGCTCACAAGCTTTCCCCACTTGACCCTGCGCCTGTTGGTTGTAAGGACCAATTCCCCCGTGTCTCCCCCTGAGTTTTCTACCACTTTGCCCGCTAAATGGATGGGCCACTGGATATTTAAACAAAGGGCATTATGGTCACTATCTGACCTGTTTATTACCCTAAAGTCGAGGACTTTGGGCCAGAGTGTAATGTCTAACATGATGTAATCTAGCCTCGACTCATGACCCCTCCTATTGAAGGTGCACACTGAGGGAGTGTCGGAAGGGGTGCGACCATTACAAGCCCTCAGTGCGTAGTTCAGGGTAAGGGACATAAGTTGTATTGCAAGGGGGGACCAGGCTTTGGGATGGGGGGAAGACGAGGGTGGGACCCCCCAGTAATCATCCTCGGCCGTGAGGGCACCCTCCGACATGCCCTCCAAAGGTTCAAAGTGGCAGTTGAAGTCTCCTCCAAGCACCACCCTGAGATCTCCCGGGAGTTGCCCCAGGAAGGAGGACAGGTCGTTTAGGGTTGGAGATTCGTTTGGTGCGGCAACCGGTCGCGAGTAGACGTTCACAATAGCCCATGCTGGTTTACCAGGCCATGTGAGCCGAACACACTGGATGTCCTGCGAGAACGTGTGCACCTGTTCCGCCTGGCACCCAGCGTGGCTCGCGATCCAGATTGCCAGACCACCTGACGGCCTCCCCCTCCCACCCCATTTGGCAGGGATTTCAAATACTTCAAACCCGCTCCTAGTTGCGGTGTCCCTCGCCCACGTTTCCTGGAGAAGGAGGATGTCGCTACTGCCCACTAAATGATCCCACTCCGGTGTGCCTTCCTTATTTGCAATGCCCGCTACATTCCATGAAACAATTCTCAAGCCCTGATCTATTGGTAAAGGGCCTTGACCTACAGTTGGGGGTTGTCCAGGGGCTGTGGGTGGATGAATTCCTGGCAAAGCAGTAGTGCACTCCGTGATGGCGGATGGACCAGCCAACTCCGCCCCCCCGAGTTGCAGGATATGGTCAGTCCCGATGTTGTCATAAGAACCCTGTAAGCCCAGACTGTCACCACTGCTAAGTGATCGATCTTTGGCGTTATCCTGCGGGCCGTGTTCAGTCGCAGGGGCTGCAGCCATTCCCACCCGATTTTGCACCTCAACTTTAGCATTATCCTGCAGGCCAGGTTCAGTTACAGGGGCTATACTCTCTCCCACCCGACTTTGAGCGTCATCCACCATCTTCCCAGGGCTGGAAGAGGTCTCCCTGGTTTGTGGTCAGTCGACCTGGTCTAGGCAGGAAAATCTATTATGATGTATAAAGTTTGCCTGGGCATGTGGTGGGTGGTGCCTTGGTCTATAGCGTGAGCCATCTACAGCAAAACCTACTCTAGTCCACCCCTTCTACCCCCCTGCCTCACTGCTGCTTACATTTGGGTAAAAGTATGAGAGGGGGACAAGTTCAATATTGGACTTGTCAGGCCTTACAAGCCAGTTGGAGATGTAGTTAGCTACATGGGGGCTTTTAAAGCTTATGATAATGCAATCCCCTGCCCTATTCTTTGGGGTATGACCAATCCAAGGGATCCTCCTGACCATCAGGACCTCACCTTTCAGGTTAGGAGGCAGCGGCCTGTTGATACTAAGCCAGCTTATCACCTTATTACGTAACGAGTCTTGGGGCTCCCTCATGTCACCAGTTAACTCAGGTACTCCCACCATGATTACCGTGTATGGGACTGCTTCTGGGGGCAGATTCACCACCCTGCGCCTGTCAAAATGGGGAGCGGGACCATCAGTGGGGCCATTAGTAGGGTTCGCTACTCCCCCTATCTGTGGCGCAGGAATTTGCTTTGATCTCCTTGGGGCCGGGACAGGGGGCCTAGGTGCCGAAGGTAACAGAGGGTGCGTCTGGGGAACAAGCGCACCGTCTGTACCTGGCAGCACCCTATTGGCGCCCTGAGACGGTTCAGCGGGCAGCAGACTATTCCCCGAGGAAGCCCGGGGGACTGGAGGGGCATTTGTCACATTTGTGGCTGACCCAGGGCTTTTCCTTAGGTGACTACTTTCCAGAGCCTTCAGTCTGGACTCTATAGCGTCCAGTTTAGCTGCAATGGGGTTTAGCAAGTTCTTCATGATGTCTGTAAGTGATTTAACTAATGAGTCGGTGCTAGTGGAAGTTGCCCCACCGAAAACAAAAGGGCCCGGGTGCAGGGATAGGGAGGCGGGAGCTGGAGAGCCCATGTGATTCGACCTGGACCTTGATAAATTGAGATCAGGAGAGGCAGAAATGTCTATACTGTCAGTCTGGTTCGGCTCTATTGTATCGACTTTGGCCCTCTTTGCCTTCTTTGCTTTCCTGGACCTTTTCCTTTTAGGAGGCTGTTCCACTCTGCTGCCTACAGAATCTGTAAGCAGGTCGACCTGGCCTGCATCTTGCAAGACTGATCCCCTACTTTCCGGAATGGCAGGATGGTCAGAGATCCCAGATAGCCGGGAGGAGTTCCTGTCCCTCTGCGTCAAGGGAGTTCTTAACTGCTGGAGGACCGACTCGATCGTCTGATCAATACTGTCCATTAGTGACATATGGGTAACATCCAGTGGGATCGGTGTACTAACGTCTGTGGAAAAAGTATCCCCCTGATCCAAAAACACACTTTCCGGACCCATCTCAAGGTGCGCCTCTGGGATTGACGAGCATTTACTAGCTAAGTTACTCGCCTTAGGGAAAAAGTTTTCCAGAGTGCTTGTACCTTGTTGGGCGGACTTGCTTCGTGAAGTTCTGGTCGCCATTATGGAGTATGTGGGGGAAGCTACAGGGCCGGGAGCGTCAGAGGGGTGGCCCGGTCCGGTCTCTGCCGGCCTCTAACGGCCTAGAACGGCCCGCTCTTTGCCCGGTCTTCGCCCCGGTGGCCGCCCCGCGCGCGTCCCGCGATGCGCGTGAGCAGGTTCTCCTAAGTATGACAAGGGGGCGTGGCACTGGGAGGGGGCGCGGCGCGGCGGGAAGAGGAACCAGCTGGCGATGTCCACTGGAATGCTGGTCCTCGCAGTCCCGCTCGCCTGCGCCTCTCACCTCCGCTGCGGCCGGACTACCAAAAGATGTTTCCCCAGGTGAACGTGAGCGTTGGCTCCCAGCCAGTAGAAATGGCGAGCAAGACAGCAGGACAGAGTTCTCCACTCGAGCGGCGCCCGCGGAGCGGGGGCCGCGAGGAGTTAAGAGCAATTCCAGGCGGGGGGGCGCGGCACTGGGAGGGGGCGCGGCGCGGCGGGAAGAGGAACCAGCTGGCGATGTCCACTGGAATGCTGGTCCTCGCAGTCCCGCTCGCCTGCGCCTCTCACCTCCGCTGCGGCCGGACTACCAAAAGATGTTTCCCCAGGTGAACGTGAGCGTTGGCTCCCAGCCAGTAGAAATGGCGAGCAAGACAGCAGGACAGAGTTCTCCACTCGAGCGGCACCCGCGGAGCGGGGGCCGCGAGGAGTTAAGAGCAATTCCAGGCGGGGGGGCGCGGCACTGGGAGGGGGCGCGGCGCGGCGGGAAGAGGAACCAGCTGGCGATGTCCACTGGAATGCTGGTCCTCGCAGTCCCGCTCGCCTGCGCCTCTCACCTCCGCTGCGGCCGGACTACCAAAAGATGTTTCCCCAGGTGAACGTGAGCGTTGGCTCCCAGCCAGTAGAAATGGCGAGCAAGACAGCAGGACAGAGTTCTCCACTCGAGCGGCACCCTTCCTCAGCAAACAAACTTAAAGTTGTGTGTTGTTGGCATTAGAATGAAGTTGTGCCTGAAGTTTGGAGATAGACAAGGAAAGTGTCTGAATATAAATGTTAAAAATAAGTGGGGGCCACTGTCGGTCACCCAAGCATTAAGGGGGTGGCACAGACTTTTAGGAACAATATTGTACGCACTGGGTTATCTACTTGAGGGAGTCCAGAAACTAGAGAGGTCTGACTCTGACACAGTGCCCATTTTAACATGGCATAGAAATCCACCATGTTAATGCATTGGACACACCAAGCAGACATAGCTGGGTCAAGGCTTCAAGTCAGCCGCTTCTAAAGCATTTATCTAAACCTTAAGGAGGGCAATTTTACTCCGAAGTTTAGGTCTAACATGCCATTCGTAAGTATTGAATAAATGATATTGGTCCTCCTGGGAAAGAAGCTAGTAGACAACTACCTTTTTGATGAGCTTATCAAGAAGTGGGAGTTTGGCAATGAGGTGGTAATACCCAGGATTCTGTGGATCAGCGGAGGGCTTTTTTGAAAGCTGAAGAAAGATTGCCTGTTCCGGGGTTAAAGACAACATTTATTGATGATTCTGGTGACTAGTGGTGTGAGAAGACAAACAGTTTGGAATGGAGTTTGAAGGTGACATTTCTTAGTCCCCATAGTTGAAAGATAACGCAAGCTGCATGTAAAGCAAGTTTTTTCCCCCGGATTTCCGTTATTTCTGCCATTATCATAGATTCCTAATATAATATTTATAGGAAATATAGTTCAGCCATCGCTGCAATATCACTAAAACACAGCTAACAAAAATCAACAAATATGAAGTGACTGATAAAATAATTTCTTAAGGAAGCTTATCAGAAAAAAAGCACAATAGTACACATTGTAAACTTCAGTTCTAACAACAGTGACAAAACTCTTCCTTTGTAACTTTACTGAATAGGTACATGTTTTCAGTAATATTTTAAATAATGACAATAGGCAGCAGCATGAATATTAACTGAGCAAATACATCCTGGGTTGGGCGGGACTCATTACGAATCCCTCAATAATCTAAAAAGAAGATCTTCTCAGTGCCACATGAAGGTGAAATCGGTTTGCTGGCCCGTTTTGTGCATGCTTTTCAGCATGATTTTCATAGAAAGTGTATTTAATCCCAAAATGGCCATATCAGCTAAAAACAAAAGTCCCAGTTGGCTTTTCATACTATCCCTAAAACTAATCTCATTGTGTAACTTGAACCCTTAAACCACTTCCATAACATCTGCTTGTCTAGTTCTTTTCCCCAAGTGACTTTTGTGAGGAACCAATGATACATTTTCTTGTAATTCTCACACGTTAAACCAAAATCTAGTAAGGGTTCACTAGAGTTCTGTGCTTTCAGAAGTCTGTCAATTATAGTTCACAGTCACTAACAAATCAGGCATGCGACCTCCACTATCCAGCAAAACCTAAGGGGATGATGGACGGAGTGTTCAACATTGCAAGCACTGAGACCCAGTTAACTGATCTGGGTTTAATCCATCATCATTCTTTAGCTCACTCCGCCACCCCAGTTCAGACATGGTCTCTGCCGTCATCAGCCAGGCTAGCTTGAATCCAGTGGCAAAGTGAGCAAGGGACCCACGTCTGGGCATACCCTGCCAACTTAGGGCGAACAAAGCAAAACCATAGGGGATGTTGGACGAAGTGTTGAACATTGCAAGCACTCACCCCCAGCCAACTGATCTGTGTTTAATCCATCATCATTCTTTAGCTCATTCTGCCACCCCAGTTCAGACATATCCAAGCACAAACTGCCTTTTCCAAGGCACACAGTCCTGGAAATTGAGAGAATTCTGAAGAGGCCAGCTTGCCTACTTCTTTGGTTTGCATGACATGAGGGCTCTGAGTTCCAACCTCGGGTGGGCAGTTTTCCACACTGTATGACCCAGAACTGAAAATGATTTAAAGAAGAAAAAAAAGAACTGACATTAAATTCTGTTAGTGACAATAAAATGAACGGGGGGTGGGGGGTAGCCAAATTATATAAAGATTCAATAACTATCAAATATTAACCATTTAACAATCTATTCATCTGCAAATGTAAGTTTAGAAAGTAACTAATTCATCTCTTTTTCCTCTCAAGCATCAGCAGACTTCCGATGCCCGATTAACTTTGTTTTGAAAACAACAATCACATCTTAGACTTTGGTGACTTTAGTCTTAGGCTGAAATCATCGCAGGCAACAACTATCAACTTCTTGAAAGGTCTTGAAGTTTTTTTTCTCTCTCCATGTTAAATTCCGAGCCCATGCAACAAGGAAGCCATCTCCTTGATGCTAGTCTTAACTTATAATGATATTTTTTGCAACTCAGGCTACGTATTAACCCAGGGCGGGTGACTCCGCTCCGCCAGCGGAGTTTACAGAGTTTTGCCTACTCCGCGCTCCTTTGCGAACACGGAGTTTAGGCAAAACTCCAACTATGTGGTGGAGCGGAGTGAGCCGGCCCCTCCACCCTCCTTAATTAATTATAATGAATAAAAAAGGCACTTACCTGCTGTGGCTGCTTCCTCCTCGGCATGGCTGCTCTCCTTCCTTGTCCTTCCCGTCCATTGCTATTGTAAACCCCTACGTTGTACGTCTTGCACTTGCGCATGCGTACGTGCAAGACGTACAATGAAGGGGTTTACAATAGAAAAGGACGGCAAGGACAAGGAAGGCGAGCAGCCATGGCGAGGAGGAGGCAGCCACATCAGGTAAGTGCCTTTTAAAAAAATATATAATTAATTAGGGAGGTGGGAGGGAGTGGAGCGGAGTTCCACTGATTTTTTTTCCAACTCTGTGGAACGCCGCATAGAGGCACTACGCCAGCTCCGCCCAGGCTTACTATGTATACCTTTGTCGTTGTCAGATCACAAAGCTGTCCCTTTTACATTCTTAGTTTCCAAGCATGCTAAGAGTACACTCCCAAAAAATAAAATGACAGAAGGACGCTGGGGGGCCTTTTCTTTAACTGAGGCCACCTATGCTATTCTACCGATCTGCCATGGCGGTCAGCATGATATCAACGGATGTTTTGTTCTATTTAATTCAAAATTCTCTTAACTTCTTGATTTTGTACAACCAGCACAAGCCAGAAATTGATCTATGAAGTACGGCCCAAAATCCCATCCCTGGTTTACTCCAGGGTTAGCTTCTTCAAACTAGAGAATGACAGAACGGAAAAGGCAATATAGAATGCTGCCAAGAAGCTTAACTACTTTATTCTGCTACCCTGTATATAAACAACACAGTCGATCAACCAAGCAGAAATATTACTCCTGGGTGATCAGTCAAGCCCTGACTTTGGCCAGGAAATTGTTTAGAGTCATTAACGACTTTTTCATTCCTCTGCCTGGTCAGGCCCAGACAAAATGTACACTGGACCCCTGCAAAGAGCCCTTCATCTTCTTCTTGGACAGAATTAACAATATTAGGACACCAATCATAAAAGGCTCGCATTTTCAAAGCAAGTTCCCTTGTTGGAAAGCTTTTCCGTCCCCTAACTCAGAAAAATGTTTTCTCCTTCTTTCGGCATCCTATCCCAACAGAGGATCCCTTGCAACATGGTACACAGGTGCCTGTGTGGTCAGCAGGATTGTTTTGTGCATGAAGTGACGCCTACCTGCACAAAACCAGTTCTGAGAGGTGTTTTCCTCTTTCTATGTGTGCTGCAATGTTACAGGACAAATAGCGGAAAAACCAGGGAGAAATAAGGTTATTTCTCCTTGTTACGCCTCACCCTGAGCGGTGTAAGTTTTGACACATCCCCAGGTTTACATGGTCTTGTTACATGGGAACACCCACTGCAATGCTCATGAAACGCCTCCTGAGTGTAGAGTAAGATTCGCTGCAATTTGCGCTACCATGCCTTTCTCCATATCTATGAGGCCCTTTAAAGCTACGCAAAGTGGCTTTGCGTGGCCTCATAGATATGATTTCAAGGTTTGCCCCGCTGGGACATCACAAAAAGCGATGCTACAGCGGCTCAAGTGTGTCATAAATAACCCCCCATATCTCTACTACTATTCATAGAGAATATTTTGGATACGCTGGAATTTAAATAGATACAACCATTTATGGAAACTAAAAATGTAGTTAATACTATTCAGCAGGCTTCAGATCTGGGAGAAGCACCGAGCTGGTTATTACATCAGTTCTAGACGACTTAGGCGCTGGTTTAGTAGCCCTGTTGGAGATGTCGGCAGCTTTTCATATCATCGACCATTCCATACTTCTTACAAAGATTAGCAACCTAGGCTGCGACCATCTGTCCACTTAACTGGCACCAAATGTACAGGTTGTGGAAGGCCCAAAGATCCCATTCTTTCAACTTCATTGATTAATATCGATGTGACTCATCCAACACACCCCGTCATTTGATAGCAAATCCTACCATATATTGACATGAGCCCGTCACATCCCAGAAGAGATGGATTTGTCATAGTCCTCTTTAAATTATGGCAACTCTTACCCAGACTTCCTGAAAAGCATACAAAGCGACTCCAGTGGTGCTGAATACAGAGGCACGACTTATCATTGGTACCCCGGCGAGAACCCATCCCTGGCGGCCTTCATTGGCTGCCTATTAGTAAAAAGTTCTTTTTGAACCTTTGGCTGTTGATCATCGTGACATCTCTGGCACTGCTCGCGACTTCGTAACCTCTAAATTTTGTTTGCATAACTCACCATTCATTGGACATTTGCAAAACTAGACCATTCAGGTTCAAGTACAGCGCCTTTTCAGTGACAGCAGCAACGGAATCAGTGGTGGCTGCTGACATTTGAAAGTGGTGTGGCGTAGCATGCGTACCCGAACAAACCCCCCCCCCTCTTGCCCCCCCTCCCAAAAAATTTGTCTTTATGTATGAACTGGCTTGGCCGTCCATGCTGGACTGTTCCGTTTGGAGCAGGGTGAAGACTGGTTTGCGTATAGCTGGGTCCAAATTAAGGTGACATGGTGTGCACAAAAACAACAAAATTGGAATGCAGCCTGTGTAATCACCTGATGAATTCAAGAATTCCATCCATCACTTTTTTGTATTCTTTAGGATGTTTATTGAGGTCATCTTACTTGAATCTCCTAGTTACTCGTAATAGAAAATCGCATGAAATACATACAAAAATTTAAAAAAAACAGCACGATTTTTAAAGCAAAACTACTAATCCCAGAATGCAACATCCTGTTATCTAAATCGCCGAACCAACTTGATGGTGTCACACATTAGATGGTTTTACTTAGCCACAAAGAAAAGGTTAAAGTGTGAAATAAAGCATATGCGTGACGGTCTGTGCACTTCCAAAAGTGTGCACACGCAACATCTTGTTATTTTGATAACAGGAGTCTGCACATAGGCGGGTGATGGGTGAGTCTGGTTTGTGACAAAGGGTGTTGGAATTCTTACTTACACGGTATTGGTGGTTTGCTCGAGAGTGACATCAGGCCCTAACAATGCCATAACAAACGGAACATCAGTCATGGATAATGGGCCTTTCGGCCACTGCCCACATTCACTCAGAAAGGAAGGCACATGACATTACAGAAACATAAGTGAAATCGGAAGTCAAACACCAGCGAACCAGAACAAACGACCCGATTGGGGTCGGAAAGCATGTACTATAAAACACCATAGGCGCCCAAGAAGCCACACCATGAAAATGCTGATATCTGGAACCGTGGGAAGAGCGCTTAGATCCCCAAGGCAGGACCTGAGCACCAGTCCTGAAGGTGACGCTGAACCACAGACAAGCGCCCGCACCAATGAGCGAAAGATCCTGGCTGCTTGCAACCACTGCACAAATACAAATGGACATCACTTCTGCAGGTGCCACACCGCCCACGGGGTCCCCCACTTCTTGCCACTGCACTTGCCAAGCAGAGAACGCAAGAAGCTCGGCCACGCAGGGTAGACCAGACATCAATACATTTTCTGGGCACCACATCCACAGGTGCACCGTCGCCCAGGGGACGCCACGATCTTGCTCTGCAACCTGCCGTACCGCACACAGTACCAAGGGCGAGGCTAGATGAGCCCGCCTTTAGGGGCCGGCCCCCCGGCCCACGCCCCCCCCCTCATTAGTGGAGAGTAGCCGGTCGTCCACCCTATGGGAGGCGACCGGGCGAGCAAAGGAAGTCCTTCCGGGGTGGGCGGTGACGCATTTCCGGCGCAGGCGGGGTCAGAGGCCGTGACCTATATAGGTCACACTTGCAATTCGGTCGGCCTCTTTCCTCGCCTGCGCACGGACCTGCACACATCTTCTGCCCCCCACCCCCTTAGCATCTCGTGCACTCTCAGGCTCGGTAGCCTGTTTTAGTTAATCTTCGTACTACCTGGTCCCTGTGCGTGTAGATTCCCTTGCCCCATAGTCGCCCCTCACTTCCTCGTGGTGCCGAGAAGTTACAGCGGCCGGTCGGAAGGCGTGGCGGAGTAGGAGCCGGACTGTGCGGGATCGCGGTGAAACAGAGTCGGGCAGCAGCGACTAGTGTGGCAGGTGAGGGGGTTGTGGCTCACGAGGCTGCCGGCTTGGGTGGGCTCCGGGGTTTGCCCTGTTGCGTTGTTGTTCGGTGGGTGCCCCTGGGGTCTGCACAGGCTGTGGTGTGTTTTTTGTGTTGTTTCAGGTACTCGCTGAGCCCCGACTCCTCTTGCCTGCCGCCTGGGCGCGAGCTGCATAGCGGGAGGGGGTTGGCTGGAGCAGTGCGACGGGGGTTTTTTCGAGAGCGGGAGGCGCAATTTTAAATTTTCCCGCGCGCATACTCTGAGGCCGATATGCCTCCTAAAGGCGTGAACCAAAAACGAAAGGGTAAAGACCCAGAAGTAGCGCAGCTGCTTAAAGCGCTGCTGGCCAAATTCGAGGGAGGCGGGGGCAGTAGTGAGGAGGAGGGGGACGGGGAGCTTTCCGAGCCCGAGATTGAGCCCGAGGCGATCGAGGAGCGCCCGCGTAGGCCCGGTGTCCCACCCAGGGCCGCGTTCCCCCCCCTGAATAAGAAGCCTAGGGTCAACAAGCAGGACGGGCGGGGCAAGAGCAAGAAAGCGGGAGGTCAGGATAAGTCACGGCCTAAAGTGATCCCGCTCGAACCAGAGGTTTTGATTGTCCCACCCCCTAAGCAACCGGAATTACCGCCTGCAGCACCGGGCAACCCTCAGAGTAATACGGGGACGCCCGCCCCTATCGCCCCGGCGGAGGACAGGACAGGGGCGATCTTAGAAGAGATTCGTGGGGCATTAGCGGCCCTTGCGCCGGTCCCGGTCACTGGGGGGGGTGTGCATCCACCTGGAACAGGAGCACCAGTAGCGCCCACTCCTGTAGCCCCATCCGCCCCCCAACCGGCAGCACCGGTGACCCCTCTACCGGGGGGTGCAGCTGCGGGCCCACTTATTGAAATATTGGGGGCACTTAAAGCATTGGCAACAGGTCCTAAGGAGCAGGGAAGTGGGGGGGGTGGGGACGGCGCCGGTGGCGGCGGCCCCCCCCTCCACGGCGGGGACTGTGGTGGCCACCGCAGCGGTCGCGCCATGGGCTCCTAGTGCATCTGAGGATTCCACCCTTGGCGAGATTAGGGCCCAGATAGCGTTACTGGTCAAGGAGCGGGGTGCCAGTGGGCAGTCAGGTCAACAGCCCACCGCATCAGGGACGGTCGGTCCCGCGTCTTCAGGAGGTAAGCCTGAGGGCCCGAGTGTTTTGTCTGCCAGTGGGCAGAAAGCCGGATGTGGGCAAGGTTATGTGTTATCTAAACCTGGCCGCTTGGCCACTCATGTGCCCCCTGAGACTAAAGAGAAGATTTGGAAAGGGGAATATGTAGATTTGTTTTCTCTCATCCGACCCAAAAGGTGGGAGGTGGAGTACAAAGATAAAGATGGTAAGGACGGCGCTGGGAAGGATAGGAGGCCGAGAGTAGAGGAGTCCATCACCAACTGGCTTTTTGGTTTTCAGATTTTCATGACGGTTTTGATGGAAAAGAAGCCAGAGCTGGGCGCGTCCTTAGTTTATTATCAGCATAAGATTTTGAAGGCGCACGTAACTCATGGTGGTTCTGCTTGGTTGGACTATGATAGGGACTTTAGATGGGAAAAGGTTCAGGACCCTGACATAGGGTGGGACCAGGTGGAGGTCAATGTTTGGCTTGAAAGCGTGAATGGGGGCAAGTCTGGGGGGTTTCAACCAGCTAGACAGCCCTTTCGGACCTCGCAAGGGGGGGCCGGTGAGAAAAGAGGATCTTGTTGGGCCTTTAACAGGAAGACATGCACCTGGCCCGCAGATAAGTGCAAGTTCAAGCATGTGTGCTCCTATTGCGGGCATCCTTCCCACCCAGAGTTCAAGTGTATTAGAAAATCCAAGGAGAAGGGAGGAGGGAGTAAGGACATCAAGCCCCCGCAGCCTTAAATTGCCCACCCCCGTGGACATTGGGAGACTGATTTATTGGCTGAATCAGTATCCTGACAGGTCAACAGCCGAGTTACTGTACCTAGGTTTTTCTGAGGGTTTTCGCATCCCAGCGCAAGACGTTCCCCCTGTTGACTATTGCAATAATTTGCTGTCAGCACGGGCCCAGCCAGCAGTGGTCAAGTCCAAGATTGACAAGGAACTGGGGTTGGGGCGGGTAGCGGGCCCCTTTGTGACTCCTCCCTTGCCTGGTTATGTGTGTTCTCCTTTAGGGGTGGTCCCCAAGAAGGACCCTGGTCAGTTTAGGATGATCCATAATCTGTCGGCGCCCAGAGGGGCCTCAGTGAACGATGCAATTGACCCTGCTTTGTGTTCAGTGAATTATGCCTCATTTGACGCCGCTCTGCAGAAATTGAGGGACCTGGGCCCAGGCGCAATCATGGCAAAAACAGACATAGAATCTGCCTTTCGCCTTTTGCCAGTACACCCGGAGGACTATCACCTGTTAGGTTTCCAATTAAATGGCGAGTTCTATTATGACCGGTGTATGCCTATGGGGTGTGCAGTATCTTGCCGATATTTTGAGACTTTTAGTTCAATGCTTCACTGGCTATTTTCACATAGGTTTGGCTACAAAGGAGTCGTGCATTATCTGGACGACTTTATGGTGATGGGGCCAGCGGCTTCCATAGATTGCGGTCGTGCCTTGGAGCAGTTGGTAGCCATGTTTCATGAATTCAAGATACCCCTAGCCCCTGGTAAGACGGTTGGCCCGGCGACATGTATGTCATTCTTGGGCATAGAGATTGACTCGGTGGCAGGCGAGTGTAGGTTGCCTCTTGATAAGGTCCAGGCCTTTACTAGGGCCATCGAGGCGGCATTGTCGTCTACTAAGGTGACTTTACATCAGTTACAGGTACTGGTTGGCCAGCTGAATTTCGCCCTGAGAATCATTCCTATGGGGCGCCCTTTCTCGAGGTCAATCGCAAGAGCTATGGTAGGCCTGTCCCAGAAGCATCACAGGGTGCGCCTCAAGGCGGAGGTGAAGAATGACCTGAGAGTGTGGTTGAGTTTCCTGGCGGATTTTAATGGTTCTGTGGTTTGGCCGGCACCGGCGGTGTCTAGCAAGGAGCTGGGATTGTTCACGGATGCGGCTGGGAGCATTGGTTTTGGGGCAATCTTAGGCTCGCGTTGGTGTGGGGCTGAATGGCCACGTGAGTGGCATGAGAATGGTCTGACTAGGAACATTGCATTTCTAGAATTGTTCCCGATCTGGGTAGCAGTGAGCATCTGGGCAGAGCACTTTAGGGACAGATGGGTGATCTTTTGGTCTGACAACATGGCTGTGGTGGAAGCTATTAACAGGCAAGGGGCTACGTGTACACACGTGTTGAGATTGTTGAAGCGGCTGGTGTTGGAGTGTCTGAAATTGAATTTGACGTTCAGGGCTGCGCACATTCCGGGCGTTGATAACCACGCTGCTGATGCTTTGTCTCGTTCCAAGTTGCAGGAGTTCAGGAAGTTCCACCCGGGAGCGGAGGACGAGATGACAGTGTTTCCCCCATCACTGTGGAGGATTGGAGCCCCGCTCTAGCGGGGCTGGTAGGTGCCTCACTGAGTGACCGCACTCGGGCTGGGTATCAACAGTGTTTTTTGACTTACAGGTGCCTGGTTCAAGAGGCGGGCAATACGAATTGGTTCTCTGATCAGGCCATGTATTCTTTCTTGCAGCGAATCAGGGATCAGGGCAGGTCTCTCTCTTATGCTAGGGCGCATATTACAGCAGTGGGGTTCTTTGCTAGATTGGCGGGTGCACACGATCCTGGGTCATCCTTTGTAGTTAAGAAGGCTTTATCGGGTTGGGCTAGGCTGGAGGGGCCCAAGCGGGATTCTAGACGCCCTTTAGATGTAAGGACTTTGGGGGATATCCTGGGGTATTGCCTTTGCTCTGCACCTCAGCAAATGAGGGCAGGCTCTTTGCAGCGGTTTTTTCCCTGGCATTTTATGGTGCCTTCCGCCTGGGAGAGATTGTGGGGTCTTCTCGTTCCAATCATGATGGTGGTATTCAGTTTAGGGACACAAGAATTGGGCATGGTGACCTGGTGGTGATCCTTACGAAATCCAAAACTGACCAGGCGGGTAAGGGGGCGGTGATTCACTTGCACCCCGCTCGGGGAGCCCCGGTATGCCCGGTGGCCTGCATGCAGGAGTACCTGGCCTTGCGCCCTAGTGGGGGGGGGACAGCCTTGTTCATCCATGAGAATGGGGAGTGCGTATCACAGTTTCAATTCAAGGCAGTGCTGCAAAGGGCCTTAACACATCTGGGTTTGGGCGGCGCGGGTTACTCTTCCCACTCCTTCAGAATAGGGGCAGCAACTTTGGCTGCAGGGGCAGGATTGTCATCTGTGGCTGTGAAGAAGGTGGGCCGCTGGTCGTCTGATTGTTTCAAGCGTTACATTCGCCCTGAATTACTTTGACAAACAGTTTTTCGCCACGATGTTGCTAACTTTTCTATTTCCTCTCTGATTAGTATGCCGGGATTGGTGGTGTGGGTGTTGGGTCACTCATTTGTGCGACGGGCGGCTGAGCATCTGCGACGGTGCCGTCTGAGGAAGCCATCGAGTTTGGTCGGGGCTGAATTTCTATGGCATGGTGTGGGAGGAATGCGCATTCGGCATCTGCGGCAACTGGTGGAGGAGATTAAAGAACGCGAGGGACAGAAGTCCCCGGACCTAATCATAATCCATCTGGGCGGCAACGACATGGTGGACCGCGGACGCTTGGCAGTCAAGGAGGCGCTCCTCGCTGAATTTTCCTGGCTGGGTCACACCTTTCCACAGGCCAGGATTGCATGGTCATGTATGATTCCGAGAAAATGGTGGGGCAAGGACATCAGGGCCAGAGTTTTGAACATATCAGTAAGACGCCTCAATGGTGAGTTGGCAAAGCTGTGCTCAGCGAAGGGCCGCCTGCTGCACTTACCACATAAGATGATTTCTGGCCCGGCGATGTTTCACCAGGATGGTGTGCACTTGTCTGACATTGGCATGGACGCCTGGATTAATGGAATCTGGTCTTTTGTTTTGCAATTACTGGAAGGGGGGGAAGGGCGCCGGACCTATGGCCCCTAGTCGCCCTTGTGGCGGAAAAAGAGACATTTGAACACTAATCTTGATAGATGGCATAGACGGGAGTCCACCTTTGAGCACTCCCTTAGGCCAGCACTGAGGGGAGAGAGGGTAAGCTCTTCACAGGGGGATGGAGACCACCGGTTGGGGAGGCTAGGGCGACAGATACGAGCCTCCTGGGTCCCTGGTCAACCTGGTGGAGGAGTGGTGGTGCCCTGGAAATGGCGGACAAGGTTACGAGGGCTGGGGCCCATCACTCTATGACGCAGGTGGGTTGCGCCTCGCGTGGGCATCGCTTCCTGGGGAGAGCCTAGCCAGAGGGCCCCTTAGTGCTGGGGGGATAATGTCATTCTGTGTGTGTGATTATTAAAATGATAATGTACAGTTTTAATTTGGTGTTCTGATTTACAAGTTTTAATAATTTAATGATAATCTTCGTCATGTTTATGTTGTTTGAATATTAAACATGGCCGTTTTTTGACACCCACCTAAATCTCAAGTTTAATTATTGGGTGGGTGATGGGAGGGCGTGGGGCATGCTGGGGGATCCGGTCCCTAAAACAGAAAGGCACTGCAGTTCAACACCTCCAGGCCCCTCGGCGAGGAGCTGACAGGCAGTGCTCAGTCCGGAAGCATCCCCCTGGTGCAAACCTACGTGATAAGGGGTAGTGTTGCATGCGCAATGAAGAGAGGGAAAACCAGCATCAGCAGCGCAAAAGCACACCACTGGGGCAAAGACTCTCCAAACTTGTGTAACCTGCAACAATCATACACCTAGGGCCCACCACTCATGGGCCACAATAACAAAGCACCAAGCAAGAGTCGTACAGAAACGAAGAAATGTGATACCAAAGAACACTGCTGCAAAACACAATACAAAGCAGCAGACACAAAAGACCACCTTTCATTCTAAATCGGTGTCCTCTGCAATACCCTTGGGAACCGCAAAAAAGCGGTCTCCGTTGCTTATCAGTGCCAGGATTGGCTGTGGAGCAGCGTAACTCCCTGCCCCATTCGGAGACCGGAGGCTGCGGCATGAGGCAACCCTCGGTCTCCCAAGGGGGAGGCTACTGCGCATGTTCGGGCTGGTCAGAAAAATGACCAGCCCAAAGCAAACATGCGCGCCAGCGCCAGTAGCACTGCTGAGCAGCGTGAGCACGCACGCTCACAACAACCCGATCAAGTACAGCCCCATCCCCTTTCTCCCCTATAAGCTACATCTGGTGCGGCCGGTGAAATTTCAGATGGCGGTGCGCATTGGTTGGTGGGGCAACGCCCGAACGCCCCAATGGACGCACCGCCGCTGAATGGAATGGAATAAACTTCCAGTCCAACCTCGTTCCATTTTCTCTGAGCTTTCATACATTAAAAAAACATTTCTTTATAAATTTTATTGAATACCTGACATTTTAGAAGCCCGTTGTCAGATATGTAATAGATTGCACCAAGAAAACCTGGCGATTGTGCACTTTACAAATGATAGAATAACATTTAACATAACATATGAGTGATCCTTGCTACACAAACAAAGGCCTGCAGGTAGAACAGTTCACAAGTAGAGATATGGGCTTATATACCAGCCCCTACCTCCAGATTCAATGTTGGGCACATCCAAGCACAATCAGGAGTTGTGTTTCAGAAATCTGGGAGGGGGTAAGAATAGATAAATATTCCTATTGAACCAACACCCTCTTAGTTAGCCAAGGAAGAACCTGTCAAAAATTTTACTTCCCTTACTGACCTTGGTTTTTGGCTGAAGTAGTGTCCAGTAGCCCAGAACAGTAGATACGTTGTTGTATCTTCAGACAGGGCTTTTAACGCCTTAGCTGCGGCCGTTATTTCGGTGCAGTGCTGGGCGTTCCAAAGAGTGGGCGGGGCCGCGTCGGCCGTTGAACGTTTGCAGCACCATCCAGGTAGTGCTCCAAACGTTCGGAGGCCGACGGCAGCAACTATGAGGTTAATTCACTTGAAGACCAAACTAATAACAGAGCTTTCCAGAATATAGACTTTCAGGGAGCCCATTTAACTTTCGAGCTGGAAACTCGTTAAAAAAGGTATTCTCCTGGACACTAACATGAATTTCTGCCTAAACTGAGGGCCAACCTGTGAAGCAACCCGAAGAAGAGACCAGATTCAGGCCACGTCCAAACTACGGTAGAAGCTGTACGATAAACAAGTCCACCCGAGCAGTGATGGTGAGTGACTAGCTGGACCCTCACTCCATCAAGTGAAGGTGAGCCTCTGAGTGGTGACAATCCGCGGGGCACAATTTCCCTGCAGCTTTGGTCCCTGTATCTCTCTGCTCTTGGTAACACCGAAGAAAGCTTTTGCTAAAAGAGCATATTCCTGGGCCCCTTTCCTTTCTTCAGAAACAATGCTGCATCTGCCCTGGTGTTGAGCCACACCTAAGGTGCTGTAAGTGTGATCTGGACACACCATATTCATGCCATATTCAACTATCACTGAGGCTGTGAACAATGACCCAAAATGGCGAACTATCGAAGTGAACCACTCCACTGAACCCCTGACCACCAAGATGAACGAGGCAGGAAATTTCTTATGGCAGAAGCAAAAGCTGTCTGGAAACATCTAAATTAAAACGAAAGTTTCCCAGGGGGTCCTTGCTGCAGGTTAGCCAATGCTCGAGGCAAGCCTGGAGAACCGAGGAGAAATGCCTACCGCCATCAATACCAACCGCGAAATCGAGATCCAAGAAATCTCGACCACAACCAACACAAAGAGAGATACTGGATGTGTTCTCTTCTACTGCCTCCAAACCCAAAGGCTCCAAACCGTCAGGAATCCCATAGGCCCTGAAAAATTCACACCATGATCTTGCCCATAACAGTGACCACGATGGTCACGACTTCAAAGGGAATCCAAAAGCAGAGGAAAATCCTGATTTGAACAATCATGACTGTTCCCCTTGCTTAGAAGCTGAACAACCCTAGGTACCAGAACAACACGGCCATAGAAATTAATATCATAATCTATTTTATTTCCATAGATTGTCTGTTATTAGATGAACTGGAAGGTTACAGTTCTGTGATAATCCAGGTACACAAAAAGCTTGTCTGTGAGGGCTGTGGTGTCACTACTCATCAGGTGGTATATTTGCATTGCCCCATGTGCCTCATAATAGGGTTTCATTATGCAAATATCAGTACCAGGAAAATACCCAGCGCCTATTTAAGCTAGCGAGACTGCTGCTAAAGGCTTTGTAGAGGTTAGCTTCAGAGTTCCAGAGAATTATTTAAGAAGTAAGGACCTCATTAATTCGCCAATGCAATGAATAACAAGAAGAGCACTGTGTCTCATGTATAGTTATTTTATTTTAGCACTTCATGTCCTGGGCCTCTGACTCAACACCCTAGTAGCAACTGTCAGCTGTTGGATGTAGCATTTGAAGCCTTAGTGGCCTGCAATAAAATACCCTTGCAACATTCCAGTATCAGCTCATTGGCCATTACAAATATATTCCTTCCATAATACATAAGTAAAATATAAGTAAAATTAAACATCAGGAACAATAACTATGTTTAAAAGCAGAAAAACAAAACTATGTGCAAGATAGCAAAAGCTAGAAGAAATCTGAAAATAATTAATTTCACAAGAAATCTGAACTTCGGTCATTTGGTCATAAAAGGGCCTCTCTGCAAAGGTAAATTTAAGCGAGTAAATGTATTCACAAATCTACCAATCTACTCCTGCACCTCAGGGGATGAAGACATCTGACACTGCATTTACTAGGATAAACTTACTACTAGTAACTTTTCACAAGTGGGTGGAAGTCTCTACTACTTTGGTGCAGGTCTTCCTATGGGAAACGTTAGCGATAATTCAAAAACTTAATGTGTGTTGAATATTTCCTTAATGGAAATATAATTTATTTAATTTATAAATAATATTTCTCAAAGAAAATATCATCCACATTTTATTTTTATTAAATCTGTATTTCATTTTGTTAAACTTTATGAGTCAGAAATTTTAACATAAGTTTCATTTAATTTTTAAATTAATGGTATTATTACATTTTACGATGATAAATAGTTACTTATAAATTATATATAGTTTTATAGCATTAGACAGAATATATATGGACAAAGATATGTGTATATAAACACACACACACACACACATATATATATATATATATATATATATATATATATATATATATATATATATATATATGTAATATATATCTAGATATATATGTAATATATATATATGTGTGTATATATATATATATATATATATATATATATATATATATATATATATATATATATCTTTATATATATATATATATATATATTCGAATACACTTTATTTATTTAAAACTGTTTTCTTATGGGGTGTTATGTTAAGTCTCTGCATTATTTATTTTCTATGGGAATGTGTTGTGAGGCCATGTGTGGTGCTTGACTTACTCCAAGGCTGAGCTGGAGAGCATTTACTATTGTTTTGTCACCTTTAGGGCTGTAGTTGCCTTAGGGCTGTAGTTTGAGACTAGCAATGGGCTTACAAATTATTGGTGGGTGTTTGTAGTAGCTTGTCCCTCCATAAGCCCTTCCTTACATTTCCCTAAACCCCAGCCATTAGGTAGCAGATATACCCTATTTTCCCACCACCCCTGGTCCTTTCTACATTTACAACTAGTGAGTAAAATTACATGTGTGGAGATCTCCCCATAGAAAATATAGGAGAGGTGGAGGTATAGGTTTTCAATCGGAGGTTTGTGAACTGTTTTTCGTAGCAAGTAGTGTTACTTTAGTGCTACTTTACGTACTACAAAATACAGTTTGTGAATTAGGCCCATAGTCTTTTAGATTTGCGGATTTAGCCTTACTCCTAGCCCAAAGAATAGCATAGATAACTGCAGTTTTCTGGTGGCACTATGGACAAATTGACCCTGATCCACACTCTCTTACAATGATATCCCCTTCACCAGGGCCGCTTGTTTGGGAGAAGAGAAATGTGATCTTCCTTTTCTAACAATGCTGTTTTTTTATCCTCACAAAATCTCCAATCCCTATTTTCCTTTCTTGCCCACCTCTTCTGGTGTTCTCTACATTTTTCATCTTCATCTACAGGGCTTTTTTTCTGGTTCATCACCCCACCCCTAACCTGTTGATCATGACCAGGTGCAATTGATTTTTAATCACCAGATTGATTATTTCAATTAACCCATTACTTCTCAGGTGAAACAAAGATAACCTAATGGGCTTTATCCTGGTAGATTCTAAGTACTGCTTTACCTCCCTCAATGCTAGCTATCAGTTGTCAGTGACCAATTCATTAGGACATGCTTCCGTTCAATATCATTCAAGCAATCAAGGATTTGTAGAGCGTACTACTCACTCGTGAGGGTCTCAAGGCACTGGGGGTGTGTGTGGGCAGCTCCATTAGGGTCATTTGAAGAGCCAGGTGGCTAGGGAGAGGTCTGCTGAGCTGAGGTTTCTCTTGGGGCATGGAAGGAGATTCGGTCGTTCAGGTATTGGGGTCTGGTGTTGTGGACTGTCTTGTAGGCATTCATGAGCAGCTTGAAGTTACTCTTCTTTTAATGGGGAGCCAGTGGAGGGCCCGGAGGTGTTGGGTGATGTGGTTGTGCTGTGGAATATCGAGGATTAGTCTGTCTGCAGCATTCTGGGTGGTCTGGAGTTGGCAGAGGAGTTTTTTTGTTGAGTCCGGAAAAGAGGGCGTTACCGTAGTCTAGTCCGCTGGTGATGAGGTCGTGAGTGATGGTTTTCCTTGAGTCGGGGGGATCCACTTGAACTGTCTTGCGTAGTATGCGTAGGGTGTTGAAGCATGCGGAGTAGGCGGCGTTGATCCGGCGATTCATGATGAGTGATGAGTCCAGTAGGATGTCGAGGTTGCATGCATGGTCCGTTGGTGTGGGTGGGTTTCCGAGGGCGGGGGGCTACCAGGGGGTGAAGCCGAGGATGACGACTTCTGTTTTCTTTGGGTTGAGTTTCAGGCAGTTTCAGAGAGTTTCATCCAGGACACAACAGCTTTCATCACTTATTGGAAAATTGTGCCTGGTGATATCGGGTTCCTTGGTGAGGGAGAGGATGAGCTGGGTGTCATCGGTGTAGGAGACGATGTTGAGCTCGTGGTTTCTGATGATGGTTGCGAGGGGGGCCATGTAGACATTGAAGAGTGTGGGGTTGAGGGAGGAACTTTGGGGTACTCCGCATCTGATCTCTGTCGGTTCTGAGAGGAAGAGCGGGCGTCTTATTCTCTGTGTTGTGCCTGAGAGGAATGATCATAGCCAGTCTAAGGCCTTTCCTTGAATGCCAGTGTCGTGGAGCATTGTGGCTAGTGTTTGGTGGGAGACGGAGCCGAAGGCTGCTGATATTCAAAATATATCCAGCATACAAATCCAAGGTGCTCTTCATTGAAATATAGATCACAAAACTTACCTCAGGCCACTTTGACACATAATCTATCATTGCTATGGCATACCTTGGGGTTTACCTCAAAACTCCAAAGGGACAAGAAATGTCCACTGCCACTTAACTTCATGGTACCAACTTCACGGCACATAGCTTGCAGGAGATAGTAAGGCAACCTGAGTAAATATCATACAATTATCACTCACCACACACTTTTTGGTAACCTTCTATTGATTTTTAAACTCTGGACCACTAAAAATCAACTCAAACCCCGTACTAACTCAAGAACTCTGCATCTCACCTTCAGGTACAACTAACAAACCCAATCTTATTCCCTCGTCATATGTCAATTATTCTGCCAACTGTTCATAAAATTTCAATTCCATTTCCAAATTCGATATGGTCAGACACCCTCTTGTGACATACCCTTTCATATGTCTTGTGACCTCATCATCCTAAACGTTCTTCTCCCACTCCTCTTCCTGCCATTCACAATTAAGCATGGTCTACACTGGAATAACTATGTGTACAATTGATTCATCCCTACCTATTTCATCATGCAACCCTGTGCATTCCACAGGCAGCCTGGATAACAAATCTGTTGCAAAGGTTTTGAACCAGTATGTATTCTAACAGGCATTGGAACTCTTGCAAACTATATTGTCATTTGATGTGTGCATCGAAGGAAAGTTGACAACCAATCAAATGTTTTAGAATACTGAATGACTCAACACATCACCAGCACCTCCTTCTCTTTTGTTGAGTAAATGGGCCCCTCAACTTGTTCAGGATACCAACTGCCCCTATTTCTACCAATACTCCTCCTTTGTGACAACTAAGCTTGAGTACTACGGTTGCTTGCATCAGTAGTTATGATGTTTATATCAATGAAAGTTTTAATGGTTTCCCTCAAATATGTCACTTCTGATTTGCTCAAAGGCCTCTTTACATTGTTCATCTCATGTGTATTTTTAGATACCAGTTTCCTCTTTGGGGCTCTCACATCTGGTAAATGGGGAACAAACTTTGCATAGTATCCTTCTAATCCTAAGAATTACCTCAATTGGTCCTTGTCGCCTGGTGAGGGAGCTTTATAAATGCCTTGAACTAGTTCTAAACTAGGACGAAGTTCCTTTCTTGGGCATGTGGTGAGCAGAAGGAAAACATGTAATTTATTTTAAGGTTAGTCCACTGCTCCTAAATACCTCCCTACTCTCAGAAGTTTCTCTTCGTGCTCCTTCACATCCCTCGCATAAAAAAGGATGCCCTCCAGAAAACATTCAAATCTGTCCACATCCCTGAACATTATTCCCATCTCTCTCTGAAATATTGAGGATGCTGAGGCCAGACCACAAAGCACACCTCTACACCTACAGTCACTCTTCAGTGTCCTGAAAGATGTGAGGTGTTGTGACTCTTCGAATGACTCTTTTTGATGGTATGCCACGACATGTTCAGGGATGTACACAGGACTGACTTTTTCAAAGTACACAACATTTCCGAAATGTTAGCAAGAGTTCGGCAAAATACCCAGATATTATTGTTCAGGTCATGCAGGTTCACACAGTGCCTCAGCGATTTGTCTTGTCTGCATGCCAGAACTTAGGGGGACCCATTTAGAGCTATACATTTTTTCTATTAATCACAGGCCACATATTTTGTCAAGCACTTTTCTTTATTTCTCCCTTGAAATAAAAGTACCTACCCGGGCCTGTTTAAAGATAGAATAGCATTTATCTTCAATATAATTTTATGTCAATACCCCTTGCTCTTTCCCAAATTGTCATTAAACAAATCGACAAAACATATTTCTCCATTAGTTTGATTTAGTGGAATCATCTTAGATCTTGACACAACCATTATTTGATTATTCGGGTCCATTACAACCCAACAAATTGGAAGCATTCTTTCCAATAATAAACCACCTCTGTGCCCTATCATCATACTTGAATTTCACAACAAATACACACACGTCTATTTTAGACCTGTGGACAAGAATATTGCTTCTGTATCGTTTTACTAATATGTCAGAAACCCTTTCCATATCTTCTTCCCCATTTAGGGTGTATGGTGACCCTAAATCCTCCATGACCATTATTTTTTATTCCATTTATCAAAATTGTAGGAAGGTGGAGTATTATGTGGTGATGCTGGTTAGGCTTCACCATGCAGTACCTTGACAAAACTCAAAAGAAATCAGACACCATTTTTTAAAATTTAGATTTCTATCTTCATTTAGACCCAGAAACAAACGAGTTCAGATACATATAACCTAAGTTATGGATTTTAGAAGAAAACATCAATTACAGTAATTCACTACTCCAGAACGTTTGCATTGCGGCAACGGGAGATAGTGATAATGACAATCAGTCACTTGCAGGTCAAGTTACGTGCAACCCAAGGAGGAAAAAGGTGATACAGGTCCCAGGACCAAGCCATGACAGTCAGTTCAATTCAATTCAAATCGATCTTTATTCGGTTATGAACACATAAATGAAATTGCATTACAGTTCATCATAATTTTTTTAAAACAAATAAAACAAGAATAAAAACGTCCTCAAGACAAATGATCATTGTTACAGTAACCAGGCAACCCAGTTCATCACTTAAGATCATAAAGTGACTTGTACAGATGTACGCACAACAATAAGAGAAAAACTCAAAAATCTCCATAAATAGATTGCTGGTAAAAGCCTACTTCCAAACCAAATTCCTAACTTTTACAGCTGCAAAAATTAACCTATAAACAAGAATTGGTAATGCATCGGTTTCGCCTATGTAATGAATAAAGAGCTGTTTTTATAAATTATTATCCGAGAGAAGGTAAGAGCTCCTGAACAGATAACAATGGAGTGGAGAGGATGTGGCTCAGTGGCTAGAGTTTGACTCGAGGATCCCGGTTCGAGTCTAAGCTGCCCCGCACAACATCCTGGGATTCTATGCAAATGATTTAATCTCTCCGGGTGATGAAATAGTAAAATGCAAAACTTTATGAATATACTTTTCCATCAAAGTGCATGTTAACTGTGGCAGGAAATTGAGATGAGAAGCAGACGAGGAAGAAGTATTGGTAAATGCAGGAAAATATGCAACAGTCAATAGAAATAGAGGAAAGGTAAGTGGCACGCACAGGAACCAATGAGAAGCCAGGAAAGAGAGGAGGCAGGATGTAAGTCCCTTTTAAGTTTAAATTAAAAACAATAGATTTCTCAAGCTCAGTGCAGGCGAAACCTAAGCATCATACAAATATATTCTGATTGAAGCAACTGTAGGTAATATAGGGCAGGTCTGCAACTTCTTACATTCACTTGTCTCAGCAGTGGAATAAAAAAGATTCTACAACATACAATTTATAGAAGAAGAAAAAGTGGAACACAGATTGAGGTGAGTACGACTCACAGATACAACATTCAAGATCAGTGCCATGATATACATTACTGGGTTAAGAAACCAGGGAATAATAGGTATAGTAAATCTGAACCCAAGCCAATAAAATCCCCACTGATGTTGTAACGGAAAATAAAGATAGGGTTCCAACTTCCATGCCACTTGTAGTTACTAACGGAAGGCATGCAGTCACCCTTTTCTTTTCTAAAACCACTTTCTCTACACCGTCTACGCATAGTTAGAAAATCTAACTTTACAGTTGTAATCTACTGTGGGCTGCAGAAACAATCCAGCCTTTCTAACAGTATAATTTGTTCTCTAACATATATCAGCCATGGGATATTCCAAACATGATCGAGGTGTAAGCAGTCATTAATTATCTCCTGATTTAGAAGAGTTTCATGTTTAGACCATATGGTATACCACAATATGAGCTGTGCTAACTTAATGCAATGCTCAAGATTCAGTAGGCTCCACAAGGCAGAGATTAGCAGGGACCTTGTTGACTGTTCTACGGTCTGAGCTCTTTCCCAAATGACCGCCTGTACAAATCCAGCTTCGACCTGTGACTGGTGATTGGCGAGCATTTCCCAAATGCCGTGCTACACGGGTAGTGCTCGTGGGAAGGGAATCATTAGTCAAGGGACTGGGGTTTAAAGATTTAGCAGTCACCTTATTTCCCGGGTGGCTGGTCTACCGGTCATCATTATTCCCAATGTAGGAGGACTCAAAATGATGGGAGATACTTGTTTATGAGAGACCTGCAGACCCCCCCCCCCTTAATTGCAACCTGATCTAACAGCAGTTTCAGTGAGGAGTCTGTGCACTTGGGTGTGTTCAATACTGGGTTGAAGAGTTTGGCCATGGCGATCTCAAAGGCGTTCATACACATAGTATGTGTCAAGTTCTCCCCATAAGGTTCATTCCCACAGCTATTTATGGAGGTTATATTAGGCTGTAGGGCGGGTGTAACTTTGGCAGCGTTTGGGGGCTTTTTGCACTCGTGTTGGTTGACCGGCCATTACCATTGGCTTTCTAAAGGGGGAGACTCATTTCCTATTGCCATAAGACTGGGGATTGCTAGTATCAATCACTAGTACCCCCAGTCTCCCTTCCACACACTTTATCTCATTGTTAAAGGCACCCACAGCATTCGTAAGAAAACTCATGATAGTTACAGTAAATGGGCGCTCCTTAGAGGACAGTACTGCGGATTTCCTCTTACCCATTATGCTTGGCCTTCAAGGACTGAATATACTCCACAGAGTTGCAAAATGGAGAATATAGTTGACCAGAAAAACCAAGGGGAGTCACCCAGCCTAGTCTAATCCAGCTGCTGATGGGATCACGCGCCACTGGAATCCTCTAGCGCTTTCAAGAGTGTCAAGCAATCTGTGCCCCTCCTCCTGCTGACTGATGTATGCTGAGCGATGAAGTCCCACTCCAGCTTGGCGAGGGTAATGGGGGAAAATGCAGGTATGTTGGAAATCGGCCACCAAAGAGGACGCCTGATTTGTCCAAAAAGCTTGCAGCAGTGGCACAGTTTTTGACTAGACTTCTGCAGAAGAGATGTGTCAGGGAGGTATTCGGTTGTAGTGTGGGGCAATGGAGCCTCTCAACAGGACATATCTGGTCGGACGCATGCTTTGGGGGTAAGCATTTTGGAGAAGGCTAATAGATTCACTGGACTCTAGCCTGGCTGTCAGTTTGCAACTTGTACTCCCAGCATGCCTTTACAAAATGAGAATCGGAGGAGAGTTGACAGTCAGGTCGATTTTACCTGGCTTGAGAATCCCAGGTGCAGAGTTGTCCTGGCTGTCCTTGGCGCTGACGTAGGAGTCGCAGGAGAGCATTTTTTTACCGCGTACACAATGCTGGTGGAAACATGGTGCAAAATGTCAACAACTAAGCCACTGCTGAAGTCCGATTAAGGTTTTGCGGAGTTCCCTTGAGAACCAGCATTGAGTAAAGGTGGTGGTTGCTGGACCGCCAACCACTAAGCCTTGGCAGTGGTAAGTACAGCAGAAAATTTGACGTACGGAGGTCCGGGGGAACACATGAGCCACTTGAAACTTTGTGGAGGTCAGAACTACTTTTTTTTTTTTTGGCGGGTTTCTTTTTTTTATGGTTTATTTATATTTACATAAATATTTTGTTGCCGTGAAAGAATACCAATATCAAATATGACATGGGAGGGCAACAAGCATCCAGCACGACTACTCCAATGATTTTTTGCGGGTTTCTAACGCGCTAGAATCGACTCCCGAAGGAGTATCTCTGTGCAATAGACCGCTGGGGAACCCGTCCTGGCTTTCCCTGTGAGATGGTCCCTACTGGATATCTCCAAGGTGAAACCAGGCATCCCCGGCGTATGTGGGGGGCCGTTGTGGAGATGAGGCAAGCTAATGCCCAGAGTTGCCGAGTGTGATCTCTGGTTAGAGTAGGCACCGAGGTGAGAATTATCGAGTCCGCTGACCCTGGTCCACCACCCTGCCGCGTCGGGAATTGAACCCTGGTCCCGGGCCGTCCTCTGCTCCCGGGTCTGCCGCCTCTAACCAGTGAGCCACACCACTCCTTCCCACAATGCAATGGGCCATCTACTTCTGGGTGATCCCACGGAGGGCCCTATGGCCAGTGATTTTTTGGCTCTGGTATGCTGTTTTTACCTGCGGTTGCAGAGGACTAGTGGCACTAGTCAAAGGGAGTCTGGTGATGCCTTTGGCACTCAAAGGGGTCGCTCTGTCTGGGGAACCATGCTTTTTTTCAGGACGAGCCGCATCCGTGCAGTTACAGGAAGGTTGCCACAGGTGCACAGTATCACGCTTTAGTTTGTGCAGCTCCTGTTGTTGATGACACGGGTCTCTTCTTTTGTTCTTGTTGCAAGTCAGATCAGAACTGAGGTTCTGGTATCAGGGGTAGCCCTTAAATCCTAAAATTAGGGATGTTAAGGGTGTGGGTGCAAGTAGCCAATAGACTACTTGCCCCAGTGGCTCATCTGCCCTGAGGTAATCACATAGGGGGGTGTAGGTCACTTTTTCTACCCAGAACCCTCCATTCTGCCAGCTGTACACAACAGGGAGCCCACCCTAGAAGTGTGTGGATAGCCTTCTGGAGGTATACACCTCCTGATGAGCTAACTTTCCCGCCTGCCTGGGTGCAAATGTGCCTGGGGTAGGGCTGTTTCTTCCTTTAGGAGGAAGCCTGGTTGCATATCACAGGCGGTTCAGCCTTTGAAAAACACTGCCTTGATGTGCCACTTCACTAGCCAGCCTGTCAGGGAGAGGGGTGTGACCTCCTTCCTGTCCATGCCTTTTTTCTGACTCCTGAGAGAGTTCACACCTCCTGGCAGATCCCTGTCTTGGCGGCAGCAAGCGTGGGCTGGAAGCCAGAGCACAGGAAAGGCTAGGGCAACCAGGTGGGAAATCTCCAAAGTAGCCCGCTAGGTGCATGCTACATTGTCCTTGCAGAGGTGAGGAGACGTGTTGTTTGATACCAAACATCACATATTTAGGCAGTACCATAAAGGAGCTGCCACCCTCTGGCATGCCCATGTGCCTGCCCATGTTATTCTGTGGACCGTCTATCACTTATAGTGCCCTTCATTGGTAAAGGCCACATTAGGGACATACAAGCTTGCACCGACATGTCCACACATTTAATATAATACACCCTGCCTCCTGGGCTTCAGAGGTCTTCCTTAGGGGTGACTGGCATATTTTTAAAATAGTGCATTGACTTTGCAATCCATGATGAGGGAAAGTCGAGTTCGAGCAGTTTGCACTGCTCCTGCAGTCAGCCACGGCAGGCCTGTCAGTATTTTACTTGGGTTACTCAGTGCTTCAGGCCCTGGTGACCCCTTTAAAATCCATACCCTATTTACTACTGGTACCATACACTAAGGTCTTATAGGGGGTTTAAAGTCCTTGCTAAATAGGGTTACCAATTCACACATAACAGTTTTAAGGAGAGAGCACTGGCGCTGGGGTCTGGGCAGCAGGCTTCAGTGCACTTTCAGAGTCATAACCATCTGCATTGGAACAAAACGTCTAGGGGAGGGGCTGTACAAAAGGGGTTTCCTACATAAATGTACATAACAACACTTCCCGGTTCTTCCCTGTAAATGCTACAACACTGTCCATTTGCTCTTCAGTTACTTACAATAGGCATCCATAATTTTCCTCTTCACTATGTTCAATTCGTTCAGTCATTTTGCATACACTGTTTCTACCACTGTTGGGAGACTTACATACTCCAGAAAAATGCTTTATTTGTAACACTTGAAACGTGTTTCTGAACATGCTGAACGCGGTTTCAGGTTACTAGTATGCACTCTGCTGATGCATCTAAAACATGTTAAATAATCAGAAGCTTTTGTACACCAATATGTGTAGGACAACACACACAAGGATGAGTTGTCTCTGGGAAGGGGAGAAGGGGTAATCAATTACCACTTCAACTTGGAAGGAAAAATAGGAGACTCTGTGTATTGAACAGTACTCGTGGTGTGGGGAAAGTTAACAATGTTCTAATAGATAAAACTGTTCTAACAGTCAAGTGCTATAAGGGCAGGTACTAACAGCATCCGTACTCACGGCAAGTGAAGGCCATTTCACAGTTGTTATGTATATACACCTACCTCCGTAGTCAACCTAAACATTAGCAACACACTACCATAGAAAATAACGGAAGTAGGGACTTAAAATGAAACCCCAGAGGAAATAATGTTACATTAAATTAAATTAAATCATTTAAACAATACATACATTTATATATTTAAATATATGAATATATAGATTATATATTCATTCATTTAATTAATGCATTATTTAAAAAACAAAATATTTATTTCAGTTTAAAATATTTAGAGTAAGAGGGCGTGGCCAGCAGCCGAAGGTAATGGCTGCGGCCTGAGCGAGCTCTCCCGTGATCACGGCGAAAATGTGATGCCACAGCCCTTCTACATCAGCTAAATGCGGGCGAAAACGTGCTGGTGACTGCCCAGATGGTCCCCACCTGACTGTGATCTGGCGGAGTGCGCCTCTGCCCTGGCGACGGCGAAACCTGGTGGAGTGAGTCCAGAGGACGGGTGCAGAGAAAATGGCGGCGGCGGTCCGAGGCGCGAGCTGCGGTGCGGAGAAGTCCCGCTACTGCGCCTGAATCGTGACGGCCCTCCCCTCTGGAGTGGCTTGGGCGGCGGCGGCTGGAAAGTGGCATAGACGAGCAAGGAGCCCGGCTTGTTGAGAGAGACTCTCTCGCCCCGGACGGCGGCGCTGCAGGAGGTGAGGGCCCCGGGCTGGGACGCGCTGGAAATCTGGGTCCCGGCTTTTGGGCCTCTGAACTGTGGGCGGCCCTCCCCCGCGGGAGAACACTGAGTGGTGAGGTCCCCCCCCCTCTACTGCCACCGGAGGAGGTGGGGAGTTGGTGTGTGGACCTGGCCGGCGGGGGAGGCCCTTTGTTTCTTCCGGTTGCGGTGTGACCGGGGGACGAGTGTTCTGGTTTGGGCGCCTTCAGAATCCGGGCCCCGGCTTCCGGACCTATTGTCTATATGTGGGCCCCCCCTTTGCCGCTGAGGTGTTGTGCCCCCCGTTGCTGCTGCGGGGGGCGATGAAGAGTGCCCCCCCCTCAAGGGGTGAAGGATCTCAATTAAACAGGGACAAAGCGGCTGAAAGGAAGGAAGCGAAGGCCTGAAGGAGAGGCAGCAGGCAATCAGACGGAGACAACATTGATATTGGCAAGGTGTCCCGATCTGCCCCCCGGGCATGTCTCTGTGATGCTTGGGGTGAGCCTGGAGGCCTGGTATTTCTGGTGACTCTGGGGCTTTCTGCGTGGAGTGCTGCGGGTCGGGACCTGCCATTTGCTATCTTTGCGACGCTGGGGTGGAGCTGGCCCACATCGGCGCCTTGGTGAACTGTGGACCTTGGTGTGGGGCCTCGTGGGCCTCTGGGAGTGCCATCCCGATTACATTGTACCCATTCACGAGTGGCAGGACGTCGCGGGGTGTGCTGCACTGGCCCCCGCATGAAAGGGTGAATTGGGCCTTGTAGATGATACCTTGGTCTGCTGCCTGAACTGGTTCACTGGGGAGACCCCTCCCCCCTCTCGGGGTGCTCTCTGCCATCCTGTACGGCTTGGGCGGTGCCCCCACCTTCACACAAGTCCTTCAGGGTGCTGTTGGGTGTTACGAAGCTGTGACTGTTCGCTGTTTCTGTCCCTTCAAGGTGGAGAGGTGACTACGGACAGCCCTCATAATGGCGACAGGGTGCAGGGGCTCCAGAAGCAATGCCCAGGGGAGGCTGGCCAAGTTTGCGTGGTCCAAAGGGGGAGAAGAAAGCGACTCACCAGGGTCGGATAAGGGTGCACCGGAGTGGGCCCAACCAGCCGAGCAGGAACCGACGCTCCGTGACGTTTTGGCTGCCATCTGTGGGATGCGTACCTCCATGGACTCAGTTACAGTGGAGGTCTCCCTGCTTAGGGCAGAGTTTAAACAGATGAACGAGAGAGTGCAGGAACTTAAGATAACGACGATGGCCCTACGAGATGACACCTCGGAGCTGCAGCGTCAAATGGAAGAAATGGAAAAACGAGAGGTCAGGATGGCGCAGCAGCTGGACGATTATGAAGGGAGGGCCCGCCGGAACAACATCAGGATCTTGGACGTTCCGGAAAAAACGGAGGAGCCCGCAGCTGATCTCTATGTGGAAGAACTAATCACTAAACACCTAAAGCCCAAGGCGCTGTCCAGTTACTTCTCAATAGAGCGGGCACACAGGGTGCCAGGCGGCCGGCCTAAGCCTGGGGCCCCGCCATGGCCAATCATCGCCAGGGTTTTAAACTTCAGAGACAGGGACAGCATATTGAAGTGTTCCAGTCCGGCCCTCCACTTAAAATTGACCACTATGAGGTATCCTTTTTTCCTGACTTTACGGCCAGAGTCCAAGCGCAGAGGAGAAGCTTTCAGGCGGTCAAGAGGGAGCTGCGTAGCAAGGATTTGAAGTATGCGATGCTCTTCCCAGCCAAGTTAAGAGTGGAATGGGATGGCAAGCCCTGGTTTTTCGATTCACCGGACGCGGCCTGGGAGTGGCTGGAGGGTTGGACCACCGTTGGAGACCGGAGGGGTAATCGTCGTGACAGACCGAGTCGGCGGAACGGTGATGACCTGGGCGAGGCGGAGGAAGGAGCTGCTACGGAACCTGCGACGGAGACGAGTGGTCTGGAAGAACAGGAATGATGCAGCTTCCTGATTGACTGTGGGGACATAATAATCTAATAGACCGCAAGTAGAAAATGGAAGGGGGGTGGGGTCGGTGCCAGGACTTGTTAGTGTGGAATACCCTGGGTGGAGGATAGCTTAGCAAGATGAAAGAAGTGTAATATGTTTGATTTAATGATTGCCGAGATATGCTATGAGGATCATTGAGGGCATCTCCTTGTTCATCGGGCTGTGTTGAATAGTTGCCAATATTCATCGCTAGTGGACGGGGGGCTAGATTCCCCTCATTTGCGCTTCAGCATGGTTGGGAGGGGTAGAGGCACTCTGCCAATTTGGGGGGGTGGGTCATTCTAAATCCACAGGCAGGGGAGCAGGGTGGGGGGTGAGTGGTAGAGGGTGGGACGTTCTTTGGGAGTTGTGGGACGGGTATTCGGTTAGGATTGTGGGGTGGGTTGGTGTTTTTTTGGGGGGTTTTGTTTCAAGTTTTGATTTTGGGCTGCAACCACTTGATATGATGAGCGGATGTGTGAAGAAGACAAGGATGGTTTGGAGGATTGTGTTGATGGTAATGGAAGATCGGGAACTGATGTACACTGATGACTCTGCTGGTGTCCTCTCTTTGACTCCTGTGCCCCCGTTGACAGTTGTTACTTGGAATGTACATGGGCTGGGAGATAAGGTTAAACGGAGACTGGTATTGCAGTATTTGTGACGTACAGCACCGGCTATAGCATTGCTTAAGGAAACACACTTGATGGGATCGACCTGCAAGGCCTTGGACCGCTGGGGGTATAAAATGGTAGCGCACTCAGAATTCTCCAAGGGCTCCCGAGGGGTTGGTATCTTAGTGCGGAAGAGCTTTCCTTTAATTGCACATCAGGTGCGTGAGGAATCCCTTGGGAGGTTTGCTGCTATAACGTGTCAGTGGGAGGGGAAACGATTTAATGTTGTGACAGTGTATGCTCCCCCTGCTCTCCATTCTGTGACCCTTCCAGCTCTTAGAGCATTTTTATTGAATCTTCCTGAAGGTGAACTCATTGTGGGGGGGGTTTTAATGCAGTCATGGACGGAGCACTGGACCGTCATCCAAGCAGGACGGCAGGGGCGAGTGACTCACATATGAGTGGGTTCTTGGATGCATTGGGGCTAATAGATGGATGGAGATATAGACACCAGGGACCAGGGTTACACTTTTCAATCGGGGGCGCATAATAATCACTCCCGTATTGACTACTTCTTTGTGTCGGCGGACAGTCTCCCTAATTTGACCTCTATAGAAATACGGCCGAGGGGGATCTCGGATCATTCACCGGTCTTCTGACCTACACCCCTCACACGAAGGTGCGTAAATGTATCTTTCCCATATCCCCAGGCTACTTACAGATCCCCGCGATTAGGAAGGATATTGTTGTGGGCAGGAGGCAATATTTTCAAGATAACCTGGGCTCAGTACAATCTCCTGGTGTCCTGTGGGAGGCCTACAAGACGGTGCTACAGGGCAGGCAATCTCTTCCATCACGGGGCACAGACGGGCGATGGAGAATGACCTAGAGGCGCTGGAAGCGGAACTTATAGCGCTCCAGACCCTGCACGAGGCCAGCCCTACAGCGGAGACAGCCCATACTCTGCACCTCAAACAATGTGAGGCTACTGAATTTCAAAAGGCACAGGTCAAGCTGCGTCCCCAAACCACCAGGCACACTATTTATGAGCAGGGTGATAAGACGGGCAAACTCTTGGCATGGCTAGATAAGAAAGAAAGGGCACAGAGGACAATCGCACAACTTCGTACACCGTCAAATCGGACATTACAAATACCTTAGCTGACTATTATGAACAGGTTTATACATCTACTTCACGTATAACAACGGAAGAGGCCCAGACTTACATTAAAGACATACGAATGCCCTCTTTGTCAGAGGAGGAGGCTCTGCTCCTGGGCTCTGACTTTACAAAAAAAATATATATATATTTTAGTCTTATGTTTTAAATGTAAAAATGAATGTAACAATAATTTTCTTAAAATACAATTTCCTGACTTTTAATTAATTCTATGCATCACTGTTATTAATTTGTAATGCATAGTACAAATTATGTTTTTTTTACTTTTGGTGGGAGTTTTTTAAATTTAAACTTCAGAACAATAATTTAAATGTATTTTACTATATTCATAATATTTTTGAATAATAATGAAGTTATTAGTGTTGTTGCATATTTTTTGTTTTATTCTACATTTATAATATATAAAGTTAATTTTCATTCATGTTTAACATAAAAATACGTGTACTCATTTTTTCAAGTTTAATAAACTTGTTTTATCTTTCCCTAAATTTTACCATAGGGAGATCTTAACCGTTGGTTGGCCCATGAACATTCTACAAGAGGGTACTCACAAACCTATGTGTGGAGGATTCATTTCCGCCTCGCCTATATTTTCTGTGCTTTGGATCTCATTTTAGTAGTACATGTGGGAGGGATGGGAGGAGTGGCAGGAGAATGAGGAATACTAACAACTAAAGGGGAGGGGTCAAGGGCGGATTACGGAGAATTTTAGGAAGGGTCAGAGAAGGGTTTAAGGAGGGACATGTACACAACCACAAAAGAGTAAGCCATTGCTATATACAAACTGACAATCTAAGGTTACTGTGGTCAAAAGAGAGCCCAAAATCGTAGTAAATTTCCCCAGCTCAAAGCTGAAGTAAGACCAGCACCACACCTGGGCAACCACTGGCATAGCAACACACTCCCAAAGAAAATAATTAAGTTAGGGACTTGAAATAAAAGCCTCTAGTAAGTAGTGTTAAGTTATACTGAATTATATAAAATAGTTAAAAATATAAACAGATAAAATGTAATGTTAAGATAAATATAAAAAACATACCTATTGTTTTCTTTTAAATATTTCAACATTTTTTTTCATTTTAAAAATAATGTTAGATTACATTATAAGAAAAATATAATTACATTACAGTTATTTAATTATATACATCCTTTTAATAATTATTAATGCATAATATATATTTTTTACTCTGGTTAGGAATTTATTTCTTAATTTAAACTCCAGCAAAATGGTTACATTTTCAATTATAATTAAGTTGTAAAAAGTTAGTGGAAATATGTTTATGTAGAATATTAATGTTAACTAATTATATATCTTTATTTTAATTGTAGAACAAAAGAAAAAATGCCATGGCATTAATAACAAATTTGAATTAAATCTTTAATTAGTTTAAGAATATTACATTTAAATTAAACTTATGTTGCTTGAATACAATTTAAAAAAGTAATTCCCACCTAAAGTAAAATATATTTGTATTATGCACCAGTAATTATTAAAAGTAATGTGTAGAATTAACTAAAAGTAATTTTATCACATTTTAGCCAAAATTATTGTTACTTTAAGTTTTACATCAACTAAAGTTCAAGTAAATATGTTATAATGAATAACAGAAATTCACTATTCGTTATGTTTTTAACACTGAATTATAATTATTTATATTTTTACATTAATTAGTTGAACATTATTTCTTATGGGATTTGCATTTAAGTGCTTGCTCCCATTATTTTCTACTGCTGGTGGTGCAGTACCGCTGGTTGGCCATGTGTGGTGCTGGACTTACAATTGTTTGTTTTTCAGTGGCAACTTACACTGGTAAGTTTGTCTTTACCTCTTTTTTCAGCGGGTGGAGCAGGGCCGGACTGGTCATAGCGGACACCGGGCGTTTCCCTGGATCCCTGGGAGGCCATTTTTAGGTTGAGCCTAGCGCAGCACGCATGCGCTGCTCTAGGAGGTGACCTTTTGAAATCTGTCTGCACTTTTCAAACATTGTGCTTGTGGCGGCATCCACCTAGCGAGAGCGAGCAGGGGCCATCTGTTTCCAATTAGCGTGGCCGCACACGCTTGTTGACATTTCTCTACTCTCTCTTCCCTGCCTGTCTCACCATCGCCCTCCATTGTCAAAATCTCCTTCTAAACAAGTTTGTGGCTTGTTGATCTCCGTATCCTCCTGAGTATGTATTTATGAAGCAGTTTAAGCATAAAGCATATATGCTATTTTATATGTTATAGATAGTTTTATAGCGCGCTCAAAAACTCAGGAGTGTCCTGGCGTGATGCAGAGTGGCAGTAAGCAGAAAAAAAGGGAGAGTTATTCAGTCATTTTGAAAAGGTGAGTTTTGAGTCATTATTTGAAAAGCCAAACGTTTGTGCATTGCTTTAATTTGTACACCTACTTTTAGTCCCCCCCCCCCCCGCACCGCTCTCCGAGAAGTGGGACACCTCTTTTGTTCTCCCTTGTTTTCAGTTTGATGTAGCACAAACTCGACCAGAAAGTATTCGAGCGCTTTACAGGAGCACCACTTGCATTACAGATGAACATGGGAATGTGTGAAAATGCAGCAGAGCTGTGCCTTTCGGTTAACTCCATACTCAAATTATGTGTGAAAGGAGTCCGGGACGAAGGCAGGGAGGTCCCACCGCTACCTGGGTGTGCCCCATATGTCTCAGCTCTCGGGCCTGGACGAGGGACAGCTGCAGGCTTTTATTCCTTCCTTACTCCTTTCTTGCGCCCAGGCCGCAGAGCAGAAGCAGAGAGAAAGCATGGCAGCAGGGCAGGTGAAACTAGGTCCGAAACCACGGCACCTCTCTGAGGGGGTCAGAGAGCGTTTCTGCTCACTGGCGTGCCAGCAGGACGTTGGCGACGAGGGGCGCAACATGCCCGGGCACAGTCCGTTCTGCATCACCCTGCCTCCAGCAGAATGGAGCAATTGGCTTTTGTGGGACACACTAGGCAGTCTTTGGAGGGAAGGGCTGCTGTGTCTATTGTGTGAGGGGGTGCAGAAGTGCCTGGCAAGGGGACTTGCACCTATTCCGTGAGACGTAGTTGTTGTTTGTAGATGTGGGTTTTCGCCTTCAACAGGTAGATGCCATCCATGCGACTTCCTGTCCATTCTGCTTCTCTTCCTTCCTGGCCCACGCACCCCGTTTCACAGTATTCTATTCCACCCATGTGCAGAGGTACCCTCCATTTTGCACAGCCCTGAAAGAAGTAGAGTTTTCTTTTGGAGAAAGCAAATGGTGCCTCTGAAAGACCGGAAGGGCCGGGGAAGAGGAGTCACTCACATGCTGTGCAACTCCAGCATGCAATTAGCTTTACCCATGCCTGTCAAAAGATCTAGAATGGGTCTATAGTACACTGACAGAAGATGTGCACATTTGAAATCCGGTACCCCCCATGAAGTGGCTCAATGAGGTAGTCCACAGGTCCCCCTCTCTGTGAATGCAATGGCCCTAGCTCCCCTCTCAGGTTTGTCGGGTCTCACTAATCCATAGCTGCCAAGGTTTCAGATTGCTATGTGTGAATTTTTTTTCATTTCTGTGCAATTATGAGTGATATTTCAATGATTATGAGTGACAATTTCTCGCAAGCAAAACCAAGCAATTAAGTCCATAGGAATGGATAAATATTACAAACTATACTCTTTTGAGCTGTGAGAAGCTCTAAAAAGATCTCGAACCTGCTGAAGAGCACCTGAAATTCAAGTTTCCTATTGATCACAAAATGTCTGCTTTTTAGGTTTCGCCTCGCCGAAGGCTGCGCTCTGCGCAGCTTTTCGGCGCAGGCGAAATCTAATGTTAGAAAAGAGTGTGTTGGAATCCGCCCCTCTGTTCCATTGGCTAGCTCCATAAATGGAGGCTAGCCATTGGAACAGAGATCTGTCCGTTATGGCCAGACCAGATTCGTGGGCGTTCCCGCGATTTCTTCCCTCTCCGCCCCTTTCCGATCGTCATTGCGGCGGTGGGCGTGTGCAATGTTTTTTTTTCGTCTCGCCATGTTTTCCTCATTTCCACCGTGTCTTTTGCAGGGGTGGGCTGTGCACTGAGGCCGCTGATCAGGTAAGCAGCATTTTTTATTTAATAATTTTGTTTTTATCCCGTTCCCGACCCCCCCCTCCCGCTCTCCGTGTGCCCGTTCCCGCCCCTGCCCCCCCGCCCTCCCCCTGCTCTCCGCGTGCCCGTTCCCGCACCACTTGTTATTATTCAAAGGAAGCACTGGATGCTTATAACATGAACATTAGGAAGAGTTTGCCGGCTTCTTTCTGCATCCTGTGATTCAAGGCACAATCTCTTCGTACCTACAAAAATTAATGTCCCTTGTGTAATGTAACTGGTGCTCATGCAAAGCGCTCAAATCACCTCGGGTTGACTTCGAGCAATATAAAACCGCAAAAAAGGATGTTCTCGGTCATTGTGTGTTAATTCAATCAAAGAGCAAAAAAAGTATTTGCATGGCCAAGGAAATGAGCGCAGTACATTCACAAACAGGTCCGGGAGCAGGTAATAGCTCACAGGGCCAAACGTGGAGGACGGGAGCGCTAATGGCTTTTAAAAGACCTTCTCCGTGAGACACGTGGTCATCCTCCGCGTGCAACCAATTCCATTTAGATTCTCCTACAGCTTGCTCGGGCTGTTTCACCTCGTGCTTTCTGCACACCAGGGGCTCGGATTTTACGCACACATTGCTGTTGAATGGCAATAAATAAAATAAAGGAGGAACCAAAAGCACTTGGCTTGGGTGAACTGCTCCTTACTTGGTTTCCAAAGGGGCGTTATCACTTCATGTTAAGCCCCGGGCGTAGGAGGAGGGAAATCGGCACCCTGGCTCATGGTAGTGAATTAAGGGGGACGGGGGTAGTGCCTTTTGAGTTCACTGATCTGCACCTGGCTGAGCCCCTGGACTTGGCTCTGAACACAAGCATCACGACCTCCCACAGCTCACCGCTCACCTACATCACCGATAGCTAAGCTGCCTCCGGCTGAAGGTGGTTTGTTGATGTGTGCCAGCAGGGGTCAAGGGTGATGGGAGGACAAGGAAGGGGGCTGAATGGGTGTTAAATCGTCGGCTTTATGATTATGTGGGATTAAAACCACTTTAAACAAGCATTTGCACTGCAATAGGCCGGGCAGTAGCTTACTTGGGAAGCTCCACAGCTCGGACCCTTTTCTCTTGTTTGGCTTCGGCAGCCCCCGAGGATGTCTCCATGATGCCGGAGGTGTGGTCTCCCCCTCTGTGCCTGAACGCCATGAGCCTCGGTGTCCTCCAGCACCTCCCGTGTTCCGCTCCCCTCTCCAGCGCCCCCGTCCATGGTATTTTCATTTTATTTGTTTTCTTCTCTCGCCTTTCTTCAATGTATTGCTTTCTGTTTGTCTTTATTAGTTTCCCTTGCCCCCCCTCCCACTGTCCGTGTGCCCGTTAACCCGCCCCCCTCCCGCTGTCCGTGTACCCGTTCCCGCCCCCCCTCCCGCTGTCCGTGTGCCCGTTCGACTCATGTTGCTGTGTGTGTCCGATACAGAGAGAGCCCGTTAAGTCCCTTGTTTATGCGTGCCGAATAGTGCACTGTGCCCCTGTGTGCTTGCATGTGCCGTTGTATGCGGGAATGTTGTTGCTTGTGTCCAGAGCAGAGAGCGCCTAGTCTCCGGTTTATGCTTGTTGAAGAGTACATTGTGCCCCTGTGTGCTTGTATGTGCTGGTGTGCGAGCATGTTACTTTGTGTGTCCTGGGAGAGAGACCCCGTCCCTGCTTCATGCGTGCCGAAGAGTGCATTGTGCCCCTGTGCGCTTGCCTGTGCTGTTGAGTGCGAGCATGTTGCTGTGTGTGTCCGGGCAGAGAGACCCCGTCCCTGGTTTATGCGTGCCAAATAGTCACTGTGCCCCTGTGTGCTTGCCTGTGCTGGTGTGCGAGCATGTTGCTGTGTGTGTCCGGGGAGAGAGACCCCGTCTCTGGTTCATGCGTGCCGAAGAGTGCATTGTGCCCCTGTGAGTTTGCCTGTGCTGTTGAGTGCGAGCATGTTGCTGTGTGTGTCCGGGCAGAGAGACCCCGTCCCTGGTTTATGCGTGCCAAATAGTCACTGTGCCCCTGTGTGCTTGTATGTGCTGGTGTGCGAGCATGTTGCTGTGTGTGTCCGGGGAGAGAGACCCCGTCCCTGGTTTATGCGTGCGGAATAGTCACTGTGCCCCTGTGTGCTTGCCTGTGCTGTTGAGTGCGAGCATGTTGCTGTGTGTGTCCGGGCAGAGAGAGCCCCATCCCTGGTTTATGCGTTCCAAATAGTCACTGTGCCCCTGTGTGCTTGCCTGTGCTGTTGAGTGCGAGCTTGTTGCTGTGTGTGTCCGGGCAGAGAGAGCCCCATCCCTGGTTTGCCCGAGCCCATGTTAGTGGACGTCAAGGCTGCAGGCGCAAGGCCCTGTTTCGCCTCGCATTAAGGAGCCGGTTGCCAGTCCTCAGCAAAGTGGGCTGGGGGGGGTTGCAGGTGGTTTTGTTTTGTAAGCAGGAGTGTTTTCTTCCAAAGAGGAACCTGCTGATTATTTTCTGGGCTGCGTCCGAGGGCCCTGGTAATGAGTGTGCGCCTCAGCAAAGTTTCCCCTGCAGCTGCTGCTTTAGAAAAGTGCTAATGTTGCGATCCTTTGAAGGTGTGTTGCCTGTGGGTGTATTTGGACAAATCTCCCAGTCCAGCTAAGTGTCCCTCTGCATGTTGCGCCTTCTTGCCCATTCATCTCCTTCCTCGCGCCGCATCCCACCTGCTGACAGGGCGCTGATGGCCTACCTAATGCTTGAGTGACCTAGTTTCTAGTTTAGCATTGTCAAAAAATTATGGATTGCTTAAACAGTTCGCGCACAGGAAGAAAAAGACTGCAAATCCCAGAATGCTTTGAGATGTAAACGTGTGCCCATGTTTCTCGTTTAAATCTTTCTCTTGGCAGTGGTTTACCTGAAAGCTCTGATGACATGCACTTGAATTCAATAAAGTGAGGGTGTATGTGGGGGCTTTTTAATTCAGGAAGGCCATGGCAGACAGGAGTTACTGGGCCAAGATTGTGACACTCAGAGCTTTTACCACCAATTGAGCCCAAATGTGAGCACTGTAGTGTCTTAGTGTTATGAGCATTAGGGCCCTCGTGGTTGAGAGAGGACTTGAAACAGGAATTAATAAGCTGCTGGAGCGCACAATGACTCATCGTGCAGGCTGACTTGTCTCCAAATGCTTAAATAGATTAATGCCACCCACCTTCTGTTTGGCACCCATTTTGTCAATATCATAAAGATGACAGTAAAGCTTTTGGGGTATAGACCCTGTTGGTGGGACCTGTCCTGGTAGAGACGTGAAACATGGGAACGGCATTGGCACATTAAAGTCATTTATAGGAAGCATTATAGTAGCAGGACGACGATAAAAGGATGTGTGCCTGTCTCTAATGATACGGCAGCCGGGTTTGCTGCATTGGTATCACATATATCAACAGTTGTTTATCTGTGCAGCGCCAGAGATGCAGGGCGGTGGCTGGGCTGTGGCACTCTTCTGTGGGCATTGATGCAGCACATGTTAGCGTGTGTAGAGTAGGGCGGTGTGCGGGGCATCGGCCCCGACACACAACGGATTGTGTACTTTTAAGATGTATGTATGGTGCGGTCTGGGTGTGTGTGTGGCTCTAGGTGTGTGTGTGTGGCTCTGGGTGGGTGTGTGTGGCTCTGTGTGTGTGTGTGTGTGTGTGGCTCTGGGTGTGTGTGTGTGGCTCTGGGTGTGTGTGTGTGGCTCTGGATGTTTGTGTGTGTGGCTCTGGGTGTGTGTGTGTGTGGCTCTGTGTGTGTGTGTGTGTGTGTGTGTGTGTGGCTCTGTGTGTGTGTGTGTGGCTCTGTGTGTGTGTGGCTCTGTGTGTGTGTGTGTGTGTGTGGCTCTGGGTGTGTGTGTGTGTGTGTGTGTGGCTCTGGGTGTGTGTGGCTGGCTCTGGGTGGGTGTGTGTGTGGCTCTGGGTGTGTGTGTGTGGTAGTAATTGCTGTCTGATGAGCTCGTCCGTAGGGTACAACAGGTCTCACATTTGCGAGAGATTAAGCTAATGGCAATGTAAATGACAATGCCATTTATTTATCTGTTTTCAAAACCAGCACATAAATACAACATTTGTCATTTACAATGCCAATAGCTCTAACTTTTCCAAAGGTGAAACCATTGCATTGTAAATGCTTGTTATACCAAGGTGTTCTTTGTATTCTGGGATTTTTATGCCCATACATTATTATAGGAAAGGAGAAAACTATTAATCTCAGATTTCAAAGTATTTAGGATTAACAAATCAGGATTCACGCTCTTACAATTCGCATGAAGCACACAACTGGAAGCAACTACGGATAGGTCACATTATAGTACTTTGTGTCATGTGACACAGAGAGCCACCCTCTGACACAAATGACAACTGATAAGTAATGTAAACCCTTCTCACCACCATAATAACAAAAAGATACAACCAGGCCTGGACTGGCCCAAAAGCAGCAGCAAATGCTGCTCAGTGTGAACATTCACCCTCCTGCCAATTACAAGGATTGCTGCCTTCACGATTGAAAAACATAGCCTATAGGTCTCGCTTTTGGGACCTTTTAAGTGTTTAATTATGCAGCACAATATCCTTGGTGCAACAACATCAACAGTTGCATGGCTAAACACTTATAAGGTCCCAAGGGCGAGACCTATTGGCTTTGCCAAATTCTTGTTGTTACTGGGGGCCGATTTCAGTTCCAAGGTCTCTGTAGGGCGGTGACATGTACATCTACACTTTTGAGTAACTTTACTCAAGTGTGACAATACATTCTAAGTGCAGCCCCATTTCTGTGCAAACTAATGTAGCTGTGAAAACGATCCTGTGCAGAAGCGAGGCTCCCTTATCGCAGCAGGCTGACTGCGCGCCTCCCCATCAAACCTCGCGTGTCTGCGCATCTTGAGAGGTGAGTGGAAGGCGCTCAGCCACCCACACTCACCCGCACGGCTCCACCAAGGCAGGACAAAGGGTCAGATTGCAAACCACGCAGCGAAGGGTTCACATGAAAGAGCGTTACGGAGAGGCAGCTTCTGCCGCAGTCGCTTTCACACCTCCCGGTGCCTTTAATTATTAACTCCGCTTGGTTTCCCGCCCACCGGGACTTGCAGCTCGTAACCGTGGGAGGTGTAAAAGGCTGGCAAATGAAAGCTTCAGCCCACGCTGCATGCAAATGAGCGCAGAGCCCTCAGCGATGAAAGTTCAACCCACCAAGAGAGTCTGGTGCGTGTGGGACACGAAAAGCTGCTGTCTCAATGATATTAAACAATCATATTATTTGTGATCACTTTCCCATCCAAGGCTTGTGTACGTCCGTCCAACCTGAGGCAGTGCTTGAAATGGAGAAAAAAGAAGTACAGGTACTACATACCAGGGTACCCGCTTGCTTCTGAGAAGTGCCAATACTCTCCAATTACAGACAGTACCGCCTCATTTAAAGCACTGACCTGAGGGGTATTAACCTCTCTGCTTTCAGCGGGACTGCCCCCACTGTATGAAGTTTCTCACTAATATCTACAAAGCAGGGAGAAAGCTCAAAAGTGTGGGGTTTTGTAATATCTCCATAACCTACCTTCTACTCCGCAGTCTCAGAGGAGCAGTACTTTAACAATCGTATGTCCAAAGGGACATCTTTGCGGTCTAACCAGTGGGCTATCTCTATTGTCTAAAGCAGTCTCCGGTGGGATTGCTCTCCCCGAGGCAGATCTCTGCACACTATATATTTTTCATTGCAATAACTGCTGACTGAGGGGTCTTTGCAATTGGGATTCCTCAGGGGATCGGTGCTCGGCATTAGAGATCTCAATTTTCACACCACCTTCAGTCAAGGAACAAGCATTGTCAAAGCCAATACGTCTAGTTTTGCCTGACTGCCTTTTGGCTTTGTCAGTGCATGATTCTCCACATAGTTTTTTTTATTTTATTTTTATCGTGGAACTTGCCAGGCCTTGTCGATTAAAAAATAAAATGGCAAAATAGAAAACAATGTTTGGGTCTTAAAAAGCATATATTGTCACACAACACCCACCCAGTGGGTGAAGAGGACTGGTTGAATGGGGGGGGGGGGGGGGTGGAGAGGGAGAGGGAGAGAGAGATAGGGTGGAGAGAGAGAGAGATAGGGGGGGGGGGAGAGAGAGACTCCGTGCGTGCGTATATGCGTATAATTTTATTAAAACCAGAGGTTGATGCCAGACCTAATAATAACGGCTCAGCTGTCTCAGAGTTTATAGAATAAGAACTGCATGTGTAAAAGACCATTTGCTACGTCACACAGAAGGCTATAGTAATGGGAGTGTGACTCTGTAGGCACATGTGGGAGCCAGTGCCATTGGTATAACCACTTGGATTGAAGCCCTGGCTCAGGGCTGGCCTTAGGCATGTGCAAGCTGTGCACCTGCACAGGGCCACCAAACCCCAGGGGCCACCACTCCAATATATATCCTTAATATAATAATCCTCTGAGGATGGATACATATTTATGTGGCGGCCGCTGGCAGGGATTTGGTGGCCTCTGGCTCTATTCCACTTCCAAACAACCTGACCCCCCCTCTTCAATGGCCTCCGCGCCGCCCAGACCCCCTCTTCCGGGGCCCCCTCCCTACGCTTCCTGCCCAGGGCCACCATGAACCTAGAGCCGCCCCTGCCTGGCTAAAGTGAGCGTCTGAGATGCACATTTGAACTGCAACACCATCTATTTTCTTCAATCGCCTTTCTAATCTCCTGCTTTACTGTCGCTTTCTCACTACATTTTCTTTATTAATACCAGTCGGAGGTCGTTTTACGTCTGGTAATGAAGTTCCCATTTTTCTCTTTTGTTTATTACTTACATGTTATGTATTAACCTTAGAAAGGATTGTATTGCTTGTCAAGCTGATAAAGTCTGTTTGAGTTTCAAATGAATTGAGATGCACAAGCAGTGAGACATAGTCAACATTTTGTGCAATGCCTTTCCAGGCTCTTGTACGCCCCTGCTCCTTCTACATACAAAATATGGAGGGTGATTGACAGACTTCTGTTATTAAACAAGTCCTAACTCTCTAATATCTGTGGAAAGTTCTGTGGTTGTAAACTTGAGTCTGCAAAACATTGGACGCCTGGGTGATAGCATTTCTGATGCTCGAACCCGTAAGATATGTGAAGCCCAGTGCCGTCTTTAGGCGGTGCGACTGGCGCCGCTGCACTGGGCGCCAAGCTAAGGGTGCACTGTATTTTGAAATAGCCTATAGAGTTAAAAGCACCCACTGCAGAGTTCCTTGTATACCCTGCAATTTTCAGGCTATAATAAAAATGTCAAGATAACTCTTATGATTAATGTACCTGCTGGGAAGATTTACATTTTTTTCTACTTGCAGCTTTGACTCACCATTAGGGAGGGGTAATGGGCCTGCTGGATAGCATGTGTAACATGCAGATCACAGAATTGTATTTTACGGAGATAGCTTAGTGAGTTACTGCTTTTGTCCCTAAGAGCCTTTTGATACTTGCAATTCATAAGATACAATCCTAATGTAGCACAGTAAGATACAAACTGGCATCAAAAAATTGCATGCAAACTGGAAGGCATATGTTTTGAACCTTATTGCTGTTTGCTCTCATCCTTTTGATCTTCTAAGTTCGCTAAAATGGGTTCATTAAGGTAGTAAAGCATTGTTATTAGTGTACACCCCAACCACAGGGTTAGAATTTACACACAGAGTTTGTGCTGAGCCAGAGCAAGCACTCTTGAAATATATTGCATACCAGTATGGATTACATGTTGCTACTACAACTTGTAGTCCTCCTTGTGATGTGGTTTGATAGCACAGCGGCCACCAAACAATTACGCGAGAATCACAAGGAGAGGGGCTTTAGCTCCCCCACATGTTGGTAGCCATGTTTACAGTATTTTTGTTTTAAATAACATTTCCTATACATTGGTTTACACATGTATGATTCATTGTCTATGTATAATGTGTGTGATGCAATGTGCTCTGAAATTCTACATTGGTAAGAGCAGTAACATGAAAGAAATTAAATACATGTGAGAGAGGGGCTATAAAGAGATGAGGGGCACCGTTGGAGGGTGGTGGAGGAATCCACTGAGAAGGAGGTCGTTAGGGGTCACCAACAAATATTGTTGCACCGGGTGCCACAAGCACTAAAGCCCATCTTGGTGAAGCCTGAAGGATAATTCTCCACCTATTGCCTGAACCTATAAGATAAGTAGAGTCTGAGTGAATGCTGTCCTATTACCTGAACATGCAAGATCTGTGAAGCCTGTGTGATTCTCTTGTGATGCCTGGACCTGTAAGATGTGTGAATCCCAAAACATAGTTGTCCTAATACCTGAACCTGTAAGATCAATCGCTACTGAGTGATAGCTCACCCATTACCTGAACCTGTAAGATGTGAAGTCTGAATGATAGACAGCTCTTCTAATATCTGAATCCATAAGGTTTATGAAACCTGAGTGATAGCTCTTCTAATACCTGAACCTGTAAACTCTGTGGCGCCTGAGTGACAGCTGTTCTAAGACTTCAACCTATAAAACGTTGAAGCCCAAGAAATAGCTCTTCTAATACCTAAACCTGTATGTGGGTGAAGCCTGAGGGATAGCTCTTCTAAAACGTGAACCTATAAAATATTGAGGCCCAAAAATTAGCACTTTTAATGCCTGAACCTGTAAGTAGGTGAAGCCTGAGGGATAGCTCTTCTAAGACTTGAACCTATATAATGTTGAAGCCCCAGGTGATAGCTTTTCTTATACCTAAACCTGTAAGTCGGAGAAGCCTGAGGGATAGCTCTTCTAAGACAGGAACCTATAAAATTTTGAGGCCGAAGTAATAGTACTTCTAATGTCTGAACCTGTAAGATGAAGCCTGACTGATAGCTCTTCTAATGCTTGAACCTGTGGGATCTGTGAAGTCTACATAATAGCCGTCCTAATGCCTGAAGGTATCCTATCTGTGAAGGGTGAGTAATAGCTCTGCTCATTCCTGGGCTGGGCCCATTCCTGGGCATCTTGAAGGATGGCTCTGCTGATGGCCCAGAATCCTGGGGAACAGCTCTGCTAATGTCTGCTCCCCTGGGAGCTGTGTAACCTGAGGGCTATCTCTGGTAATACCTGAGCCTGTAAAGTCACTGTAGCCTGAGAGATAGTCATGCTGGCTGAGGCATGATGATGTAGGATCTCTGAACTCCAAGAGATAGCTCTCGCCTGTAAAATATATGTAATTTGAAGGGGCGGCTCCTCCACTAGGGCAGAGGAGCGTCGCCCCACTGCTTTTTCGCAGTGCCAGAAGCAGAAACATAAAATGGTATTTTAAATACCATTTAATGTTTCTGCTTCTCGAGCTGCGAGAAAGCAGAAGGCAGGCTATGCCTGGTTGGGGGCGGGCGGGAGGGTATGCCTGGTTGGGGGCGGGCGGGAGGGTATGCTTGGTTATGGGCGGGCGGGAGGGTATGCTTGGTTATGGGCGGGCGGGAGGGTATGGCTAGCTGGGGGTGTGCGGGAGGGTATGGCTGGCTGTGGGCGGGGAGGAATGGTTAGAACCACTCTTAGGGAGTCATTAGGATGGCGGACGGACAACCGCCCGCCATAAGGGCGGGGGTCCCGTGGGGGCAATTAGGATGCTCGGGACTTATATGTCATGGTAAGCGCACAAAGGTTCACATTTGCAATTAATGTTTTGGTTCAAAACCTGCCGCATTGAGTAGAATAAACAGAGGTGAATGGATTGAGAAACCTTTGAGTGAAGCACTAATGATGAAACGAAACCGAGCATAAACATTTTCATGAATGTGAAATAGCTGTAAATTGGTTTTGCAAAATGTTGTTGCTACATTGGTAAGCAAGTATACTGTTTCCAATATGGTTTTATAATGATGCATTTTTGTATTTATAGATGCCCCTGATGAAGGGAAGTGATTTCCCGAAAAGCATTGGGTTGTTTTATTAAAATCATGGCAAGTGGAACCCTATACGGAATTCTGTGCTTTATTGAAATAACTACGCTTACAAAATTGAGTAAAATGAATTGATAACGAATGAAGAGTAAATGGATTAAAAAGAATGGTGAAATAAGGATTAAATCAAGAGAACATTTTAAGAAATTGCTACATTGGACTCAAACCATGAGTGCAGCCTGGTGGAATCAGAAAAGGGGTTCCTTGTGGTAAAATTGTCTACGTCACAACGCCTGAGACGAAGCGTGAAGCAGGTTTTTGCACGCCGATTAATCACTACGGTTAAAGAATATTGACTAAACACGGATAACAAGGTGTGCATCTCTTTTCTCATGAACCGCGCGGTGCCTGCCATGTTGTGCATGGAACTGCTGGGGGGTACCATAGGTACCCCACATGTGCACCCCTCAACCCCCATGGTCCCTGGGGGCCAGCAACAGGCCCCCAATGTCAAACACCGCATGCCTTTCCGTGGTGGCAACGTAGTAATATGGATGGCGGTGTTAATAGATACCGCCACTATATTAAACTCTTTTCCGCCCGGTGATCTCGTTGACCGGGCGGAAAAGCGGAGGACGGTCTTTCCGTCCGCCGCGGTCCCCCCGCCATAGTAATATGGCGGGGGGAATTGGGTGGTGGGTGGGGTCGGATCACGGGCAGATTGCCACCGCCATGCGGGCGGTGGTGATCCGCCCGTGATCCTAATGGTCCCCTAAGTACCCTGACTGTTTGGTTGGCCCTCTGGGGCCGATCAAATCAGTCATGCACACATTTTCTATATGTAGGCTGCATGCAGCCTACATAGAGAAAATGGCCTCCCTACAGGCGCCTGGCTGAGGGGAGGGAGGCTGCCTCCTTCCTGTTTCCAGCAGCGGAACCCAGCCAGGAGCGGAGGCGGCACAGGACCCGGTAAGGTAGGTTTTATTTGATTAAATTTGTCTCTCCGTGCGAACACCTGGGCGACTCCCCTGCATGAGCCCCCATGCGACCACCGCGAGTCATGCGAGCCGCGACTGGTAATATGACAGAAAATCCGAATCTCTGCGGCCTGCATTTGTAAGCAATGTCTACTCTAAATAGTGGCTGGTCATTGATCTCTGAGCCTATAAGACGTGAAAGTGCATTCCCGTTTAAATTAAAGAAGTGCAGTTACTCAGCACCGGACAGTACCTGCCCATTTAAAGTACTGGTCATTACCGCAAGCCCCATTTTTCCCCAAGTTCATTTTAGCAGGGCAAAACGGGGGAAAAGATGTCCGTCAAGTTCCGATGCATGCAGAAGCTAACGTGGAAGGCATCAACTCTTCAAGGAATTCCCCTTTTTTGGGGGGATACTGGGAATCTGAATTATTTGGCGGACCGACTACGTTTCTAAACCAGTGCTATCGGTATTTTCCGGGACTGGTGAATACTTTTCCCACTCGTCGTCGGGGCCTCGGGCAGGTTACACTCACAGCGCGAGCTCCACGTGCCTGTGCGTCTTGAAGCGTGCTCTGGCAGCGCCGTGCGCGAGACTGACATCTGGGCAAACCTTCCATGCCACAGATACACATCTGACAAGGTCAAGGCGGCTTTTACTGCTGCTCAGAAAGATAAAACAGGCAACATCTGCCGTCCAAGAATAGCAAGGTACGGAGAGCGTTCAAAGCCTTTCATTTTGGGGCATGCTAAATATACAAAGCATTGCTGGAAACACACATTTTTTTTTAAGGAAGGTAACCGTGAAACTTTGCCATGAACTACATGTCAGAATGTGACTTCCACTGGATTCGCTTTGTCGGAAGAATGGGGCGCACGGGTTGACAGTGTAAGGAGGGGGCGCATGGGTTGACAGTGTAAGGAGGGGGCGCATGGGTTGACAGTGTAAGGAGCTTGGGGTGCACGGGTAAGGAGCTTGGGACGCACAGGCTGACAGTGTAAGGAGCTTGGGGCGCACAGGCTGACAGTGTAAGGAGCTTGGGGCGCACAGGCTGACAGTGTAAGGAGCTTGGGTCGCACAGGCTGACAGTGTAAGGAGCTTGGGACGCACAGGCTCAGTGGCGTCACTAGGGTTGGTGTCACCCAGTGCGGGTAACTCATGGTGTCACCCCCTCACGACTTCCCTACGAATCCATGATGCCCCCCAGATACTCTTACATGGCCCCCACATCTGCCTCGTCAGAGCTGAATGCTCAAGTTTACCAGTTCAATGTGTGAAGGTCATTCAGTCCAGGTGCATTCTGGTACTTGTAATCACGTGTTTAAAACAGAATGAAGAAGACTGCAAGAACAAGAATGCAAAATAAAAGCTCAGATTTTGGGGAATTCTCAGGTTTGCATCAGATCGTACACAACCTAAGTAACCTGGGGAGAAGTGAATTTGCAGTTACAGAGACTAATGGCAGGGCCACTGGAATTATCTGATTTCGGTGTAAATGTGGGTTTACCGCACTTGCCACATAATTCACTGCCGAAAGCATTAAATGCATATTTCACCAAGAAATGTGCTTCTAGTTCACATGGATCAAACTTCACTACAGGAGAGTAACACACATGCTGCTACACAGTGGGGGCAGCATACTTGCACTGGTCTCCTATTAGTTGCAAATTGCTCTGTTCATGTGCTAAACTGGTAATTTTGAGGTGAGACGCCTACGTGGCCGTACAGTGTGTGTCGCTCTTGGCCACTATTAGGCCAAATGTCCCTTTTCTTGCCGCATAATTCAGTTGGCGTTCCTATGGGGACAGAGGAGATTTCACGACAGGATGCCGGGGCAGTGCCAGCCATGTCAGGCGAGACATGCGACCTCTTCTGCCCAGTCTCTGGTGTGCTGATGGGGGAACCAGTCTGCTGGGAAGCCGCGCCGTTCCCCTGGGGTCACCAGGCCAGCCCCTGGTTCCATCTTTCCAAGGCCCTGGCGCGTCTCCCTGCGTCTGAGAGGGGGAATTAGAAGGAGGCACTGGTCGCTCCAGGGTCCTTCGATGGGTCCAGGGAGCCCCTCTAGCGCCCACTCGCAGGGGCTATCTTGCCAAAGCTCTAGCACCAAACACTCTTCCCTTCCTCTCCCGTCTCCTACTTTCATTTACCAGTTGCTTCCCTCTACTCTTTTTCTTTTTACTCAACTAAATCTTTCTTCCTTCGCTCTCCGTACCTCTCCATTTCATTATTTTGCCTTTTCACTCCAGGTCTCTTTTACTTGCTTTGCCATCTACCCTCTCCTATGTTCAATTTAGTTCCTTTCGAACCCTTCTCTTCCGGTCTTCCTCATCGCTGGGTCTTACTTTCCTTTTCTTTCCTTGTTCCTATCTCCTTTCCCTTCCTTCTCTCCCTCATCAATCTTTTCCCCTTCCCCTCAGCTTTCTAGACTACTGTTGGCATCAACTCTTTTTGAATGCATTTTTGATCCCCACCCCCCTTGCCTGTGCGCGCGGATGAAGGCTCTGCGCCAAAAAGGGACTTCTCATTGCAAATGCATAATTCAATTTAACTCTTCACCGTCTCCTCCTGTGAGCTGGTATTTCTAGGTCTCTTGTCTTGCCATCTCTCTGTGAGTCTGTCTCCCCCCCCCCACTTGGCTCTACTCTTCTCCCCCCTCCGGTCCCACGTTCTATCCTTCAACACTCTCGCACCGCTGCCATGCGCCTCAGATGTCCCAACCCATACAAGTTACACACGCATTTTTGTACACGTAACGTTTGTTTCGAACTCTGAATGTCAATAACAGGGTGCATGGTTCAACATCACAAGGGTGAAACGCCAAGTCAGTCCCGCTGGATTTTAAACATGCTACTTAGACACTCTGGACATTGGTGCCACAATTGCATTAACCCACTGCGCCACCTTACCACGAGGGTTGCAGCATTGGGCTGAGGTGCTTATGCAACACAATGATATTGGGTATGCAATAGTGGAACTATTGTGGATAATTTCAGTACAGGTAATGAGCCTGTCTATGGGAGCAAGAGGCGAGAAAGAGAGACAACCCTCTTCTATAATAAAGAAAACAAGAGAAGCCTCAGGCTCTCTGTGGCCATAACAAACGCCCAGCATTAACCCACTCCTACCCAGCAAGAAGGGGAGGATGGGCAAAGATGAGGCGAAAACACGGAAGAAAAAAAGTAACTTACAGGCTGGGGCATTCTTTCCTGGACTCACGATGTGACGGAAAGTCGCGCAGCAGCAGTCAGCTCTGGAAGGAATTATTCCTGGGAGCCCATCGCCTCTATCTCCACTCTGCCACTTGCTTTCACTTTTTCCACGGGGACTCCAGGGTGTAGGGCCAGTGCCTTCACAACACGCTCTCCTTCCCCAGGGAGGGGGCCGGGGCAGAGATAGCAGGAGGGTCAGGCCTTGGCGCATGGTTGAAACACCACCAGCACCCCAGTGGTCTCGTGCAGGCATGCAAGGTGGAGGCTCTCTCATGCTGTAATGCAAGGGGGGCTGTCTCGTACAGGCACTCGAGGGGGGGGGGGCTGTCTCATGCAGGCACTGAAGTGGGAGGCTGTGCAGTGCCAGGTGCACGCTTGTCTTCCTCTGCAAAACCCCAGGAGCAGTGCTGAAAACGGCGGGCTCGGGAGCAACGTCACGTGAGTGACGTTTCGAACGTCGCTGAGGTCGTAGCCTAATTGGACAATAATGTTGGCCGGCGGCCGGGTAAGGTTCGAGAGACTAATATTATTTTGCATTTTGGTGTCATGGACTCCGTGACACGAAAATGCAAAATAACATTACTCTCTGTCGAACCTTACCCAGCCGCCAGCCAAGATTATTGTCCACACAGACCACGGTGTCACCCCTTGTCATGGTGTCACCCGGTGCGGGCCGCACCCCCCGCACCCCCCTAGTGACGCCACTGCACAGGCTGACAGTGTAAGGAGCTTGGGTCGCACAGGCTGACAGTGACAGTGTAAGGAGCTTGGGTCGCACGGGTTGACAGTGTAAGGAGCTTGGGGCGCACAGGCTGACAGTGTAAGGAGCTTGGGTCGCACAGGCTGACAGTGTAAGGAGCTTGGGACGCACAGGCTGACAGTGTAAGGAGCTTGGGTCGCACAGGCTGACAGTGTAAGGAGCTTGGGTCGCACAGGCTGACAGTGTAAGGAGCTTAGGACGCACAGGCTGACAGTGTAAGGAGCTTGGGTCGCACAGGCTGACAGTGTAAGGAGCTTGGGACGCAGAGGCTGACAGTGTAAGGAGCTTGAGGCGCACAGGCTGACAGTATAGGGAGCATGGGGCGCACACGTTGACAGTGTAATGAGCTAGGGGTGCACAGGCTGACCGTGTAAGGAGCTAGTGGTGCACAGGCTGGCCGTGTAAGGAGCTAGTGGTGCACAGGCTGACAGTGTAAGGAGCTTGGGGCGCACAGGCTGACAGTGTAAGGAGCTTGGGGCGCACAGGCTGACAGTGTAAGGAGCTTGGGTCGCACAGGCTGACAGTGTAAGGAGCTAGGGATGCACAGGTTGACAGTGTAAGGAGCTTGGGGCGCACAGGTTGACAGTGTAAGGAGCTTGGGGCGCACAGGTTGACAGTGTAAGGAGCTTGGGACGCACAGGCTGACAGAGTAAGGGGCTTACTGCACATAGGATGACAGTCTGAGGCGTTGGAAGGACGTGGGCTGACAGTGAAGGAGCTTGCTTCACTTGGGCAGACAGTATGAGGAGATTGAGGGACGTGGGCTGACAGTGTAAGGAGCTTGCTGCAATTGGGCAGACAGTATGAGGAGATTGAGGGACGTGGGCTGACAGTGTAAGGAGGTTGCTAAAGTTGGGTAAACACTGTGAGGAGTTTGAGGGACATAGCTTGACAGTTTAAGGAGCTTACTGTACGTCGGCAGACAGAGTGAGGAGCTTGAGGGACATGGGCGGGCAGTCTGAGGATTTTGAGGGACATGGGCTGACAGTGTGAGGCATTTAAGGGACATGACAGGGTAAGGAGCTTGTTGCAAATGGGCTGACAGTATGAGGAGTCTGAGGGACAAGGGCTGGCAGTCTGAGGAGTTTGAGGGACATAGGCTGAGAGTGTGGGGAGTTTGAGGTACATGGGCTGAGAGTGGGAGGAGTACGAGGAACGTGGGCTGACAGTGGGAGGAGTTTGAGGGACATGGGCTGACAGTCTGAGGAATTTAAGGGACGTAGCCTGACAGAGTAAGGTGCTTTCTGCACATGGGCTGACAGTTTGAGGGACATGGGCTGACAGTGTGAGGAGTTTGAGGGACCGGGGCGGACAGAGTAAGGAGCTTGTTGCAAATGGGCTTACAGTGTGAGGCTAACCACAGCAGAGGTTAGACTGGCCTGGGGTAAATAGAGAGGGCGGAAAGCTTGTGGCCCAAGAAGACTGAGGGCCTCATTTATGAAGGCCTTGCGTCACTGGTACGTCACTTTTTCCCCATTTTAAAAGTGACGCACCGGCGGCGCAAGACCTTCATAAATAAGGCCCTGAGTGTGGAAGGATGGGGTGAATGATCTTACTGTGAGGACCATGGGCTGTGATGGAGTACTCAGCCCTATACTTGTCCTTTTAATGGTTGAAAAGCCCATACGCCTTGATTTGACGCAACTGTGTGCGCTACATATGCGCTATGCGCTTCTTGTAATTCAGAAGGCCTCCCCCTCCTGTGCTACTGGTTCACACTTGCCCATCTGAAGTCGAAACACTATTCCTGCACTATCTAATTGTCAACATTGATTTATGGTGCTCCTCACTGTTAAAAAGCATGGATTTTGATTGCCGGCGGCGCTTCCACAGCCCCGCCCCTCTTCACACCATAAAAAAATCTTAAAATGCGTTTAAATACAAATAATCTGGGAAGTTTGTGTTATTGCCAGTGGAAGCTGACACAAAGCAGATGCCCAGTTAAAGACAGCCATTACATGACTCCCATCAGAACCCTGCAGGTCGCCTGTCAATTACAGGACATGCTGAACAGTGAGCCTCGTGCCCCCTGACCTCTGGGGTCACCTCTGGCATGTGCCAACAGTAATGTAACATATGGAGTGCGCCTGCATGACTGTTTGATAAGTCACTGATAGGCTGGGGGTTCTACACTCTTCGAGGCAGTCAAAACAGGGACGCCTGCCTTGGGTACGTATCTGAGGCACTGAGGGTTGTGCGCCTCCTGCAGCGATCTGGTGTGACTTGCAGGCCACCGACTCGAATCCAAGAGGAAATGGTTCTGCTTTGTTCTTCAGAGGTCAATGCAACGAGAACCGTAATGATGCAAGTCAACCTGTAGGTGTCAAATTAGTTGCAAATAAATAATAGCTCTAAAAGATTGATATGTGTGTAGCATGTACAAGCCACTGGCTGGAATCGCTGATGGGCCATCTCAACCTGTCCTCCACCCAGTGCCTAATTTGAGCCGATGTTTTCCAGTGCTGACACCGGCAGTTAATTGTCAGCATCTGCTTTAGTGACGGACCCACCACATGGTGTCGCTGTCTGAGATGTGCACAACAACCGTGCTTATTAAGTCAAATGCATTGAATATGAATAATACCAGCCTCTCATGCCATTATTATAGCTTTGTGGGCCTGAAATAGTCCGAATTGTCACGCTTGTAGGAGTGCGCTTGTTTGGTGTTATGTTGGTACTGTCATTGGCAGCGCTGGCAGGGGCAATGCGTGGTGCAGGCTGCAGTGGACTTCCAAGAAGGGTCCTGGCCATTAATTCTTTACAAATGAAGCAAATCCTCCACCCAAGGTCAGCACAATGTGAACCATCATGTTCAGAGCCAATAAGTGTCAATGTTTGTTGGACTGTTTTCCTTGTATATGATTAATGGTGATATGTGGGTTGATAAAACGCAATGCCAACTGTATAAATCATGTATTTCGTGACAAAAGCAGTTATTGGTGAGTATCAGAGAAAGTGGAATGAGAAACACTTTGAAATCAAAGTGCTTGTGGAGCTGACGGCAGAACGTAGACAGATAAAATAAGTCAGGTATCAAAAATTCGGAACGATTGAGTGTTCAGACAGAATACCGGCTATGTCGATGCTTCAGGGAGCTTTCTGAGCAGGGCCCTCTCATTAAGCACACAATACTGGACTACCAATGAAAATATCTCCAGAGGGATGGGTCATCTACAAATATCTGGAAACAATAAAGCTTAGGGGTAGAGCTTGTATTTAAGGGTACTGGTACCGAGGTGCATTCTGGTAGAAACATGGTATGATTTCAAGTATTTAAAAGGATAATGCTGCAACTCATATTACACACAGAAAACTGAAAAAAAGCTTCTACCCAGTAAACTATCCCACCATCCTACTCAATCTTGTTAAAACAACATTTTATACGCTGCCTTTGAATTCTGTGAAACTTGGACATTCGCCTCAGGAGCGGACTGGGAACTCAAAGCAGCCCTGGCAATTTTTTCAGACCACCCCCCGGGAGTGGGTGGGGGTGGGGTGCATGTATGAAGCACTGCTTCTTTTGTTACTGGTTGGCGATATTGCAGCACCGGTGCAAAACTGGATTTCCGGTGTTCCGATATTCACTGTATCCCCGTGTGTGGCTGCACTCCCTACGTCACGGGGTGGAGAATTAATTGCCCTGGTTCCTTGTGAGTAGGGTCTCCCTTGTCCTTTGTGAAAGACGGGGTGGAGAAGGGCAGAGAGCGCCCGCAGGGTCCTTGTGCCAACATTGTTCACAGCCTTGAGCCGCCAGCAGCCCGAGTCGGTGTACGAGGCTGGAACAGTTCTAAATTCATGTTAATGAATGTCATGTTAATCACCATCTATGATGGAGATTTTATTACAGCAGGAAAGGGAGAGGGGTCTGGGAAGAGGCACGCTGCTGTTGTTGTAATGCAGGCAGCTTAGCATCGCAACATGCACTGTGATCATTCGTATAATAATTTGTTTAACACGCTTCCCGGGTTCACGGTTTACATTTTAAATAAATATGTAGCAGCTTTAATGCGGGGCAATACCGGCCTGCAGGTGGGGGGTCCTGCTTGTACGGAGACGGGCTGTGTACAGAGGTCGGCACAAGGACCCCGCGGGCGCTGTCTGCCCGAGACGCGAGCCATGTTCGAATAGAGCATGCGCAATGATGATGACACGGAATGATGGTGGGCGTGGTACCACGTCATCGGCCGTAATGTGCGCATGCGTACGCATGCGCAAAACAGGGGGGGGGGGCACTGCCACACGGGGGGCAGCGGATTATGGAACACCGGACTCCCGGGAAAACACCCGATGCCTGGCAGGGCCAGTCCGGATCTGATTCCCCTGGTCACAAATGCCAGATACGCGAAGGCGCAGAGCAAGAATGCTGACTCCTGAATATCGATAGTGCTTATTATCGAGGTCGAAAAATATGGTGGCCTGGTGTTTATCTTTGGCTGGCTTTATTGTCATTCTCATTTACTTGCTTCTAAATTATTGTCTTGTGTTCCTCTTCTTGTGTCTTTCTCCCTGAGCATAGTCTCTTTGCAAGCCTTTTGATTTGGTCTCTCTCTCTTATGTGCTTCTCGTCAACCCTGTGCTCCCCGTTGCCCTCTCTCGTGTGTGCTTCTTCCCCCGCCCGCGTTCCTCGCTCCCTCATGTACTTCCCCCAAGCCCTAATGTTGCTCTCTCCCTGGTGCTCTGCTTTTCACCTCTTTGCCCCTTACACCTTTATTTTCATGGTACTGCCCCGCACCAACTACTCGTCTGCTCCTAGGTTGTCCCACTGGCCCTTATGGGTATTTCTTCTAATTACATTTTTTGGAGGGTCAGGCAACAAATTGCTGCAACCTCCCCCCTTTAAAGAAATTGGTTTCATGCTGCAATTTAATTTTTTTTAAATTAACTAATAAATATTAGATCTGTAAATTAAACAAAATGGTACCCGCCTCATTGGCAGATGCTCTTGTGAGTGGTGATGTATGGGCACGCTTGTGGGATGTTAAAAGCACGCTCATAGGTCATCAAGCATGCACCCACCTATGAGGTGACATAGCCGCCAGTAGTGGCTGTGTCATTGTGACCTTTTAATTATTCCTTTTTCCGATGCTGCTGAGCACCTGTAAAAATTATTTTTGGCCGAAAGCTAGACCTATTGGTTTTGCCAGTGTTTGCTTTTCTTTTCCTAAACAAAATCGCAGAGAGGGATTTTATTTTTGAATTTAGAAAAACAAATGTGCCTCACACCAAGGTGAGGGGGTGATTGAAATATTTTTACTGTCCCTTACAGCTACATTTTCACGGCACTAAAGGAGAGTAAAAACAGGTGCTTCAACAGCCCACTCTGAATTGGGCAGGGAGTGGAATGGCCAAACCTCCGATGGCCCTTACTCCGTCGGGTGAGAATGTCAGTGACCGAGGTAGAGTAGTCTCCTTCCCTGACATTCTTAAGGTCTGCCTGACAGTAAATAGGGCGGTGAGATTTTCAGTTTGATGGCGAGGGTACTCCGTTACTGGATATAACAAACAGATTGAAAATATTTTGCAAGATGGCAATGGACAAAAAAATATTGAAGCAAGTTCAATAATAAAACCTTTGTTCAGCAGCCATGCACATCCAATCACTAAACTTACTTTCGGTTGCATGCCTTCTTCAAGATCGATTGCTATTGCAGCATTGTCTTGAGCATCTACTGAATTTACTTTTATCAGTGATTTCTTATTGAGATGCAGTATACATGAACCAAAGATGAAGGAAGACCCACTTGGTCCACGGCTGGTGCAATAATCTTTAACACCACTCCCATTTTATCTTCTGGTGACCATTGTATTTATTTTATGTGGCCGTGGTTTGCCCTTATTATTGCTATGAATAAGCATTTTTCAATGTATTGTACAATTCTGTAATCAGCATTGACCTACAAAGCTCCAATTGGCAGTGTGAAAGCAATGTCGAACATTGGCATATCCAAGGTGACGGAGACCGCTGCAAAGTGTCGCGAGGTGTCCCCGAGACTCAGCAACTTAGGGATTTTACAAGGGCCTTAGGCTTATGCAGGTGTCCGCCGAGGAATGGAGACTCCCCTGCACCACGGGCATGGCATGGGTCTATCTATGTTACACCTATGCTGTGTATGTTAAACGTCGGCAGTCATAATGAATCATATGATGTATTCTGAGATTATCTTTTTTGGTACTCTGGCCCCGGATGGATTGAGATAAGGTGGCCTGAGGACATATCTGTGCTTCCCGCGGCACAATCCACGGTAAAAATTCTGGGCATCTATATTGATAATGCGCTTTCAATGAGATCCCAGGCACAGTCTATGGTAGCCACCTATTTTGGCCTGTTGCGAAGGTTGAGGAAAGTCCTTCCACTACTTTCAGTATACACCAGGAAAACCATGGTCCTGGCGCTAGTTACTTCCAGACTGGACTATGCCAGTGTCCTGTACCTGGGCCTCCTAGAGTGTCTACTACAGTGCCTACAGGTGGTTCAAAGCGCTGCGGCCAGACAGGTTCTTAGGCTCAAACCTAGAACGCACATGTCCCCACACCTGAAGACACTGCACTGGCTTTCTATGAGAACAAGGATCAATATTCAAGACACTGGTCCTGTTTTTTAAATCCTTGCATGGTACAGGCACAGGCTATCTCAAGAAAGGAGTTAGCCACTGCATGCCGGACAGAACTCTGAGGCCATCCTCTAGGAGCTTGGTAAGCGTTCCTAAAAAGCGTTCCTAAAATACACTGAGCTCGCTCTGGAGATAGTTCCTTCAGGCTCTTCAGAGCCCAAGCCTGGAACTAACTCCCAGCAACCCTCAGATCTATTTCTGACCTGGCTGTTTTCAAGGAACAGCTTAAACGTGGTTATTTAGTGGCTAGGGGTGTTCCTGGTGGTTTGTGAGACAGAGACTGCTAGCACCAGGACACTCGTCTCGAGTAGCTGTGCGCTGTACAAACAGAATCATTCCTTCAACATCAATGGAGATCAGCAGCAACAATTCGAATGACCTTCAGCTTTCTAGCTACAAACCTTGAGGAGACATTACAGCAAAACTAATGGAGTGTGAGAGCAAGAAAGTCTATCTATATCTTTTAATGAAGCCATGAACAAACTCGTATGTACCCTGGAGGTGAGAGCGGTAGGGAACCCGAGCCCCTTTGCCTCACTCTCTTGTTACCACAGAACCTGTTGTATCCACGGCTGAGGCCCCCTCTTACCAAGGCTGCGGAGCTCACAACCTAACACCCTCCCTTTACTAGACCCATCAGCACACAGCAACGTTGATTGCGAATCAGGGAGACTCCTACAAAAGCATGGTGAACTGAAGTATCCTGTGGCTCAAAGGACTTACTCTTCACCAACCATGGTAGTCTTTTAGAAATGTAAGGGTTTCGATTAATATACTTAATTTACAGTAATGACTTTACTTATTGAAAGTAGCTCCATATTGCTTATCTCTAATAAGAACAAACATATTGCGCGGCAAGGCCCCATACAGCAGCAGGTGTAACGACTTGGGCACATAGTCGCTGATGGAACGCCAACAAGTTACCCAGAACCTTGCCCAGTTGCATGTTGGCATTTTCTGCACAGTGCCACCAATCTGCAGCCCGCCATGTTTGTCCAAAACATCTCTACACCCCACACACTGCCAAAGAACTTCTTGCGGGTGGATACTTTGCAGCAGAGACACCAGCAAGGCTACACATGAAAGGTATTCTCTTCAGAGGACAAATGATTCTCCCAGGATACCATTTCCAGCCATTCAGTACTTTGAAGGGGATGTGATGTTCCTATCAGTGTCTTTGTCTGCCTAGTCAGCACCTGACACCTGGATGCCGCACTGAAGGAGACCACTTCAGCTACACACTGACCTCTGTGTTGATACAATTGTAAGCAACAAGAAATTGGAGCCCCACTGGGCAAGGCAGCCGACCTGGCTCAGATACAACCTTTTTGACTCTTTTCCACCACAGTCACTGGAGCATGCACAGACGTATCTTTCCTCAAAGATGTACTCACAAGGCGCCGCTTCACAGTGTTTGCGGGGTATGGGGTCTGCATCCCAGCCCCTGCACGCTTGCTCTCTTCCAGAAGCTCGTGTTTCTCAACTCAGGTCACCCAGGCAGTAATTGTTCTTTTTGTCTTCGTAGGAACCTGAAACCTCCACTTGAAAGTCCACCTTCGGTCTGCTTTGTTCTCGCACTACGGGGCACTTGTACTGTGCACCATGCAGCTTGTAGCCTGTGACATCCACACACAAGGTATCTATGTCGGCGCGATGCTGTCAGCGCAGCCCACCAACACACTGCTCTGGGAGCATGATCCCGTCTCATGGTGGCCTGAATTGAACCTTGGAGCATACATGTTAAGGTTTATTTGGGTCTCTAACCAGTAGCTCGCGAACTACTGTAGCTCTCCAGCTACCTCTGAGTAGCTCCTATGTATGCAGCCCAGCTTATTAAACTAGAAAGCTTTTCTTGGTTGAATGATCGTACATATAACATTTCTTTTATTATAGAACAATAATAATATTAGCAGCTCTCAATGTGTTTCATTGAACATAAGTAGCTCTCAGTACAGAAAAGGTGGGAGACCCTGACTCGGGCCAAACCCAGCCAGCCAGTATTTTCAATAAGGAAAAATATGTTACAAGCATATTGAGCTGTTTGGAATTTTTGAGTGTGAAAATTGATTGTCCAATTGAAAAATGTGTATACCAATTTCTTCAGCTTGCATCTTCTCCTTATAAAAAACCTGAGTCTCAGGAGTTTCATGCGGTTGTGTGATACCCATGGATGGGAGTTAGGCGGTAGCCTTGCTAGCTTCTAGGTCGCTGTTTGGTTCCCCCACGCTGCCCTTGCTACCCCTGGCCTCATGAACTCAAGGACAGGATCAGAATGTAAACAGCGCTTGAAGAGTCCTGTTACCTTGTTGTACTTTACACTCTTTCCCTGTTCCCTTGCAGCGCGACAAGAAATCAGAGGCTGTGGATTGGCTAAGGATGGAACAAGGGCCCATCATTGGGGGAACAAATGATGTGTGATATCACTTCCATGAACTCACCCAACTACTAATCTCAGCACTCCCGCCTGTATCAGCGATTTGGTCAGAAGGAACGAAAACAAAACACTTCTTGTGTGGACCACATGGAGAGGTCCTGTTACGCACTATCCAGAGAACCTGTTTTCTCCTGAAAAGTGCTGACGCTCTCCCGTTAAATGCACCTTAGCAGTGCAGACAAGCGAAGGTAGCCCCTGTTTCCGGTTAAAGACGTGCAGGTGTACATTACCGGACAGTATCGGTTCATTTACAGCCCTGCCCTGCTGAATCCTGTAAACAAAAAATACAATTAAAACAATTCCCACAAGTGGACAGGGAATGTTTGTAGTGTGTTGTAATCAATCAATCAATCAATAATTTGTAAAGCACACTACTTACCTGCAAGGGTTTCAAGGCGCTGAGGGTGGGGAGTGGGGGGGTGCTGTTGCTACTGGTCGAACAGCCAGGTCTTGAATCGTCTCCTGAAGGTTAGAAGGTCTTCGGTTTGTCGTAGGTTGAGGGGGAGGGTGTTCCAGGTCTTGGCGGCGCGGTGGGAGAAGGATCTGCCTCCGGCTGTGGTTCTATGGATGCTTGGGACGGTGGCAAGTGAGAGGTCTGCGGAGCGGAGTTTCCTGTTGGGTACGTAGAAGGAGAGTCGACTGTTGAGATAGACTGGGCCGGTCTTGTGGAGTGCCTTGTGTGCGTGGATCAGGAGCTTGAAGGAGATTCTTTGTCGACGGGGAGCCAGTGCAGGTTTCTCAGGTGGGTGGTGATGTGGTCGCGGCGCGGGACGTCGCGGACCAGGCGTACAGAGGCATTCTGGATTCTTTGCAGTCTGTTAATGAGCTTGGTCGGGATGAGGGCCGCCGTCTCGCCGTTGTCCAGTAGGATCCTGATGTCGTCTGTGGCGGCGATGAGGGCGGTCTCGGTGCTGTGGTTGCTGCGGAATCCTGACTGGGAGGGGTCCAGGATGCTGTTGTCTTCGAGGTAGCGGGTGAGCTGGATGTTGACTATCTTCTCGATTACCTTAGCTGGGAGCGGGAGCAGGGATACAATTCGCTAGGTCTTCATTCACGCGTAGATGTACTATACTAATTGAATGTATATAGCATTTCATGTGCACAGGAAAGGTGTAAAGTTATTGTCCGCACACCCATTTTAGATATACAGGAAGAAATGTTCAGGAAACAGTAAGTGCTTAGATTCAGTCTAAAACTTCTATGCATCTTCCCTGCAAATGGAAGGACGTCTTCATTCTCATCATATTTACCCGAGGAAGGGCCTTCTGTGGTCCTGAAACCCAACAACACAAAAGCATAAGGTAGCCTTAAAAAGTGGCATGCTCTAAAATTCTGAAGTTTATTTTGCGTTTTAAAGTAAGAGAGTGGTTTAAAACCTATGCAAAAGGGAAAGCTTTTCCTCGTTTAAAGGAACAACAGTGCCCTAAATGATGGCCACGGGCACCTGAAAAGAGATCATTTAACAACAATCACCTTGAACACGATCCTCCTAATCAACACACCCATCTATGACCACCGGCCACCACTAAAACTATTGGGAGCATAGCTGAGAACCAACTGTAATGATACAATCATTTGGCTGATAAGACCGCTATATTAGAGAATGCTGCAGAGATAGACCCCGGGCAATCTGAGCTATCAAAAAAGGCCAAAGATGGATACGGTCAGGATTCTGGCCGCCGCTGAGGTACAACGTTGGCCTTTCCTTCCCAGCTCAAGCACTCCTCTTTAACTTCCCGCCTCACTTACCCAATCACCTGACGAAAGTACCTCTCGTTGTTGGCTAACACCAAGAGTAGAATTTTGCTTAGCTGCTCCCTTTTGCATCAGCAGTGATTTCTGAGGTGTAATGAACTGACTCCTGCCTCCTCCCCGTTATTAAAGAAATCCCTCCAAATATAGTCTACAACAGAAGTTGATCCTCTTTGCACCATCAGGAATACATCAAATTCTAATAAAAAAAATGTTTTTTTTAAAACTACACAGTAAGCATCAATTTAGTACAAAGGGGTAACTGGAGAGTGATAGACCCCTCAGAAAAAAAGAGCAACTAATGGATCACGTAGGATTGGAATTCAAACTTGGACAATATCTATTAAATGTTCAGGAGGCAGACTTGTGATTTGAAGATGGCTTTCGTGTGTTTCTTCTCCATGAACTTGCGGCAGTGTAGAACAAGTATGTCATTATGACTTTTGGATTTAGCACTTGGTTTAAAGTGAGAGCTTAAATGTGAACTTAGTATCTACAAACCATATTCATTGTACTTCAACCCCTTTCAGCACATGCAAATTACATGCTCATGATCAATATTTAGGCTCTACAGAAAGTCTGAGAAAATGCACAAAACTCTAGTTTTCATAGATCGTATGTAAAAAGAAACAACTGGTGAGTGGAAAATGTTTTTAAATGTGCATAACTTATTTCAGATCGGAGAGGTTTGGGTGTTACCAGTTGTAAGTGTCTGAAACTCTTTTATAATAATGTAAACTATCATTAGCAATTCCAATTGCTTCAGATTTTGTACAGTGAAAGGTCATCTCAAGCCTTCTGAAGCCAAAGACAACTGGTCCTACATGAGCATCAGAGTTGGAAGTTTCTCTCCCGCACACAGAACAGGTATCACAGGTTATCCGCATTGCAAGCTTCCTTTACACACGCAGAACTGGAACAGCAGAGGCATCAGTCGTGCAAGCTTCCCTCACACACACATAACTGGGACAGCAGAGGCATCAGTGGTGCAAGCTTCCCTCTCACACACAGAACTTTGACAGCAGAGGCATCAGTGGTGCAAGCTTCCCTCACACACACAGAACTGGCACAGCAGAGGCATCAGTGGTACAAGCTTCCCTCACACACACAGAACTGGCACAGCAGAGGCATCAGTGGTGCAAGCTTCCCTCACACACACCGAACTGGAACAGCAGAGGCATCAGTGGTGCAAGCTTCCCTCACACATGCAGAACTGGACCAGCAGAGGCATCAGTGGTGCAAGCTTCCCTCACACACACAAAACTGGCACAGCAGAGGCATCAGTGGTGCAAGTTTCCCTCACACACACAGAACTGGCACAGCAGAGGCATCAGTGGTGCAAGCTTCCCTCACACACACAGAACTGGAACAGCAGAGGCATAAGTGGTGCAAGATTCCTTCACACACACAGAACTGGTACAGCAGAGGCATCAGTGGTGCAAGCTTCCTTCACACACACAGAACTGGCACAGCAGAGGCATCAGTGGTGCAAGCGTCCCTCACACACACAGAACTGGAACAGCAGAGGCATCAGTGGTGCAAGCTTCTTCACACACGCAGAACTTGCACAGCAGAGGCATCAGGGGTGCAAGTTTCCCTCACACACACAGAACTGGCACAGCAGAGGCATCAGTGGTGCAAGCTTCCCTCACACACACAGAACTGGAACAGCAGAGGCATAAGTGGTGCAAGATTCCTTCACACACACAGAACTGGTACAGCAGAGGCATCAGTGGTGCAAGCTTCCTTCACACACACAGAACTGGCACAGCAGAGGCATCAGTGGTGCAAGCGTCCCTCACACACACAGAACTGGAACAGCAGAGGCATCAGTGGTGCAAGCTTCTTCACACACGCAGAACTTGCACAGCAGAGGCATCAGTGGTGCAAGCTTCCCTCACACACACAGAACTGGCACAGCAGAGGCATCAGTGGTGCAAGCTTCCCTCACACACACAGAACTGGCACAGCAGAGGCATCAGTGGTGCAAGCGTCCCTCACACACACAGAACTGGAACAGCAGAGGCATCAGTGGTGCAAGCTTCCTTCACACACACAGAACTGGCACAGCAGAGGCATCAGTGGTGCAAGCTTCCCTCACACACACAGAACTGGAACAGCAGAGGCATCAGTGGTGCAAGCTTCCCTCACACACACAGAACTGGCACAACAGAGGCATCAGTGGTGCAAGCTTTCTTCACACACACAGAACTGATGAAGCAGAGGCGTCAGTGGTGCAAGCTTCCCTCACGCACGCAGATCAAACACAGCAGAGGTAGCAGCAGTGTAAGATTCCCTCATGAGGACCAGATACGGAGCAGGCAGCTGGAGTGCATACCTCCATCACATGGAACAGCTGCAGCTTCTGCTTTAGCCATACAAGCTCCACGGACACCCTCTTAGCAGACGCAACACTGGCACGATCCGAACAATAGTGAATGCTGTGATAGTCCTTTGCCTACAGGTGAATTAAAGTTTGCTGCCGCCATTCTGACAGCCACCCGGAGTGCACATCATGCCTAAGGTGGGTGGATGCATAAGCAGTGCATAATTTGTAAAATAATAAGTGATGGGGCTCTTGCTGGGAAGCCACTGCAGCTTGCACCACACATTGTCCCTGCCAGCTGCCAATGACAGTACAAACACAGCTACTAACCATCACACTCTCACAAGTGTGACAATTCATACTATTCCTGGTCCCCAAAGCTATAAGAATGGCATGGGGAGGCAGGTATTAGTCATTGTAAAGGTAAATTAATCTGATACATGGCTGTTGTTGTGCTCATCTCTAAATTAAGCAGGCCGCGCAACTGACGCAGACTGTCAAACTCCAGTGCTGGAGATAGGTGCTGGTGGCGAGCACCTGAAACCACCCGTTCAAATTAAGCACTGTTGTATAAGCAAGGGAGAAACCAGCCACACAGGAGCCATGGATGTCAGCTTGAGTCCAGGTGCACTTAAAGGGTTGTCTGTGGTGACAGCACAAGGTGGGACGTAGGCCTGGGAATTGAAAAAAGGAGTTTGAAAGTAGCAGTGTGCGATATGTAATTACACAAACTTTTGGGAAAATTGTGCATAAGAATGTGCAATTCAAATCTGGCATTTAGCACTATATTTTAGTTGGAAATTCATCCTTGTCTCTATTCTGGAAGCAAGGATGCATGTTGCACTAAAATAATAACACCAAAAACACAATTAGAGCAATCAATAGCTGCTTGCATTCTTGTCACTTTCATTCTTCCGCCTCCCGCACTATAATTTTGATGTAAATTCTACAATGTAGAATAATGGCATAGTTTCAAGAATTTTTCATGACATGAAATTACTGCAATTATGCGAGTTATGCCAGTGTGATTGAAACATCACCCGGTCCTATTTGAGAGCAGTGAGATAGACTGGTGGGTGAGGAGAGCAGGGGCCGCAAATGTTTGACGTGGGAAGAAACTCGGTGATCCTTGGCCCAGAGTTGCTACATTTTCACTCAGAATAGTACAGAAGCCAAAAATACTGCTCAGCATTGTGTAAGGAGAGAGCACGATATCTACAGAGCTATTGCACACTCCTCCCATTTATTTACATTCCCTTCTACCTGGCGCAGACATTTGCTGCCGTGCGCCACACACACATCTTTGGACCATAGTGCAAGGGTGTCTGCTTGAGTCTAGCATAGATTTTGTACTGGAAGGATAACCTTCCAGTAAAAAAATACTATGGTTAGACTAACCTTAAAACTTTTCCCACTTTGTATGTGTGCTGTACAGTGCAGCACAAATGCAAAGTCGGGTAATAAAATAGAAATAAAAGTATTTCTCTGTGATAGAGTCTATTTGAAATGGGTGTAGTTTTTGACACAAACCCCTGTCTACTTTTTTTTAGTAAATAGGTTTTTACATCAAAAACTTCGGGTGGTTGCATGGGAACGCCCATGCACCACCTATGGGACGTCCCCTTGGCTCTAAGTAAAGCAAAGCAGCACTAAGCGCTGCTTTGAGTTATTTACAAGTGATTTTCCAGCACAATTTTTGCGCTGGAAAGTAAATTGGAAAAAAAAAAGATTTTGTGTTGATTTGCGTCACTTTTATGACGCAAAAGTGTCCCAAAATCTTAGTAAATACACCCCTTGGTTTCAGATCATACTAGAGAATTTGACAGAATATAACAAAACCAGCCTCCATCAGAGCAACCAGACGACAGAAGTCAAAAGATGTCAAAATAGCTGTCTTTGGTTAGCTGTTAGGCCACAAGACCAGAATCGCAACTGACTATCAACCAGCAGAGACAATTCACAACACACTGCATGCAAATGGAGAAGACTGGAAATTCACAAGACCACAATCACCAGTCACCAGCATTAGCATGGTGACAGCACACACCTTTAAAACTACAAAACGCACTCCTGCTTGGGTTGGGGAATGCTGTTATGGTCACTCCATTCTTGAAAAATCTTAGTTGGGAATACCCACCACAGCAGACCAAATTCTGCTTCTAGCGCCTAGAAGCGAATGGCTTCCAACAGCACAGTGAATGATTTTCTGTTGAAAACTCCGTAACATAAAACGTTGCAAAAGGTAAAACGGAGATTCAAAGAGCCTGAAGGAAATTCTCGAGGAGATATTTAAAAAGACTTGGTTTGGGGAACAGGACCTCAAATTTTCACAGAGTCGAACAGGTCTTTTTCTAGGCTTCTGCAGTGCAAGGTTCAGAACTGCCCCGGCCACTCTACCTGCTGGCCAGCACCAGGGCGCGTGGCAGCGGGTTCCCACGCCTTCGCCCGGCGGTGGTAATCTCTTACAAAACATGTACAGCCGGCGCCTCGTGCACTCTCTGTGGCTGTCAGACGCCATTCTCTGCTCCTGGACTGCCCCCAACTGCTGTGATGGAAGCCAGAGTCTGGACTCTGGAACAGCGTCAGCCGCCCTCGACCCGTCAAAAGCTCCGGCAACAACAAAACACACCCCACGCCAAAGAAATCCGGGCCCCTCGCGAGGCCTCTAATTGGCAAGTTCTCGCCTGAAAAATGTGTACTTCGGGGGCTCTCACTGCATGGCCGGCGGCGAGCGCAGGGATGGGGAGGGGGCAGGGCTTTAAGTGGGATGAAAAAACTGGGGGGGTCTCTCAAAGGGGTGTGGCTACTAATTAGGGGCGTGGCTTTTAAACACTTGCGCTAAAAATCTTTGTTTAGTATAGTGTGCCGCCCAACTTGTATTTTGCTGTTTCTGTTATTGCATCCAGATATGTGATACAATAAGTAACATCATACCTACAACAAGTAAGGACTATTGGCTTTGTCAATGGTTATTAGTTGCATAAGATAAATAAGCTGCAACTATATCTTGTTACATATAATATTGAAAAAGCTTCCAATTAAAGCCCTGGTGACACCACCACAATGTTGCTGCTCTTGCGTTTCAGAAAGAGAAGGGAAATCCAGAGAGAAAATGACTCTCTCTAAAGGATTTCCCTTCCCCCACAAAGCTCACCTGGCATGACATCATGCTGTAACTTGTCCATTAGTGAGAAGTGAGCAGTGTGGGCAGTGCACATCCATGTGCTTGTCTCGAAACGGGTGTTTATCTACCTGTTTTGTGCCCTGGCACTTTTTTCTGGACTGCAGTGACAGTAAACTGCTGTCTCTGCAGTCTGGAAAAAAACGGACCGCCTGTGCCAGGGCTCAAAACAGAGCCCGATAGAGACCCGTTTCGAGGCCTCTTTTAAAAAACTCCCGGTGCTCAGACCCCTTGAGACCCGGCCCACTTAAAGCCCTGGGAGGGGGTCAGCGGGATAACGTGATTGTGAGGCGAGAGCTCCGGTGAGACCTCCCACGTAGGGAGTTTCACAGCTTTAATGTAATTTTACTTTAATCTAAGCTTCGAGGAGGGTAATCTAGGCAGGAGGAGAGCATGGTTTGCATTCCTCCAGAGCCCAGCTTCCAGCTCAATGCGCAGATGGAAAAGGTGCCATGTTGTGTTGTACTGAGGGTGGCAGTGGTCGAAGTGGGGGAAAAAAAGTAGGGGAACTGTGGGCGGAGAATCAGAGGGCGGGAATAAACTGAAGATTGGATCAGTGGGCGGAGTCTGAGGTGTGGCTAGAAATAGCAAAACATATCAAGTTTTAGTATGTTTGGCATTTCACTGACCAGTTACAGCTTATAATGTTATTTAATTCAAACAATGGATAAACATGTTTATTTGAGGTTTAATATATGTTATTTACATTTAATACATTTACAATCTGGGACATGTTTCCAATCACAGAATGTTCCAAATACGCCTATAAGTGGAATCATAAGCCATTTGTCTCCGAGCCATGCAGTTTCTTTCATCGGCACTTCTCCTCCCTTTTTCTAACCATTTCTGAACATAAAATTCAGGTTTAAATTTTATGACAGGATGCCCCACAATTTTTCTAGCGAGTTTGCAAAAACAACAGGTGATGGACCGAATGAGGATCAATGTCACACATTCAACCCAGTCAAAAGATCTGGGTCCTAATCCATCGTTTTTTTGCACTCCACACCACCCTGGGTTAGACAATGGCGATATGCAAATCAGCTCTGACCCTGTGCCCCATGGGAACAGTCCAGTCCGAACTACAAAAGCCATGTCCTTCCCAGAACGGAATCAAGCATCCGAGGACCGGACCGGTTTCGAGGTAACACCTCTCATCAGCCCGGCTAGCTTGACTCCAGTGGTGTGGAGTGCCTGGGACCCACGACTGGGCATCCCCAGTACACTTATAGCGAGTTTGCAAAAACAACAGGTGATGGACCGAATGAGGATCAATGTCACACATTCAACCCAGTCAAAAGATCTGGGTCCTAATCCATCGTTTTTTTGCACTCCACACCACCCTGGGTTAGACAATGGCGATATGCAAATCAGCTCTGACCCTGTGCCCCATGGGAACAGTCCAGTCCGAACTACAAAAGCCATGTCCTTCCCAGAACGGAATCAAGCATCCGAGGACCGGACCGGTTTCGAGGTAACACCTCTCATCAGCCCGGCTAGCTTGACTCCAGTGGTGTGGAGTGCCTGGGACCCACGTCTGGGCATCCCCAGTACACTTATAGCGAGTTTGCAAAAACAACAGGTGATGGACCGAATGAGGATCAATGTCACACATTCAACCCAGTCAAAAGATCTGGGTCCTAATCCATCGTTTTTTTGCACTCCACACCACCCTGGGTTAGACAATGGCGATATGCAAATCAGCTCTGACCCTGTGCCCCATGGGAACAGTCCAGTCCGAACTACAAAAGCCATGTCCTTCCCAGAACGGAATCAAGCATCCGAGGACCGGACCGGTTTCGAGGTAACACCTCTCATCAGCCCGGCTAGCTTGACTCCAGTGGTGTGGAGTGCCTGGGACCCACGTCTGGGCATCCCCAGTACACTTATAGCGAGTTTGCAAAAACAACAGGTGATGGACCGAATGAGGATCAATGTCACACATTCAACCCAGTCAAAAGATCTGGGTCCTAATCCATCGTTTTTTTGCACTCCACACCACCCTGGGTTAGACAATGGCGATATGCAAATCAGCTCTGACCCTGTGCCCCATGGGAACAGTCCAGTCCGAACTACAAAAGCCATGTCCTTCCCAGAACGGAATCAAGCATCCGAGGACCGGACCGGTTTCGAGGTAACACCTCTCATCAGCCCGGCTAGCTTGACTCCAGTGGTGTGGAGTGCCTGGGACCCACGTCTGGGCATCCCCAGTACACTTATAGCGAGTTTGCAAAAACAACAGGTGATGGACCGAATGAGGATCAATGTCACACATTCAACCCAGTCAAAAGATCTGGGTCCTAATCCAGATGCATGGGGCAACAGGGTCAGAGCTGATTTGCATATCGCCATTGTCTAACGCAGGGTGGTGTGGAGTGCAAAAAAATGATGCGTTCCCATGGGGCAACAGGGTCAGAGCTGATTTGCATATCGCCATTGTCTAACGCAGGGTGGTGTGGAGTGCAAAAAAATGATGGATTTGGGCCCAGATCTTATGACTCGGGGAATGTGTGACATTGATCCACATTCGGTCCATCACTTGTTGTTTTTGCAATTGCCGCCCTAAGTGCGCTGGGGATGCCCAGACGTGGGTCCCAGGCACTCCACACCACTTGGAGTCAAGCTAGCCGGGCTGATGAGAGGTGTTACCTCGAAACCGGTCCGGTCCTCGGATGCTTGATTCCGTTCTGGGAAGGACATGGCTTTTGTAGTTCGGTCTGGACTGTTCCCATGGGGCAACAGGGTCAGAGCTGATTTGCATATCGCCATTGTCTAACGCAGGGTGGTGTGGAGTGCAAAAAAATGATGGATTTGGGCCCAGATCTTATGACTCGGGGAATGTGTGACATTGATCCACATTCGGTCCATCACTTGTTGTTTTTACAATTTTTCTGAACATTATAGAAGACAAACAATTTATTGATATTCCGTTCTGCAGTGGTATTAGCACCCCATTCATTACACTAAAGCCCCGTTCACATTCAGCAGTGGAGGTACTAAAGGTGTCTATAATGTGCACTAATGGTTTCAGGCTTCCAGGGATGCATTTTTTTTTTTGTACTCTCTGAAACCAAGGATGTACTGCCTAGTATCAAATACATGCAACCTGCTACAAAGGTTTTGTAATTCTCCCTCACCATATAAGATGTTCACTGGATCTGGCTAATAAACTGGTTGTAGGAGTTTCATTCTATGTACCAACCCTTTGTTTTCCATTTTGTCAATGTTTGCGGTTGTGCATGTAGAAACATTTGATGCACTAGTCATTGTCATCCTTTTTCGCAGGTTATTTGCTAAGCTCCTGAAGAACTGTGCCCTATTGATGCTAACACAGCCTTTGTTCTGTTGCAGTCCTACCCCAGTAAACTACATCCGTTCAGCAGCATTTAATGCAGTTGTAGCAAAGGGCCCAGGTGAATCAGCCATTGATTCAAGCACTCAAACCTGCATCTGTATTGAACGATCCACCTCCTATATGGTCATATCCTGCCGCAGCAGCATTCTAGATAGGTCACCCAGGTGGAACTTTGCGTTGTGCATGTACCACATTGCAAGGTGCAAGCATGATGCAAGGTCCTTGTAAACATTCCCCTTACTCTGGTGGGCATGCAAATCCTGCATTGCCAATCCCTGGTGAGTTGCATTAGTGCTGCTGGAACAAGGCAAATGGAGGCACCAATGGGTGAGGCGGCCTGGCCTCAAGGGTCCTGTGACCTCAGTGGCAAAGTCACTGCTGCTCTAGGGTGTGCTGCTTTGTAGGCCTGCCCCAAGACTGGAGGTGACCTTTAGTATGGATTGTGGTGGACAAGGCTTCAAGGTTAACAGAGCAAAATGCTGGCACCCATACAGTCATTGGCCTCTCCTTGGTACATCCTTTCACATCTAGTAGTCAAAGGTTATAAAGTGGAGGACATTGTTTTTAAAACTGGGGAAAAAAACTGTCACCATCCACAGAATGGGACAAGGGAGACTTGGAGTAATGCAGATGTTCATTCCTGCATTGGGGCGCTGGTACATTTATTACTTAACTGAGGTCATTTGCTGAGGAACTCGCATTCAAAGTGGAGAATGAGTAGAATATCAATGCCCATTCCATCCTCGGCCTCTTATAGTAGAAATCCCTTGCAAAGCGTGATAGAAGGCTTTGCTGCAAGCAGAATTTCAGGGACCCGCTGGGTGAGGGCGAGATGGGTTCCATCAAAACCAGTTATACTTTTGATGCTTCCCAACACAACAGACACGTGCAAACACTTCATAGAGACAATGGATTTCAGTAGCAAAATTAAAAGGTAAAATACATGTGTTGCCGCCTCTTTGAACACAGAAAGGTGTGGAACAAAACAGTTAAATATTAAAAAAAACACGAAGCAGGTTGTCGTTTTACAGTGCGTGCATTCCCACAGTGATGCATGATGCCGAGGTTGCTTTAGATGACTCGTATGTTGTAGTTTAGGAGTCCCCTCGCGTTTAGCAACACCCCCCTTATGACCTACGCAGACTAACACGAAACCCTGATGTATTTCTGCACAGAAACTTACATGCACATTGCGTGCAGAACACCAGCATATGTCACCCATGTACACAGCTGAACGGAGGCGCAGGCACGTACAGTCCAACCCGGAGTGTCTCATATGAAGAGAATTCAAGTGTATGTCCAGTACCAGATAAAGCTCAAGGGGTATTCGAGAGATAATTTTAAGATGGGCAGAAGGCTGTATGGATGAATAGATGTAGGTTTCATGTACACTTTATGCACATGAAATAGAATTCGAAGTAGAGAACAGAGCAAAATGCTGGCACCCATACAGTCATTGGCCTCTCCTTGGTACATCCTTTCACAACTAGTAGTCAAAGGCCATAAAGTGGAGGGAAATGTTTTTAGAACTGGGGGGAAAAAACAGTCACCATCCAAAGATTGGGACAAGGGATACTTGGAATAATGCAGATTTTCATTCCTGCATTTGGACGCTGGTACATTTAATACTCAACTAAGCCCATTTGCTGAGGAACTTGCATTCAAAGCGGAGAATGAGTAGAATATCAATGCCCATTCTGTTTTTTGCTTCTTATAGTAGAAATCCCTTGCACGTCGTGATAAAAGGCTTTGCTGCAAGCTGAAATTTCAGGGTCCCGCTGGGTAAGGGGGAGATATGTTCCATCGAAACCGGTTATAGTTTTGATACTTCCCAGCACAACAGAGACACAACAGAGACACATGCAAACACTTCATAGATACAATGGATTACAGTAGCGAAATTAAAAGGTAAAATACATGTGTTGCTGCCTCTTTGAACACAGAAAGGTGTGGAACAAAACTGTTGAATATTAGAGAAAACACGAAGCAGGTTGTCGATTTACAGCACGTTCCTTCCCACAGTGATGCATGACGCCAACGTTGCTTTAGATGACTCTACTCTACTCGTATGTTGTAGTTTAGGTGTCCCCTCACGTTTAGCAACAGCCCCTTATGACTGACACAGAGTAACACGAAACCCTAATGTATTTCTGCACAGAAACCTACATGCACCACTGCGTGCAGAACGCCAGCATTTGTCACCCATGTACACAGCTGAACGGAGGCGTAGGCACGTACAGTCCAACCCGGAGTGTCTCATATGAAGAGAATTCATGTATACGTACAGTACCAGATAAAGCTTAAGGGGTATTCGAGAGATGATTTTAAGACGGACAGAAGGCTGTATGGGTGAATAGATGTAGGTTTCATGTACACTTTATGCACCGGAAATAGAATTCTAAGTAGAGAACAGAGCAGAATGCTGGCGCCCATACAGTCATTGGCCTCTCCTTTGGTATGTCCTTTCACATCTAATAGTCAAAGGCCATATAGTGAAGGAATTTTTTTTTTAAACTAGGGGAAAAAACTGTCACCATGAACAGCAGGTGCTAGCCTTGGGCTATCTTGTAATTTGTGTTTCTATCACCTGGTCCTGTTTGATTCTTACTCGATACTCTCTGATTTTTTAAGGGCTTCCCACATGCTTACTGGCAAATCTGAACTTCCGTTCAAGATTACTTTGTTAGGTGTGGCGAATCGGAGTGTCCAAAGGATTACTGAGTGATGTGAACTTTAGAAAAATAAAATAACTCAGTTGTTTTTCAAAATGTTGCCCTTGTCATCCTGTTTCAGTAAGGACTCACTACCAAGCAATATGTAATCTGGGAAAGTCTGAAACTGGTCCTTGAGCAAGAGGGATGGAATCCAAAGATTGGGACAAAGAAGACTTGGGGTAATGCAGATTTTCATTCCTGCACTGGGGCGCTGGTACATTTAATACTCAACTGAGCCCATTGGCCAAGAATGAGTAAAATATCATTGCCCATTCTGTCTTTGGCCTCTTATAGTAGACATCCCTAGCACAGCGTGATAGAAATCTTTGCTGTAAGCTGAAATTTCAGGGACCCCAATAGATTTCCCTTGGCTCCAGGCTGCAAAAAAATAGACTGGTGCCTCATAACTGCTCCATCAAATCTTACATAAAGTGCACATCATTTGCATTGGGCAGTCCTGTCAGAGAATGGAATGGTTGTTGGCCTACCCTCCTGGTTAAACCCACAACTGAAAAAGTATGGCTTGGAATACTAATGGTTTCACCACCATATAAACATATGTACCAACATAGAAAACTTACAAGTAAATTACTCACACCAAGCTTAAACAAGAATTTGCAATGCAATAGGTCTCGCATTTACGCGAGTTGAAGCTATTGGCATTGTAAATGGCAATGCTTTTTATTTACGTTTCAAAAACATAAAATAAAAGGCATTGTCATTTACAATGCCAACAGCTAAAACTCGCCTAAATGTGAGCCCTGTTGCATTGCAAATGCTTGTTTTTTCCTGGTGGCGACCTTCAGTCTGCGTTGGCCCGAAAAAAAGGGCAGAGGAAGTCAAGGGCGGGGGCATCAAAGTATCCTGATGTGACCATTGTATTGGTTACAGTGGGTGCAGGCAAGTAGCGGCCCCACTAAATGAGGTGTGAATCACGGCAGCAGCTGGGCCATCAGAGGTAGCCGTTTTCGTGCTTACCTAAGACTGATGGCCCTTTCGGTGTTGTTTTGTAGGCCCCTAAACACAGAGGGGAAGGGGGAGGAGGGCGGGTGCACTGCAGAGGCATTCCTAGATGTACACCACACAGGCTGAAAGATGAAGTTGCACTTTTAAAAGTAGGGCTAGGCTATTCCTAAAGTCCCGGGACGCTTTTTTAAAACAAAGAAGTAGGGGAACGGACTGACATCATTTTTAGAAGTAAGGGCACGCCGTGCCCTTCCGATCCCGCCCACTTCTAACACTGAAGGGTGGGGAGAAAAGAGAAGTCAGGAAGATGCAGTGGACCACTGTACCACGTGCCCCCCAAGCCGAACATAGTAAACATTTACACTGGGGCAAAAAAAGGACAGACTGGCACTGGATCATCCAATAATTACTCATGTGAGGGTTCCTGGAAGGGCAGTGTAGACACAGACATACTAATATAGTTGTGCTATTAGACAGTTGGTAGAGTTCCATCATTATATTAAAACAGACCTATGTACCCTGCTTTAATTGGAGCGGCTGTTGGAGTAAATAGCTATTTACCATTTCATGAATTCGTTGCAGTCATTAGGCCTTTAAATGTGCAAACAATGTATCTAGGGTGGCTACTGCCCTGGGTGAACTAGTGGTAGTAAGAGTACAGCAACCACCAGGCAGATACTAAGCAACAAAAGCCATCCCCGAGGACACCCAAGGCAGTTTGGGAGGCACCAGCAAACCAAAGGACAGACACATTGCCACCTCGAATGCTCCGTCGTCTGCTGCCTTACACCCCTAGGGAAGCACATCCTGCCATGGCGTGCATACCAACGTCAATATAGGATAGTCTCCCCTGAGGCTGTGGCAATGGTGGTGCAAGTAGCTGTACCACTAGCCCTGAGCCAGCCCCGACTACCACACCCTTCTCCCTGCCCTGCACCAGTGGTAGGGAGGGTGGGAGGACGCTTATCTCGCTAAAGACTATTGTTTTGTCTCAGCATTGATCACTACCTCTGCAAGAATCCATCGCATACTTACACTGCTAGTATAATTTGGCACTTTACAAGGCCCCAAATCAGCTATTAGTTTGGCATCAAATAACTTTAAAAGTTACATAATATAGCTAAAATATTGGAATAGAGGCATCATAACCAGTTATATCGTTTGTAGAGGTACATATTTATGTAATTCGTATATAGTATAGTTGAAAGAAAACACAGATAACATTTGGCTACAATTCATTGGAATTTTGTTTCAGAGAATGAAAAAAACATACACTCAATTTCTCCAGTTTTATGACTGGAAGATTCCAGTATAAGTTTAAAAAAATATTTTCAGCAAGTGCTTGCAAGACATTCAGATAACATTAAAACATGCTCTACTTTCACTTTGGAGCCCCTTTTGATGAGAAGGTGGCCACCCATGCCATCAAAAGAGAGTTATTCTCGTGGGTCAAAACCTCGTTCTAAGTCAGACCCTGTTCTGAAGTGTGAGGGAATCCTGAAGGTGTTTTGAGGTTCAGTCCAATCCCCTACAAGAGTATCAGTGTTCCTCCAAATCTCTGTTCCTCAAGGTAGGATTAATTAGGCTCATACTACACCTCATTCTAGGGATCACACTGCTATGCTGACCTTAAAATAGCGCCATGTTTAGCTCCCTATCTCAGTGCTAGTCCTCGACCCGACACAACAGAATGCCGTGCCCAAAATAACCCTGCCCGATCTCCACTAAAAGTGTTCAACTGGTCCTGAGGTCACTCATACCTTGTTAAACCCTCAAGTAATGCAGCTATTTCCCCTCACATTAACACTAAAAGAGGAGAGGTAAGTGCCAGCTTGAGACTTTCTGGAACTTCTGAACTTCTTAACCAATATGGCGCCCTCCTTAGGGTAGCAGATACTGTTGTAGTTTCTCTGTCCTCCTTCATATAGATTACTATGTGAGCTCTGCTCCTCAGGAAGCAGGATCTTTCATACTCACAACCATGTGAAGCAATATTTGGTTGAGCGGGAGCTTCCTGACGAGCAGTAGAATCCAATTTTTACTATTTGTCCTCCTCGCTCTCCAGGTTGGAACAAGTGACCTCTTTAGGGTTAACATATTATTCTATATTTCCAAAGAACTCAACTTTTCCAGTGTTGGAGTTTCCTTTCAAAACACGTTGTTCTAAGGTATAATAGTTAATTTGATAAATTGAACCGAAGCAAGACTAGCTGGATAAACTCCATTCAACAACTGACTTTCATGGTTTGCCAGTGCTTGGACGAACTGTCTCTCAATGCTATAATCCTGAAGTTCAAACGTTCCTTGTGGGGTGGAATAAGTTTTGTTCTCTGATCAGCTAGAGCATGGATCTCCTTACCTTTGCATGTCAAATCAATGACCAGCCTACTATCCTTTAGGAAAACAGTAAAACCTGGCTATTTGGGAACCTTTAAAGTTTCTCTTACTCTATATAAGGAGAGCTAGCACCAAGACACCTCTGGGTATTTGCATGCTTTAGAAGTTTATTTAACATAACATAACAAAGCCAGAGCATTTCGTGGATGGGTAAGTTGTCCCATTTGTGTTCCAATTAGGCTGCTGTGATGGGGCATCAAGTAGTTCTTTTGCTACACTGCAGCTGTGACATTAGGTGAAGCTTTGTAAATGAGACCCAGTGCATGTTGGTTGGTGCATTTACTAAGTTTACACCACAACTTTTTAATTGCCTTTTTATGTTTTTTTTTGTTTAGGATGTGCGTGCTGTTTGGATGCCTTAGCTTGTTATATAAACACAGTACTATTCACAAATCAATTACGTGTGTTTATGTCTCACCTTGCGGTCATGATAACACGCTGTTGTAATTATGTCGTTTTTGGTTCAATAAGTAAAGATGTGCCTGCACATAGGTTTTCTTACAGAAGCATTTTGAATATATGCTCTTTGTCAAAAGTATCTTCTATGAAATATTATAAAGTACATGCATTTTCAGTTCACTACTTACAATTCAAACTTCATCTTCTGAAAAGCAACTTAATTCTGCTAATATAGTGTGTTCAATCAAGGGATTCTAATTACAGCTTCCATATTGTTGTAGCACAAGACGTTGTTTCTTTAAAAGGATTTCCCCCCCCTCTAAGGCAACTGTCACATACAATCAATCAATACAGTCACTCAACTATTACCTAACACTTCCCCTAATAAAAAGTCAAACCTATTGGGTTTGATAATGCTTGTTCCATCTGGGACAGCACTGCCACACGAGTCTCTAGCTTTACCACTGCAGAGCTGACCACAGCTTGCTAGAAAGAGGTCTCTAGAAACAAAATGGAGACATCCTTAGAAGTCAAGAAAATGTAAAATTGGCCAAATACGAAAATATGTATCTTAATGTGTGGAAAGCAAAAAGTACTGTAAATATAAAACTAATACCTAAGGAGAGAATAGGCCTCGGGAATTTCTACCAGTCATTTGCAGCAGCAACATTTTTACTATGTGTTAAGCATGCAAGTGAACAAGTAGCAACAGCTGGGGAATCGATGGTCACTTGGTTTTCTGGAATATCTAGTTGTTTGTTTGTACACCTCTAGGCAGCTTCAGAGCGCTGTCCGAACAGAAGAGGAAAGGAGACGGCATGGGAGAAAAGGAGTGAAGAGAATAAGGGGGAAATGGGGTAACATGACGCTATGTATTCCGACTGCTTATATAGGGTAGTGTTAGTGCCACCTTTGCTAGCTTCAAAGCACTGAGTGGGGAGAGAATAATAAAGGAGGGTATAGGTTGGGAATTGTGCAATAAGGCAGAGGGAAAGGAATGAACATCCTTTTATTTTAATGCAGGTTGCTATATGGCACTTATTCAGCTCCATCAACACTTCAAAGCCTTGATATTGTGAGTAACAAGCCTTGGCATGCTTGCACTTCTCGGATGCTCGCATGTCTGCACTTGCTGAGGTTCAAGGTGCTGATTACTAAAGTGTTTAAAGACTCTCCATCATCTCAAGTCTCGGATAATTCCCTACCAGCCTTTTAAAATGCTGGCTCCATAAAATCTGTGTTATTCACAAAGTTAAGAGGGACTTTTTGCTTTGGAGGCCGCCGAAGCATGAAATTCACTAACAAAGCTTTTCTGAACAGAACACGAATGTTGCCTTTCAGGCAGGGATTAAACCCCAGCTTTTCCCATCTATCCGTGATGATGTCTTGCCGCTGCTAAGATGTCCTCTTGGGGTGAAAGCGCCATAGATCTGAAGCTGAGAATGATGATACTGCTGGAAAAGGACCCCTGATCTGCAGGGTGGTCGCTTCCCCAGAGCGCAGGGTGGGGTTCAGTTCCAATGTATCATGGTTGTTTCCTTTCCTAACAATGAACGCCATTGCACAGTAAGAATTTCATAGACCACGCCAGGTAGCCGTATAGGGCAAGAGGAGGAAGGAAGAACTCTTGAAAGCAGAGCGTCATGTATGGCATGAAGCAGTCCTTAATTTGTAAAAAGAAAAAATAAGTGCCAGGGCTCTTGTCAGGAGGCCACTGCGGCTTGCACAACATATCGACATTGCAATGCTGCAAATGATAGAAACAACACAACTACTGACCATCACACTCCTACAAGTGTGACATTTTGGATTATTCCAGGCCCCCAAAGCTACAAGAATGGCGTGGGTGGCAGGTAATAGTAATTTCTAATGTATATTGAATTAATAATTGCCTGTTGTTGTGGCTCATTTCTAAATTAGCCACACAGCGCCACCTTGTGGCAGACTGCACCAGCACTGGTGTTGACAAATAAGTAACGGTGCTGAGCACCGGAAACCTCCGGCTCAAATTAAGGGAATGATAGTAAACATCATGCTTTGTCATAATGTTATCCAGCTGCAGGGTGAGTATGAAGCGGTTTAACGTTTGCGCAGAAAGGGCCTTCTGGACATCAGGTTTAGAAACACAGCTCATTGTAATTCATTTCCAAGTGTATACAGCACAAAGGACCAAATATGGATTCCAAATAATTTCTTAATTTAACAATGATAAGAGGGCGCACTGCAGCTGGGCTGAGCCTTCAAACTTAGATTCATAGCCTCAACCACATAAACTTTCCCAGAATATTGAAGTGATTGGCTGATTGCTCTCACACGCTGGCTTGAGCAAACGAATGCGAATAAACGTAAAAAAATGACGTGGATTGAACTAATAGACTATGACAGACACCTAGCACAACCCATCATTTTTCTCTGATACCTTCTCAAGGTTGTCTTCCAAATTTGGATTTCAATCAGCATAATAACAAACCCCGTATTCCAATGTCTGTATGAAAGCAAGAACACAATGTACAAACTATGTTTGCTGTGCAAAGCTAGCAGTTTTCAAAATGTCAGGTTTTGCAACATTCAAACTTCAGGTTGAAATGTGCAAAAATGCACATTCCAAATTCGGACTCACTCAGTACAATTCACAACACATAACGAATCACAAAGGAAAAGGGGAGTGTAATTGCAGTCTGTGTTGTGTCTTGCCTTGCCTGTGTTCCATGTGTATCTGGTCCTTTGTGAGTATCATGTTGCATGGAATGTTGTGGTGTCACTTGGAGTGTAGGGCTGACGGTTACAAAAGTTGAGACTACAGGATGAACAGGCGATAGCCATGTTTGTTCCTGGTGGGCTGTCCCATAGATATGTGCGTGCGTGTAACCTGCAATTGAACCGGATGTCTCCGGAACCAATCCGGATGTGTGAATAAAGCTACTTTTCTTTTGTGCCCTGGAGTCCAGACTGGTAACTGGGCACATGAAACGTAACAAGAGCCCGCCTCATGCGTTCGGTCTTGCTAAGCAATGTATCAACTGTTTCTGACCACAACTGCAATCACAAGCCAAATCAGGTGCGGCTCCTCCATTAGGGCGAAGGAGCGTCGCCCCGCTGCTTTCTCGCAGTGTGAGAAGCAGAAACATAAAATGTATTTAAAATACTATTTTATGTTTCTGCTTTTCGCGCTGCGAGAAAGAAGAAGGCAGGGTATGCCTGGTTGGGGCGAGTCGGGGAGGAGTGGCTTGCCCACTACTGTGGGCCCTGACTGTTTGGTCCGCCCTCTGCGGCCGACCAAACCAGTCATGCGCACTCTACATTTTCTCTATGTAGGTTGCATGCAGCCTACATAGAGAAAATGGCCTCCCTACAGGCGCCCGGCTGGGCGCTGTCCTCACCAATCACAATGCTGCCATTGCAGTGTTGTGATTGGCTGAGGGGAGGGAAGGGGAGGGCATATACATGCTTCCTGTTACTGCTGCTGAATGCGGGACCCGGCCAGGAGCGGAGGTGGCGCGGGACCCGCTAAGTTTTTAAATGTTATTTTTTTACCAAACCCCGTGCGAACCCCAACCCCCCCCCCCCCCCCCACCCCCACCTACGTGTCATGCGAGCGCCAACTGCAAACCATGGATCTGTTACTGACTCCTGAAAGGAGGTATTGGGGCATTTGACGGCGGTCAGCGTCCACCTTATGAACGCTGACAACTGGCAGTGTTGGGGCATGTATGACCCGCCCAATGCCATTAATTAAATGCCACCTTTAATTTTTACTACCAGGCCCTCTTCATTTAAGGGACATGGGCTACTTTAAAAAAAAGAGACATTCAATGAAAGCTCATGCAGAGATGGAAGCCTTCATTGACTCACTGACCTTTATCCCAGCAATGGAAGCTGTTCACAGGGAGTTGCAAAAGGGTCCCTGACTACAAAATAAAGAGGCAGGAGGTTTTGCAACTCCCTCCGAATGGACATTGTGTTCTTCAACCTCAGTTGAAGCGTATAAGGTGGATGCGTTGACCAGTCGGTTTGCAAAAAATACTGACCGATTTGTGATATTGACTTAGTACATCAGGCGCTAGATCTTTTTATTACTAAATTATTCTTGAAAAGACACTGCAACGTTTCATTCAAGTCCTCAGGCTTCTTCCCAGTACATCACACAGGGTACTGCCATCTAGTGGACATTTAATATACAACAATTAAATAAAGAATGGAATAGTGCTCATTGTAATATGATGAGATTTTTTAAGTCACCACGGGGCATATTATCAAGGGCCTTATCTCTGCTTTTTTGGCTTTAAAAGCCAAATAAACTGAGAAAATGTTTTCACCCTATTTACAAGGCAGTGCTAACATGCATTAGCGCATGTTTGCAGCCTTTTTACCGACGCCTCGCTTTGCATCACTAATGAGATGCAAAGTGGGAGTTTCCACACATAACAACATGTAAAATATCGCTGACTTCACATTGCGATATTTAAGCCTTACCCTGAAACACATAGCGATAATAAAATCCGCGCTAACCCTAGTTATCACCGTAAGCTAACGTCTGATAATTTTCAGACTTAGCTTTCTTTATTAAGGGGGGTGGATTGTCGTACTACGACCACCAGGGGATATTTAAAAGGTTTTCCCTATCGCTGCAGGAATATCGCTGGATTTCCAGCGATATTCCTACATTTCTCCGCTATTGCTGGAATTTATATCGCCTTCGGGAAACACGTTGTTAATAACGTGCTATCCAGGTGATACATTCCAGGGATAGCCGGCGATAACTGAAATAGCGCTAAGTGCGTTTATCGATAATTTTCTCAGTTTGTTGGTAATATGCCCCTTATTTACTAACAGAATGTGTCCATATTCACCCCAATGAAATAACAGAGAGGCAGGCAAATCCAATAAATACGCGCACATATGAGGAAGATAACAGATTCATAACAAATCTCAGATTAGTGTGCTATACATCTTTTATATTACATATTTAATTCAACTTATTAAATCTTCAACCTTGATACATTTTCCATAAATCCTAATTGACTAAACTAATTATTTAACATCCAGTATATATAATGTGTACAGTTATCCCACAAACCAAAGTCCAAAACTAGGCCACAAACAACTTAGGTTGACTTGCGGCCAAACTCACCAAACTTAAAACACATGTATTAGTAACAAAACATCATATGTCTTCACATTGCCACTCACAATCCCACACTCCAGGGTGTGATGCACTCATCGAAACGAGGAACACAGATGACGAAGCAAGGTTATCCCAATGGCAAAATGCGCGCCACATAAATACATATAATGTAAAAGAGAAATGCAGAAAACAGCATAGCATAAAATGCGTTGCTAATGGTGATCTAGAGAAGACACTTTTAAACTAAGGGAATACCATTCTATTACTAAATAGGAGTTTTCCTTAGTTACATTACTGCATGCTGTACTCGGTTTCACAGGAACCAGAGATTAGAAGTCGGTATTTCGACTATAGTAAGGGGGTGGGGTACAGTGGCTGAGCAAATATGGTTGACTAGTATTTAGCTGCCCCTTCACTCAGAGGTAAGTACCACTGATGCACAGGATGAAAGACGTTCTTCCTTCCTGTCTTAAACATCCAGCGATGCGTTAACAATAAACATGAAAGAACTTAAAGGAGCGAAGGCTTTGTTCCCCCCTCCCCCCAACCCTTAATGGACTAAACCTGTTATTGTGGACGGGTCACCGTTCAGCTGGCCGGTCTGTCCGGCTCAGCTCGGAGCATCAAAGTGCAATCATGGGCCTTGGACCCGAGGAGCTTCTCGAACGTTCTGGAAATTAAACAGCTTGTTGAACTTTGAAACGCTTTTTTTTTTAAATCTCGCACGTAAAATATTCTTCTGTTATCCTATTTGGGTCCTTTGGGGTTTGAAGGCACTCTAGAAGAACCCTGCTGGAGCTTTTCAACGGTTCAAAGCCAAAATATACCATTCCTTCGTAAAGAGGGCTGTGCATGTTATTTCAAAACAAAAGGAGAGAACTGAAAGATCCAAATGTTTTATTTAAAATAGAATTGGAAACTGAGGGGATTTGAAGAGAAAATACAATCTCAGAGGTTTTTAAGTTTATGCTTGGAGGGGCAAAAGACTAAATTATCAAAAGTTCCATTCGCTTTGGAACGCAACTTCAAAACAGCTCTCAAGTAAATGGAATTATTGATTCTAGTTTTTTTGTCACCAGAAAAGTAAGAATATATGAAACATTCATATTGCAAAAGATTCAGGAAGCAGTGTCGCACGAAATAAACGTACAAATGAAAGTACAAACGTACCTATAAATGCGCTCAGGAACAACTGAAAGACACATTTTAATAAAGAAAGTAGGTATTATTGATAATAATGTATGAAACTAGTGCCAGTGCAGGTGCTGAAGTGTCTATTCTACCTACAAGACGAGCCGTGCATCTACAGAAGAGCCCAGATGCCAGGGGTCATATCGTAATCCAGTAGCGGCCCGTCCCCAGTAAAAGTGGCGGGTGAGCTGGGCTGGAGGAGGGAGGTGGGGGTGGGGTCGACAGCTTTGGGGAACAATAAAAACCCAAACTTACCTGAACAACACCGCTGCCTGCTACATCGCGTTCTTCCTCTGGATACAGGCTCCCAGACTGCACTGCGGCCAATCCTGGCGCTTCATGAAAGCAGCGTTGAGATTGGCCTATGCGCCGGCAACTTGCGCTCCCAGGCAGACTGGGAGTCTGTGCCTGCTCTCTCCAGCCCCAGCAATGCAGCTGGGACTGGGGAGAGCTTCATTGTTCATGAGGGTTTGGCCGGCCTGAGACGGCCGGCCAAACCCTCATGCCCAGTGAAGGGAGTGCCCACCACCCCCCATCAGCAGTGTCATACCCTGGACCCGCCTTCAAGACTCATCAGGGTCCTGGGGGCGGGTTCAGAGGATTAAAATAAAATGATAATATAACGGGTTTAAACCTGTTTTATTATCGTTTTATTTGCTGTTGGTGGTAGGGGAGCAGCGTTCCTCCGCTCTAATGGAATGGCCGCCACTGTCGTAATCCTGCTCTATTCCGACCAGACGGGCTCGCTGCGTTTCTTAAGCCTGTCTTCAGCGCACAAATTACCTCTAAAAATCTCTGAGGTATTGCAGAACTCCCCAGGTGTTATAAGCAAGTCCCTTCATCCAGTACACTCTATACTGAGAGAGTTCACCTATATAGGGAGCATGCTTAATGATGCCAAGTCCATGGCACTCTTAATAAAGGTTTATGAAGGTAAAATACATTAAAAGGCTGAGAGGCAAGAGGTGCAGTGAAAATATTTGACCAGATATTTTTGCCATTTCATCTTCTAAATGCTATGTTGGCAGTGACATTGCTTTTACATGACCTAATCCAGTTTTCGAAGCTCACTTGCACCCCATAGTTGTGTCGAGATAAACTGGCGCTTCATGAAAGCAGCGTTGGGATTGGCCTATGCGCCGGCAACTTGCGCTCCCAGGCAGACTGGGAGTCTGGGCCTGCTCTCTCCAGCCCCAGCAATGCAGCTGGAACTGGGGACATGTGGCTCTGCTATTTTGAAAAAAAGATTTTAAATGTTTACTTTTTACTCCAGTACCAGAATACACCCTGTGGATGCCCCTAGGCAGTCGAAATTTCGGGGCCCCTTCCCAAATTATCTCCTAATACGTTTTTAATTTTACCAACTATTTGTAGAGTCTTTAAAGTAAGGTTTTCGTTTCTTTGAGTCAATTCATTTGTTTCCATCTTTTGGAAATAATTGAAGAAAAGCTTGATTGTAATATTCTTTCAAGATCAAATCAATATCATTTTGATCCATTGTTGCAGGGCCTCTAAAAAGGAGTGGGGCCCACAGGCTGGTGCCTACTTTGCCTATTTTGTAATCCGGAACTGTTTAACTCAAACAAATATCTGGACACAGTGAAAAAAAAACATGAGTGATGACTAAAATGATCTGTGCCCTTTCTTTGCCCACTGATGACATGAAATGCCAAAGAACAGATCATAAATTGAACTGAGGGAACTTGTGGCCTTAAATTAAATTCTAGCTTCCATCGGGAACCAATACAGAGCCCTCAAGCGACACCAGGTGCTGGCCTGTTGTTTACGCCAGTTACCAATCAGGGTTCTGCAGTGTGCATCACCAGCAACTGGTTCAGAAAATATTTTGGCAGAGCAAACAATAGGTGTTGCCACAATCACCTACAATGGTAGTTAAAACTAAGTATGGGTGAATTTTGCGGATCTGCGGTCCGCAAATTCGCGCGAAATCGCAAAAAAATCTGCGAATTTGCAGATTTTCCCACGAATTCGCGGATTTTTTTTGCGATTTGCACTCTACTCAACTGGAGTACTTTCTACTGGCTAATCAGTAAGTGCTACCTCGTTGGGTAAATGTATAGTGCTTTTCCTACACTGCAGCTGCGTAAAGGGCCAGAAGATTTGTCTCCACTGACCATGTGTGCCTGTAACTTTGCCACCATGCCAAAAGGCGCCGAGGTTCCTTGAGTGAGCTGTCCATCATAGTTGGGTAAGGGCGGGAAGACGTTTGATACCACTAGTGTGTGGTGCCTCTTGTGTATAAAGGGTCAGATTTTTGGGCAATTCCGCGTGATTCCCGGATCGCGAAATTGCTGAAAATCCACAAATTCCGCGAGCGGAAGGGATTTTTGGCCCACAGTTAGTTAAAACTGAACTGAGCAGGAACATTTTCTCTAAAACCTTGACTGGGTGTGAGTGTTTGATTGATTCAGATGCTCCGTCCATCACCACCCCCTTTTGTACCGCTTTTGGTCGCCATAAGTGTGGCAGGGTATGCTCAGACGTGAGTCCCATGCTCACCTTGCCACTGGATTCAAGCAAGCCGGGCTGAAGACGGCTGGAATGCCAGAAACCGGTCCTCGGAAGCTTGTTTCCGGTCCAGGGAAGACATTGCTTGGCAGTTCGGGCTGGACTGTTCCCATCAGGCACAGCGTCAGACTGATTTGCATATAGCCATGTCTGAACTGGGGTGGCAGAGTGGGCTAAAGAACGATGATGGAATAAACCCAGATCTTTTGACTGGGTGTGAGTGTTTGATTGATTCAGATGCTCCGTCCATCACCACCCCCTTTTGTTCTGCGGTGTGCATCACCAGCAACTGGTTCAGAAAATATTTTGGCAGAGCAAACAATAGGTGTTGCCACAATCACCTACAATGGTAGTTAAAACTAAGTATGGGTGAATTTTGGGGATCTGCGGTCCGCAAATTCATGCGATATCGCAAAAAAATCTGCAAATTTGAAGATTTTCCCGCAAACTTGCGGATTTTTTTGCGATTTGCACTCTACTCAACTGGAGTACTTTCTACTGGCTAATCAGTAAGTGCTACCTCGTTGGGTAAATATATAGTGCTTTTCCTACACTGCAGCTGCGTAAAGGGCCAGAAGATTTGCCTCCACTGACCATGTGTGACTGTAACTTTGCCACCACGCCAAAAGGCGTCGAGGTCCCTTGAGTGAGCTGTCCATCATAGTTGGGTAAGGGCGGGAAGACGTTTGATAGCACTAGTGTGTGGTGTCTCTTGTGTATAAAGGGTCAGATTTCTGGGCAATTCCGCGTGATTCACGGATCGCGAAATTGCCGAAAATCCGCAAATTCCGCGAGTGGAATGGATTTTTGGCCCACAGTTCGTTAAAACTCAACTTAGAAGGAACATTTTCTCTAAAACCTAGTGGCAGTAACATTAAGATTCACCTGGATCTATTTGAGTGGTTAGAGACATGTCATAATCTAGACTGAACCCCAAAATCTTGACTGCGAGAATTGCAGTAGGATAAGCACCTCTAAACCGAAGCCAAAGATTGAGCACCAATCTCCAGGCGGTCTTTTGCATCGGGGGCCCATTGCAGCCCCCAGGGGAAAAGACCGCCTGCCTTTCCATGGCGGCATCACCGCCATGGAAAGGCCTCTTTCCGCATCTATCATAATAGGGCACCGCCACTATATTATCTGTCTTTTCCGTCCCGCCGGCAATACGACCGGCGGAAAAGCGGCAGACAGTCTTTTCGTCCGCCGAGGTGCCCCTTGCTATTCTAATATTGCGGGAGGTGTCACAGGGACATGTGGCGATCCGCCTATTATCATAATAGGCCCCTAAGTCTTTGTTGGCATTACGCTGAAATTGTTGCACATGGGAGTCAAATGCTTAACAATATTTGCAATAATAATGCAATACCAGTTAATGCATGAACTTCCAGAGCAAGAGTACATTTACCAATTTCGCATTTTTAAGCCCAGAACATGGTCAGCGCATAGTAATGAGTATGTTAACTGATATTACCACACAAATCGCAATTATGCAACCCCTGTATTTTTCCCCAAGTAAATTTCGGCAGGTTAAACCTGCAAAATATTTTTAGCGAAAAACATCCTAGTACATACTGGGACTTGCGCTGCACCATAACCCACTTATTATGGCATATTATGGTTTTAAGGCAATTAAAATAATTTTCCCTATTTATGACACTGAATATCGTACTCTTTTCTGGAGCGACCATAATCGGAGCCTTAACTAGGAAAATCATTATTTAGTGGGAGCACAGGAATGCTGCTGCAGGAAGGCTGATTTATGCTGAAGAATGTGTAGTCTACCTGCAAAAAGGCACCAAGGACAGTCCGACCTCTGAAGGTCACCGTAGCAATGTATTACAGTGAGTAACAGGGCCCATCAAAGGCTCCCAGCGCGGAGGTGGACAGGGAAGAGGCTGCCACCTGCACCTTCACACTTCCTGTCTGTAACCTCTCACTAATCACTAAATGAGTCCCTCGGGGGATGCTCTCTGCTCTGCTGGGTGCAAATCACAGACTAAAGCTGAGCCTGGAGCCGGTGACACGCTGCACACTGGCCTCCATTCTGGAGGTATGAGGGGGCGGGGCCCTCGTACAGCTGTGCCCCTCCCCTCCCGTGCCCTGAGGGGCTTACAGCGCTGCTCCTCGCTAATCCGCGACAGCACATTAAAATGATGGGCCGTAAATCTCAAATTAAGACCGGCGGCTGGCATCATTCCAGACAGCCCTGAAGACAGACAATGTCCTGGGAGATGGGGGCGGGGAGGGCCCGGCCAGGGTATTAGGAATGTGGGAAAAGAAGCTGAGGATAAATGCACATACATACAAACAGAAAGCAGCTTGGCTTCATGTCAGCCCGTATTTGAAATTAAATTGCTCCTCCCCGCCGATTGCAAGCACCCTGGTTAGTACCAGTATATCTGGTAACTTCCGTTACCACACACACACCAGAATTCCGAGCTTTTTCAAGCCAAACACCCCTGCAGGATTCCCCAGCTCAAACCTGTCGAAATTTACAAGGGGAAAAAATCCAAACAAATACCAGGACAGGTGGCTTTGGCCCGGTAAGCATCACATCTGTGTTATGGCTCAGTCGGCAAAACTTGTAATAGGGGTTATTTTTAGTACCTAATATATTCTGATCCTTGAGGTGTTAGTATCAGGGCTTTAAGTGGGATGAACAAACGATGTGAGGGTAAACAGCCTTTACAACAAAACTTTTACAACGCACTACCATTACAACACGGTCATTACAACGCAAACCATTACAACGCATTGCGCTGGGGGGCGCTCTAGGATAGGGAATAAGTTTAATTTTCTATCCAACACCTTCCCTAGTGTCCACGGGGACTGGAGTTGGAATAGAAAATTAAACTTTTCACTATCCAGCACCTCTAAGCGCTATGCGTTGTAAAGGTATGCGATGTAAAAACCGCGTTGTAAAGGCAGGCGTTGTAATAGCCTGTGTTGTAACGTCATACATCCGGTGTGGAGTGCTGTCTCTCAAAGGGGCGTGGCCAATGTAATTAAGGGCGTGGCTTAAAACAGGTGATTTAAAATATGTGGTTAGCATAGTGTGCTGCCCAACTGGTATTTTGCTGCTTCTGTCACTGCATCCAGATATATAATACAACTAGTAGCATTACACATACAACAAGCAAGGGCTATTGGCTTTGTCAATGGTTGTTATTTGCATAAGGTAAATAAGCAACAACTATGGCTTCATTGAATGGAATTTTGCAAATTCCTCACTTCTGAAATGTGGAGTTTGAAAGAACTATAACGAGACTCTTTGAGGTTACATGAAAGGCAGTGAAGGGTGGCACGGCTGCAGAGTTAAGATTTATTTTTTTCGCTCTGGGGGTGAGGGAAAAAATGGAGAGCCCGATGGGGACCCGTCTCAGCACTTGCTTTTTAGACCAGCCGGTGCTCAGAACCGGCAGGACCCAGCCCACTTGAAGCCCTCGTCAGAATATATCCGGTGGGATTAAAATCGCACCATCCACTAAGGAACTTGTAATCGGGCCCCTAGTCTGACAGGAAACATATTATTTGAATACTTAATTTCTATTTGGAGGAGAAGTACCAGTAGAGTAGGGTTGCGGCTGAGGCAAGATTGCAGCCACATAACAATTGTCTGATATAGGTGTGAGCACTTGCACAAGAATTGTTTGATATAGAATTATCTATGACCTGTCCATATACATAGGTCTGTGCAAGTCGGGCCAGGCGGCACCGTTGGTTAAGGCAAACACTTCAAACTTCTATATTTGACTCCATGTCTGTGGTTTGTAAGTATAGGATGGTTCTGTAGGACTGTGCCTGTGTTGCGTCAGCCTTAATGGAGCAGGTGGGCCATCCCAGGGCCCAAGGAGAGCAGTATATCCAAATATACAGAAAACTCAGGTCTGTATATCAAAGGTTCAATAGTTCTGCCTATACTGGCATAATTTTTCAGTGGCCTAAGGGCATACAAGCCACCATCACGGCACGGTATTAATGCGCTTTTGGGATATATAGGAGGGGAAACCCACATTCAGCACTTGACACAGTGGCATCACTATCCGAGATGCCCATGTGGAGCAGACACGACATCAGACATTCTCCAAGAACATACATTTATTGTCAACAAGCTGGCTTCTGTATGATTGGTAGGTATAGGGAGGGAACATCCAACCTGATTGCTATGTTCTGTTAGTAAAGTCTCCTTGTAAATTGAGCTCTGTCCACGACTGGCCTCTTGCCGTGTGTCCGTAGGTACTCCAATACTGAACATAATGCTAACTCTGCAGAATGTACGCTTTTCAACTATTGCTAAAGAGGCGAAGAAGGGGGGTGAAGCCCTTTAGAGAGCAGTTTTCAAGATCCTCTTCAGTGTAACTCTGTATCAGTTGGTACTGTACATGCTCTGGAGAGCGGGTTGCAAGAGATGCCACGCAAAGGGTTTCTGATGTGAAGAGCACCTCCCTATTCGTACTCACAGAAGGTCCAGAAGACACAGCTGGACTCTCTTGGCCAGGAGGTTCGATTTCAGGCCATGTACCGCAAGGCATGACCAGCAGACTACTTACCAGTAGCCTCAAATAGGGGAACAAGCAACTGTACTTCAAAAATACACCTGGCCTGAGCGAACCAGTGCCAGATAACACGGTCAGCGTGGAAGTGCAGTGCCGGCGATGAAAGGTAGCCTGCAATGCACATAACCAAAAGCACAGTGAATGCAGAAAGCTAGAGAATCTGCAGCATTGCTACTGGATTGTATTCCACAATATCTACTGCAAAATAAATTGTGGTGCAAACATAAAATATCCATACACAAAAAATAGACAGTACATACCTACAATGACAAAATTATTCGCTTCAAAAATACTTATTGGAAAAAAGTAGGAGTTTAAGGATATCCATTGCCAAAATATTCACCACAAAAATATAGTATTTTCAAAAAAACAGCAGATTTGATCAAAATATCTATTACAAAATGTAAAAACATATCAAATACTTATAATTAACCCTTATAAGCGTGTCATGATTTTATACTTAAATGCAATATTTTCAACGTATTTATACAAACATTAAAATAAATGCTATTTGTAATTTAAAAAAGCATATTTCAGATTTTAAAACAGTCTTGACAAATACATTCTTTTAATTCAAAACTCTATACATTTAAAAAAAAAGTTTAGTTTCTCATAGTGTAAACCGCAAAGTAGTTTTTCATAAATGGGCACAATAATATATTGATAAAAAATAGATTAAACAATGTTATTTTATTTAAAATAAAATCGTAATTATGCAGCACAAATTAAATGAAACCTTTTTTAAAAACAAGCTTTCTAACCTATTTAAAATGTAATCTACAAAAATCTAAAAAGGTAATAACATTTATAATAAAATAATAATTTAATTAAAATGAACACACAAAAAAATTACATACACCCTCGAAATAACAGATAACCCGAAAACAACTGAAATGCACAAATAAAAAAACTAAATACCATACACACAACAATTATGTAAGTAAAAATATATTTCTGAATAGTAATATTATAACATTAAAAAAATGCCTATATTAAATACAACAATAATTTTGGAAACTAAATTTAAAACTTCAATACCCCCCCAAAAAATATACACTTACTCTCAATATTATGTGCAGGCATGTTTTTGTAGTTACAATATTTTAACCACAATATAATGGCAACATTATATTTTCAGGCACAACGCCTTGCTGCAGGCTTACCACAGCTTGCGCAGATGCCATATTATCTTATATGTCCCTAGTACTGGAAACCTTCATTCTGCCCTAGTGCATGCTTCCTTCAGTCTGCCCAGGTGCTTGCGAGTGTATCACTCAACCACAGAACAAGCTTTTCGCACCGTGCCCTAATAAGTTTCCCTCGTTTTGGCATGGCACATGGCTCTGTCACTCGGCCCTGTTTCAAGAGTCCTTCGCAGTTGTACATTGGAAGATTCATGTACCAGTCAGAAGCTTAACTAATTCTGTCTCATTTTAGGATTAACTACTTTGCCCAGGAATATTCTGTCCTCAATCTCCCCCACTGCCAGATATGTTAATTATGTCACACTGTAAAGAATGTCTCGATCTGTACTGGAACAAGCTGCATTCACTTTACCCCGACGCCATTTTAATTCACTCACTTTGCCAAGTGCAAGCTTCCCCTCCCTCTGCTCGGTTCAAGGATCCATCCTTATGCTCAGGTGCAAGCTTACATTATTATGTTTAGGGACACCATTGTCTCATTCGGTCCTGGTGAAAGTTTAACTCGTCTATCAAAGGGCAAACTTCCTTCACTATAACCCTTGCAAGCTTCCCACATAGATCACCTTAAAAAAATTAACTCACTGCCTTGGTGCAATTTTCTCTTACTTTGTCCTCCTCAAATCTCAAGTGTCGATGAGATTGTGTAAGATTCGTCCCTTCTATCCTAGTGCAATTTTTCTGACTCTTCTCACGTGCACCTCATTCAGTAAAAGTGCAAGATTCTTTCCCTATGGCCTGGCGCAACATACCCTCACTTTGGTCATGTGCACTCGTCCCTAACTCTGCCATGGTGCATGTGTAAGCTTCCCTTACTATAACCTGGTGTAAACTTTCCTCAATTTACTTGAGTACATGAGTCCCTCAATATGCCCAGGCACCTGCTTTTTCACTCTGCCCCATTGCAAGCTTCGCTAGTTCTACCCCTGAACAAGCTTAGTTACTCTGTCCTAGTGCAAGCTTAACCCACCTGCCCAAGTGTGAGTTTCCGCAGAATAACTCACTGCAAGCTTCCCTGACTTTGCTTAAAACATGCTTCTCTCACTCAGCCCAGGTGCAAGCTTCTTTCAACTGTGCCTTAGGGCAGACTTCCGTCACTCCGCCCATAAGCAAGCTTCTAAGCCTTTTCCGCACCAATCGGAAATATAGCAAGTTCAGGGCCCATTTACTGAAGACACCTCGATAGAACCCAACTTTCATGACAAGCCATTGACTGTGAAAGCTATAAAGGGCTCTAAAAAGTTTGCCCATGTGACATACAGACAGTCTTTCCTCCATATTCACATAAAGGTCAAAGATTAGTAAAATTCCACAAGTCAATGGAAAGACCTCCCACGATTCAGAACGAGCCCTCACTTGAAAGGAGTAGGGAAAATGCTTTCAGGTGTGAGGTGGGTGCACAAGGCGCTGAGTGAAAGGGGTGGGAATGCTTATCACTAAACTGAACTCGCCTGAGCACCACTTGTTGAATGATGAAAGTAGATTTGGAAACTGAGCCCAGGAACAATTTTGCATTTTGAAGGACAGGTCGGTGAAAAGTATACTGCTGGTGATCTGTGTTTATACTTCTCTCCCTGCCTTCCTTGTTTCCAACAAACTCACCAAAGCTTTACAACAAGTCTTAAAATGGAACCAACAAGTTGAATTCAATGTTTTCTTTGACTTCATGATTTAGTAGCAGCTAATGCATCTGTAAAATGTGAAAGCTGAGAGCATATCTTGCACGGTGCAGGGAAGGTCTCAGATCATGTGTGACTGTTTCACATCTTTTTTCAACATATTGTACACATGGATCAGTAAGGGGTCAATCATCTCAATGTTGTGGTAAGTAAATAAAATACTTTAGAACCTGGAGATAGGACCAGTAACAAGGCGGAATGGTTCATGGGGCTTACACATATCCTACAAAAATGTGCACAACCACAACTTCTGGTTGCGTATTCATACTTGTAGGAGTCTTTCGACAGGGGCTTTGGTGGGCTGGTGTGACTTTTTTGTGGTGTTTAGCATATCATGTGAAAAACCTCTTCTGTATTTAGGATTTACAAATAACATGGATGCAATATAGATCCAGACTGGCACAATTGAAACACCCACTCACCCACCACTCAACAATGGAAAGAAACTGGTGTAAACAATTGTGTGCTGAGTAGAAGGGCTGCAAGTTACCGTCATCCTGCCCGTCCCGGTTCCGCCGCCGGTGTCGCTCCCGTCGATGGCTGATGACGGAGTCCGTCCCCGTTTCATTGTCCAGTCCGTCTCGGCTGCTGGCCGCATTGGGGCTGTGAGTAGAAATGAGAGAGTGAGACAGAAAGCTCTACAAGGGCACAGCCCATCAAGAGGAAAGCAACATTATTATCAAGCCACATACAATGACATTATGCTTAATCGTTGCTTTGAATGAATTCTGGAAACTTAAAAGTAGAGATGCATCAGTGGAAATTCTCATCCCCACATGGGCATTTATCATGAGGTAAAAACCCTTAATAAAGGTCTGCACTGGGCAGTGTGGTCTGAATATTTCTTTCCTCTGATTCTCATCTGCTGTGTGTAAACATATTTATTTAACACGGTCCAGCGCTCTTATCCTGTGTGTGGTTTGTACTGTAACAAAAACCCTGGTGTAAGCAAACAAGCTCCTTCGCCTGTGCGCCATTTAGAATTTCTGCCGAATTGAGGAATCAGATACAATTAGACAACGCCCACAACCCAGAAATCAGTATGCACAGACAATAGCTGGTATTTCACAAGCACTATTTATTGTACAATATTTGTCTATAAATCAAGTGCATAAGAATGACTGTATATATTGTAAACAGCTTAGCAGTGATTATGCATATTAGGGCAAAGGTCATATAAACCCACAATAATATTTCATCACACATCCCTACTCTACTAGTTTTACCTAAATTGGTTTTGAACAACTTTACTCACAGGTTGGGTAAGTTACATCCTTTGTACCGGCACATGTTGCAACTGCAACACTGAGTTTGTGTATTTCTCCGCATGACACAGCTCACCCTGCCATATCTGCATATTTAAGCATGCTGCTTTCGGTTGGGTTGTGTCCAATTATGTACCACAGTGGCCGTACATCTTGTAAGCAATCATCAGCGGGGCCGTGGTTATGGGAGAGAATCTGCTGGTAGTAGCAGGCCTCGCCATCGCTGACAGGCTCCATTTCTGTCTGTGTAAGCACCTGCCAGAACATCCTAACCTCTTTGTCCCGCAGTGATGAATTTCTTGGGCAAATGTCATCATCCACAGGTCATCAACACTATCAGGACAGTGATGTTCTGGATGTTGCTACATCGCCCATTACTTCAGAAGTTGTGGTGGATGTGGTGGTGAGAGTGCCAATTGCCTTGAGGGATTAAGAGTTGCCTGTGGTTGACCATGCTCTGTAGCACGATGAAGAATTGGTCACTGGCCTTCAGCTGCACTTGGTGTTTGATCCTGACACCCTTGAGAAGAGCACATTAACTTTTTTTAGCATGCCAATGACTAAAGTATATCAAGTCCAGATGTGTACTCAGTACGTCACCTTTGTTCCATGGAAGCAGAGTTGTGTCAGGGGAACCCTTAACAAGTTTTAACAAGGTATCATGTTGACTGTATGGGCCACCTATCATTTTTAAAGTTCACACCGCCTTTCCCATCTACTGACCCAAGAATCTGTTCATGAGGACGTCATGGACTTTGTACTTTCTTTGAATATCCAGCGGACGCGGACTGGTCAACACTCAAAGGATAACACATGGGACCTGATCTGACAGCTCGTACCAGCCATACACAAGCATTTGCATAACCGGCAATTCTCGATTTAATGTGACAACACATGCAAACATTTGTGTATGCCTTTGGTTGCATGTATCAGCACATTAAATTCATGCCTACAGGCTTTGCCAGTGCTTGATTGCAACTGTAACAGAGTCCTTGGTAGGTCTCATGGAGGCTGATGGCAACTCTAGTGGGCCTTGGCTATCCAGACAAAACTTATCTCCAGGGTAATATATGGAGACTAACGAATGGTAACGCATTACAATTGTATTAATAGGGTTATTTAACTAGCAAAGTAAATTAACTAATAAAGAAAACGTTTGTATAATGCTACAAAACAAGCAATAACAATGTACCTGTTGAATGGATCAGTATACTCTCATTAAAATGTTGGCATCTGCCATTGATACTGAAAGCACGATATTTGAATATTTGAATATGACTGTCTCTTTTTCTCCATTGATGGACAGGGTTCTCAAGTATCTGCACCATTTCTGTAGGTGCAGCAGAAGACACTTGAGAACCCTGTCCAGCAATGGAGAAAAAGAGACAGACGTGATCTTGTGTTCATAGTGTGTGCATCGTGCATCAACAACCAACCAACGCACACCATGACCGAACAACCACCCCCCACCACCACCCTCCACGCCTGGACCCCGATCAGCACCGAAGACACCATCCGCACGATGAACTCCATCCACTCCGGATCACCGACCGACCCCTGCCCTCACCACGTCTTCAACAAAGCCGACGCTGTCATCGCACCCCACCTGCGAGACATCATCAACACATCCCTCAACACCACCATCTTCCCCGAGAGCTGGAAACACGCCGAACTCAGCGCCCTACTCAAGAAACCAACAGCGGACCCCACCGACCTCAAGAATTACCGCCCCATCTCGCTCCTCCCGTTTCCAGCCAAAGTCATCGAGAAGACCGTCAACAAGCAGATGGCCGCTTTCCTCGAGACGAACGGATCCCTCGACCCCTCACAGTCCGGCTTCCGAGCCAACCACAGCACCGAGACCGCCCTCATTGCCGCCACCGACGACATCCGAGCCCTGATGGACAATGGAGAAACAGCGGCCCTCATCCTCCTAGACCTCTCCGCGGCATTCGACACGGTCTGCCACCGCACCCTAGTACGGCGCCTCAGCAACGTCGGAATCCAGGACAAGGCGCTGGAGTGGATCACCTCCTTCCTCGACGGGAGAACACAGAGAGTCCGCCTACCACCGTACAAGTCAGAGGCCACCGAAGTCATCTGCGGCGTCCCCCAAGGATCATCTCTGAGCCCCACCCTCTTCAACGTCTACATGAGCCCCCTCGCGGCCATCGTACGCAAACACAACCTCAGCATAATCTCCTACGCCGACGACACCCAGCTGATCCTCTCCCTGACCAACGACCCCGCCGCCGCCAGAGCCAACCTGCACGAAGGGATGAAAGAGGTAGCCGAGTGGATGACGACCAGCCGCCTGAAACTGAACTCGGACAAGACGGAGGTCCTCATCCTGGGCTCCTCTCCCTCCGCCTGGGACGACTCCTGGTGGCCTCCCGCCCTGGGCACCGCACCCAAACCGACAGACCATGCACGCAACCTGGGCTTCATCCTGGACTCCTCCCTCTCCATGACCAGGCAAGTCAACAACGTCTCCTCGGCATGCTTCAACATCCTACGCATGCTACGGAAGATCTTCTGGTGGATCCCCACCGAGACCAGGAAGACCGTCACCCAGGCCCTCGTCACCAGCCGACTGGACTACGGCAACGCCCTCTACGCCGGGACCACCGCCAAGCTCCAGAAGAGACTCCAGCGGATCCAGAACGCCTCAGCCAGACTCATCCTCGACATCCCACGAACCAGCCACATCTCCAGACATCTGCGAGACCTTCACTGGCTCCCCGTCAACAAAAGAATCACCTTCCGCCTCCTCACCCACGCACACAAAGCCCTACACGACCAAGGCCCGAGCTACCTCAACAGCCGAGTCAACTTCTACGCTCCCAAACGCCACCTCCGATCAGCCAACCACGCCCTCGCCGCCGTCCCCCGCATCCGAAGAGCGACTACAGGAGGAAGGTCCTTCTCCCACCTGGCCGCCAAGACCTGGAACTCCCTCCCGACCGACCTGCGCCTGACCCAAGACCACCTCTCCTTCAGGAAGAAGCTGAAGACCTGGCTGTTCGAGCAGTAGCGGCTCCCCCCCCCCCAGCGCCTTGAGACCCCACGGGTATGTAGCGCGCTTTATAAGTGTCACTGATTGATTGAATGTATAAGAAATAAGGTGTAACTCTACAGATGAAGCACATCTCGTGAGTAATGAAGTTTCACAACTAGAAATCAGATGCTCTGTTAGACATAAACTTTGGTCCACATTCCTTAAATTGTATTCCTGTGGACACCTAGAACTTGGACTTTGTGCATCTACATCAAACATCACAGCGAACTGCAGTCATCTCTTCCGGCTCCTTCCTCCTCTGATCTGTCTCTTCCACTTTTAGGCTTCAACAATGGACCAAAGAGTGACTATTGATCATCACTGATAAACTGGAGCTGGTCAATAACACCATCCTTTCCTAGACAATGGTGAAAGATTGGAAGAGCAAACAGCTTCCTCAACTGATAGCAGACTAAAGTAAATTCATTCTTGGTGTGGCAACAGGAGGGTCATTGGGGTCCAAGGTAGCGATGGCTGGCCGGTGTACAAAGGCACCCTTTAGCCAGCACAGATGATGTGAAGATTAGGGGTCTTATTTAGTTGTTGTCGGATAGAATACTCTGTCACAAATCTGGCTGATATCCCATCCTCCATATTACTGGTGCCATGGAATAGCCTTGCACTTGTAATATGGCGAACAGGAAATCTGCCGCATAAGTGACAAAGTATCCCATTCGCCAAACTCTAAATAAGGCCCTAAGATTGGGAAATTGTTTATTTTTTTTGCACAGTGCCAAATAGGGTTTATGTTCACTGTGTTATGCAGAAACATATTTCTTGCATTTAGAACAGGTGCCGTTCACAAAATATTGTGAGTGACTCATTGGATCAGGGGTTTCAACCTTCACACAAACCAAACTCCAAAACGTCAGGGTTCTTATGGTGTTTCACCTGTCGCTGCTGGCATGGCTCGCGGGTGGGGAGGCGGTGGGTCGCACTGGAAGGGGGGGTTGGGCAGGACCCCTTCCTGTGCAACCCCTTCCTGTGCGACCCCCCCTTCCCATGCGGGGAGGGTACTTTAATTTAAAAAATAATAATTAAACTTACCTGTCCACCAGCCGGGTCCCGCATCTTCTCTGCTCCTGCTCACAGGAAGCAGAAGCAGAAGCAGAAGCAGGCAGCCAGCCTCCCTCCCCTAAGCCAATCGCAACCCTGCAAGCAGTGATGTGATTGGTTGGGACGCCGCCCAGTCAGCGGCTTGTGGGAAGGCCATCTTCTCCATGCAGGCTGCAATGCAGCCTGCATGGAGAAGGGCAGAGTGCGCATGACTGGTTTGGGTGGCCCAGGGGACCGACCAATCTTTGTGCACTTGGGAGTGGGCAGGCACACCACTCCTTCCCTGGCTGCTCGTAGAGCAGCCCCCCCGCCCACCTGCCCGCCATCAAACATAAAATGGTAAAAACTAAAAGTTATTACCATTTTATGTTTCTGCTTCTCACACTGCGAGAAAGCAGTGGGGTGACGCTCCTCCGCCCTAGTGGAGGAGCGGCCCCTGTTTTCGCTGACAGGTCTCCAAAAATCCATAGGAACTGCAAAATTGCTACCAGTGATGTCTCTGTCTCTCCCTGTGGAAACCGGCAAATACACACTTCTACCAAAATTTATCTAATAGTAACTTTCAAATGTTTCGCCTTAACGAAGATTTCACACCTAAATATTTGAAAATTCATGGAATTGGAAGCCTAGTGCTCTGTGATGGGAGCTGGGTTATGAGCACATGAAAGGGGCAGCATGGACAGAGAGCTGTCTGCACACTGTTGCTTGCTTTGGAGGAGAGCTGTCTACTTCCTTTATTCGTAGGCTATCACCTCCCTCCCCTCCTTGCCTTTCCCCTCCCATCCCACCCCATTACCCCCCCCCGTCCACCCACCACAGTGCTTAATTTGTGCCAGTGGTTTCCAGCACTTAATTGTCAGCAGCGGCTCTAGTGAGAGCCCACCACATGGTGCCGCTCTCTTTTTAATTTTGCGATGAGCACAGCTGTGTTTTTTAAGTCAATATACATTGAAAATGAATAATACCAGCCTCTCATGCCATTATTATGGGTTTGTGCTGCCTGAAATAGTCTCAATTGTCACACTTGTAGGAGTGTGATGGTTAGGTGCTATGTTGGTTCTGCCATTGGCATCACTGCCAGGGTATGGGGTGGTGCAGGTTGAAGTGGCCTTCTGAGAAGAGCCCTGGCACTTATTTTTTTACAAATTAAGCACCGCTCTCTCCCTTCTCTCCCCTTCTCTCCCCTGTCCTTCCTAAAGATACCCACATTCTAAGCTTTCCAAGACTTTGCTTTTACGTTGACGCTTTCACCCAACAACGGTAAAGCTGCAGAAAGCCCAAGAGCCGTTCCACCCTCTAACTCGACGCAGAGCCGCGCCTGTCTTTCTCAAAGGCGCTGGGCAGGATGTGTGGATCATTCAATAACAAACACATCTCAAGTTAAGAAGAAAAGACCTGCACCTGCAAACATGTAAATCAGATCTGAAACCTAATACACGTGAGACAAGCAGAAGACACGGCTCGGCGCCCTACGAAACCACATCAACCGTGGACCACAGGCCATCCCTGCACTCCAACCACCGGAAGAGCCGGCACTTCTACAACAGGGATCGCCCTGATGCCCTCCAGCAACAAACCACCCTCGTTAATCAAACGCATTAAAGCACAGCCATGGCAGCATGGCTGCCTAGATGTCTAAAAGCAGACAGCAACGCGCAAACCCTTCCTATGCTGTGTGTTTAACGCTTGAAATGTACAAATAGAGGTGCAGGTACCCTGTACCAGAGTACCTGCTTGTTTCTGAGAAGTGCAGGTACTCTCCTATTAAGAGAATTACGTCACTCTTGAGAAGTGCAGGTACTCTCCCTCTCAAAATGAAAAGTGCCGGTACTTCGTACCGGACAGTACCGTCCCATTTAAAGCACTGGGTGATGTCCAAAACCGACCATACCAGTCAGTGCCCGGTGACTGGGGGAACTGCGTAAAACCTGGAGGCGGCAGAGTGGAGGTCTGACTTGATTCCGGGGTGAAGTCCCCCAAACAAAGGCTTTTGGGTGTGTTAATGGTCTCAGATAAATGTAACTGTTTCCCTCTGTAGGTGGGGGTCTTTACTGGCCAAATCCTTTGGAATATTAGGCCTCAGCCACCCTTGGAACTTCCTTTCGATCAAAATGCGTCAAGAGCCTCATACATATGAGCCCACACCCGGACGAAGTGTTTAATTGGTGAATATTTTTAGAGACATTTGTCCTCGCCTATAGTAGTAACACTTAATCTAGATTATGAATTAACTCCGCGTGCAAGATGAAAAGTGAAAATGTGCAGGCCTTTGAGCCCTTGTCGGTGTTGTTATTCTGGCATAGGCACCGACTAAAAGGCCAACGATCAAGGAGAAGGCGCTTGTTTTTCTGACACAATTAGAGGATGGAGCAGGGCAGAGCTGAGCGGCGCCCTTTTCTTAATGGGGTTCCACAGGGCAGGAAAATAGGCCAAACCCTCTAATCAGAACCCCAGCACAGTGCACCATTCACTGAAAGCCTCTTGGGGCACATGGACTATTGTTTGTACTAGGAATAGTTTAAATAAAGGGAAATGCCAAATAGGACGTAGTTCGGATTGGGAGAGTGCATCAATATTCTGATAAGTGTTTTCAAGTTGGCTGCAAATGTTCTTATGTTTAGGGGTTTTATGACATGCTGCATGCGATGGGACTGTGAGGGGTTGCAGTGGCGGCTGCCACAGAATAGTGCGGGTGAAGTGGGGCGGGAACAGGTAGAAAAAAAATGCCACTTATCTGGCTGCCGGCCGCCGCCTCTCCTCCGTACTCTTCTGTTCGTCCTGGAAGCAGGAAGCACACAGGCTTCCCTAAGCCAATCACGACGCTGCTGTCACCAGCATGACAGCAGCGTCGTGATTGGTCTGAGCACCTTCGTTCGGAGCTCAGACAGGCAGTGGGAGCCTGTGCATGTTCTCCACCCAGGCTGTGCCATACAGCCAGGTGGAGAATATACAAAGTGTGCATGCCTGTTTGACCGGCCCAGGACAGCCGACCAAACCGTCATGTGCACATTATTGTCCCAACCACTCCTCAACCGCCCTGTAAAAAATGCTGCAGTACAGAAAAATAAAATGATAACATTGTGTTATTATCATCTTATTTTCCCTTTTTTCCCCCTATTTAGCAGTGGGACAGCGCTCCTCTGCCTTAGAGGAAGAGGTGCTGCTGAGGGGCTGTAGGGAAGGATACAGGGTTAGGTGTGCAAATTCAGAGGCGGCTTTGGCAGTCAGAGTCAATACCTGACATTTAAGTCCAGCAGGACCGATAAGACTGTGGTGGATGTGGCTCTTCGGAGGGATACGCTTCCTTTGCCAGGCAGGAGAGGTGAGTTTGACACCTATTCGGAACTTTAGGAAGCCCTTTTTAAGTTTCAGGAAGATGGAAGAGTGTTCCAGAAGGTGGATCCATGAACTAAATATTGGGATACTGTGTGCCTGGGATGTCCAGAGAGGCTGCAGTCAGTGATTATTTGTATACCATGGCTGGAAGACTTTAGTTCAACACCAGGCAGCACAGCCATGGAGGGGCTTTTGGACTACACGAAGAGTCTTTAATGGTGATCCGTTTGCTTGTGAGGGATGTTGTGAAGCGGTCATTGCATCTTGAGGGGATTTAGTCCACGCGGCACGGTTTTGATCATGTAGAATTCGTCAACATTTTTTATGGAGAGGACTTTGAGAACACATATCAGTTCAGGCAATATTATGCCATGTAAAACTAAGGGATGATTGAGTGAGGTATAATGAATAGGAGGATTCCCCAATTTAGCGATGTCTTTGGACAATATTTAGCATTGAAAACTGCTGAACAATAGCTAATTTCTCACTTTAGTATCTTAGGCAGCAACCAGCAATTCCTTTTGCCATTTTTCTCTAGCTGAGGGTGCTGTGTTTAACCACGCTAGCATTAACCCCTTCCTTGCGCCCGTCGGACAACAGCCGTCGAGAGCACTACCTCCGTAGTGCTGCGCACGTCTGTTGGCTGGCGCGGCCCCACCCACTTAATGGAACGCCCCACACCGCGGTGGAATTGCCGCCGCGGGTAAGGCGTTAAATGGACTTCACACCAGCCTGGACCAGGATGCAAAACTCTTGAGGATTCACGGCAAGTGTCAATCTTCTCCTTCAAAGTACTAAAGTACATTCTGACATGCAATCTTCACACAGTAGAACTGCCTGTGGCACTATTCAGTGTTGACAAGCATGGAACGATCTGACACTCCCACTGATCTCTGACACCTGGCTCAATTACCCTATTTGTCAATCCTAATGAACGTAATCCCAGTTTTAGTGTGTTCCTCTTGTCTTTGTGCTCCGAACATCTGGTATTTTAGCCTCTGCTGTGGCTGCTGTCTACTGACTGGGCCAGGCCATGTGCTCTGTTTAAAGGTGTACACCAGTGGTTCTCAAACTTTTGACATCTGGGGAACCTCAATTAACTATTACTAGACCCGAGGACCCCCCCGAATTATTATTGGAAGCAGGAGGCCCCCAATGAGTCATGACTGCTAGCCGAGGGCCCCAGCCTAAGCATTGTCAATGCTTTGAACCGCAAAACAATTCACAATAAATACAGAAAAAACATTCAAACAAATACACAAATAATGACTAACCCTGGGCGGAGTTTGCAGAGTGGCATTACGCAAAGTGCAAAAAAAAAACTTTGCTGCACTACGCGGAGCTCTGCAAGCGGCGGGGTACGGTAGAAAAATGCAGTTTGCAGCGACTGCACAGTGCCGAATGCTTGTCCGCACTGTGCAATCTTTGCGAACAGCACCATGCACAGCGCAAGTTTACCTTTTCTGTCCCTCGAGTAGATTTTTACTCGAGCGGCAGCTTTCTCAACGCGAACGGGCAGTTTCTCAACGCGAGCAGTCGTGAGCATACGCGACCACAAGCAATGAGAAACCTGACCACCCCATGTTGAGAATTCTCGCCAAGAGGTTTATTTTCCACGCTCGCCAACTTGATGTTGGCTAAGACGAACTAGGAAAGAAACTCCGCTCTGCAAAGCGGAGTTTTCCAGAACTCCGCAAGCTCCACGTAATGCGGAGTGTGGGAAACTCTGCAAACTACGCGAGCAGCGCGAAGTTCACCACCCAAAGTTAATAATGACATACTTTATTTAATTCACACAAACATACAAGTAAAAAAAACATAATTTTACTTTTCATATGAAGGTTGGAGCTTTTCTAAGTTAAACTGAGGCCACTCATGATCCATACTATATGGTGTTTGATGCACTTGCACTGCTCCCACAAATCAATCTGAGAATGCGAACTTAATCCTTAGTCTCCAATTTCAAGTTCCCTCTCATTTACAGTACATTTAAAAATGTTCAATCATACATTTAGCTCCTTTATTTATACACACTTTATTAATCTGCAAATATTATTTAATTTCTACATAGTCGTGGACCCCCTGGGGTCCCCAGACCACAGATTAGGAACTACTTGCGTACACGTTTTATTTTCTAAATTCATTCAGTTTCCTCTATAGGTTTTCCTGCGTAGCTTCTCACAGTACAGATAGGGGAAGCCATAGCAAAGTACAGATTAAGATAAATGTTTTTAAAACTATATTGTGTAGTTTACAGTGCTCAATCTGCTAGCAGAGTATTTCAACTGCTCTGTAAAATGTGTTGCATATAATTTGTAATATTTGATTTGAATTTGAAAATATAATCAAAAGCAAATTCTCATCCTATCTGTAACTTGGGATGAAAAGCTGTTGATGAAGTTTGATTCCAGTTACCCTGTGTGTTTACAGCGGGTATAAAGCACAGGAAATGTTCTGCCTGTATCATCTATAGTGCTTCCCAAAGAAATGCCCATTTCTGTCTGAAACCACCTATAATTGGCACTTTACAGCTGCTCTGCTCTTCAGCAGCTACTTCTCATAGGATCAAATGCAATCCAAAGGATGGGAGGTCAGTGCTTACGGGAGTCTATGAGGAGACTTTGTTCCTGAATGAAATGAGTTGTGCTCTGCTCCCTTCAGAGAGCCATTCAAGTAGACCTTCTGTTGCTCTTGCCCTTCCAGAGGCCCTGACCAGCAGGGGTGGTTTTCAATTTGGTCTAAGGGCAAACCTGGGATGGGGAGGGGTGGAGCTGGAAGGCAGAAGAGAGCCCTCCGGTACTCATTAGACAAGGACCCACTGTGCAGTTTTTTAGGTGCTCGGACCCTTAGGACAATGTTCAATGTATTTTTATAAAGTTTATGGACAATTGTCTAAATAAACTTGTTTTCTACCTACCTTAGGACACATTTCACTGCACCAATCACAATTCAAAAACTTGAAGTGCATCACAGTGTCATTAAAGTAGAATTGGTAAGCATGGGTGTATTTAAAGATTTGTCTAGGAATCACTACCAGTAGTAAACTACTTTAATGTGTTAAAAACCCATGTGTATTCCAAAGTAAGGAGGGAGCCTTATTGGGGAAAGAAGAAAAGAGGACTTTCCAGCATACTTCAGAGAAGGATTCCTGACTGCTTTCTAGACCTTGGGGAGAACTGTCCCCAATTCTGTCCTGAGCTTGTGCCTCATTGCCTGCAGCACTCGTCACCAGAAGTGGCGGCACGCGTTTCCTGCCTTTGCGTCCAAAGGTATTTTTTGACCTCTACTGAGAAAACCCTTCCTGCTACCAGAACTTGCTTCTAGAAGCCTGAGTGTCATGCAGCAGAAAAGAGCCTGCTTGCTCTAAGTTTCTTTCCAGCAGATGAGGAATTCGCCATATAAAACGTTAGCTTGTATCCATACTCCGGTGCTCTGAGAGCGCCTGTTAACAGGAGTTTTACTTGGTGCGCTTAGCTCCTAAGAAAGCTACAACTTGTACGGTGGACTTTGCAAATGATGTTTTAACTTTGAATCTTTGGCATTGAAGCCATCACTTGAACCATGTACACCAAAAGAAAATAGGTCCGGGTACCAAAATCAAAATGGCCCCCATTTGTGAATTTGAGAGCTAAAAAAGTGGCCCATGTTTGCAAACTTGGGCAGTTTTGAACTTGTAAAGACACACTGTATAAGTGTTTTGCAAGGTAGGGAAGACTGCTTGGATTTGAGGCTGCTGCAGGCAATGTTTATTTTAAATCAGGGAAACTAACAGTAAAAACAGGCCCAGAAGGCCATAAAACAGGCCCATAAACAGCCCACAAACTGCCCAACACACTGACCTGTCAGAGCAGCCCACCAAGCACTGCCTGATTGCCTGACAGGTCAGTCCGACTCTGTTCCCCAAACTCGCACCAGTTGCAGCCACAAAATGTACTAGAATATCAGAGACTCCAGCAAAGCATGGTCTGGAATCCCTGCCTTTAAATCGTCTGCATCCTGGATTATTTGAAGCTAGGATAGCTGTCCCTCCAAAGCAGCTTGACGCTACCTCACAGGAGCTTCACAGGATTCAAGGCAGAGACTTGGCAGTCCTGACACAGCATTCGCCCTCTAGTTTCATGCCATGCGATTTCACACTTTTAAACCACCCATTCACCTGCAAAACCAAAAGCACGTGTTTTTTAGCTTTCAAACCAACTTACCATGTAATTGACACCACTTTCCCTGTTGAGATAGAATGGTTCAACCCATTGACTTAAATTAAGCATTTACTTCGAACTTGCCTTAAACTCTTGTTTAACTTGGACTATTTTGGCCCCTATTTATTCTTTTATCATTTTTGGTACTTTTACAATATCCCTTTACCTAAAGTTTACTCACTTTATGGTAGAATGTGACTCAACTTGTAGTATCAAATGTTTAACTTTTTAATAAACTTTGTTACCATAATTACATATTTTAATCACATCTGTGACTAAATGTTATGCACACACGTCTGTACATTTTTTCGAAGTGTCTTGTTGGCTGCCCCAAGCAACCACTAGCAAGCCAATGATTCCTCACAATAACCAGCAGACAAACTCTGTTGGTCAGATTGTTGTGACTTGTGGGAGCTCGTCATTGTTTTTTTTATTGGCATTTCGTAAAGATAACAACAAGAAGGTGAAAGCCTCTGGAAGGGTAAGGAAGGGAGGGAATCGGGGTAAAAATAAGACACAGCAATGAATTAATTTTTAGTGCATGAACAAGCATTCAAACGTCACTCCATTAGAGAGATGTTCTAGATAGTTAGGCACGCTCTTCTTCTCCGCTCTAGGACTCATGTGTCGGGCAGGCGAGTGCTCGAGGACCGCATGGTCACGTGCAGTGGTAGCGTGGGTAGGTGAAGAGACTGCCCCAGGATCCAGCATATCCACCTTCGTGCTTGGCTGAGGGGTAGGTTCTTTTTGTCTTAAGTAGGCCAACAGTGGTTCCCAAATGTCCTTCGGGCAGGATCTCGGTGGCATGAGCTCCCAGTAGTTGGAAAGCTGCTCCTAGCAATAAACCACATCATTCAGCCAGGTCGCAGACTTTGGTGCAAGCCCCCAGTGTATGGTGACTCACCGTTTGTCTAGGAGCAACAGCATTGCGGCAGCGGCGGCTCTAGGCTCATGGTGGCCCTGGGCAGGGAGCGTAGGTAGGGGGCCCCGGAAGAGGGGTCCGGGCTGGGCTGAGCGTGGAGACCAGTGAAAAAAGGGGGGGGGGGGGGGGTCAGGGTGTTTGGAAGTGGAACAGAGCCGGAGGCTGCCAAATCCCTTCCAGGGGCCGCCACGCAAATATGTATCCACCCTCAGAGGATTATTATATTAAGGATATATATTGGCCTGGTGGCCCCTGGGGTTTGGCGGCCCTGTGCAGGTGCACAGCTTGCACATGCCTAAGGCCGCCCCTGATTGCGGTGAGACGACGAACTCCAGAAGGGACATCTTTAATGTATCTTAGGAGTCCGACTAATAGGGTCTAAGGTGGCGAATGGCCAGTTATCTGGGTCAGGTCCCCTTGTACTGCAGTCCAGTAGATAGTTGCGCATGCGCGCCACCAGGCGAGATGAAACAATATGTGGCCTGTGTAGTGATGCCCCTCCTGAGGGCCGTTGCTCTGGCGCCTTCGTCTTGCAACGGCGGAAGCATGGGATTGCGCGCCAGTGGGGCTGAAGGAGCATAAATGCAGGGGAGCTGGGCACGACGTTGCATGTCATCCCACGCCCAGCGAACGCTCTCCACCATATTAATCTCCGCTCGCGGTGGCCTGTAATGCTGGTAGAGTGCCATTGCCAACGGCCATGGGGCGGCCGGTCTGCTTCTACCACCGTGTGAGGCTGAAAGCGTGTGGGATATAGACAGTAATGCATGTATTGGGCTTGTATGCAGGGTGTGTATAGGGTCATGTCAGGTGCATTCATGTGTCCCTGCTGGAATGGCAGGGTAAGCCTCTTCCATGTGATTCGCTGCTGCCTGCCGACCCAGACTAGGGTTATCAGATTGGAGCGTAGTTGCTGCAAAAAGTGTGTAGTAAGTGGGAGCAGGAGGTTGATTTGGAGATAAAGGAATTTGGGTAAAACGGCCATTTTCACAATAGCGATGCTCCCTGTCATGGAGAGAAGCAGCCGGGTTCATGTCAGAATCTGCTCCTCCAACCACGTTATGGCCCTGCCATATTAGCCCTTCAGAGTTCGTCCATGTCTCGACTAAGCCATATGCCCTGGTAGCCCACCGGGTCAGTGGCCCACTGTAAGGGATATTCAGACTCGAAAGGCTGCGTACCGGAGGTAAGGTGGAAGAGAGTAGATTTAGCCCAATTGATGTGAATGCAGAATACTCACCAAATCTGATTACTTCCTGGATTATGGAGCTCAGCCATAGTTCACAACAATCCTGTGGTCTCTGCCACCAAGAGTCTAAACTTTTGATTCCCTAAAATAATGTTTCTACGCTGCCACTCGCAAGACACAACAAGCATTGACAAAGCCAATAGGTCTTGCCTACATTATTTTTATTACGAGAATTAGTGTTATAGCAAAGTATTGAAGAACAGCTTTATTTAGTGGTTGATTTGATGCGTATAATACAAGGCATGACACCTTTCGGGCTCTGCGGACTGATTTGTTCTATATACAGTGAGAAAGCTGACAAAGTAGGACTTCACACAATTAAAGTTTGCCACGTTTGGAATTTTATGCATTGACAAACTTTTTTTTTAAAGGTTTAAAATCCTGAAAAAATATTTTTGTGGGAGAAAAATGGGATGTCAAAAATTATTTTGATGGAAAGGTTCTGTGAAGGTGACAGTACTGCAACTTCAAAGTTAGTGCAGCTTTTCCAAGAACAATTTCTTTTCAAGAAGACTTTCCAATAAGACTTGTTTAGGTGTTCGCATATTTTGACAGATAGTTATAATGCCTCACTCCACACCTCTTTTTCCATATCACCCTTAGAGGTCTTGTGTTGTGCTGTGATACTTTTGAACTGTAGCCAGGTTTCACCAAGTGACTTTATTGAGAATTAGAAGTGATACACTAGAGCCACCTAGTGGCGAGGAGCCCAACATGCTGATGTTAGTTCATGTGTCAACAGTTTATTTAGGAGTTTAGAGGGAAACTGGCACGTTACCATCAACATATTTACTTTAGTTTTCATCTTGTTTGGAAATAAGATGTTCTATTTCATCTGAAAAAATGGCCTCAGCGGTGGTTCTGGCGCTCTTGGACCACGTTTTCCCACCTTTCAAAATAGAAAAAAACATAATCTAAGCACAGGCTGACTGGCCGGGTTGGAAATTGTTCTTTAGAAAAACATAATATCTGTGATTTTGAAATTTAAAAACGAGCTCCATGACCTTGGTGTTTAATTTGTAAAAATAATACAAGTAAAGGGCTCCAAAGTTTTCCTTCGCAACACGCAACCGACGCTGAAGAATGCAGAGTTTGCAGAATATCAGCGCTACCAAGTCTTGTTTGCCTCTCGTGCATCTTTTTTCCTCCATCCTGCACTTCCATTCTCCAAATCTCACGCTTGCTCCTTTTTCTCCCCCTTCTTTCATTTTCTGCTTGTCTCTATCTTGCTTTGAGTGAAAGTTTGTTGATGAAAATAAGTCTTGGCCCCCAAAAATGAACGTTAATTCCCACCACCTGGAAACCAGTGCCATCAAGGTGCCAACCAGGGCCGGACTGGGAACCAAAACCGGCCCTGGCAAAGTGCTCGGTCGGGCCCCCGGGGGTTGGAGGGTGCGGCCGAGCTGTTTGCCAGGGCCGGTTTCGCCCTATTTTGTTACAAGGGCCGATTTTGCAGCTATGCTGCAAAAACGGCCCTGTAAAAAAGATGGCCCCCCAGGGGCCCAAAACCGGCCCCACCCTTGCGGCCCACCAGGGGAATGCCCGGTGCCCGCTACAGCCAGCTTTAGAGTGAAAGAAGCAAACGCTATGGACATTTGCTGGCTGGGGGGCATCAAAAGAACTTCTCTGTTCACCTAGTTCATACCAGTGGTGCCTGCCTAGTTCGGAGAAAAGTTTACTTGTCAAGGGGAAAAAGTAATTTTACTGTGCATTTAGAGGGCGAGGTCTATTGCTTCCCCGCTAAAATCAATGTTGTCTTTTAGACCCAGTGGTTTCTGACTGGCTGGGACGCACTGAAGCCAGACAGAATCCACCGTCCTGGATAGGATGAGTATGATGTACTCGTCATGTAACCCATGCCCACCCTCTGATATCTTGGCACAGAGCAGTCAGGCTTATCCTCAGGGTGAACGTGTCAAGTATATGGCATACCACCATCCTCACAAGATGCCAGGTCTAACACTTGTCCACCCCAACATAAAGTGATGAGAACTACCCCACCTCAGGGGAGTCCTCATCACTAAGGAGGAAGAATCTGGAAAGACCATTAGCATTGGCGTGTTCTGTTCCAGGGCGGTGCTCTACCGTGAAATCCATTTCTTGTAGGCAGATGGACCACCTCAACAGTTTAGGATTCTCACCCCTCATCTGCATAAACCATCTGAGGGGCATGTGGTCTGTCTGAACCCAGAAAAGAGTCCCAAATAAGAAGGGCCTCAGATCTTCAGTGCCAAGACCACAGCAAAGGCTTTTTGTTCCCTGGGAAGTAGTCTCATGCTAAAAAAGGCTACAGGTTGGTCCACGCCCTTCTCATTTAGCTGAAAAAGCACGGCCCACACACCATACTTGAGGCATCAGTCTGCACTACAAACTCCTGGGAGAAGTCAGGAGTCTTGAGCATGGGTGCAATGCACATGGCCTCCTACAGGGTGTTGAACGGCGTCTGGCATGCCTCAATCCAGATCACCAACGCGGCTGCTTCTTCGAAGTTATCTCTGTCAAGGGGGCTACAATGGTGCCATACCCCTTGACAAATAGTCGGTAGTATCTGGTGAGGCCTAAAAAGACTATCACCTCTGTCTGGGTCTTGGGCAGTGGCTACTCATCCGCTAAGGTGGAGGAGAGTCGCCCCACGGCTCTTTGAGCAGTGCCAAAACATACAAATAAAATGATAATAACAAGACGGTATTATCACTTTATTTTTCTGTGTGGGACTCGGAGCCAGGTCAGGCGGTACTGGCTGAGCTTGCCAGAGCAGAGTGAGGATTGGTTTGCACTCCTTAAGTGCACATGATGGTTTGGCTGGCCCTCTTGGACCTGCCAACCCGGCATACACACTTAGCATGTTCTCCACCTGTCTGTGTTGCACAGTCCAGTTAAGAACATGCCCAGGCTCCCAGCCATTGCCCGAGTGGCCAAACAGGCCACTCAGACCAATCACCACGCTGCTAATGCAGCGTGGTGATTGACTGTGAGAATCTGGGAGCCTGGGTATTTCCAGTGCTGCCAGTGCAGAGTGAGGACGGAGGAGACTCGTGAATTGGCGAAGGTAAGTTATTTTTATTTTATTTTTTCATCCCCCCGCCCACCACCCCTTTCTGGGGCAGCTGCCACTGGTCTTGGGAGGTGACCAAGCCAGAAAAGCATCAATTTGTGGTTGTTGTGGCGCCCCCTGCTTGGTATCCCAAGTAAACCACAGAGCCCTGCCCTTTCTGGCACTTACTGGCCTTGATAGTGAGTCTGGCACACTGCAGTGACCTCAATTTTACCCAGAAATGGTACAAATAGTGCTCCCAACTGAAGCTGAAAACCTCAATGACATCAAGGTATGCAGTTCTTAAGCACCACGAGGACTAGGTTAGCCAGCCTCTGAAAGGTAGCAGGAGCGTTCCTCCACCCAAAGGGCATAACCCGGAACTAGAATTGCCATTCTGGCATCGAGAAGGCTGACCTCTCTTGCACTCCCGTCGGTCAAGGCAATCTGCCAGTACCCAGACATAAGATCAAATGTACCAAGGAATGTGGCTGCCCCTAGCCGATCAATAAGTTCATCCGCTCAGGGGTGGGGTACACGTCAGACCAGGTGATTGCATTGAGCCCACGGTAGTCAACACAGAACCGAAGTTTAGATGCAATGCCAGGGGGAGCAACCTTGGGCAACAATACTACAGTACCAGACCAAGGGCTGTTGAAAGGCTCAATCACCCCAAGGAATAGCATCTTGGAACCCTCTTCCCAGATGCTAATTCTTACCTTGTCTAACAACCTATACGTTTTATGCTTAACAGGTAGGCTATACCCCATATCAATATCATGAGTGCAGCAGTGGTTGACCCCGGGGGTGAGCGAGAAGAGGGGAGCAAACTACCCCATCAATGGATGTCAGTTTTTTGTTGCTCCCGGGTCAAAGTAGGGGAGAGACTCACCCCCTCTACTGACCCATCCTACTCCATGAAGGAAGAGGTTCGGTCTCCGCTTCCACTCCATCATCCATGACCATGAGGATGGTCAATTCAGTCCTCTCAAAATGTGGCCTGAGCCGGTTCACATGCAGGACCCTCAGTCCACCAATTCGATGACTTCACTCTTGCACTCCTTCACATCAAATGGCCCTGACCACTTGTCCTGTAGAACTTTACTGGGGCCATGACCCACTTTCTGGCCAGACTGAAACTCAACCAGAGTGGCGTTCTGGTCGTACCATCATTTCATATCCTCCTGTTTAGCTTCAAGGTTCCCCTGAGCAAGCTTCCTGAAGCGTGCTATTTGGTTGCGGAAGGCCAGGATATAACTGAATACATCCTGGGGTAGCTTCCTGGGAGCTTGCTCCCAGCCCTCCCTCACCAAACTGAGAGGACCCTCACAGGGTGCCCATACAGAGGCGCAAATAAGCTGAAGCCAAACCCCTTTAGTGGGATATTCCTGTAGGCAAACAGAAGGCATGGCAGGAGGGCATCACACTTATGCCTCATGGTGTCTGACAGACCCATAATCATGCCCTTAAGGGTACGGTTGAATCTCTCAACCAACCCATTGTTTTGAGGGTGGTAGGAGGGCGTTAACCCATACTCCTTCAATGTTGCCTTCATGTACGAGGACATGAAGTTGGCAGCCCGGTGGGAGATCACCTCCTTGGGGAAACCCACGTGGGTAAATATCTTCAACAGTGCCCGGACCACAGCTGGTGCCATTACATTCCTCAGGGGGATCGCTTCTGGGTACCGGAGGGCAAGGTCTATCAAGACCAAGATAAACCTGTTCCACATGGTAGTCTTGGGATCCAGAAGCCCCACAATGTCAGTGCCCACCCGCCTAAAAGTGGGACCCATGACAGGGAATGGTTGCAGGAAGGGTCGTGCAACTGTCCCAAGTCTTGTTGCTTGCCTGGCAGGTAGGACAGGACCAATAGAATGTATCTGAGGCCTTCCTCATTTAAAGCGAATAGAAATGGGTGGCAAGCCCTGACCCAAATGACCTGCCAGCGGCACATCATAATCAAGACCCAATAGGAAGGCTCTGAAACACTGGGGTACCACCAGAACACAGGATGACCCAGGTTCAGCAGCCTTAGGCTCACTATACAGGAGACCATTCCTCCAATAAATCAAGTGAGTTCCAGAAGGGTCACCAGCTGCCTGGGCATCAGCCTGTCCCCGAAGACCCATGAGAGTAGGGCACACTCTCTGCGCGACGCAGAACTCCTCCCTATAGGGACCTCCGTCCTGCTGTGAATTGGTCAGCTCAGTCAGGTCCCCTATTACAGTCACATCTTCCCTTGTAGGTTCCGGGGCATCCCCCTCAGGGTCAGCCTCCTTCAGGACAGTGGGAATGTCGGATCAGGTTTCCCATGTCCCTTGCCCCTTCTCTTCCTGGCAGGGACCTGGACCACTGCTTCATGCTCTGGGTCCTCCTGACCACCCTCTTGTGCTGCCCTTTACCATGTGGTCAGGCACAAACACTCAGGCAGCCAAACACCTCCAAGTGTGACCGGAGCTCCACCTACGTCCAGCAAGTAAATTCCGGGTTGTTGCCGAGCAGACAGTCCACATGCATAGATGGACTTACGGCTACCCTCAAGGAACAGGACCCCCCCCTCCCCCATTCAAATGGAAACTATGCCACTAAACAGTGGCTCTCACTGTTGTCTGCTGCAACCACTTGGTGAACCATGTTATGAACGACCTGTTGTCCAGGCACCAGATGACACCAGACGGTCGTCATACTAGCCTGTGTCTCACAGAGCCTGCACACTATGCCCTTTAATGGTCACCCACTGCGTGTACTTCCTAGTATTATCAGGCATCAGGGTTCTCTAGACCACTTCACTGTCAGCCAGAGACACTAGGGTTATTCCAGATGGCTCCCCACTATCAACTGGGATCGATTTCTCCCCAACCGCAATCTCCTCCTCCCCCAGTGTCTGCCCATCGGTGGGGGATGGTGTCTGCCTAGGACATATGGAATCCACCAATAGTGTCCTTCTTGCAGACAAGCATAACACCTGGCGTGTCACTTCCCTGCAGGCTTACATGTAGGGAACCATCTCTTTTTGTCACCAGGGTGTTGGGAATCCTTTCCTAGGGACATTGTTTGGGGCCCCTGAGAGACCTCCTTACTTTTATTTTTCCCCTACCTCCTTCTTCTGTGGGGAACCCGCCTCAAACTTGGCTTGCTCTCCCCCAGAAACCTTCTTGTGGACCCGGATGGGAGCCCTGCGGTTCTCCTCCTCAGCAAGCTCTCTGGGAAAGCTTCTTATCAATCAAGTGCTGGAGCAGCTCTCTAGAACAAAGGCGAAGCATGTGCTCTTGGGCAATCAAATTGTACAGCCCATTATAGTCCACCAGCTTATTGCCCTTCACCCAACCATCCAATGCCTTGCAAAAATAATCCACACAATCTACCTAGGTCTGAGTGGTCAGTTTCACACTGTCCCTAAACTTCTGTCTGTACTACTCAGGGGTCAACACATATTTCCTGACCAGGACCTCCTTCGGGGTAGGATACTTCAGCAGGTCATGCTCCTCAAGGGCCAGCAAGGTGTCCCTCCCCTCAGGTAGAAAGTACTTCCGCACACTCGCCCCGATTCCCCCTCATCGATCCTGTGCATTTGTAAGGCTATTTCATAGGCCTCAAGCCACCGGTCTAAGTCATCCCTCACTCCATAATCAGGAACCAGACCCTTAGGTGTGTGGACTCTTTTGTCTGAAGACATGATTGAAATGCTGCCACCATCTGTGCTCGCCTCAGTCGTCTTGACTTTTAAGTCCAGCTCTCTCATGCTAAACTCTTGAGACAACATCATTTTCTTTTCTTCCATCGCCACCTTGCCTTCTCATTTTCCCCCTTCAGTCTGGCCAGCTCCAACTTGAGCTTTCTTTCCTCTCAGCTGTCCTCTAGCTCTTCTGGGGACAACCCCCTAGAGGAACCATTGCTGCCAGACCTGAAGGCTTCTATGCTCCCCTTCGGTAGCTCCTGCTCCTCACATCCACTACACCACCATCCCTGAAATCCATAGTTGCACCTCTAGCCGCCAGTCAGGCCCTCAATGCCCTTTGCAGCGCCTCTTTTCTACTTTGGCCTTTCAAAGAGCATATCAAGTCTCTGCAGAAACCTTTGAAATGGGCTTTAGTATAGGTTTCCAACTTACCCTGCTCATACTCCACTACTGCAGTTACCTCTGCTGGTTCTCCAGACTTAGACATGACTGTTGTGAACACAGAAAGGTTTCCAAATTAGAATGTCAAAACACAGAAAAGGGAACTCCAAGGCAAGACAACAATATTGCACACTGGAGTCGTAGTGAAACACTGTGTTGCCAGGGCTTGTGCCAACACACGTCCCATCCTCACTGCTCATCATCAAATGTTAGACCCAGCGGTTTCGGACTCGCCAAGACGCACACAAGCCAGACAGAATCCAACGTCCTAGATCGGATGAGTACAATGCACTTGTCAGATAACCTGTGCTCAACCTTTTGTAGCTTGGCACAGGCTTATCCTCTGGGTCAAAGTGTCAAGCATTAGCACAATACCAGCCTCACAACACACTGAAAAATTACTCCACACCATATGCATAAGACACTGGTCTTTGTATTACACACACATTGAAATAAAAGCGACATACACATTGGATATGTGCTTCATATGTAATTGTCGAACTTTCCCATTTGCAGCAGAACGGTATAAACATATATGCGCCAGTCATAGGCCTTCACTAGCCCTGTTATCCCCTCAGCCTTGTAAACGATATAAACCCATGTCCGTACTTCCCTGAGGTATTCACAATCCAATCGATCCCTCCCATATCAACAGCAGAAACATTATTTGCATGCTGTCAGAAGTATTCCACTTTTCTGCTATCACATTAGCAGAAAACACGAAATTCCCAAATATCGCATACCCCATACAATTGTAATGGTCAATAAATTACTGGTTTTGACAATGCCTCATGAATCATCCCCCTTAGCCAACGATACACATTGCACCTGCTGGCAACACTTTGATTAGTCTGTTGGGATCCCATAAAGTGAAAGAGGTGTGAGCCGCAGTTGCTCCAGGCAGCCAGCTATGGGTGTCCACAAGGAACAATGAAACCCCTCGCTCCAGTCAGGATGCTTACTAACAACAGACTACCTCGTGGCGTGAGTCCGGTGGGAGGGAGCAGGTAACCTCAGACTGAGGCAGCGATGTCAGGCACTGTCGTCCTCCTGATCTGGAGGTCAGAGACAGTCCAGGCTTCCGGCTCAGGGTACACAGACACTGCAAATGTCCCCCAACACTTCAGACACCACATGCTACAAAGTGTAAGCTAGCACAAGTATCCAGTTGCAAGCTCACGTCTCTCTGACTCTGCAAACTTCCCAGCACTCCATGAATTTCTCACGTTACGCCACCTCAGGTGGGTCACTGATCTTTATGAGCACACTCCTCTGCACTTTGTGATTACTACATACGTCAGGACGGTTCTTGTCCCAACCGATAATAACTTCCACCCATTTCTGCTGCACCCTGAGCGTTCCTCATGATCTTGTGGAAATAGAGAGATCCTTTCTGTCCCTGGGATCTCGAGGACAGGAGACCAGCCAACCGGCCCTTAGAGAGTGCCCAGGGACCTGGGCCTCGACAGTTGGCAATTAGCTGCAGGCTAGCAACGTCCAGGTAAAATGTTATGTTACGAGGTTTTATATAGCGCATAGCTGCCCCAGCAAAGCGGCGTCCCAGCGCTGACCGGCAGAGAGATTGGGAGGCTGCAGAAAGAGGACAGATCCTAAGTCAGCGGAAAAAGGTGAGTATTAATGGCCTTGAGTTAAGCCTAGTAGTTGTCCATACTGCAGATGTGGACAGGGAGAGAGTTCCAAAGTTTAGCCACCAAAGTGCGGAAGAGACGTCCTCCTGCGTGCACCTTCCTCACCCGAGGGACAACCGCCAGATGCTGGCCCATAGATTGAAGTTGGCGAGTAGGTGTATAGGGTAAGAGCAGATTTGCCAGAAGGCTAGGGGTGGAGAGATTCATCATTTTGAATTCAGAGGGACTGAAACTTGACGTGCCTAGCCACCGGCAACCAATAGAGTCGGCAGATGGTGTTAGTCGTGGAACAAGTCCTAGGAAGGCCAAGGTAAGTTCTAGTAGCCACATTTTTAACCCTCTGCAGTCGTAGAATTTCAGCCTTGTTAACTCCCAGGTAAAGAGAGCTGGCATAGTCTAACCTAGACATGATGGTGGCCTGGATGATGACTTGGTGAGTGGAAGGATCAAAGAAACTTAGCAATAGTTTGAGCCCATGCAGGAGTCCAAAGCAGGTACCTGATGTAAATACAAATAAGATGCCATGAACAGGTACTCCAGGAAACAGCTTTATTGCAGCACAGAACAGGTAGGACCATCCCTCCTCTGACCAGAGCTCCAACTGCCAACAGGGCGAAGGAGAACTCCAAAACTAGGAACATCCACAGTGATCTAGAGTGCTAGCCCAAGGGAAGAGCTAAGCACTGTACAACATATCTTCTCCCCTTAATAAGAAAGGAAAACAAAGAAACAAAAATGCAAAAGAAAGTACAGGACAAATCAATGTACATAGTCATTCAGATAGGTGGGTGGACGACGAGAACGAGGGGTCCTCAATCTGACTTCCAACGAGGAAGAAGAGGAAATGGTGGGAACAGAATTAGTAGGGACAGAAACACACAAAGAAGTTGAAGCATCACCACTACCCACCTCCCCCCGTGCAGTTGGCAGAGAGGTGGAAGAAGAACCACCACCGGAAGTCAACAAGTATCCATTGCAACCTCCTGACTCACTAGCCATTACATCATCAGAAGAAAAAACTTTTTTTTTCTGGTATAGTGCTACCCTCCTATAATTCCAACTTTCTCCATTGGCCAGAACAACAAAATGTGGAAAAACTTTCTTAACTCTGTAGGGACCTCTAAACTTGCTAAGGCCCTTAGTACACCTACCCGGCTTTACCTTAACAAGATCACCCACAGAGATAGGCAAGGGAACATTGCTATGGGACAGGGGTACTTCATCATCTAAGCATCTTAACCAAGCAGGGGTCAATCTTGTCACTGGAGCACGCCCACGCATTAGCTCAAAAGGAGATTTTTCACCATGTTTATGAGGTGTTGACCGGTATGCCCAGACAAGTTCCTGCACACGCTCGTGTGAAAAACAACCACCCTCCACAAACATTTGAATCACCCCCTTCACAAGACGATTTACCCTTTCGCAAAGACCATTTCCCTGCGGATTGTAAAGGCTTGTCTTTTGATGCTTGATACCACACTCACGTATAAACGAAGCCATTTTCGAAGATGTCAATTGAGTGCCATTATCCGAGATAAGAACAGAAGGATATCCCTCATTCAAGAAAACTCCCTTCAGAAAGTTAATGGTGGTATCAGTGTTTATCTCCCTCACAAATTGTACACAAAGCCACTTCGAGTAACAATCAATCATAACAATGGCATAGCGTTGGTTTAAAGGTAACTCGCTCATAGGGCCTATAAAGTCCAAACAGACACTGTGCCAAGGCACATTTTCAAAACCAATTTTCTGGGGTGACTGTGAACCCAACATTTTCAGGCGCTTCTCCCCTTCTTTGCAAAAACTACACCTCAGCACACAGTCCACAGCATCACTATCGACAGAGGGCCACCAAAAGTTCTCCTTAACACGACGTTGTGTGAGGCTTTGGCCCAAATGGCCCTCATGAGCTAAGTCAAGAATCCTACTCCTTAATGAACCAGGAGGAACAAAGCGATCACCCCGCATCAGAACATCTTTCCCCTCCAAGGAAAGTTCATCCAAGACCTTCAAGAATGGTCTAACCTGAGGATCGACAGTGCTCTCCCTCCTTGCTCCCTTCGAGACAAGATTAATTACAGCCTTTAAAACTTGATCCTCTTCCATACTTTTTGCCCACTCGTCATGGGAAAAGGAACCCCCTCCCACAAACAAGACATCCTCAGCTATAGCAACTGCTAGATCATCCAAATCATCCTTAACAGAACCATCACAGCTAGTAGATCGCGCAGGAAGTCGCGACAAGCAATCTGCTTGGATGTTTTTCCAACCATGAACAAACTCAATCTCACATTGGTAGTCCTGTAGTCGAGAGGCCAATCTCGCCAATCTTGGAGACCCTTTTCCAGCACCACCTGGAGCTAAGACATTTAAAAGGGGTTTATGGTCCGTACGGAGAATAAACTTGTACCCCCACAAATAGGTTCTAAAGTAGCTCGTGCCCCAAGCAGCAGCAAGAGCTTCACGCTCTATGACTGAGTAATTGGATTCTGAGATAGACAAAGGCCTAGACGCAAATGCTATGGTCTTCTCTACACCTCCATGTTTTTGCAAAAGGACTGCACCAAGACCTACAGCACTGGCGTCAACCATTAAAATAGAGGACCGAGCAGTATCAAAAGGGGTAAGGACATTAGCAGACTTAAGCTCACCTTTGATCATATTGAAGCAAGACTCGTGCTCGACAGTCCAATTAAATTTCACACCTTTTTTTAACAAGTATCTCAGAGGAGCAGTCTTTGAAGAGAAATCCCTAACGAATTTCGAGTAAAACTCGATCAAACCCATGAAGGACCGAAGTTGATCCTTGTCAACGGGGAAGGGAGCCAGTTCAATGGCCTCTAATAAGTTCTTCTTAGGTTTAATGCCATCTTCAGATAGGCAAAAACCTAAGTACTCTATCTCCTTCAAAAGAAACGCACACTTCTCCCTCCTCAATGTTAGGCCAGCATCATCCACTCTCTGTAACACACTTTGCAAGATCCTATTGTGCTCCTCTAACGAATCTCCATAGATCAGGATGTCATCTTGAAAGTATAATACTTTATCTAGACCCTTAAAAACTTCGGAAACAAGTCTTTGGAATACACTAGCGGCAGAGACAAGTCCGAAGGGTAACCTCGTGAATTGAAAGGTCCCTTCGCTGGTAATGAAAGCAGTCAAATGTTTTGACTTGTCATCTAAGCAGATTTGGTGGTATGCATGCTTTAGATCTAACTTGCTGAAAAACCTGGCCCCTTTGAGTGTCGAGACTAGTTCACTAATGTTTGGTAGAGGGAACACATCAGCAACCACACATTTATTCAATGAGCGCAGGTCTACACAGAACCTAATTTTATTGTCTGGTTTCTGTGAAATCACCACTGGCGAAATCCACGGGGACGCTTTAATAGGTTCAATAATGCCACCCTGAAGCATATCCTCCAAAGTAGCCTTAACCTCTTTTCGCAATGCGAAAGGGACTCTCCTCACCTTATGTTGGACAGGACAACTACCCTCCTTGAGAATTATGTGATGGGAATAGCCTATGAGTTCCCCTAACTGATCTCTAAAGACATTTCCAAATTTGTCCAGTATCTCATCAACTGATGGGTTATCAACAATAGACACTGGATCATCAGACCTGGGATCAACTACAATGTGTAAATCATACTGGTGGTGACGACCTAATATGGCCGGTCCCTCAGTTGAAATGTATATTTTTCCAGATGCTGATCTATTTTTAAACTCAATCTTAGCTTCGAAGTAGCCCAACAAGTCAATTTTTTCGCCTTGATATCCAGACGGAAAAATGTCACACTCTTTCAGGACTCTTTCACCCCAGACACTCTTCATCAAAGATAGTGGAATGATGGTCCACTTTGAACCTGTGTCAACCATGAGAATTACAACCTTCTCGTCAATCTTAAAGTTAGCTTTAAAAGCATTTCCCCTTCGATCCCTGCAAGAGCATACTGTGTCACGTAGAAGTAATATCTTGTTCATATCACGTTTCAAATCGCCACACTCATTGACTACAGTCACTCTTGAGCTATTTCTATTATTGCACATCTTTGCAAAGTGCCCCATCTTTCCACAACGCAGACACTCTTTGTTATTCGCAAAACAGAATTTGGCATCTGAGGCATGCGAAAAACTCCCACACTTTGAACACATTTTTTGAGTATTCTTATTACTTGATGATTGTTGCATATTCTTTTTTTGAAGAATATAACCCTTTTTCCTGACAATAGCAATAGCCATTGCTTCATCATCACTAATGTCACTAACAACACTCTTATTGGAAACTTCCGCAACTTTTGTTTCCACACCACTCTTCTGCAACTCTCTCATACATTTCTCGCTTTCTTCCACAACTTTAGCCAATTCTATCGCAACTTTCAACGTTGGATTCTTCGCTGCCCATAATCGTTCTTGGACTTTCCTGTTGTTGGCTTGAACAATTAATTGGTCTCTAATTAGTTCGTCCGCCATTTGACCAAAGTTGCATTTTACAGATAGTTCACGTAGTCGTGCAACGAATTCGTCAATGCTCTCATCTGCCAACTGTTTGTTTTTATAGAACTTATATCTTTGTAGTACAAGGTTTTCCTCTTTACCAAATCTGATCTCTAGTCTTGCCACCGCTTCTTTAAATTCGTCAAAATCAGCTTGTGACCCAGAAGGTAATGCTTGCGGTAAATATTTAAAAAAGACGCTGTCCTTCTTTGCCCAAAGTGGTCATTAAAAGAGCTTTCTTTCGTTTAGGTGAAAAGTCATCTCCATCTAGGGCCTGGATGTAATTATTAAACATAACTATCCAGTCTTCCCACGTTAAAGACGGATTCCCTGGCTCACTCAGGAATTGCGGTGGAAGAGCAACATTGACTGCTTGAGCCATGAGGTCAGTCTTATATGGACACGAGGGAAAATGAAGAATGTAATGCACAGAGCAGTTGTAACACGAAAAAATAAGGGCACAGTATAAAGCTGAAGTAAAAGGAAAACAGTCCGCTTATTCTATTACTTTTTAGACATGTAAAATAAGCGCTTACATCAAACAGGATATCCAAGGTTCGCTTGTACTCGACGCTGTTTCTGACTCCAAACAGCAAACAGTGAAGTTCCCGGTGGATCGCGTTACCTAGGCGACCACCGACACACAGTAGAAGAAATTGATCAAAATGGCCGGCTGCGTCGTACGTGAGCTTGGTCACGCTTCTGACGTCAGCACCACCGCGTAGATGCGCACGAAGAGGAATGCGCTTCAATGATGCGTACGGAGTCCGGCGTGGTTGCTATGCGACTCACCAAGTCACGCCAAGATCGCGCTCAGCTCCATTGAGGAGACGTTGAAAGGGGCTGACGTCACTCACCCCGACATCGGGAAATATTCCTGAAATCATCCGACGATAACGATCACCTCTGCAAAGAAGAGCCGCACCACGAGAGTCGCACCACGCTGTGTACCACACGGGGTTCGTGAGGGAATTGGAGGCTACTGTTCCGTAAATCCTTCTTGGGCTGCAGACATGAATAAGGAAGCTGTGGCCAGACGTATCGCCAGTCCAAGTCGCCAAATGATGTAAATACAAATAAGATGCCACGAACAGGTACTCCAGGAAACAGCTTTATTGCAGCACAGAACAGGTAGGACCATCCCTCCTCTGACCAGAGCTCCAACTGCCAACAGGGCGAAGGAGAACTCCAGAACTAGGAACATCTACAGTGATCTAGAGTGCTAGCCCAAGGGAAGAGCTAAGCACTGTACAACAGTACCCCTAACGTTTTTGGTTTGGACCTGGAAACTGAGGGCCAAGTCTACCCATACACCCAGATTTTTGACCACCTGTTTATGGGCGGGTGCACATCCCAGGGACGCCGGCCACCGGCGCTCGGTTCACAGCTAAGAATCTTTCCCTACCCGCAAAACCTCAGATTTACTGGCGTTAAGCTGGAGACAGTTAGCAGACATTCACTCCGAGATAGCTGCAAGATCGCTCCGGAACTTGAGGGCATCCTGCATGGAGTCGTCGTAGAGTGCTACTACCAACTGAGTATCATCAGCATATGATACCGCCGTTAGTCCTCTGCTCCTGGCCACAGCTGCCAACGGTTGGACATACAGATTGAATAGCGTGGGGCTCAACGCTGAGCCCATTAGAACCCCTTGCTTCACAGTATGTATCTGGGAGGCGAAAGGGGGGCCACCACCTGGAAGGTTCTCTCAGCAAGAAAAGAGGTGAACCATCCCAGGGCAGAGCCCTCAATTCCAGTCTCCTCCAACCATTGTAGCAAGATCTGGCGTGATACCGTGTCGAACGTGGCGAGAAGATCTAATAAAATCAGCGCGAAGTGCGTCTGGCATCCAAGGCTGCCCTCAGATGTTCGGTCACAGCTAGAAGAGCAGACTCCGTGCTGTGACCCGGGCGAAAACCATTCTGAGATGCATCAAGGTTGCTGTTGTTTACAAGGATTCCTGTCAGAATGGAATTGATGTAAGGCTCAGAGATCTTGGACACCCACGGCAGGAGAGAAATGGGGCAAAAAATTTCTGGTTTGGCGGTATCCAAAGTAGGTTTTTTTTAACAGAGGGACCACCCTGGCTTGTTTCCAAGCCCAAGGAACGAACACCATGGCCAGGGACATGTCGATCAGCTGACACAGAGGTGTAAGGTGCAAAGACAGGGATTTTAAAAATTGCTCAGGCTTAAGGGATCAGTTGGTGAACCAGATTTGACTCTACTACATAGCATACGCAACTCCTCCTGGAAGATCGAGGGAAGACAGCGAGAGTGCGGGTGGAGAGGAGTCTCTGAACAGGACCTGAACTAATTGAGGTGAGAGGGAAGGTCCTGTAGATGTTCTCTACCTTCAAAATAAAGAAGGTGGCAAGATCCTCATATTGCTTGTCAGATGAGATCAAAGGCGCTTTGATCTCCACCAAGTGATAGTCCCCTTCCTGGAGCATCACAAGTCTGTGGATAATCCAGTTGCAGTGTCCCTCCTGCCCATGTGGTTCCACTTGTCGATGTCTGAGCGTCGAACCAGCGTTGTATGGTTCCAATCCCAAAAGCATCTCTAAACTCCTGAGGATGGAGCCCCAGTACTTATTCCCACAATAGCCTCTGAAGATGAGATCAGTTCAAAATGCCACCTTTGAAATGCACAGGCCCCCTCTAAATTTCCTCCTGTCTGCCATCCTACCCTGCGAGGCTTGATTAATATTTTTAGTGGGGCCTGGACCCTTGGAATGCAGGTGCCCATTTCATCTCCTTTATAGGTCCCAGGAAGACCCCCTCAGAGTCAGAGGTCTGCAATTTCCCTTGAGTGCCCCTAGTTTATGGCTGTCTATCAGGATTGCACAAATGTATCTTTCCCCCCAGCATCTAGATGCAGATTGACGACAGATTGAAAGGCACACAGAAAGCCATGAGCCCTGAAATGCACACTTTCACAAAAAGGCATTTATATCATTAGTAATGTCAAATCCACTCTCACAAAAGGAGAGGATTTGCCATTACTAATCCATTGATACCAAACAGTATACTGCTAGTCTTCTGCACGTAGGAAATACAACTCAATAGACTTTCCATAGATCCCCCATGTTAATCAATTTGGGAAGTAAGCCTCACAGTTCTGAACACATCATCTGGTGCTATTCACTATTAGGTCATGTAGTGCCCACATGCACATGCCCTCACTCTTCCCTAGACTGCCCTCTGTCCCCAGTGAGTACTCAGATATAGCGAGTGACACAATGAACTTTGGCAAGTAGCTTTTAAATTCAAAGCTGAGTAACAGTAACCTGCACACACAGGCCTCCATGGCAAACATGAAGAACTACCTCCGTGGGTGGCACAACCAGTACTGCAGGTCTACAAAGTAGCATGTGAGTTAAATGCCCTAGGTATGCTTTACCTCTGGACAAAGGACTTACAGCTAACTCAAATCAGCCAATCATGTATACACCAATCACCAGTATGTATATGACAAGCACAGCGCTTTCCCACTGAATGGCAGTGTCTAAGCACACAAAGTCCTAAGCCAACAAAAAAAGTTCTAAACAGGAGGTCGGAAGCCACAAAGTCAGGGGAGACCAGGGCAAAAGATGCCTGGTCTAATACTGTCTATCAACATATGGCACTTTCTTTAACAGGAGTGTGTAGAAAGAGAATGATACTGAATGGTTGGCACTCCTGTTTAAGGGATGCCTGAGTTGTGTTATACTGTGCGTGGCATGTTTGCAGAGAGTCCTGGTACTGTAATTAACACAGCCTCTAAACCAATGTAAATAAGCAAATCAGTAAATTATTTCTGTAAATTCTCATGAAGAGCTTCTGATTAAAAAGAGAAGCTTTGAAACGTGTCCTTAATATACATGCATTTGATTCAATACACAAACTAAAGGAATAGTCCATCATGTGATTGCAGCTTTGCAAAATTACCTGTCTTCATAAGTCACGCTTTGTGTACCACAAGAAGAAATTGACTGGAATGGAATGGCTGATTCAGGGTTTAGAGCATGAACACAAGTGGGAAGTCGTGTGGACTTGACACCAATTCTTATAGAACACTGCCAATATCCTGTACAGCCACATATGGAATTGTTAATAGGGTCAAGACTGATTTGCATATGGCTGGGTCCAAACTGGGGTGGTGTGGTAAGCAAAAGATCCTTGCAGATCCTTGTCACTGGGGGTGAATGTCTGCATTGTCCAGCATTCCGTTCATCAATTGTTTCTTTTGTTTCCAAAATATCTGGATTAGGACATAAATGCACATCATGCCTACTCAAGCCAATTACCAAAGTAAAGGGAAATTTAGAACGTTTTGTGGACTTCTGGAAATCTGCGTCCGAGTGGAAAGAAGCTGGTGCTGGTGTAAACTGAAGGCTCTCAGGACTTCTTCCTGGATCTTGGTTAGGGCATAAGTACTAATAAAAATAGGAGCGGGACTAATTAGCATATTTAATTCATAATGATATCACAGAGGGACTCCACAATAAGTAATGTCACACCCTTATAATATTCCTCCTGCAATTGAGTGGGCCTGTTTTATAAACACAAAAATGTTACTTACTCACACAGTAACGTAATATGAACACTTTTTGGTGTTTTTTTATTTTTATAAATCTAATGTTGGTTATCCACATATCAATGTGCACAGGGCCGGCTCTAGGCTCATGGTGGCCCTGTGCAGGGAGCGTAGGTGGGGGCCCCGGAAGAGGGGGTCCGGACCCTCATGGACATCGATTCGCCTAAATGTTATGGGTGACAAAAGCGACATGTCACTCCCTTTCACACCCAGTGACATCACAGGTGTGTCTAACCTTGGACTTTCGACGGCCTCTTATTTACTGCTTGAGGTGTTATAACAGAAAAGTAAACAAAGCTATATGGGCCCTCTTTAGTTTCTGTTCTCTCTGTCAGTCAGTCTCTCTCTCTGTCAGTCAATCTCTCGCTCAGTCAGTCTCTCTCTCTGTCAGTCTCTCTCTCTGTCAGTCTATCTCTCTCTGACAGTCTCTCTCTCAGCCAGTAAGTCTCCAAGTCTCTCTCTCTCTCTCTTAGTCTCTCTCTCTGTCAGCCAGTCTCGCTCTCTCCCAGTCAGTATCTCTCTCTCCCAGTCAGTCAGTCTCTCTCAGTCAGTCATTCTCTCTCTACCTCAGTCAGTCTCTCTCTCTCTCTCCCTGTCAGTCCCCCTCTCAGTCAGTCTCTCTCTCTCTCTCTGTCAGTCTCTCTCAGTCAGTCAGTCTCTCTCAGTCAGTCAGTCTCTCTCGCAGTCAATCAGTCTATCTCTCTCAGTCAGTCAGTCTCTGCCTCTCTCTCTGTCTCTCTCTCTGTCAGTCAGTATCTCTCTACCTCAGTCAGTCAGTATCTCTCTACCTCAGTCAGTCTCTCTCTCTGCCAGTCAGTCTCACTCTCAATCAGTCTCTCTCTCTCTGTTAGTCAGTCAGTCACTCTCTTAGTCAGCCAATCTTGCTCTCTCTCTGTCAGTTTCCTAGCCAGTCAGTCTCTCAGTCAGTCAGTATTCAGTCTCCGAGTCAGTCAGTCAGTCAGTCTCTCTCTCTCTCAACTCTCTCTCTCTCTCCATTCTCTCTCTCAACTCTGTCCACTCCATCTCCACTGTCTCTCCACTCTCTCTCCACTGTCTCTCTCTCCACTTTCTCTCTCTCTACTCTCTCCCCACTCTCTCTCCACTATCTCCCTCCACTGTCTCCCTCCACTCTCTCTACTCTCTCTCCACTCTCCCCCCACTCTCTCCCCACTCTCTCTCTCCACTCTCTCCACCCTCTCTCCCTTCACACTCTCTCTCTACTTTCTCTCCACTCTCTCTTTCTCTCCGCTCTCTCTCTCCCTCTCTCTCTCCACTCTCTCACTCCACTCTCTCACTCCACTCTCTCACTCCACTCTCTCTCTCACTCTCTGTCTCACTCTCTTTCCACCCTCTATCTACTCTCTCCACCCTCTTTCTACTCTCTCTCCACTCCCTCTCCACTCTCTCTCCACTCTCTCTCCACTCTCTCCACACTCTCTCTCTGCACTGTCTCCTCCACTGTCTCCCTCCACTCTCTCCCTCCACTCTCCCTCCACTCTCTCTCCTCTCTCTCTTCTCTCTCTCTCCACTCTCTCTCTCTCCACTCTCTCTCTCTTCTATCTCTCTCTCCACTGTCTCCTCCACTGTCTCCCTCCACTCTCTCTCCACTCTCTCTCCACTCTCTCTCCACTCTCTCTCCACTCTCTCTCTACTCTCTCTCTCCTCTCTCTCTCTCCACTCTCTCTCTCCACTCTCTCTCTCTCCACTCTCTCTCTCTCCACTCTCTCTCTCCACTCTCTCTCTCCACTCTCTCTCTCCACTCTCTCTCCACTCTCCACTTTCTCTCTCCACTGTCTCTCTCTCCACTTTCTCTCTCTCTCTCCACTGTCTAGCTCCACTCCCTCCACTCTCTCTCTCTCTCTCTCTCTCTCTCTCTCTCTCTCTCTCTCTCCACTCTCTCTCTCTTCACTGTCTCTCTCACCACTTTCTCTCTCTCTCTCTCTCTCCACTCTCTATCCACAGTCTAGCTCCACTTTCTCTCCGCTCTCTCTCTCTACTCTTTCTCCACTCTCTCTCTCTACTCTCTCTCCACTCTCTCTCCACTCTCTCTCCACTCTCTCTCCCTCCACTCTCTCTCCCTCCACTCTCTCTCCCTCCACTCTCTCTCCCTCCACTCTCTCTCTCTCTACTCTCTCTCCACTCTCTCTCTACTCTCTCTCCACTGTCTTTCTCTCCACTCTCTCTCCACTCTCTCTCCACTGTCTCTCTCCACTCTCTCTCTCTCCACTCTCTTGCTCACTCTCTCCACTGTCTCCATGCTCTCTCCACTCTCTCTCTCTCCACTGTCTAGCTCCACTCTCTCTCCACTCTCTCTCTCTCTACTCTCTCTCCACTCTCTCTCTCTCTACTCTCTCTCCACGCTCTCTCTCTCCACTCTCTCTCCACCCTCTCTCCCTCCACACTCTCTCTCTCTACTCTCTCTCCACTGTCTTTCTCTCCACTCTCTCTCCACTCTCTCTCCACTGTCTCTCTCCACTCTCTCTCTCTCCACTCTCTTGCTCACTCTCTCCACTGTCTCCATGCTCTCTCCACTCTCTCTCTCCACTGTCTAGCTCCACTCTCTCTCCACTCTCTCTCTCTACTCTCTCTCCACTCTCTCTCTCTCTACTCTCTCTCCACGCTCTCTCTCTCCACCCTCTCTCCCTCCACACTCTCTCTCTCTACTCTCTCTCCACTCTCTCTCTCTCTCCACTCTCTCTCTCCACTCTCTCTCTACTCTCTCTCCACTCTCTCTCCACTGACTCTCTCTCTCTACTCTCTCGCTACTCTCTCTCTCCACTCTCTCTATACTCTCTCTATACTCTCTCTCCACTGCCTCACTCCACTCTTTCTCCACTCTCTCTCCACTCTCTCTCTCCACCCTCTCTCTCCACCCTCACTCTCTCTCTCTACTCTCGCTCTCTACTCTCTCTCTCCACACTCTCTCTCCACCCTCTCTCTCCACCCTCTCTCTCCACCCTCACTCTCTCTCCACCCTCTCTCTCCACCCTCACTCTCTCTCCACCCTCACTCTCTCTCCACTCTCTCTCTCTACTCTTGCTCTCTACTCTCGCTCTCTACTCTCTCTCTCTACTCTCTCTCTCTACTCTCTCTCTCCACACTCTCTCTCCACTCACTCTCTCCACTCTCTCTCTCTCCACTCTCTCCCACTCTCTCTCACAAAGTAGTGTGCGTTCCATGGGCATCCGCAGAAATGTTTCCGGGGGGGGGGGGGCACATTTTTAACTTCATCTCCATCCCCCTTGCACCCTTCTCCCCTCTGCCTTGCAGCACCCTTCTCCCCCTCCCCCTTGCACCCTTCTCCCCCTCCCCCTTGCACCCTTCTCCCCCTCCCCCTTGCACCCTTTTCTACCTTGCACCATTCTCCCCTCTGCCTAGCACCCTTCTCCCCTCTGCCTTGCACCCTTCTCCTCTCTGCCTTGCACCCTTCTCCCCTCTGCCTTGCACCCTTCTCCCCTCTGCCTTGCAGCACCCTTCTCGCCCTCCCCCTTGCACCCTTCTCCCCCTCCCCCTTGCACCCTTCTCCACCTCCGCCTTGCACCCTTTTCTACCTTGCACCATTCTCCCCTCTGCCTTGCACCCTTCTCCCCTCTGCCTTGCACCCTTCTCCTCTCTGCCTTGCACCCTTCTCCCCTCTGCCCCTTGCACCCTTCTCCCATCTGCCTTGCACCCTTCTCCCCTCTGCCTTGCACCCTTCTCCCCTCTGCCTTGCACCCTTCTCCTCTCTGCCTTGCACCCTTCTCCCCTCTGCCTTGCACCCTTCTCCCCTCTGCCTTGCACCCTTCTCCTCTCTGCCTTGCAGCCTTCTCTACCGTGCACCCTTCTCCTCTCTGCCTTGCACCCTTCTCCTCTCTGCCTTGCACCCTTCTCCTCTCTGCCTTGCACCCTTCTCCCCTCCCCGTGGCACCCTTCTCCTCTCCACCTTGCACCCTTCTCCCCTCCGCCTTGCACCCTTCTCCCCCTCCCCGTTGCACCATTCTCCCCTCTTCCTTGCACCCTTCTCCTCTCCACCTTGCACCCTTCTCCCCTCTGCCTTGCACCCTTCTCCCCTCCGCCTTGCACCCTTCTCCTCTCTGCCTTGCACCCTTCTCCTCTCTGCCTTGCGCCCTTCTCCCCTCTGCCTTGCACCCTTCTCCTCTCTGCCTTGCACCCTTCTCCCCTCTGCCTTGCACACTTCTCCTCTCTGCCTTGCACCCTTCTCCCCTCTGCCTTGCACCCTTCTCCCCTCCACCTTGTACCCTTCTCCCCTCCGCCTTGCACCTTTCTCCCCCTCCCCGTTGCACCATTCTCCCCTCTTCCTTGCACCCTTCTCCCCTCTGCCTTGCACCCTTCTCCTCTCTGCCTTGCACCCTTCTCCCCTCTGCCTTGCACCTTCTCCCCTCTGCCTTGCACCCTTCTCCTCTCTGCCTTGCACCCTTCTCCCCTCTGCCTTGCACCCTTCTCCCCTCCGCCTTGCACCCTTCTCCTCTCCGCCTTGCATCCTACTCCCCTCTGCCTTGCACCCTTCTCCTCTCTGCCTTGCACCCTTCTCCTCTCTGCCTTGCAACCTTCTACCCTCTGCCTTGCAACCTTCTCCCCTCTGCCTTGCACCCTTCTCTACCGTGCACCCTTTCTACTCTCTGCCTTGCACCCTTCTCCCCTCTGCCTTGCACCCTTCTCCCCTCTGCCTTGCACCCTTCTCCTCTCTGCCTTGCACCCTTCTCCTCTCTGCCTTGCAACCTTCTACCCTCTGCCTTGCAACCTTCTCCCCTCTGCCTTGCACCCTTCTCTACCGTGCACCCTTTCTACTCTCTGCCTTGCACCCTTCTCCCCTCTGCCTTGCACCCTTCTCCCCTCCGCCTTGCTCCCTTCTCTACTTTGCACCCTTCTCTACCTTGCACCCTTCTCCTCTCTGCCTTCCACCTTTCTCCCCTCTGCCTTGCACCCTTCTCCCCTCTGCCTTGCACCCTTCTCCCCCTCCGCCTGGACTCCAAAACGTAAGCTGATCACTTTCTTCAAACAAAATAATTTTGACCTAATAGACAAGCTTTTTATTTTTAGTAAATGCATGGCAGGTGCTCTACTATCAGTTTGCAGTTTCATCCAGTATCCATATGTACTCTGGCTATACAAGGAAAGTGCCACCATCCCAAGCCAAGGATACACACTAAATACTAAGAACTACCAACAATATATCGGCCAAACAAGGGTGGGCAGAGAGCACATCACCCTCACATGCATTCATGTTTTAATGAGGATGCTTTTCTCTCACAATAAAATTAATGTTTGTACAAATGCCATTTTGACACCTCTATGTGCTGTACATAACGATTGTCACTGTAACTCAGCTTACCGAACTCAGAGGGACGGTTGACTTGGTACACCGAGAGAATAACAAATGACTCGGAGGACTTAAACAGATGTCAGGGTGAGCGTGAAACGGACTACGATAAAGCAAGCAATTAAAATTGTATTTTGTTTAAAAGAACCATGACTTGTCGGAAAACACAGTTTCTATTATGTATAAAAGTTCCTAAAAATGTCACAGTGATTACAAACTATATTACACAGGCACGTATGTTGGAGAAAGGACCTACAGGCTGTCTCAACAGAGATCAGATAATCTTCCCTTACTTGCAGGCCCGTTATCCCATTCCACCGAGACCTCTGTTTCACCTTTCAACAATAAAAATAAACTTACTCACTGTCTCTTCCTTGTCCCAAACTTGGTGGCTGAGGAAGTGCTTCTGCATCTGGAGCGTTCTTTCTAATAATTCTAATTCACCATAGGCCAATCTGTGCACAATCACACAGCAGAACACTGCGTCTTCGCCACATGCCAGCATGCCAGCTCTCCACATTTACCGAGGCCCACTCAAGAGGGCTGTGCAAATCGCTTTCACTTTCGCAAGTTTGACATGCGTAGTCGAGCCGGCTAAAATCATCCAGAAAATGTAAGCATGCTTTTAAAATGCTGATGTGGAAACAGAGCCAGCTTCAACATTGTAATTGTGTCTTTAGATAACTTGTAGGGGGAGGCAGGGAAGCAGTTTTTTAAGGGTGCCACAATCACATTAAGAGGTCCCCAGCCCATGTAGGTCCCCAAACCCTGACAACCCCTCACCCCTCACAGACAGCCCTGGCCTCCTCCCTTCTCCAAGGAATAGTGCCCTGAGGAGAATGCACTATCTCAGGGCCCCCACCCCCTCCTCTTTCCGGGCCTGGCTCGTGGCTTTGACTGAAGAGAAACAATGGAAGTTGATACTTTGTTTCTCTTCAGTCAAAGGTCAGCAGCGCGAGGAGCGAGGAGCTCCTAGGAGCAGGCTGCAGGCAGCAGCAGCTGCTTTAGAGAGAGAGAGACACAGCTCTCTACCGGAGGGCTCAGCTGAGGGGCCCCCTTCAGCTACTGGAGACTGCTGAGACAACACGCGCTGAGAGATGGAGAGAGAGACAGGGGAAGCGCGAGATATCCTAAAAAATAATAGTAGCCGGGAGGCTGCCAAATCCTGCCAGGGGGCCGCCAGTGATCCTTCTGATCTGACCCTCGTCGTGGCGGCCCCTGGGGTTTGGCGGCCCTGTGCAGGTGCACAGTTTGCACATGCCTAGGGCCGGCCCTGATTGTGCAAGTGAGCTAAGAAATGACTGAAAGGGACGATATGTTTAAACAGACAAGTGGATTTTATTATAACACCTCAAAACTGTGATTAAAGAAAAAAAATGGTGTTGGGTGTACATTGTTATATTTTTTAAAGGTAAAACTTGGTGTTCAAACATGCCTGTATTTTGCTGGTATTCTGTGTCAGCCCCAAAGCCCATGTGCGCTGCACATTTGCAGTTCATCAGTCGATGAGATGTTTAGTGGTGGAAGTTCTCTGTAACTTCTCAGATAAGACATTGAAAGATAACCCCCTACTGGACCTCTTCCACAGTGGATGTTACCAATTGGAAGGAGGGTTTACAACACCCTGAGGCCAGGTAACACACACAGTGTTTGTAAATGCAGGAGGCTGAAGTGCTGGGGCACAAGGTGGCACAGCATAACTCAGCCTTTTTTGGATTCAGGTAAGGAGAGCAGAGTCATCTATCTGAAAATAGAGGAGGAATGCCGTACACCCGCATCCATGCTGATTGTGCAATGATTTTGTTTTTAATAACACAGTTTCATGATTTGTCCTGGATATGTTGAGTCCAGCTGAGCTCTTGGAGAGATTTCTCAGCAAGGAACCCTAGGCTCAAAAAAAGATGGATGGGGGCCTCTTTCCTTTTCCCATTGTTGTCATACAATCTTCTTTGTCCTCCAATCAATAAACGTAGTTGCCCTCTCATAGCAGAATGGATTTCTGTAACAGAGTTGTAACAGGCTGACAATCAGGTTGTTCTTGATGGGACCAACATAGGTTTGCTACATTTATCGGATTTGTTATCTCAGTATCAATAAGCTGAAATCAGAAAACAGAAAACCCAAATCCTTACTTTTCTGAAATCAAGAATGTAGTTGCTTTATAGTTAGGGAAAAACTCTAAACGCTTCTGAAATATACATCCCTGGGCAGTACATTTTCGAGGACTGCAAAGTTAAGTTTTAAACAGAAGATCAATCTTAAGTTAAACATTAACGACTCTTGTTTTGATAAGATTTAACGCATTGTTAATTTGGTAAAAAGAGCTTTTAGTCTTCCCTCCTATACAATAGTTCAAGCACTGAGAGTACAATTGGGGCTACAATCACCTAATGTGACAGCTGAGACTCACTCTATTTTATTATTTAATAATCTTATCAGAAATGCTGTAACTACAGTACGTGGGCACGTCTTAGAGAACTTTGTAGTGATAGTTGTAAGTGAACAGGTCAATATCTTGAAGAAAATACTGCAGCTAACAACACCGTTGAACCCGAAGGCTAATTTTGATTCTACTTAAGTTGCTTTCTGTGTAAATTGGTTTGAATGATAAGAAAATTATTTTTATATCTAGTGAGATAGATCTGAATTATGTAACAACTAAAAGATTGCTGCAATTTTGCCTAGATTGTAAAAGTGCTTTAGGTTCAACACAATATTTGTTAATGGTCCCTGATCCTAGGTTTAGACAGATTGTACTTAGGATGTAAATGCCAGTTTCTCCTGTCAGCACCTGCAACAGAGATAATACTGAAAGGTGCAGCGAAAGTGAGTATTTTATTAAGGGTCAGAATTGGTTGACTCACATTTTACACTATGTTCTAATAGTTCACTGCTGCAACAAGCTTATTTACATTCCCTGGATAAGGGCCAAGTCTATTATGAAGGTAATGACTGGGAAGGATTCTGTATTCGCTCTGAAACATTCACAGATGGCATCAGCATTGTCTGTGCGTTTGAAGAAGATTGTAAAATGTTCTAAATAGAGGATTTGGATTAACCGTGTAATTATATGTGTGATCTGGGTGTTTTTGAACGCATGTGCATACGTTTTGATTTACATTGATTGTAGTGAGCTAATACATTTGGTTTTAATTAAATAATGAGTTTATTTGAACAAGATTGAAGTTTTGTCCTAAGACATCATGACAGCAGCAAAATCCTTTGAGCGCTCAGATCAATGTATACAGCTATAGTTTCCATAACTCCTGGAGAGACTGTGAGTTGGTAAAAACAACCCATCTCAAAGACCCGAAGGCAAATGGCTTTGCAGAGATTGTGAAATGAGCACTTTCCAAGAAATCCCAGGGCCTGCCTATATGGAACCACAGGTCCAATGAAACTACGGGAGGCAGCCACGTTTTTGTTTGATTTTACGATATGTAAAATCTATCTACCAACATACCTTTGGAACCATAGGTGCTGTCTACTTTTGTTTTTCAGCTCATTCCTCATTTTACCTATTCTGTCTTTGTATCCATATATGAAAGTTATATTCTTTTTCAATGGCTTATCCTTTTCTGAAAACTGGCTTTTATTGCGAGTAAAAAACATATTTGATAGACTGCATCAAAACCAACCTTCTCACCACAACTTCTAAGTACCAATTTCTTGCTTGACCATAGTTATCACTGGAGAGTCCAGGAAAGCAAGGAAGTCTTGCAACGGCTAGCATCCGAAGTCCCGGGTCAGTGTGTAGTACATGCCATGTCACCTTGATTAAAATATTATTAGGTCCTGCTACAACCAACAGGCCAAGGAGCAAAGCCTGAAAAGCTGCCTTTGTGTTACTGGTGGTGTGGTGGGAGGCATGCTGCTTCAGCTGAACCAAACCATTATTTTTTTTTCTGAACTTGGACTGAAGGGGCTGAACACACTACAAAAAGGAAATTAGTGATACCAAATAATTTCTGCGTATCCCAAATTGTAGCTGTTTTACCTTTTTTTCGGAGTTTTATATAGCGTCAACTTGACCCGACGGTATCAGGTATCAGAGCGCTTTACATGACCACCAGTTGCTTTAGATAAGGACACAATCATTTTTGTTAGCCACGGGGAGATTACGTGATTTGCCCAGAATCACAGGATGTTGAGTGCCCTTGCCAAGACTCAAACCGGCTTCCCCTGATTTGAGGTCAACCGCCCCAGCCGTTAGGCCTCATCCTCTCCATACTGTGGTGGTCATTTATACAATGTACACATACGTGATACACTTTTGGCATGGACATTACCTTGACAACCGGCAAGTTAAGCTGTCTGTACACAAAAGAGAAAAATATCACTGCATGAAAAGTGAGTTGTAAGTAAACGACTAGGAAAAATTGCAGGACATGAGGTGCCAAAGGTCATGTGAAGGGCGTAGCTTGGTTCAGTAGGGTTGAGTCCCTTGTGAAGTCTTGCATCCACAGCATGCTTTTTTAAGGAGCTGTTATCCGTCCATCCTGCCTGCAGCAGGCTTCCTGCCAGTTGGAAAGCAGGTAGGGAAGGATTCCAAGAGTGAGTCTTACAATTTAATGCGGATAATGCCCCCTCCTGTACCTCCTGTGACTGCTTGTAGACTGCCTTGATTATACAGGACTCTGTTGTGGCTTAATATCTACGTTCACGTTGAGGAAGTTCCATGCATACACGCTTGGAGGTGAGGCGCGAATGGTACATACAAAGGCAGCTTCACTGACAGTAATAAACAGAACTTAACAAGGACTGAGAATTAAAACAGTCAGAATTTAACGACATTATCATCAATGTTTCAAAAGGCAAACAAGTTGGAAGAAAAGTAGGATCTGATTCAAGTAAGGGTTGTTACTGAAAAAAGCAACAGTTGACAATTATTGATTCTTTAACGAAATCTGCAAAATGTTAGTATGCAGTTCTGCCCATTTTATGTCTTGCCAAAAAGATAGACCACGTGAGGGAGAATTGTGTGGTAAGAAACACTGTAACTATTTGTAGAATAGAACACACATTTAGTCTACACTCACAGATGATTCCCCCAAGACTGATCATCCCAGTTTATGGGAAACCATGGGTCCTCATGCAAGCACACCCACATCTAAATACTAACATACTGTTAAGTATATAAGTCTACGTTTACTAACAGGAGAGAAGGATTGCACGTGGAAAGTCACATGAAGATTATTTGATGCTGGGAGAGTGAGTAGTGGGAAGGAAAGAAATGCAACAGGCCCTGGACCACACTTTCAAGGCTGTTAGGTCATAAATGGGCTTGTAAACGGAAGCATAACCGTATAGACTGCGGGGCCAAAACAGAATGCGAGTTTGGATTAGACGGTACGTACGTCGAATATGGTGCATGTAGTGAAACTGGGAGAGGAATGAATGGTAGGAGTGTTTTGTTTAAGAAGCGGGACACCTAGATAATTGACCGTAGGGGCTATTGAAAAGATCTCAGTAGGTTATACATTAAACGCCAACATTCCACGAAGGATAATACGAGCATCACTGAGGAGGGTAAGACTAATACCCTCCTCAGGGATGCCCTCCTCAGTGATCCACAACCTGAATTATCTCTTCAGAGATAATTCAGGTTGTGGTATGTGTTACATGGTCATTTAAACACAATCAAGGTTTAATGTTGATGAGGTACCTTGCCCTACACTCCCCAGTGCACGAATCAGGGAATGGGGGAGACATTGTTTACATCGAATGCGCTACAACGTATTCCATTACAACATGGTTGTTACCACGACCGTGTTGTTACAATGGAACCATTACATCGCAAGTTGTTTCAACAACTTGCCATAGGGGGCGCGCTGGTGGTGGATTTACAATCCAACACCTTCTCTGCTGCAATGTAATGGTTCACGTTGTAACAACACAGTTGTTTTAGCGACTGTGTTGTAATGGAATGCGTTATAGGGCATTCGTTGTAAAGAGATATATTCTGGAATGGTCTCACAAACAAATGGTCACAAGTCAGTGGGCAATATTGGGCCCGATTCACAAAGAGTCTCTGCAGTCTTGGCAGAGTTTCCGGACTCGGGTCGGAATCTCCGCACTGCAGTTCTCATTGCAGAGATTCCGACCCGACAGTGGAGTCTCCGCCATGACCGGGAAGGCTCTTGGTGAATTGGGCCCCTAGCCTACAAACGGTGACGGTGAGAACATACACAGGTTACTGCTACTGTAGAAATCGATCAATCAATCAATCAATGAACTTGTAAAGCGCACTACTTACCCGTGAGGGTACCAAGGCGCTAGAAAGGTAATTAGTTGTCATTAAAGCCCTGGAATAATCCCCCAAGTATAAAGTGAAGAATGAAATTGGAAAAAGAAACTTCAAAAGGTCAATCTAAGTTTTCAGCATAAGATTGAAGGTCACATGGTCCCGCTTCCATCCCTCACCAAAGGATCCTCTCCGTTGGGACTACCCACCAATTACAGATGACAGAATTCACACAGAATATCCAAGCAGAGCCAAGAAAACAGAAAATTGGCACAAACCTTAACGGAAAGACAATAATCTAGGATTTCATCAACTCCGGTTTGTAGAAAAGTTCAGGACTGGCCCACTCCCCCAAGGAGAACCAAAAATGTGCCATACAAGGGCTCTATTCTGTCGACTGAATATGAGGAATAAGCTTTTATTTCTCAAGTCTGGGCTCAAACAGATCATGAATATGGGGCAAACGCATTGGTTCCCCTTTTTCTTCCGCCAACATTGATTTCATTGTTTACTCTGAAGAGACTTGCTTCGAAGCAGAGCTGTATCAAGAGCACTGTAAAAGTTCATAAGTGCCACATCTTTTTCACATGCTGCGAGTCTATGTAAGTACCTCACACAATGTTTGTTTGCCACTTACCTTTTTTCTCGTGACTGTGGAGGCCTTACACCCTAAGGGGCAAACTCTGCAGTTTTTGGGAGAATTACAGGGATGACGTCAAGAAAAAACTTACAAGTTTGCACCCCCACTCTCTCTACTGAAGACACTGAATAACACATTGAAGTCTAACTGAAGACCAACTGAGCACAATAGCACAGTCCATGCAATAGGTAGCAAGACCAGACCCTCTCCACAGGGACGCCATCTTTGGGACAACTCACAAGCCGTGAAGGGTCTTGACCACACCGGTCACGGAGCCTTCTCCAGTCAGAAAATATGCAAACTGCAGAGGCAGGCTATTCCCAGAGAGTCACTACAGCGCCTAGAGGCAAGGCAATTGGGATTGGCTGATTTATACGAAAACTGTACAATACAGCATGAAATGTGAGTTTATTTTGGTGTCACTCGCTCAATTCTGGACTGAACTCAGCTCCTCTGGGAAGCTGTAAAATCACCAAGGCAGCCTTCATGTGCTGCAACACTTTACCTCTAGTTGTAAGTGCTGGTGTCTTTTTCTGTGTCCGTGGGTGCTATTTCACTCATGCAGTGGTTAAAGATATGGCCAAAATACGGCCACTTGAGCCACGTAAAAGAGAGTGTCACTTGAGGGGCGACATGTTTTACTGGAGTGTGATGCACCTAAAATGGCGCCCCTATCCAATTTTTCTGAAAATAAAACTGATTATCTGAGATCAGCAATTAAGAGAGATCCCAGAGAGATCCAGGCCTTTGAGAGGCAGTGGGGGGCAGGGGGGGGGGGGACTGAACATGCAAACACGAAGACGTGTGGCCCTCTCATCTGAGGCCATTGATCTATAAATACTGCAGCGGGAATTACATTTCGCATGTTAATCTGTCACTGGACGATTGACAGACTTCATTTGGCATGAAGTGAAGTCACACTAGATTCAGTGAATCCCAATATTACAGCTGCCGCTTGATCAGCTGTGTGTGCTATGGCAGGGGGAATTATTCTAAGTTTGCTGGTTTCGAAAAGAGGCCTCTGATTCTAGGCAAACTCTTCCACTGAAAAATTAATTTTCGTTAACAGCACAGCTTCTATTTAGCAATGTAAGACCCTCTACCACATCCTCTTTCTCCCCAGGGCCGGCTTTAGGGTGGTGCAACCAGTGCAGCAAATCCTGAGGCTGAGCTAGGGGGCGCCCTACTTGGAAAAAACGTATGAGTTTAAAAGCACTTGCTGCAGTTCCTTGTGTGTCCAGCAGTTTTCAGGCAACAATAAACATGTCAAGGTAACTCTAGTGATTAAAGTTGCTTTTGGACAGAGATTGGAGTTTTGTCTAGGGACAGTTTTGACTCATCACAAAGTAGCGCAAAGGACGTGTACCTTGCAGATCACCTTTATTGCTTTTGTCACAGAGATACTTTTGTTACTGAAAGTTAATAAGTTAAAATCCTAATCTAGCACAGTGACCTATGAACTGTCATCAAAGAACTGCATCAAAATTCAATAGTATAGGTTAGAACATTATGTTTTATCCACAATCTTTCATTATCTAAATGTTGCTAAAAATGGTCATTTTGGGTTGACAAACGTTCTAATTTGTCAAACCAACCTCAAACACTGTGGTACATTTTAAATCCTGCGCTTGTGCTTTTTGACATCAACCACTCTTAAAATATACTGCCTACTACCATGGATGACGTTACTCCAAGACCTTGTAATCCTCGTTGTCTTATGCAACATTTTCTATAAACTGATGTCTACATGTATGATTCATTGTGTTTGTATAATGTGTGGGTCATGTAAAGGGCTGTGACACCTGTCACTTTATTTATTTTATTTTTTTTATTTTAAAAGTTTTATATAGCGCTGGCTAGACTCAGAGGTATCAGAGCGCTTTACATGATTAGGATAGTATAAGACAAACATGGTATAAAAGCATAAAAGCAAAGGTAAGGAAAAAGCAGTGTGAAATATCCAAAGTAAAAAAACAACATTATACAAATCAAGATAGAATAAAACAGGAGCAGGAGCAATACATTTCGAGTAATTTTGGTAAAGTGGAGTACAGGACAAGGGACATATATTACTGAAACAAATATGGCATGGTGAAAAGAGATCAGGAGTCTGGCACAGCTTAGGATCCCCAATAGTAGTTAAGGAGGTGGGTTTTGATGTCTTTTTTGAAGCTGGCGTAGGAGGGGTTACAGCGCAGGTTTTTTGGGAGGGCATTCCAGATGGTAGGGCATTGCCAGAGAATGAGCGAGATTGTGTGGCTTTCTTTTTATGCAGAGGTTGGATTAGGAGGAGGGCGTTGGTGCTTCTCAAAGGATGAGTGGTACCAGCGATGAGGAGTTTCTTGGAGAGGTACTGCGGAGTGTTTTGGTGGAGGGCTTTATGAGTAATGCAGGCGTTTTGTAAGCTGATCTCCCTTCGATAGGGAGCCATTTAAGAGAGTTGAGAGCTGGGGAGATATGATCGAAGCGTTTGCAGTCTGTGATGAGCCTGGCTGCAAGGTTGAGCACAGCTTTGATTGGAGCAAGGTGGACCTTGGGGATTCTGTTTAGAATGGTGTTGCCATAGTCAATACATGAAAGAACAAGTGGCTGAACTGCAAGTTTAAAATCATCGATGGGTATGAATGGTTTGATTTTCTTGATGTGACAGAGAGGGAAGAGGGCTCCTTTGGCAGAGTTTCTGATGTGAACGTTAAGGGTAAGGGTGTTGTCAATAGAAATGCCAAGAGATTTGACGGAGTTTGACAGTGTGAGTGAGCAGTTGAGTGCATTAAGGTCTGAAATCCATGATTGAATGGGGAGAGGTTTCTTTTTAGGGGAGAAGAGAATGATTTCAGTTTTATTAGGGTTACGTTTGAGATGATTCGAATGGAACCAGGTTTGGATCTTGTAAAGGGTGTTGTTCAGGTGTAAGATGTCAGCATGAGTTTTAATCTTGTAATAGATTTGGGTGTCATTGGCGTGTAGGTGGTAGTTGATGCCTGCTTGTTTAAGAATGAGAGTGAGGGGTTCCATAAAGAGGTTAAAGAGGGAAGGAGAGAGAATAGATCCTTGGGGGACTGAAGTGGGGTTAGAGAGACAATTTTGAATTTTGATTTGCTGAGTTCGGTGTTGAAGGTAAGAGATGAACCATTTGTAGGCAGTGCCATTGAGTCCAAAACGGGTCCTAAGAACATTAAGCAGGGCTGAATGGTTGACTGTATCGAACGCTGCAGAGAGATCAAGGAGGATAAGAAGGCAGGTCTCACCATTATCAAGTGATTGATGGATGTCATCTATGACATTGAGCATTGCCGTTTCGGTGCTGCAGCCTTTCCTGAAGCCAGACTGAAGGGGGTCGAGTAAGTTGAAGTTTTCTATGTATTTGTCAAGTTGTAGTAGGACACATTTTTCAAGGACCTTTGAGAGAAGGGGGAGGTTAGTGATAGGGAGGAGATTGTTTAGGTCATTTGGGTCAGCATTAGATTTTTTAATTATGGGCGAGATTTGTCCAAGTTGAAGGGAGGTGGGGACACAGCCCGTGGAGAGAGAGGTGAGATGATTTTGGTCCAGAATGGGGCGATGATGTGCTTAAGGGTAGCGACAAGGTTGGAGGGTACGGGGTCTTTTGTGTGGTAGGACGGTTTAAGATTGCCAATTATTTTGAGGACTTCTAGCTCAGTGACGGGGAGGAAGTTGAGCAAGGAGGCATTGTTCTTTAGTTGTGAGTTAGGGGAGTTGGTAACTGGTGATGTGGTAGGAAATAAGCCAGTGGAGTGGATGGGGGGGTAGAGAAGTGGGTGGGTGAGAAGGGTCGTTAGGGAGCGAGTTGGAGGGTGGTTGTGTGGGAAGGAAGGATTGATCAATTTTGGCAATTTTTTCCGAGACGAAATGGGCAATTTCGTTGCATCTGGCTGAGGAGGCTGTCATATTAGGAGGTGCTGGGGAAGTTTGGTTTCAAATGATATTGACGAGTTCCCTGGGTCTGTTTTTGGCACGATAAAGTTGAGTGCGGAAGAAGGATACCTTTTCCTTGAGGATGTGTTTTTTGTACGTGGATCTAGCACGTCTGAGAAGTGCAAGATGGGAGGGTGAGGGATGGTGTCTCCAGGTTCTTTCCGATAGTCTGAGTGCCCGTCTTTCATTAATTATCTCGGTATTAAACCAAGAGTTTGAGGGGGTGTTTCTTTGGTTTTTGAGTTTAGGCGGGCCAGTTCATCAAGAATACCAGTGACAGTATTATTGAAAAGTTCACTGAGCTCATTCAACTTTTGTGAGTGGGGAATGAGAAGAAGTTGAGCTTGGAGTTTAGATTGGAGAGCTTCTGGGGGAATACATTTTAGGTTTCTGGTCCATTTCTTAGGTCTGTTGACTTTAGAGGCGGGAAGGCTTGCTGAGGTATCCATGGTGAACAGTATAAGGTGATGTTCAGACCAGTCAATGGGGATGATATTGGTCACGGAGGTCAGATCTTCGTTAGACAGAATGACGTCAAGTATGGCACCTTTAGAGTGTGTTGGGGATAAGCAAAGTTTTTGGAGTTAACTGATCTCAAGGAGAGTAGTGAGGAGGGAGATAGTGGGGTCATTGGTATCATTCCAATGGAGGTTAAGATCCCCAAGAAAGAGATTTTTTGAGTTGGATAATGAGGATTTCGTCAGGAGCTCAGATAAGTCCTCAATGAAGGGCTGTGGTGGTCCCGGGGCGTGATAGATGTTGTGTAGGCGAATTGGGAGGGAGTTTTGAGTTGACTGTTCAGCTTCTGGGTATTCGCAGGAGGAGTAGCCTGGGTTAGTGACATCTATTTTTTCTAAGAATAGAGTATCCAGGAGGGGAGAGTATGTCAAGTATGCTCGTTGAGTGGTCATTGAGCCAGGTTCCTGTGAGGAATGCACGGTCAATGGATTCACTCAGGATTGTTTCCAAAATTTCCGTGACGTGTAAAACAGCGGATCAGCAGTTGACGAGCATGCACTTCAGTTGGGTGGGGTTTATATGGAGGGTGGGCTTTGGCGCTGAGGAGGACGAAATCTTTCCTGAGTCGGGCAAGTTCAGTAGTTAAATTAGAAAGGTCACGTTCAATGTTGTGTAGGATCTGGGCAATTAAGGTGAGGGGAGGCGTCGAGAGGGCGCGGTCTGTGTAATTTGTGGAGGGTGGACTAGTGTGTGAGGGGGGAGATGGGGTAGGAGTTGTGGGGTGGGGGGTGATGGGGCTGGGAGTTGTGAGGGGTTCGGTATTCAAATTAAATAGGCTAAGTTTGATGTTGTGTAGGTTCGGAGCCATCCGGTTATAGGGAGGGATAGAAGGGGCATAGGAGAAAGGAGGAATATGATCTGAGGAAAGGGAGTGGTCTTGATTAGTTGCAGAAGGTGGCCGGCTGTGTGAATGGGGAGATAGGGTGTTAGGTGTGGAGTGAGGGGTGACGGAGCTGTTAAGTGTCAGTGGTAGGGTTAGCTTGTTCAGGGGGCACATACTTTCCGGTGAAGTGGGCAGATAGGATCCAAGGGCATAAAGTGAGTGAGCAACGGATATATTGTTGTGAGTGGGATGCGTGTTTATCAGGGGTTGGGGTGAGGGGTTGGGAGGTTGAATAGGAATGGTCTGTTGGAGAAGTATAGAAGGGATGCAATAAAACAAATGAAAAGTATGAGAGAGCGAGAGAGAGAAAGGCTATGGAGACGTGACAGGCACTATTGGAGGATGGTAGTAAGGAAATCCTTCGAGAAGGAGGTCAGTGGATGGGCACCAAAGAAGATTGCCGCACAGGTGCTACCAGCGCTAAAACCAGCCCTGTTCCTCCCATTTCATTGTTGTATACCACCAGAAAAGCTCACACTTCATAAAACCTTCAATAAAATTGCTGACAGTGAACAGTAAACTTTAACACCCAACAAACTTTCAAATAGCTGAAACGTGGAGTGATATCCCTGAAAGACCAGGGGCGGCTCCTCTGTTTGAGAGGAGGAACGTCACCCCACTAAGAAAAGCCACAGGCCAGAGTTGAAAAATAAAATGGTAATAAAGTTTATGTATTTCCATTTAATTTTTCAACAACCCGTCCCAAACTAAGTGCGGGGATGAGCCGGGGCCAGTGCTAACAAGTGGCAATAGAGGGAGATGTGCGCTTTAAAATGAGCAGGTCCCTTTGGACAGCCGTCTTGCGACGGCCAGAAAGACATGCGCAGTTTAAAGTTCTCTAACTCACTGTGAGAGACCAGGGTTCCTGGCTGTGTAGTGCATCGAATCGAGCCTGGGGGCACTGTCAAATGACGTGCATTTCAGAAAACGGTCAGAAACTGAATTGTTCTGGACTTCCTTTATTTGAAATCCAGGAAAATGGGGAAAACATCTGTAGACCACTGGATGAAGCCACCCTTGTGTCAAAAGAACTTCAGCTTCAGAGTGATCAAAACATCCAGACTCCTGCTCACCTGCGGTTCTTTGAAGAATCCATAAATTAATGTGTAGCGCTATATAAAACGCCGTATGATTTATTCATTGATTAGTTGTATGGATTGTTATATTAGTAATCCAGATGTGAGTTACTTGAACAGAACTTACCTAAACCAAACTGATCAATCATTGTTGAAATATTTCTGAATCAATCCCTTGTAGGCGTACTTACCTGCTTGTTCTTCAGAACTGGCCACAATAAATCATATGCGGATACCAAAATCACGTAATATACGGGGCGTGGCTAGCAGAATTGTAAGGAGTACTGTAAATAAAGTCTCCAGTACCAGTCAAATGTTCTAGCATATAATATGTATGCATACTATTTGTAAATTTGTTTTGCATGAACCACACCCCTAGAGGATACCGGCTAAGGATGCCAGAAACATAAATATGTCTTGGGGTGATTAAAGGTGTGCAATAGGCCCTTAACGTAAAGAAATCCATCAGTACAACCACTTGAAATGAATGTGGCGGTTCGTCCATTGGGGGCGTTGGGGCGTTGCCCCACTAGCCATGGACGACCGTCACTGCATACATACAATTACCGAGTTGTCCTAATGCATTTATTTCCTTGAGGTCGGTCGTTGTCACTAACTATAGTGACGTGACCTCGCTCATCGCGGAGGTGTGGGGGGCGGGCCTGCACCGGCAGTGAGTGGCAGGCGCTGGGCTGGCAGATAGCAGCGTGGCAGGGAGGCCAGGGGGCAGCAGCAGTGTGTGCGCATTTAGGACAAGTCATTTTTATTACTTGCCCACGCATGCGCACACACGCAGTAGCCCCTTCCCTCCTCCTCCTCTCCTTGCAATCAAACAGGTAGAGACCCGGGGGAGCCGGGTCTCAATATGGGCAGTATTAGCCCTGCTCTATGTAGTCAGTGATTGGCCGGCGCTGTGGGGACGTCACCACGCCCTGGCGTGGACAGAAGGACTGCTTCAAGAAGAACACAGTCACGAGGAGAGTGATGGCACACGCTCCCCCTTCCTCTAGAAACAGAACTGTTGATGATTTTACTGATGGCGCTCGCACTGAACAGAGCACTTTGCTGCCCGGGCCTTTCAAGCTCTCTGTCTGCCAGCCTAGAACTGTAGTGCCGGCCTGAGCTGCTCTGCCACCACGGGAGCTACAACAGATCAGAGATTAACGGTCCGGGCCTTCCGAATTCTACAAGAGGAGCCAGTGCAGCTAAAACGCGCCTCTAGCAGACCCCTCCAAATCATCTTGCAAATGAAAGGTTAAGGTGGGTTGTATTACAGTTTCGTTTAGTCAATTTATAGGACTACGTGTTTTTTTTAAATAAAGGCGTGCGCTTTAAATGAAAGTTAATATGTTCATCTTCGCGCGAGTGTGAAAACTGAAGAGCTTCAATGTGAATGTGGAGTTCTAAAACATGTAACCAATTAAAAGCGAAATTGCGATTTAAGGGGCAGGGGTAGTGACGCCAGCAATGGTTGGTTTAACCATAGTGAATTTACCACCAGGTGCAGTTTTGGCAATTAATTATTTTCCCTTTGCCAGGCTTCGTTGTCATGTAATCCAATTAATACATCTCTGCAAAGGCCAGCAATGTAACATGACTAATCACCGTATGGCTTTATCATAGCCATACTGTGATTGGCCATTTCTGCTCTTGCCTCTCTTCTCACTTCACTTCGTGCACATTGCCGGTTTTGCACATCACCTCGTGAGTCCCCTCGCCTCTGGACATGTCCCGGGCTGGCCGAAATTACAAACACATTCCAAGTCACAGAAGCGGCGGGCCACAGAGTAAAACAAAAGGTAAACTCTGTTTTGTTGATTTTCTAAGTTTAAGTGTTTCTATGGTATGCCAATGCCGCCGTCGCCAGTGTTCAAATATGCAGCTGTAGGCTAGTGCAGTTTATTTTTAAGGGTGCTGCTAGTAATATATTGTGTTTGTAACTATTTATAAATTACAAGCAGGTGAACCAGGCTTGTGTCTCGGCGTCCGCTCAACCTCCTGTGATCCTGAGCAAATCAAAATCTAAATCTACTCGTGCCTAAATGAATGTGTCTTTGTGTAAAGTAACTGGTGCTCATGTAAAGCACTCTACTACCATCTTAAACCCTGCTATGAAAAGTGACTTTTGTTTTTCTTGCTACTAGGCAGTAGGGCACGAATTGCTGGCCATGACTCAGACACACTGCATAAACTATTTAGATTACAATGAATGTCTGGCCTGTCCTATGGATGAAGTGTGACTGAATTTATTTTAATTTTTTCAACGGAGCGAACAGTAAAAAAGTGTGCTTTGTTCGCCCTTGTGAAGAGCAGGGAATCTTGCCTCGCTATAAATCAAAGGGTACTGTAAACTCCAGTGTTTTCAAGCTTCTGTGGTTATGAGGCCTGATCAACTTTCTTTTGTCTTTATTGTCGCTTTACATATGCTCTATAATTGGGGTAAGTGCAGGTCCTTATGGTAGCGTGCTGATGTGTCAAAAGTCTCAGACTTCCACGGATTTTGACTTTATTTATGGTAACGGCAAGGGAGTCTCATCTTTAGACACTGCAGATGCAGACTTGCCTGCATGTGGCTCTTTTTTGCTAGGCCTATGAAGGAGCCAGCGTTGATCTCCCCCATTCACAAAATATATTTTGTAAACAGTGCACTTTGCTGTTAAAATGAAAATAACTTTGCCTGGCCCCCACATGTTTAACTCCGTTCTGTAAATCAGCCTGAGAACTAATATAACCCCACAAAAAAATGCACAGTAAATCGCCACGGACTTCCATAAAAATGTTGTGCCACCCCTCTCAGCTCACTATTGTCAGACTTCACCAACCACCACTGACACATAGTAAGTCTTGCTCCTGTAACGAGGTACTGTTGCCATCGCAGCATCAGATGTAAGATGCTTCACTAGCATATTCAGAGGTGTTATCGCAAGGTCTGTTATGAAGTTCTGTAGATATACTGGATAAGCAGCTACTATGTCATTATCATATGAAATCTTTTTATTGATTTATTTACCAACTTACTTTCTCAAATTTGCTTGAAAATGCACCGTTTGGCCACTCTTTTTTTCAAAATGTTCTTAGGGGGATATTCCCTGAACCACTCTTTTGGCGGCAGTCTCTCTTGCCGCCGGTAACTCACGCACAACCTTTACGCCTCACCTTTTTCAAAAGTCACCAGCCGCCACTGCTGAGGACTGTGTGCTGCCTGTGCTGCTCCTCTGTGTTCACGGTAAAGTGGGGTGATTTAATTCTATAACTGTGTAACATTGGAGATTATTACGATTTCCAACTATGGCCACCAGAGAGCAGTGTAACACCATTAACGTCAATCAGGAAGCCTAAATAGGGTACGAGGTCTCCACAGCTCAGGAAGGAAGGTTTGCTCACGAGTTTACTTTTCGAAATGTATCAGGGGCTCGTGTGAAAAGAGCACATAAATAATAAGCAAGACGAGACAATGTGGGGTCGGGCGGACGGGGGGAGGGATATTAAGCCAAAAGCTCTAGGGTGTGTTGCTGGTTGTATCGCTCAGACAGCTGATGGCCCCGTTCTGGATGCCTTTGTGCCACATCAAGTTTTCCCTTTCTAGTATCAGTGTGGCCGACCTGCTTCTCAGCTCTACGATGGGTTTTACAATGGTGTGGTGAGCAAAAGAATGCTGGATTCAACCCAGATCCTTGTGGCCGGGGGTGAATGTTTGCATTGTCCAGCATTCCGTCCATCAATTGTTTCTTTAGCATATGTCGCCCTAAGTTGGAAGGGTATGCCCAGACGTGGGTCCCGTGCTCACTACACCACTGGATTCAAACTAGCCTGGCTGATGAAGGGTGAGGCCCTGAAACTGGCCCCAGGACACCTGTTTCTGGTCCAAGGAGGACCTTACTTAGTAGTTTGGGCTGGACTGTTCCCACAAGGACCAGGGTCAAGACTGATTTGCATATGGCTGGGTCCAAATTGGGGTGGTGTGGGGAGGAAAAGAATGGTGGATTTAACCCAGATCCTTGTGACTGGGGGTGAATGTTTTCATTGTCCAGCAATCTGTCCATCAATTGTTTCTTTTGCAATAAAAATAATGCCATCTGTTACCTACAGCACTATAAAACTGAAAGTGGGAACCTACAAGATATATATATCCTATTGGCAGTGGCGGCTGGCAGGGAATAAGGGTTGGGGAGCGGGGGGAAACAAAATCTAAAAAAAATCACTTTCCCAATCATGGCGGCCGTCTCACCTTCGTCATTGCCTCAAATCATACAGGCTCCCATAAGCCAATCACAACACTGCAATGCAGCGCTGTGATAGGTCTGAGTGCTGAGGTTCGGTGCTCAGATGGAGACTGGGAGCCTGTGCATGTTCTCCACCCAGGCTGTGTATTACAGCCCAGTGGACAGCATGCTAAGTACGCATGACTGTTTGGCCGGTCCAAGACGGCTGGCTAAACAGTCATGCACACTTACTGTGCACAAACCACTCCTCCACCCTGTGACACCCGCCCTAACCCTGCCCCATAGCCCGTACCAAAAAATAAAATGATAATAATGTTGGTATTATCATGTTATTTTGCCTTTTTCCTGCACTGAGAGCTGTAGGGCGACACTCGTCCGCCTTAGCCGAGGAACCACCTCTGCCTCCTGACAATAGCCAGTAGGTGCTTATAGTCAGGACCAAAGTTTCAATAGGATTTTTTTTTGTTTTGCCCATAACTTTGGCGCCGCTTGACAAATCTTCACAATATTTTCCAAACATATCCCTATTTTGGTTCAGCTGCTGTGTTGAAAGTTTCGGGGTAAGCCGTCAAGCGGGGCCCAGAAAAAAGAGAGGTCCCAAAACGTGTTTTTCCCCTTGTTATGGCTATTGGGATTTTTTCATTTTTTGACCACACCTACAGCCTGAACCACTGAACGGAATTACATCAAATTTGACAGAAAGACTGATGTTGCTCCAGAAAGTGTGCTTTTTGGGGATTTGGTGTAAATCCGTTTGGTAGTGTCAGAGATATTTAAGTAAAAAAAAATTAGATATATGGGGGTGCGAGTCCTTGCAGTGGACTCGCGGATCGTACTTACATTTTATTGACTGCCAACACTTCAACCAGGAAGTGTTGGCAGCCATCTTGGGACTCTGCTTGAAGCTGAGTCTCCCTAAAAAGTTTTTTTTAAAGAAAAGGGTGCAGGGTATGAATACTCAGACCTCAGATATGATAAGGGACTCTGCTGGGTTGGTAAAACATTTTTTTTTTTAATTTGCTGTGGATTCACAAGTGGACCTGTAGAATCGCAGCAACATAAAAAAAAAACAGATGCACATGCTCCTGTGTGTCTTTTATAAGAAGCTCCTGGGTGGGCCAAATCTCGGGGGGCATGTTTTGAAAAATATGCTGTGGGTGCCCATGAGGCACCACCCGCACCCCAGGGACCGACACCTAAGCCTCAGTGTTCTGTGGATGATGTCAGTACAACATAGATATTTCAAAGCATAAATGCACAAAACATCAATCAATCCGGACTCTTCAGTGATTTCAAAAAGATGATCCTTTAATAGCTTCTTGGACCACTGGTAGCGTATAGTGATGGATTAATACAGCCAACGCGTTTCGCCCCGAATGGGGCTTCCTCAGGGCAGAATTCACAATGCACGAATCTTTATACCGATCACCGCAGTTCCAGGATCATAATACCTCAACACTTTAAAAGACTGTAAGGCATCAATTCATTTAGTACGGATATCCACAAGGAAACGCTTTCAAATGGTCTCCCACTTTTGCGAAAACATTCACTGTCTCTTAAAACACGTCACAAATGGTTCAATATGTAAGGTACATTCCAAAATTCTAAAATTTTCTTCTGGTCACTATGATGGTGACTATCAGAAAAGCGTGCTCCACCGGTGTTACTGCATGTCAGCGTTACTGCGTGTCAGTCTCCAATAAACCGGCATATTATTTCGCCCACCAAAGCCGAGTCTCCCCAAAAAGTTAAAAAAAAAAAAGGGCGCAAGGTATGAATACTCCGACCCCAGAGATATGATGAGGGACTCTGCTGGGGTGGTAAAACATTTGTAAAAAAATTTGCTATGGATTCACAGGAAGACCTGCAGATTCGCAGAAACATTTAAAAAAACAGATGCGCATGCTCCTGTGTGTCTTTTATAAGCAGCTCCTGGGTGGGCTAAATCCCGGGGGGCATGTTTTGAAAAACATGCTGTGGGTGCCCATGGAAAAAACACACAAGTTGATGGACGGAATATTGCACAATGGCAAAACATTCACCCCCAGTCACAGATCTGGGTTTAATCCATTGTTATTTTGCTCACCAAGCCACCCCAGTTCAGACATGGCCATATGCAAATCAGTCTTGACCCTGTGCCTCATGGGAACAGTCCAGCCCGAACTGCTAAGCCCTGTCTTCCCTGGACCGGAATCAAGCATCCTAAGACCGGTTTCTGGCTATCAGCCGTCTTCAGCCATTTTCATATATATATAAATATACACACACTTTCACACACACATACATATATGTAAATAAGTTCTTAACTTCTTTGTGAAAATTATTAAGGTCTGAAAAATTCCTGATTGAGATATGAGATATGAAAATGCTTTGATTGATGTGGGGGAAGTCCTAAATAGGCCAATGGAATATTCTCGTACAATAGGAACATCGCAGTATAATTAGGGCACCTGCAAGTCCCCAAAAATGTTCCGCCGGAAGTGAATCCTTAATATGAAAATGTGGGATTTCTCCCGTACACATGGCAATAGAAAGCTATCTCCCCCTCCCCAAACTCCCCCGCCCAGCAGAAATGTTATCAGGAATGTTATCAGGGGCATCGCTATCCACAGTGTAGCACATGTAGTGGTGCAGGGCTTCAGGGTCCTTGGGGGCAAAATAAGCCCAGTTATGGTAGTAACAATGCTATGCCACTGAGATCCAGGTAATAACAGACTGTTAGGTTGCAATCCCTGCACACACTCACACACCTGTTTCAGCAGGGATCGGAATGACAAACGATGCGCTGTTTATGGTCTTCTGTAATTGTCAGGTGCAATAAAGATCATAAGCTTCGTAAATTTCAGCAGGTCAAACCTGTCAGAATTTAATAAGGGTGACACAGTGGCACAGTGTTGACTGGAACATGCAGTTTATGGTGTGGTAAGCACCCAAGCCGTTTGTTATTTCCCAAATTGTCAGAACTGGCAATAAATATTGCATTTAATAACTTCCGAAAGCAGGGGCGGCTCTAGGCTCATGGCGGCCCTGGGCAGGGAGAGTAGGTAGGGGGCCCTGGAAGAGGGGGTCCGGGCGGGGCAGAGAGCGGAGGCCAGTGAAGAGGGAGGGGGTCAGGGTGTTTGGAAGTGGAACAGAGCCGGAGGCCGCCAAATTCCTGCCAGGGGCCGCCACGCAAATATGTATCCATCCTCAGAGGATTATTATATTAAGGATATATATTGGTGTGGCGGCCCCTGGGGTTTGGTGGCCCTGTGCAGGTGCACAGCTTGCACATGCCTAAGGCCGCCCCTGCCGAAAGCCTCGGTGTCGGATCTTGTCGGATGCGATAATCACCGTTTCCGAGACGGTCCACTAGGACTCGGGCACTCCATTGTGTGCTTTCCTTTACCTCCATTTCAGCCACATCTGAGGCTTTGGACCCCTGCATCTTCTGCCCACCACACATGCCTCGTTATTAAGCACAGCTCTTATTGCAAAGAAATGTTCTTGAGTTTAAAAACAAAGTGCAGCGTTCAGTAGTAAAGTATAAAAAATCGGGCCAGGCACACCCAAAAAAAGTGGCCCTCATTTGAGTAATGCCTTTCGGAAAACACTGCATCAGCTTAGTTTTGTGACAAGAAAGGGGGTGGGGGCGCATCTTTTATTAACTTCCCTAAGATATAAAAAATGCACAGATTAGTTCACACAGCTGAGACACACATGAATGCAAGTGAGACCCTGCCCCCGCTCGATCAGCATACATTAATGGGCCGGCTCATAGAGAGAAAGGTGTGATACCTCTGCCCATCTGCCTCTATAAAGGCCACTCAGGCACCAACTGGACCACAGGCAGCATCCTAACAGCACAGACAGCCCCCAGGCTGCCCAAAACAGCAGCCCAAAGCTAGAACTCGGCTACCGGCCCTTCGGCTATTTCCTGAATGGCCGCGTTACCAATCCGACCCTGGTTACAGAGTAACTTTTACTCCCATGCCAAGGTACACGAACAATTCTTTAACTGCTACAAAGTGTCTAAAGATGCTTTGCAAACACCTCCACAGGTCTAGGATTATACATTTGCAAATAAACATTTTGTGACATCCAAATATATCCGTTCTAAATTTAGAACTTCGATATAATTTTGCTAAACATTGCAATTCCATGTGGGATAGTCTAAACGCTCCTGAACGCATGTTGACAAAGCTAAGAAGTTGCAATTGCCAGCCTTCCAGCAACATTCGTGCCTTGGCTCGTGCTGACAAGTATTATTAGAAGTGGGCTGCGTCCTTGAAATTCTGCAAGCGCCCAGACTTTCATTATCATAGAGGTGGGGAGTCCTCACTCCTGCCTGGAGGAGGGGTTTGGGTACATCCCCTTGGGCAGGACACCTCTTCAGACTCTACATTCAATTAGGTCCAGAGCCAAAACAGCTGGGGGGTTTCCTTGCCAACTCTCTGGCACCTCAGTGTTACATTTTCTAAGTAGCTGGCAAAAGGAAAAATATAGCAAAGCTCTCACGTGTGCTAGGCTTAGGTATGAGCAGCTCATCCAGACCAGGTTTTTTGTATCTGTACACTGGGACTAGTCATCCTGGTTTTATAATGGGTTCACATGGGCTGCGTATCCCAAAATGTAAATTAAAAAACATGGACTAGCTTCTCGCACTTGGAAGTGGGAAAGTTAAGAGCTGGGAAGTGCCCTAGAGCATTTTTATCAAAAGTTCTCCCACCAGTCACCCTTGTTTGGTAGGTAAATAAGGCCTTAGATTTGCAGAGCATGGGGCAATGTGGTGATAGTTTCATATGCCCACTTTCAATAAATACGGTTGGCACAGATAAAGGGGTTTCCCACTGCTTAGTCAAGTGTTTATGAACCTGCCGGAGAAGGTTAAGGATCTTCTTCTGTACTGCTCACCTGTCATCGACAACTTCATTGAATCATCTCCCCTTTGACAACATCCTTGTGGCAAGGGCAGGCATACCAAGAGACCTCTTAATACCTGGAAAGAATCCAGATTGGGACTGGTCTAAATTCAAAACTTAGACTCTGGAACATACCCAGGATGACTGGAATTATGTGGTCCAGCAGCCATGGCATTTTTGCATAATTATGGATTTGCCGCGTTTACCACATATTTCATCGCCTGCTGCATAATCTCCGGATTTTAAAACAACAAAATTTCATTCCAGCTCAAACAGATCAACAGTTACTAAAAACATGCCAATGTGATTGCACGCAGAGTAAGGCCCTTCGCAAAGGTTGACTGGCTTACTCTCTAATTTAAAAACAGAGGCCCTGCAACAACAGGGGAGAATCTCAGATACAAACATTCAAGAATTGTCTATCAGCCAGTTGGGTGGTTTAAATACTCACTGATGGAAGTTTCAATGTCGAAGAATTTGTTAGAAGGCGAGACGAAAGGTCGAAACATTAACAAAATGACACGGTTTGCAACCACAAATAATGTGTCACAATGTGCAAAGTGTACTTTTTGGTTAGCAAAAAACCCTTAACAACATAAAGCAACATTTTAAAGAGATGCGGAATGTGTTGAGCTTCTCTTCTCCTCTGCGAGTAATTATGCAATGAATCACTGAATGACCACCACTACAGGCGCCCTGCCCAGTGTCGTTCCCCGTTTGCCAACTTTTGTTTTGAAAAGCAGCCCCTTTGGCTGTAGCTGCCCTAAAAAAAAAAAATATCAACATGCAGGGAATGCAAATGCAGGTTTGAGGACTATTGTACCTCCCAGGCTTCCGTCTCAGCATTTACAGGCATTGTTAGGGACTCACAACAGGGATCCTACCTCAAGCATATTAATTAGTTTTTTTTAAAATCCTTGCGAATGGGCATCCTTCACTGAGCAAAATTAAATTGAGGCCACAAACCAGTCGGTGTGTGAAAGCACCAACTGGTTTGCGACCTCACCCATATTTCTTCACATATTTGTATCTTATCCAGCGGATGTGCACAATTGGAGGATTTGACTTTTGCTGCTTTTGTGAAATTGTGTGGACAGTTTCCCAAAATATTTCTTAGATTATACAATAACACTTTATCAAAACAAAGTTTTCAAGAGGGAAAAACACAAACAATTGTCTTATTGCACAGATTTGTATTCCACAAAATCATTTGGTGAAAATTTTTCAGTTTCATTGATTGACGGCTGCAAATTTATGTACACACAGAAACAAAAATCAAATTGAAAAAATGTGCTGCTTACTGGAAGGAGGGGGGCCGAGAATCCCCGATCCCTCCGGTTCTCTCGATGGGTGGCGGGAGGTCTGTGTGGCTCTCAGTGCACTGGGACCCTGCGTCAGAGTGGGAGCTTTCAGCCAGGACCAGCTGCAGAAGAAGAATAAAACAGACCAGTCAAGTCTTTCATACTTGTCAACGAGGCTTCACATCACAACTTGCTCTATTATTAATTTCCATTATTCCTTAAGACAAGTCTGCAAAGCAGCATTGAAGAGCTTTTCCACTTCAGAAAAGTGATGCAACCAGGATTTGTGTGCAGGGATGGAGAATGCAGGCAGCAGTAGTGATACAAGGAGCGAGAAGCAGAAAAGAGGGAAATAGAGAAGGGGTAGGAGAAGCAGGAAGTAGTGGAGAAGAGCTAGAGGAAGGCAGAGGTGCTTGGAGGCGCACTTCTAGCTGCTTTTCTTTTCTTCTGGATGACCACCTTGGGCTAAGAACTCACTCAATGAAACCCCTGCAGTCAAGGACCTAGGGTTCAGCTTCTTCTATGTCATCTCATTTAATCAGCAAATTTCAGAAGGTGGTCAAAACTTGTAATGATTATTAGGCCTGGGCAGAGTTTGCTGAGTTCCGCTACGAGGAATTCCACGCAGTGAGCAAAAAGCTCTGCCTTGCTATGTTGAGTTCCACAAGCGGTGTAGTGCGTTAGGTCACGCTGATTTTTAGCAGCGGGTGTTTGTTCCACACTGGGAAAACAGCGTGAATGGCACCATGCACAGCGCACGAGGGCACTGCTTCTTTCTGCTGCTCGAGTAGATGTTCTATGCTCTACTCGAGAGGCAGTTACCTCAACGCGAACAGAAAGTACCTCAACACGAATGGTAGTGGCCATCCGCGACCACCCGCAATGAGAAACCTCCCCGGGAGGTGGTCTGGATTAAGATTTTCCTTGGTCGCGCTCACCAACTTAACGTTGGCAAGTGGGGAAAATGCCAGAGTTTTTTAGAACTCTGTGCACTATACGAAGCACAGAGAGTTGGAAAAACTCTGCAAACGGAGCAGAATTTCATTCCCCGGCCTAATGATTATCAAAGCCTATCAATAATGTTTCTGTCAAACACACCCTGGCCCACCATGAAAACAGCAATCATCCTGTAACAGGGTGATATGGTAATTATCTGTGATCCGTATCGCTTAGAAAAGGTGTGCAAAGTCTGTGGTACCCAGAGGTAGTACTAGCGGGCTGCCTGAAGCATCCATAAGTAACAGTGCTGCAAAAGTGATATTATGATGGACTGCCTAGGGCTGGCATGAACTGAACATTTCAAAATGACATTGAGTTGGGTTGGAAAAGTGGGTGGACTGTCTATTGTTTGCACAGTTGCTTGCTGTATGACTGCATAAGCTGGGCTCTCTATGTCTGGCAGACATGGTTTTAAGCCATGTCTGGGAGACATGGTTATGAGGTATTGGCGAAGGCACACCAAAAGTAAGCCTGCATGTGCCTGTCAATTCCTGGACCAAGCCCAGAGCCAGGAAACCTGGCACTCCCCTCTCCCACCATTATTTTGCTGTGATCCTCCGTGCCCTCATCTCTAGCTGCTCCTCCACACGCTGCTGCCTAACCACACTACACCACAAAGAGAGAGCATCTGCTTGCACTTCCTGTAAGTTTTCATGCACTTACCAACTTACCAACATCAAACACCCATTGGATCGACAGCACCCAAGACCCGACTTTCTGACACTCATGCACTCATGCAGTCCTGCACCCACCCACACCACACTCCACACTTGTATGCATGCTCCTCAACACCCACTTACTCACCAAACATGCCACTGAGATCTGGGACCCGCTGCACGACAATTTCTCACACGGAAACCTGGCTGAACCCTCCATCAGCCCCTGTAATCTCGCATGGCTACAAAATTCCCAAGCAAGACAGATATCACAAACCCAGAGGCGGAATAACCATCATCCACAGTAACACCATCAGCTGCAGTACATCCACAGACACGCCATCCTCCAACATGGAACATCTGTCATTCAAGATCCATGTCACATCTAACTTCACCCTAAGCGGCACTCTCACATGCAGACCACCGGGACCGGACAACAACTTCACTGACACCATCAGAGACTTTGCTGCACAACTCGCCCTCAATGCTAACAATTATATCCTTCCATCAGACCTGAACTTCTGACTGGAAGACCACGTCAAACCCAACTCAAGAGCACTCACTCTTGAAGACCTCGAAAGCCTGTGTATAACCCAACGAGTAAAGCAACCTACCCATGTTGTCGGACACCTCCTGGACTCTATTTTCTCCAACTTCAGCAACATTCAAGTTGACTAGCCCACACCAGTTACTTGGATTGACCACTCTCTTGCCAAAATCAGCATCCCCACCCCTATCCAACGCACATGCACCACCATCTAACCTGCCTTCCAAAACTGGAACAGCATCACTCACAAGAACTGAAACACAGCTCATAACACCCACAGACCCAAACACAGCAACAGCCTTCCCAAAGCCATCAAGAATGTCATCAACTGGATCACCTCCTGCACTAAATCCCTTGCCCCCCTCAAACACAACAAGATCCAGACCACAGGCCACTTGGTACCCGGAGAAACTCAGACTGATGAAACACAGCTGCAAACAACAGGATTTCAAATGGAGAATGATCCAGGACAATGGAGATAAGAGCAAGTTCAAACCTGCTCTGAGACACTACCACTAAATAATCTGGACTACCAAATGCGCCGCTCTGGCAGACCACATTGATGCCAGCACCAACAGAAGAGCATACATCTTCACTATTGTGAAAGATTATATTTCACCATCTGCCGCCTTTAAGTCAATCACTGGCTCGCAGTATCTCTGCAATAATTACTCTCAATTTTTCAGCAGCAAACTCATCTGCCATTTACTGCATCTTCAGCCCACAACCAGACCCAACAGAGCTTTCCAAATGCCTCTCGATCTTATCCAAAGAAAAAATGCTAACCACTGGCCTATCATCACCCCAGAAGAAACTACAGCCACCATGAGGACCATCCACTCAGGGGCCCATTGGACCCCTGCCCCCATCATGCCTATTCCAGAGGACTGCTGTAACTCATCAGCACCATGAAAATACCCATTCTGAATGCCTCCACCTCTTACAAAATCATTCCAGAGGCTTTGAAACACCAAACTGTCCTCTCCTTGCTGAAGAAACTCTCTGTGGACCCTTCAACACTAGCTAACTACAGCCTGACCTCCCTGCTGCTATTCTCAGCCAAGGTATTAGAGAAAATCATCAACAAATACCGTACCGAGTACCACCACATCTTCAACACCACTCAGTCTGGTTTCAGACCCAACCACAGCAGGAAAACTGCACTCACTGCTGCCACAGTGTTGTATTGCGTTCTAAGATCCGAGCGAATTTTCCCGATTCATGCCCTTATATAGGTACAATTCACATTGCCCTAATATAGGCATAGAAATCATTCCCTTATTTAGACATAGCCCATGTAGTCCAAATACAGGCATGGCTACTTCCACCCGTACCAAAACGTCACAACAATTTCTTGGAAAATCGGCTTAAGCAGTCAAGGACCTCCCCTTGCTTGAATATTGATTTGTCCAAGAACTCATGGAGTTTACAAAGAACTACTATTCCCTTGGGGTTCTTTACTGACGTTTTTATGCCCGACTTTACGTCAAACTAGGCATCTTCAAGGTATATATATGCCTTCACTTTCTCTAGCAAGACACGGTAGTTCGGAGCAGTTCGACTATCTACTTGCCCGACGCAGTTCGCTACAGCAAGTGCCGAAGGAAGCTGACCCTCCAGCTGACGCACTGATCAAGAAGCTGTCCTTTCTCTCACTGATAATCCAGCTCCAGTGTTTCCAAACTTTCCTTGCGGGTTGTTGGGAAATCAAGTCCCGAGACAGAGATACAAGACCTCCTTCATTCTAAACTAAGGTATGGAGCTGATTAGAACCTAAGAGAAATCTTGGATAGATTCTTGGCAAAGAAAACTAAACCTATGCTACACACCTACTTACTCCCTCCCGCGTACTAGACTTAGGTTAGGTACATTGGGGTAGGCGTATTTTAGAAAGCACCAGTTGAGTATTTTAGCCTATGTATTTATGTATGTATTTTTATATGGATTAGAAACCATACAATGCTTTTACAGTATTATTTTGTAATACTATTCTTGCTGTATGCATTATACTTTGCAGCCTGCATTACAACTGTAGCAGTTCACTTTACTTGCATGAGAAAGAAGACTGTTCAATAAATCCTTTTATTGAAAACGCCCGTCTCTCTATTTCTCTGCACCTCTGTTGAAACGAAGCATGCACGATTGAGTGAAATACTTATCTATTGTTTCCGCGACTCTAGAGATACAATTCTTATTCTTGGGAAACAAAGTTGTCATGTTTATGCGGTTGTCAGAAACTAATCCCCTCTTGTGAATTCGAGAAAGTTTCTAGTGACCTCTGAGCTAGCTGGCACTCACAATTAAGTTTAGTATATTCAATAGAGACCTATTCGACATAAGTCCTACGTCAAATCTATAGGATATATTATTCCAATGCCCAGAGTCTATTGGGAATATAGGAACTACACTACAACAGATGACATCTGCATGACTCTGGACAGAGGAAACATGGCGGCCCTCATCCTCCAGGACCTTTTCCACGGCATTTGACAGTCTCTCACTACATCTTCATCCAATATCTACACAACACTGGAATCCAAGGACATGCACTCCTATGGATCTGCTCCTTCTTGACTGGAAGGACCCAGTCACTCAGCCAGGCACTGTACCCATTGGACGCCTGCAACCTCATATGTGAAGTACCGCAAGGATCCTCCCTGAGCCTGATCTGGTTCAACGCATACATGATGCCTCTAGCCAGCATCATTAGCTTTCATGATATCAAAGTCCTCTCATACGCCAATGATGCACAACTCATTCTCTCCCTCACGGAAAAATACACGTATCAAGTTCAATGGCTGCATGACTGAAATCGCCCAATGGATGAATACTCTCCAAAGCTGAACACCAAGAAAACCTAAATCATGATCTCTAGGAAGAGCACATCACAGTGGGGCTCCACCTTGTGGTCACCGGAGCTAGGACCGACACCCACCCCTACCACCCATGCCAAGAACCTCGGATCATCATGGACAACAAACTCCCCATGAGCGCCCAAGTCAATGTCATCACTGCCTTACTCTTCCATAACCTGAAGATGCTGAGTGAAAATTTCAAATGGCTCCCCAATCAAATCATCACACATGCCCTTGTCACAAGCAAGGTAGACTACGAGAACACCCTCTATGCCGGGATCAACAAAAAATTCACCAGAAGGCTGCAGACCATTTAGAAGTTGGCTGCCAGAATCACTCTCCTCCTCCCACTATGCACTCACATCCCACCACACCTGAAGGAACTGCACTGGTTCCCAATTCACAAACGAGCACAATTCAAGCTCCTCATACACACTTTCAAGGCACTGAATAACACTGCTGCAGCATACCTCAACAATCGCATCTGTTTTCACAAACCTTCCAGACACCTTCACTTATCCGGACTACCACTTGCACAACTCCCATGCATACGGAACACCAGATATGGCGGGCAAGCCTTCTACATCACTCCAAAAGTGTGGAACTCCTGCAGCTACACATAAGAGCCTCATCTTCACCTCTTGAATTCTGTAAAATGCTGAGTACCTAGCTTTTCAAGTAAGCCTACGACGCCCTAGGTGTGTCTAGGCTCACACCTGCCCCACCATGATACCGTCCGCTTTAAAATCTGCATACCATAACGACACATGGGAGGACAGTGAAGGGAAGTGACCACTCCCTGTCAAGCAGGATGTGTCCAACCTAGCCGTAGAGGAAGTGCTATTCCTAGGGACCATTCTGTAGTTAATGTTGTTACCTTATGAAAGTATCTAACAGAACACTCACTCACATATTTTTGCAGGGGATCAAGTGCAATTTCAGGTATGATGGGTATCCAATGTGGATGAGTAAAACCCATTCAACATTCTTAGATGGGCTACAGGTTCCAAAAGGACAGTGTTTTCTAGGGGGAGAAACCAGCAGGATCAGATGAGCACCTGAAAGTCCCAGTGGCTTTCTGCAGGGTGTTGGTTAAATAGCTTCCTATTTGGTGTCTAAGCAGAGTCTATAGCACTACTGTTGGCTGATGAACATAGCCAGACCGCAAGCACTGAAAGATACAGGGGACTGCTTAAGAATTACTAATAGGGGCTATATTCCACAATCCCACAAACAGCTGTGCATTCTAAAAAAGCGTTCAAGGAAAACTTGTCATCAGCAAGTGCTACTCCTTTCCTACTTGGCTACACTCCTGATGAAATTAATTAAGCTGCACATTAACATTGCTCTCTGTCAGGCATATTCACGTTACACTTTTCTTAAATCTTAGGAATCAAAGAAAACTTGCTTTCAGCTTATTTTAACACAGAGTGAATGTTGTGCCTTTAACTCTACTATTAATCAGGTGCCATTAGCAATATTATACAAGCATTGGCAAAGCCAATAGGTTTTGCCTATAAAAATATATTGAGTTTGTCAATTGTTGTTTCCACGTTGCACGGCATGTTGAGCAGGGAGAATGGAGAAGGGACACATCCGAGAATGGAGAAGGGCGAGGTGGGTGAAATTCAATCGACTCGAGCCGGTGTACTGTCTCTTAGAGCAACATCTGCATCTGGAAATCACAGATGCATGAGGCGGCAGAGGACTTGGGATTGAAGAGGCGATGTTCGAAGCACCATCGGGAGAAGGTAGGATTTAATCGCGAGAGGCAGCTCCGAAGAATCTCCAACAAGATTGAAAAATAGCGAATTTCAGGAACAGATGCCCCGAAGCCTGCAAACTTCATGACCGTTTAACATGGACCTAAATAAAAAGATGTGGTATGCCTTTCAGTGAAAAACACATTTGAATAAAAGTGCATTTATTTGTGATTAAGATATACATGCATTTCATTCTATCGTTGTTTGCTGAATATACAAACGCATCAACTTTATTTTCGGGAAGCATTTTCCAATATAGATTACTAGCAAACGCAAAATTCCCACAAAAGTTCGCAAAATATTGGATGTTACAAACGGAATGCAAATTATTAGTAGGGGCACACATTCTGGCAACTAAGCATTCCCATGTAGCAAACTGAAGAGGTCGGTTTGATAACACGTGAAAACAGAAGATACCACCTCTCTAGTCGCAAATTTGATTTTAAACGTTAATTAAAGAATAGTGGGGTTTTGAACACAATACTCTGGGCATGGAGAGCTGATGCAATTAGAGCACACGAATATCAAAATGTTTCGGGCTGTTGTATGATATTACTTTCTGCTCTTCCATTTCGGGCTTGTGACAGCAAAACTCCAACCCCCGATTCATCATTGTCATGTTTTGCAAGTCCTTAATAGCGATTATTAAGGAATCGCTATTAAAGACTCGCAAAACGGGATTCATGTAGAAATCGCAATATTAATTGCGATTTCTACAGCTTCCTTATTTGCGATTCGCTAATTGCTAATCGCAAATAAGGAATGACTCCCGAATGGGGATTCATTCCTTATTTGCGATTAGCAAATAGCGATTCGCAAATAAGGATGCGATTTCAAGGGTGCCAGGGTGTCCCAAGGACACCCTGTAGCACCCCTGAAATGGTAATGTACACAGGTGTTGCGCACACACATGTCCAAAGGACATGTGTGTGTGTAACATACAACTTAGAAAAATGCACTAAAGTGCAATTTTCTAACTTTTCGCTATTTACCACGTAGTTACACTTCGTGGTAAATAGTGGCTCCAGATTGCGAATTCGCAATTTTAAAATGGTTCATGAATTGCATTTAAGGAATCTCAAATTGAGATTCCTTAAATGCAATTATTCGCAATTTAGCGATTTTTAGAATTGCGATTTTTGCATTTGGGATGATGAATCCCAAATGCAAAAATAGCGCTCGCAAAGGGCCAGATTCTCAGAATCTGGCCCTTTGCGAGCCGATTTCGGCTTCATTAATCTGGCTGTAAGTTTGCTTAAATAGAGAGAGCCTCTTCAGTATCCGAACAATGAACTGAACAATAAAACGTCTTGGTGTAGGAAGGCTTATGCAGACATGAGAGTATAGCTGTTATAGCTTGTCCTTAAAAAGCAAAGTGGTGCAAACGACTTAATTGACATGAGCAATTACTTGCCCTCGTTTTCTGGCATTACCCATCTCTGAGATCTGTAGTGGCTTTGGGTGGGGAGCATGGAGGGGGGGGGGGGTGAAGGACGGAAGTGGAGTAAGAGATTACATCTGAAGTTACAGGCACATTTAATTTTGGAGAGTCCATCTCCCAGGTTAATAAGACACAGTTGGGGGGTACAAAATTGAATTCTTTTGTATGCTAAGTAAACACACCGCATTTTCATCTGCTTGATGGTTACATTCCACCAGTAGTATACAGTTGCAGAAAGCCACCTTCCTTTCTAATGCTGGATTCATGTTACTTTTATTTTTATGTGCAGTAATATTTTTTTCGAGGCAAACTGCTATTTAGCATTTTTTTAATTTGAACTGAGGTTTTCCAAGACGTATCATATTAACAAAGAATTAAGAACATACACATTTTAAGAGCACAAGACCCAAGGTTACATCATGTTCATATCGTATTTACTTTGCGTGTTTTATACTTGTGTTTGAGCACTATGGCCCAGATGTAGGTAATAGCAAATTACCGAATGGTAAATACCGAATTTTACCGATTCGGTATTTACTATTCGGTAATTGCTATGTAGGTAAAAAATTCGGTAAAGATACTGAATCGGTAAGATTCGGTAATTACCGATTCGGTAATTACCGATTCGGTATTTGCTATGGAATGCTATGGGCCTTGAAGCCCATAGGATTCCATAGCAAATACCGAATCGGTAATTACTGAATCGGTAAATTTACCGATTTTACAAGGGGGACAGGGTGTCACTTTGACACCCTGTTGCACCCCTGTTTCAGGCTTGTGTGCCATGTGACACACATACATGCCCTTAGGGCATGTCTGTGTGCCACATGGCACAGGTGTACATGCACAGATGTGCATGTACACAGGAATTCGTTATTTACCATGTAATAGTATTACATGGTAAATACCGAATCCTGAATGGCCTGTAGCACTGTTAACAGTGCTACCTACATAGCAAATTACAGATTCGGTAAATTTACAGATTCTATAATTTTACCGATTCGGTAAAATTACAGATTCTGTAAAATTACCGAATCTGTAGGTTTTTCAAACCCCTACATACCAATGTCCAAATACCGGTCGGAAACGGCCGAAAATCAGTATTTTTCGGCCGTTTCCGACCGGTATTTTGACACCTACATCTGGCCCTGAATTCTCTATTCTTAGGCTAGACTGAATTAGGGTCCGCTCTCGAGATGCAGAGAAAGTAAATTACCATCAATCAACAGGTTGCAATCACTTACAGGACAAATATACGAATAACAGGAGCATATACGAATTCTCCACTGGATATAAGTGAAATGTTCACTAAGAAGTTGTGCTGAGTCAGTCATACATTTATTCCACTGAACTCACTCCCTGGAATTACTGATTTTATATTCATTAACCAATCACAACCGGCTTATCTTTTTAGGAGCATTTATATGCAATTAAAAATATAGCAGCTTTTAAATAATTTACGGAAAAAAAATATTTGCTATGCCAAAATGAAGGCCCTGCATTCCGTTAAAGGCACATTACCATCAGCCCATGTTGTGTATAATGAGTTTCTGATTTAGAAATGAGAACATTAAATTTGTAGTGTGTGGAAAATTGCCTAAATGTATAAGTGATTATATAAATATACAATGTGACCAAGACTCCTTGGAGTCTAATCATGTTATCCTCGTTTGCAAATAAACAAACTTTAAACTGCAGTTACTGAAGTGGCTGGCTTTTTCTTTCCAGCAAATCAAACAGCAATGTCTACCTCATCTGTATTGTATTATATGCGATTCCCGATTGTATGTATAACTTGTGATAATCATGTACTGTAAAGCGCTCTGATACCCCCGTGGGCCATGTCCGCGCTTTGCCTTTTCTTTTAATCAAACAGCAATGTCTACCTCATCTGTATTGTATTATATGTGATTCCCGATTGTATGTATAACTTGTGACAATCATGTACTGTAAAGCGCTCTGATACCCCGTGGGTCATGTCCGCGCTATTTATAAAACTTTATATAAATAAATAAATACACACACACACACACACATACATATTTACTGAAAAAACAAAGGTTACATGGATGTTATAGTTAGGTACACATTTTACCCACACAAAACCATAGCAAATCAGCAGTTATAGTAATACTCATAGTCATACTTATGTTAAAAAAATAAAACTTTCGGCCTAAAGTTATTTAACGGTACAAGTTCTAGTTTCTTCAGATAGGTATATATAACTGCTGAATTTCTATGGTTTAGTGTGAGCAAAATGTGAACCTAACTATAATGTCCCAGTAAACTTTCTGTTTTTCAGCCAATTTGTATACCCTTTCAAACATAAAGTAATATATAATTGAATCCACTGGTACTCACGGGTACCCACGGATCCGTGTAACTATATATACAAAGTTTTGTTTCTTTAATAATTCCAAAACTACTGAACAGATTTACATCGAATTTCAAAAAGAGCTCTTTCTGGACCAAGAGCTAGCTTTATGTCAAATGTGGTGTAAATCTGTTCAGAGGTTCGGCCTGTAGCCATGTCTAAAAACTTCAAAATCCTCATAAACATTGCATGGAAAAAAATCCTTTTGGGCCCCCTCTTTTTCTCTGCTTGAGGAATCATCTCGAAACATTCCATGCAGAACCAGGCGAAGTAGGACAGTTTGGGAGGAAATTTCATAAAGGTTTGTCAAATGGCGCAAAAGTTATTAGCCAAGCAATAAGCGCTTCGTCTATGGAAAAAGTTGGCCCTATCTATAACTACCTACAGGCTATCGTCAGTAGGTTATTTTCACTGAATAAAACAAAGACTACAGGATTGTTGTAGCTACGCTCTGATTTCGCTCATTCAAAAACATAGAAATTCAGCAGTTATAGTTACGTGAGCTAACTATACCTTAGGCCCCCGCAATGCACTGCTTATGGCTTCACCTATTACATCACTCATGACATGGTCAGTGGCATCACTCATGAAATCTCAAATGACATAACTGATAACATCATCCAGTGATTGTGAATGTTTTCTAAAAGTTTCTGAGTGTTAAACATATATACTAAGGTATCACGAAAGTTACATTAGTTTACTTTGTGTACCTTTAATGAGTGATTCCATTTTAAAACATAGCTTACGTGAGTCCCTGTGTAACAGGGGATCTCCGTGTGTAAGTGGGGGTGTGTGTGAGGCTGTATGGGTGAATAAGTGGGTATGTGAGTAGCTTATTTGGTAAGTGTCTGTGTGAGTGTCTGTATGGGTGAGTGAGTGAATAGGTGTGTAAGTGGTGCATTGATGAGTCAGTGAGTATGTGAGAGACTGGATATTTATTTATTTTGACAGTTTTATATAGCGCGAACATGACCCTTGCAGGTATCAGAGCGTTTTACTGTCAAAAGCTTTCATGGGAGTCTGGGTGCAATACTTTTTTAGCACCAAGAGGCCAAGGCACTGCCAATGTTGCACTACACTAAAAGTATAAAATGGCATGACAGTGTGCAGGTTGCAAGAAACAATTCCAGGCATTACAATGCAAGGCAGAATTAAAGATAAAACAATAGGCTCCTAAAACATCCAGAATACCCATTCTCCTGAGCTCTCCCAGGTGCTTAGTGGGTGGTTTCCTTCAGGTGTACCCTGTGTTTTTTCTCTAAATATTTAGAAGGTTACACTTTCTGAAAAAACATAGTGTCGACCAAAGCAAGTCAATTGAGATTGCAGACTTTTATGATGTTTCTGTGAGATCTGCCTTTTGGGATTTCTCAGATATTAGCAAGGATATTGTCTCAGTAACGACTAGTTGAACTGCAGCTCTTTGTAGAATTATTTTGATATTGGACACTATAATATTCACTGCCCACTGCTAATCTCGTCCCATAATGCTTTGCAGGGCCTTTGTTGGGATTGGATCTTTGCCCATAACTGTGCTTGGGGTGTTCCTAGGAGGAAGGGACCACCACTGAATCGTTCACCAGCATGATATGCTCTTTGTGTTCAAGGCATCTGCTTGGTCCATCCCCTAGGTTAGGGGGGACACCAAAATCATCACCTCTCTCATTGGCTAATAACTTAATTCGCAGTTCATTTTTGTTAATTGGTTATATGCTTTTTAGCATGTAAAATTGCTTTATGAAAGCATGAGTGAGTATTGTTGATATTGCTGCTACGCTACGTGTTAAAGCACAGTTTTGGCACTGTGCTAAGTGCATTTTGCATAGAGCGTAGTACTGCAAACTAGCGAAGCGTAGTGCTATGCCCAGGGTTAGATGTACTATGTGACCTTATAAGTTATAAGCAGTGCAATGTGGGCGTTATAGTTAGCTCAGGTAACTATACCTGCTGAATTACTATGGTTTTGTATGAGTGAAATCTGTGCCTAACTGTAACATCCCTGTAACCTTTGCTTTTTTCAGGGAACTTTTGAGGTTTTGTAAATCATATTTCCCAACTATAACGTCCCTGTAACCTTCGTTTGTTTCATAGAATTTCTAAGGCATTTTTATTTAATTTTCTAACTGTAATGTCCCTGTAACATTTGTTTTTTTATGGGAATTTCTACATTTTTAGAGCGTTATTTCCTAACTGCAACCTGTAATCTTTCAGAGTGAAGGTTTGAGTGAGTGTATGAGTGTCTCAGTGGGTGTGTGAGTGAGTGTGTGAGTGTCTCACTGGGCATGTGAGTGGGTGCATGAGTGCCTGAGCGGGTTCTGCTTGTTTTCTGCCTTTTAATTGCTTTTTTATGACCTTTATTTTGCCTCTTTCTGCTGGTTGCTGACCCTTATTTTTCCTCTTTCTGCTTGTTTCTGACCTTTATTTTGCCTCTCAGCTCGTCTCTGTTCTCTATGTTGCCTCTTTCTGCTCTTATCTAACATTTATGTTGCCTCTTTCTGCTCATTTATGATCCCTATTTTGCCTCTTTCTCCGTGTTTTTGACCATTATTTTGCCTCTTTCTGATCGTTTCCAATCTCTCTTTTACCTCTTTCTGCTCATTTCTGACTTTTATTCTGCCTCTTTCTGCTTGTTTTTGATTTCTGTTTTGCCTCTTTCTGCTTGTTGCTGACCTTTAGTTTGCCCCTTTCTGCTTGGTTCTCACCTTAATTCTGCCTCTTCCTGCTCGTTGCTGACCTTTATTCTGCCTCTTTCTGCTAGTTTCTGACCTTTATGATGCCTCTTTCTGCTCTTTTCTGATCTCTATTTCGCCTTTGTGACCTTTATTTTGCCTCTTTTTGCCCATTTCTGATATCTATTTTGCCTCTTTCTACTCCTTGTTGACATCTAGTTTGTCTCTTTCTGTTCATTTCTCACCATTAATTTGTCTATTATTGCTCATTGCTAACCTCTAGTTTGTTTCTTTCGGCTCGTTTCTGACCTCTATTTTGCCTCTTTCTGCTAATTTCTAATCGCTATGTTGCCTCTTTCTAATTATTGCTGACCTCCAGTTTCTCTCTTTCTGCTCCTTTCTGACCTTTATTTTGCCTCTTTCTGCTCGTTTCTGATCTCTATTTTGCCTCGTTCTGTGCATTTCTGACCTTTTTTTGCCACTTTCTGATTGTTTCTCCCCTTTATCTAATCTTTCTGCTTGTTTATTACCTTTATCTTGCCTCTTTCTGCTCGTTTCTGACCTTATTCTGCCTCTTTCTTACCTTTATTCTGCCTCTTGCTGCTTACTCCTCACCTTTATTTTGCCTCTTTCTGCTCATTGCTAACCTCTAGTTTGTCTCTTTCTGCTCTTTTCTGACCTTTATTTTGCCTCTCTATGCTAGTCTCTGATCTTTATTTTGGCCTGTTTCTGTGCGGTTCTAACTTTTTTGCCTCTTTCTGCTCATTTCTCACCTTTATCTTGTCTCTTACTGCTTGTTTCTCACCTTTATTTTGCCTCTTTCTGCTAGTTTCTGATCTCTATTTTGCCTGTTTCTGTGCGGTTCTGACCTTTTTTCCTCTCCTGCTAACTTCTGACCATATTATGCCTCTTTCTGACTTTTATTCTGCCTCTTTCCGCTGGTTTCTCACCTTCATCTTGCCTCTTTCTGCTCGCTTCTCACCTTTTTTTGACTCTTTCTGCTCGTTTCTGACCTTTATTTTGTCTCTTCTCTTTTGCCATGGGGGGAGCCTCGGGATCAAGCCGGCTCCCACCTCCGACGGGAGACAGCATTGCTGCTGCACAGAGGGAACTGCTGGAAAGGCAGCTCCCTCCGTGCAGAAGCAATCATTTCAACTCTTTCCCTGCCTGTATGTCTGCGGGCAGAGAAAGAGATTAAATCTCCGCTTTCAGAGAGTTGGAGCACTTTGATAGCTCCCGCCCGCTGGAACCGGAGTGTTTGCTTTAGCATAGCAGGATCTGTCTCAGCTCCCGCCACGCTAAAGCAAACAGCTATGTCCCAGGGGTGGGTACTCTGGGACATAGTAGGACTCAGACCTGGGAGGAGGTGGCCCCAGGGCCATATGGCTCCAAGGGAGAAGTTGTTGCCCCCCTGGGCCATATATAGCCTGGGGACCAACAACTCGCAGCCCCCCTTTCAGGTGTAAATGTTGAATTTGGCCCTAGGGAAGTGGTGGTCACCGGTGCTTCTAAAGCTCTAGGAGGGGGATCTGTGTGGACCCCCCCCTTTTTAAAAAAATCCCCGGGGAGTTGGTGGTCCCTGGGGTCTGGAGGGGGGCACACCGCCTCCTCCTACATGTTTATGTAGTCCCGGGGAGGGGGTGGTCCCGAGGCATACAAATGCCCTTGGCAGGGGGGCCCTCCTTTTACATTTACTATACATGGCATGACTCCGGGACCTAGACCACCCAGGAACGTTTTTAAAATAAAGGGCGTGAGACAGTGCTTTAAAAATATATATTTTTGCAGTGGATTTGCAACTCAGTAACATTTCCACAGCAAAAAAATAGTTTAAACTGAGCTTTTTTTTGCTGTGGCAGGGTCTCTCTGGGACCCCAGGACCAGGGCTTGGGGTTAAGGGCACTCCTACTCTGCCCCCTTTTCTTTTTTAAAACCTTTTTGGGGGGATTCGACCGAAGCCCACTCCCAAGATGAATGCCAACACTTCCTGGTTGAAGTGTTGGCAGCCAATAAAATTTCAGCACAGGAACCTCTGAGGATCCACGTCCCTATATATCTAAATTTGGATTTCTTTTAATATCTCAAAAACTACTGAACAGACTTTAATCAATTCACATTCGATTTCTGAATCAACAGCGACCTTTCTGCCAAATTTAGTGTAATTCCGTTTGCAGTTCGGGCTGTAGTCATGTCTAAAATTCCTTTGGGAATTTGCATGGGGAAAATGCGTTTTGCCCCCCCCCCCCTTTCTCTCGTGCCCCGCTTTATGAACCACCCCAAAATTTTCAAGACAGCAGATAAAGCAAGACTTGTACTAATTTAAAAAATTTCCCATTTCACTGTGCAGGCCATACAGCGATTATCAGCTGTGGCCTCTACTGCACCCCCTGCCCTGCAAAGCAATCATGCTGCGGGTGGCTGGGGAGGGGGTGATTGTTCACAAGAATCGGCTTCCCTGGGGGCCAGGTGTTTCTCAGGCCTTTTGAGCCATTTTCACCATGGCCCCCCTGGGGCCCACGCCGCCGGGGAAACAGTGATAGTCTTAACACCTCGCCCGCAGCCCCTCACATTCAGGGCACAGTGGGCGAGGAAGAATGGGTCTGGCTGTGGGGGCCAGGTGATGTTTTGAATGCGCACAATCTTCACCTTAGCCCCCCCCCCCCTGCAAGAAGTTTAAAAAAAAGGGTTATAGTTCTTTCTCAGTGTCATCATTTTAGAACTGATGCATTTTCAATATTACATTCAAGGAAGTCATGGTTGCAGCTTTTCTATTTTATGCAACTAACAACCATTGACAAAACCTATAGTTCTGGCTTGTTGTAGGTGTAACATTACTTGCTGTATTATATATCTGAACGCAATGACAGAAGCAGCAAAATACCAGTCAGCCGGCACACTATGCTAAGCACAGATTTGTAGCTTAGGTGTTTTAAGCTACGCCCATAATTACATTGAACACCCCCTTTGGAGAGACCCCTCAGTTTTGTCATCCCACTTAAAGCCCTGGAAACAACACCATGTCACAGACACCTCAGGGCCTGGCACTGTGCATCATGCATGACTCATGACTTCCAAGGTTTCAGATTGACTATGTGCAGGGGCATCTTGAACGCCTCCCTTTGCTTTAGGAACTACAGCGAGGGGTGAGTTCCTAATGAGTCTCTTCTGTCTGCAACTCTGCGTACAAAGGCTCAGCTCACAATTATTGTGAAAAGGTGGGTGAGAGAGTAAGCGAAGGGATGGCTGGATGGATCAGTGAAAGGGTGAATGGATGAATGAAAGGGTGAATGGATATATGATGAGAGAGAACGGGTGGATGGATGAGTGAAATGATGGATGGATTGATTAATTGATAAGTGAAAGTGTGAATGGATGAACAGATGTGTGAAAGGGTGGCCGTAAGGATGGATGAGTGAGTGAAAGGGAGGGTACATGGGCAAAAGATTGGATAGATGAGTGAAGGAGTGAAAGGATGGATGAGAGAAAAGATGGATGAATGATTGAAAGGATGGATGAGTGATAGGGTCAATGGATGGATGCATGAGTGGATGAGTAGATGGATAGTTGGGTGGATGGAAGGAAGGATGGATGGCTAAGTGAAAGGGTCGATGGAGAGAGAAAGGGAGAATGGATGGCTGAAAGGGTGAATAGGTGGAAGGATGAGTGACTGGGTGGATGGATAAGAAAGTGAAAGGATGGCTGGATGGGTGAGAGGGCAAATGGCTAGATGGATGAGTGAAGAGATGGATTGGGTGAAAGGGTGGATGGAGAGAAAAAGTGAGGATGGATGTGTGGATGACTGAAAGGGTGAATGTGTCTAAGGGTGAGTGACTGGGTGGATGGATGAGTAAGTGAAAGGGTGGCTGGATGGGTGAAAGGGTAAATGGAAGGATGAGTGAATGGATGGATGGGGGAGAGTGGATGAATGGGTGGATAATGGGTGGATGAGTAAAAGGGTAGATGGAGGGATGGATGAGTGAAATGATGGATGGAAGAATACATGATGGATGGGTTTGCAAATGGTTGAATATGTTTGGATCTGGAATAGCGGCATCTTATGTTTGCCACTTTACATCTCACAATGACTATCCAAGCAGATCTTCCCGACCATTTCTCTCACCAAACATGCCTGCTCAGAACCATGAATTGTAAACAAAATATCAGACTGGACAACCCAGTGCTGTAACCATATATATAGATTATTATCATATGAAATATCACAAAAAGACCTGCACAGTTGATCAAAGCTGCGTGCATACTGAAAAAACGCGAAGTACACGATTGGTTCAACCTGATATAAACTTATTTTGACTAGTGCTTAAATGGTTGTCTATTTACTTACTTACATAATAATGCGCAACCTCCTCTGATGGGTCTGTAAAACGTACCTTTTGTCCAGAAGGTTTGTTCTGAATTTTAACCCTTTGTCCTGAATTTTTACACTCCCAATCCTAAATTTGCACCCATGCCAGTTGGTCACCCTAGTCCTGACACTCCCATACAGAACTACAGAGTGTTCACCCTGCCTTTTCTATTTGGTTACTCTTGTAACCAGATGCACCACACTGCCAAGCTCTAACTCAAGAGGGGCCATCTAATCCCCTTGGCATCCCACTCTCCACAGGGCTGACCAAAGTAGGCTGAGTAAAGCAGTACTCAAAGCTACATCGAGTGTGCCTCAATTGTCATCCCACCGAATCCAGAAAATACTGCACTAGACTCAGTGGTTTACTTGACTTGCCACATCCAGCCCCCAGAAATGCAATGTGTTGCTAGCCGATCCCTTCCTCTGAAGCAAGAAGGAACCGGTAGGAACCATTTTGTTTACCATTTCTTTGCACAATTTACTGATTCATTTGTGTGCCAGTTAATAATGTAACTTTATTTTAAAGGCCTCATCCAAAATGCAGACAAGGGGCATATTTCTCTATATGCCAAAAATATTAATTAGTAAGTTTTGGTTAGTTTTTGTTTGTAGTGTGTAGGTCTGACTGCACTCTATTTTAGGTCATAGGCCAGAATGTGGCAACATGTTTGTGTGTTGATTTCAGGACATGTCTAAGACTTTGTGTAATGTGATTTCTCAAAAGAGAGCTGTTTAGCCTCATTCTATGCTAGGCCTTGTTCGAGGCCTAAGCAAAATTTGCAAACCTGGCACTTCTTTCTCTGTGCAGAAGAATTAACTTTTCTAGCACGTTCAGGTTAGAATTCCTTTTTGCAGATTTTATATCATTTTCATGGTTAATTGAGTAATCCTCAGTCTCCTCATGGCCCAGACTTGAAGGCAGCAACAGATGTGAATAAAACTGTGTTTTTTGTATATAGACATCACTTGCTGGCTGTGAAATAAATTTATGACTAGATTGTACAGATACATTTTTTCAGCATTCTTTACACCCCAGAGTGCCTTTTCCTCATTTGTGAATTCTTACTTTTGTTATTACATGTTCTGTTCCCAGAGATTCCAGTCTTACCCTTTCTCCTTGACTTTGTACTAGATTTCTGATTTATGTGATGATTAGCTGGTTGGGAAAGAGTATCTAACGACCTTGTGCAGGGCGTTAAGACTGCATGTAAATATTCAGTTATCAGACCTGCAGTGCTCCTAGTCTTTACCAATGTTACTTGCTCTGTAAGCTTCAAAAGGCTTTATTTACTAAATATTTTTCTACGAATTAGACCTCAAAGAGTAACCAAATAGTGTTTCATGAAAGGGCACGCCCCTTAAATGTGGGCCACGCCCCTTAACTGTAGGCCACGCCCCTTAAATGTATGCCATGCCCCTTGAACGTGGGCCACTATTTTCGTCAGTGCCCGGGCCAAATTGTGATCCCAATCCGACCCTGCATGGAGGCACGAGATGCAGACGGCACCATTTATAAATAAAGAGGGCTAAAATAAAATCCGTCATTTCCGCACAGCACAGTGATGGCTCTATCCTTCTCAAGCGCGGAAGCAATTACTCCATCAGTTCAAGCCGATGGGGCGCGAGAGCAAGGTTCCGACGGAGAACAATTAATTTACTGTACGGCGGTACATCCCTTCTGCCCGGGCTAATTAGGAGCGAGAGATGCAGATAAGCATGGCAGCTGTATGGGAGTTAGTGCAGGAAAAGCAATTTGCGATTTGAAATTCAGGTCAGAATTTCAGTGCTGAAGGCTGACGGCTTCAAAGCGATAAGTCGCGTGTCCCTTATCAACACGTATTAATGAAACAGCCGGGAAATAAACACACCACTGAAGGCGTCGGCGGGGAGGGGGCAGCTGAGAGTGTATCCCAGCCACGAGAGGAGCTGGGCGAGGTACAGGGGGCAGTGAAGGCCCAAGGACGGGACCCCTGCAGAATGTTAAGAGGGAGCCCTTATTCCTCTATATCTCACAGGGGTTCATTGGCGTTGGGCCAAATGGAACCCCGTTAAGGGTTGAGGGCCCACTTGCACCCCCAGGACTGCAGGGGGCCTGTGCCCTGCCACTGATGGGGCAATGGTATATCACCTAGGATGAGACATCTCTGGCTACAGGGTAGTCTGAGTCACACCGTGTAGTAGGTGCTTAATATGTTAAAAAAAAATGTGCCAGGGCCCTAGTCAGGTGGCTACTGCATCTTGCACCACCCATGCCCCTTCCAGCGCTGCCAATGACAGTACCTGTATGTAAGTGTGACAATTCAGACTATTTGAGGCACCCCAAACTGTAAGAATGGCTTGGGCAGCACATATTAGTTGTTTTTATTGTATATTGAATTAATAAATAACTGTTTTTCTGCTCTTTTCTAAATGTCACAAACAGCGCCACCATGTGGCAGCTGTCATAAGTGCTGGTGTTGACTATAAAAGTGCCGGAGCTGAGCACCGGAAACCACTGGCTCAAATTAAGCACTGATTGAAGGCTAATGTTACATCAGGGAGGATGAAGGTTTCCTTACTACAGAGCAGTCCGAGGTACACAGCATAGAGGTATGAAGGCTAGTGTTACATCAAGAAGGACGAAGCATTAATTACTGCAGTGCAGTTTGAGGTACACAGAGTAGTGATTTCAAGGCTAACAATGGTTCATCAGCAAGGACGAAGCCCTCTTTACTACTGCGCTTTCTGAGCTACACAGTGTAGTAGCATAATAGCTAATGGTGATTCAGCCAGGGCAACCACAGTGCAGTCTGAGGTACACAGTGCAGTAGTTTGAAGGCTGATAGAGCATGTCTGATGTGTACAATGCAGTGCTATGCAGGTGAATGGTGCATTAGTAAGGAGGAGACGTAACTGACCACAGTGCAATCTGGTGTACACGGTGCATTAGTTCAAGGCCATAGGCACAGTGGTAAGGAGAAAGCAGGTCTCACATCACTGTGATGTCTGATGTACACAGTGCAGTAGTATGAAGATCAATGGTGAAACAACCAGGGGGAGACATTGCTGACCCCAGTACACTCTGATATACACAGTCTGCCGTACGCCGGACGTTGCCGCATCAAGAGGAAGCAAGCAGATTCCAGATTACTTTCATGTATGATGCTCTCCATCCAGTAGTATGCCGGACAGTCACATATAAGCAAGGTTGAAGCATCTTTGACCACAGTGCGATGATGGTCAAGGAAAATGCATGTGTGTCTACAGTGCAGTCTGGCATGGCACATATACAAGGGCACGGAGGCCACTGGCACACCATGAAGGATAAGGCACCCCTGGCTACAGCGTGGTCTTACTTACTTACTTAACATTTCTAAAGCGCATGGTTACGCCATCTGGCGTGTCCCCACGCTAGCAGATTCACAACTAGGACCTACATTAAGCACTTCCGCTATAAGTTGCCAACGAATGCAGTCTTATAATTCTTCTATAATTTAGTATGGAGAGGAAAATAGCCAGGTTTTTAGCTTCTTCCTAAATTGCCCTTCGCATGGTTCCATTCTTATGGTTTCTGGGAGTCCATTCCAATATTTTGCTGCAAGATAGCTGAAGGACCAGGCCCCCATTCTTGCACTCCGAATTCTCTGAACTTTCACTAGTGACCTACCTCCTGATCGTAAGTTACGCCCTGAGACATATTGAAAAATTAGCGGGTGTAGGTAACGGGGACCCTTTTTTGCAAGTATTTTATGGCAGTAGCACATGGACTTAAAAAGGACCCTCTGACGTACACAGTACAGTAGCACAAGGGCATTATCTCTTTAGTAGGACTTTACCCATGCCACTCGGTTACACACACATTGTAATAGCATGACGACCACAGGCACTTCAACAGGGAGAGTAAGATCTTCAGGCATACACATGGCATTCCGACATACTCAGTTTAGATGTACACTGTAATACAAGGCATTAGTCACATATGTAAGGAAATGACGTCACCAAGCACCTGGCATACATAGGACAGTGACACAGAGACCACAGATAAATTAGCGTGGAGGCTAGCGGTCTTTCAAGGGCCTCTCTTGCGTACACACCAGAGGACCATAAAAAGTAGGTATGCACTGCTTCAGGGTGTGTGTTCTTGTTGCTCCTTTGCTTCTGGCTCACATCTTCTGCCCACCATGTAGCATAAATACCGCCCAAGAAGGTGAGATGGTTCTGGGGTGACTGCTGACATGAAGAAAGAAGTGGACTCACCCAATCCAGGAGCAAATAGTGGAATCAATCCTATTCTTCCCAATCGAAGAGACAGTAGAGAATGACAGCCCTCGCACGCACCCCTCCAACTCATAAGGAGGGGACAAGTCCAGAGGCTCTGCTATTCCCCAACCATTAGATGTTAGTAGATGTCACTCTATTCACCTCACCCAAGAGAAAGCAATGCAGCCAATCCCATTCACCCATCGTATAGTGGAGCCCACCCATCGCTGCCATACCCAGCCATGTGCAGTGGAAACCACCCTGCTCCGGCCCAACCGAGGGGGGTGCGGACCCCTTAACTTTTACTTACGCATCCGCAGGGCATGGAGGCTGTTGAGAGACAAGAAGTGGGACAAATTATCAAAACACTTATCTCACCAGGGGCACATTCGTACATGATGTCACTTCCATTTTTGTGCTTCGTCGTCATGAGAATCCACTGCGCTGCTTTCCGTCAATAACAGAGTAGTGTCAGCCCCCTGACTCTTCTATGCACTTCCATGCACAGGGGAGTGCTGCAGAGGGCATTATACTCTCTCTCCAGCTCCAAACCCTACAAATGTCCAGGATTTACAGACTTCATGGATTGGCAGCACTGAGGCACGCTCAAATGAGGTTTAGCATCAATCTGTGGGTCACACTTATCCCAGCTGTCAGACACCTCTGAGCCCGCCTCGAAGCCTTATGCAGTGCCGCAGACAACGAGAGCTCCTCTGACACTCTCCTGGGTAGTCCACAGGACCAGTATTCTTCTAAGTTAGGTACTCAGCCCAGAGACGTTTTGCAAAGCACACCCCAGGGCCCCAGCCCTTCAGGGGTCCCCTAATCAGTGCTTTAAATGGTCCGGTACTCACCGGTACTGAGTACCGGCACTTCTGAATTTTCTGGCCCTCAGTACCGGCACTTTTTATTAGGCAGGGAAGAGTACCGGTACCCTAATAGATGGCACCTCAGGCGCCGGTTATGTCTCTCCTATAGCACAGCGTAGATGCCGCTCTGCTTTTCAGGAGCGTGTAAGCCGCCAAGCCTCTGTGCAGAGTCGCTGCTGGAGATTCCAGCAGTGCTCATGTGAATGGCCTGAGACTGCAGGGGTCTAAGAGGGCTTGCTGTGCGTCACGCTGTGATTAACAGTGCAGGGTCTAGACAGACCCTTCACGGTCGATCAGGTGCCAGAGGACTATTCGTCTGAAAGTGCTTTAGTCTCACCCCCGCCCCTCTCCATCAGGTATGTAAATTGGTTGGGATGGGCAGTCAGTCAGTAATCCAGTTTTATTTAGGATATTGAGTGACAGCCCAACAAAATCATCTGCCTTCGCGAAAGCCGTTTTTTCCCCTCATCTTTTTATTCAGGACAGGAGCGGCTTCTCTTTGTGGAAGGAAAGAGTAGGGATGGTGCGGAGTCAAGACATGAAAAAAAGACTTAACCATCGCTCCTGAGACCCCTTCAAGGCAATGGCGAATGAGGGCCAAACGCTGGAGTAATGTGGCAATTAACTTTGTGGTTCAGCGGTAGCCGAGCCTTCTATCCACCCCAATTCCTCAGCCATGGGGTTTTAACAGTGCATCCCCAACACTCCACTAAAGGTTGGGTGCAATCTTCCATCACATAAATAGGCCTGAAATGTTGATGGTAAACACCACATCACATGCTTGAACCTGCGATGAGGCGGGACTACATCCATGCAGGTTACATTAATCGATTCAAGACAAACGCTGAAAATCTTAGGCTCTCCTCCCTAGGCGTATAATGCACAGTTTGATAGTCAAGGCTACACACGAGCAGGCCACAATTAATCTTTTGTGGCCAGAATCTGAGAATATTAGGCTTACCATCACATGATATGACCAGAAGTGCAAACTAAGGATTTCTTGAGGAACAGCTAGCCAAAATTACTTACATGCAGGGTACACTAATAATTTCCAGACAAATCCTGCAAATGTTAGATTCTCGCCTGGTGAAAGAGTAAACAGTTGGCAAAAAAAACATGCACAGAGGTTGCATTTATCTTTTTCTAGAAAAAAAAAAACCTTTCATGCCCCTAGGTTCAAACTCAAGAAGTGAAGAAGAGCTACCCAAAACGACATACTTACAGTTACACTAATGTTTTATAGTCTAATCATGACAATTTTGGAGTAAAATCCTATCCCGAGCCCAGGCATCAATGATGCACAGCTAAAAAAAAGTTGAGGGTTGTATGCTGTGCATGCAACAAATCTGTTCATGTAGCTTCAGAACATTGTTACTTAATAATAACGTGTGTGTGTGCGCCTGTTTTTCTGTGAGAGAAAAGGGAATCAGAACACAGTAGATTTTAGAGGGAATGTGTAGTGTGTATGTATGTGCGTGCGTGTGTGTGTGTGTGTACGCTTGAGAGTATATAGTAGTGTGCCAAACAAATAACAGTATGGCATTAAGAAGCAGCAAATATTACAAAATGAGCAACTGTTCACATGACATCCTTTTTTTTTTCATTTTGTGTAATGAGTTAACCTGTTTCGTTTATGTGGTTTTCATAGTTGCTGCAATTGAAATAGAAGTCATTATGTATCATCATATGTTGTCCTAAGCCCCGCCCCTAGACCCGCCCACTCGCCACACCTTTAGCTGATATTAATGAGTACCTGCACTTATTTTTTCCCATTTAAAGCACTGCCCCTAATACAGTCTGCTCTATTCTGCAGAGTCTTGCCCCGATAACCTCGAATAATTCTTAAACAGATTGTTTTAAATATTGATATGCTTTCATTTATTTTTTAACCCGTTAAGTGCTGCGAACGTTCGGCGGACGTCGCGTGCACTACCTCACTAGTGCTGCGCACGTCCGCTGAACGTTCCGATTCCGCCCGCGCAATGGAACGTCCGCACTGGGGCGGAATTTGCGGCGCGCTTAACGGGTTAATGTGGGTGATCTGTGAGAGCCTATTGCATACATTTTGCAGAGAAATGTTGTGTTTATGTTTTCATGCAATAGCCATAAAAAACATTTGTTTTAGATTAAAATAGGACCTCACATTTCAGAATTGAGATGGTGTCACTGACACCATTTGCAGTAATGTTAATGAGCTGCTGCTGTGATACAATATTGGAAACACACATCACTATCCCTGAATATTAGATGTAAACTCATTTAAAATTTGGAAGAGTGTGTCTATGCACTGTCAGTGACTTGGCCAAACAAGGCAAGAAGGAGCAGAAATTGGATCATAAATCAAAAACTGTTGGGAACAGGGGCCCCTAAAATATGTTTGGCCCAGGGCCCCCAAAATCCTTAAGCTGTCCCTGCCTCAGCCAGCGTGTCAGGGTATGGCATCCTTGAGAGATGTATCGATGTAAGGCTTGCCAGTCCTGCTGTGGGACTCACTGCTCTCCCATGAATCGGAGTGAGAGAGGGGTTAAAGGTCGCCGCTTGCTTCCTTAACCTTCTAAATCAGCCTCAGCATGGAGCCGCCACCAGCTGCCTGTCGGTTTGCAGTCAGTCTGGCAGTGTAGAAGCAGGCGCTAAGCTCTTTCAATAACAGCTAGTCCTCTAAGCCAAGCAGTGTATGAATGTATTTATTTCATATATCACTTTATGGCTGAAGCGCCTTTTGTGGAACACAAACAAATCAGACAAATTAGCGAAAATTGAAAGAGAAGCAGAATGCCTGAACAGTGAAATAAAATGTTTCCATGAAGCAGGAGAACATATATGGCTTTGCTTTTTTTTTTAGTTTAAAAATGTAACAATTTCTTTATTCGACCTTTACTACCTTATCCCCCGAAGTCATTCGTCTGCTCTATCTGCGTTCTCTCCTCTTATGATAAAAAAAATGATGACCAATTAATGTATAGTGTTCCCCATAAAAAGGAAAAGCGATGTAATGCATATATAAATACGTTTATTTCGATTTTGGCACACAGGGTACTCCACCACAAACTGGAGTACCTTGTCCAGTAAACTTCAGGTTCATCAGCTCTATTTAGAGTCGGGTGAACCGTCATGTTTCCAGTGGCGGAGCCTTCACCGGCTCCATTGATGGAAACCTAGGATGTCCCATGGTCATAGAGCTGCTGGCCTAAATGCCTCAGACCATCTACCCCAGACAGAGTAGACAGTCCAGGGTTCTTTTTGACCACCAAAATCCTGGCAGTCTCGAGTGTAAAGCAACTAAGCATTGGCAAAGTCGCTAGGTTTTGCGTCTGCGAAATCTATTGGTTTAGTTAATGTTTTTTCGACGTTACACATGAGCGCTAGCTGCTGTGCAGCATGTTTTAAAGTTAAAAACTTTGTGACGTGGCCAATGCTGTCCTTATGATAGCGCTTAAAAAAATAAAAACTTTAAGCCATGTTGTATAGCAAGCAGAGTCGCTGTGCAACATGTCTTAAAAAGATTGTCAAAACCAATTGATTTTGCACAGGAGAAACCTATTTGCTTTGCCAATGCTTGTTGTGTTTAGGCACTAGGAAATTAAGTGCTTTGCCCATAGTCACAAGATGTTGAACTGAGGCCGAGGCTAGGGAAAGGATGTGGGCTCCTCTAGGGAAAGGATGTGGTGTATGGGTCAGAGCTGCCGACTATGGAGCTGGGAACCCGGGTTTGAGTCTCGGCATCTGCTCAACATCCTGGGACTCTGGGCAAATTGCTTAATCTCTGTGTGCCTACGTAAATTAATGTGCCCTTGTGTAAAGTAGCTGGTGCTCATGTAAAGCGCTCTAATACCTTTAAATGGTATTGGCGCTATATAAACCTGCTTTAAAAAAATAAAAAAAGAAATGGGAAAATCAGGGTCAGGCGGAGGGGTCTGCGGACAGCAACGGGAGTTCAGTGTGGGCAAGCAGGAACGCACGGAAGGTGGTGGTGGAGGGACGGGCACCCAATAACAAATTTGGGTTGGAAAGGAAGATTAAGTGATTTGCCCGTAATGTCAAGATGTTGAGTTTACAGCTGGAACATTGAATTAAATAAGATGCAATTTCATTTTTTTTTAAGTATCTGTGCAGGCACATGTCACACGAGGCAGGAGGGCGACAACAAGCTGGGAGGAGAGAAGGCATCCTGCAGATGCACTTGTATGGAGTGCTCAAAAAGAAATTAATTTTAGAAGTACCTTCTGTGTGCATAGCCAGTGGAAGGACACTGGCCAGTAGCCAGTTGCCAGTGACCAGAAGCTGTACTTGGGCTAAGCTCCATGCCACGGCATGGACAGGCAAGCAGAGCAGAAAGTGAGAAGTGATGATATGCTGACCAATCAGAAGCATGGAAAACGTTGGAATGAATAATTGGTAAGTTTAGGTAAGTATTGGGCGGGTTCCAACCCCCTTGTAAGGTTATTTTTTTTACACAAAAGGATTTCGCAAGCACAGCACAAGCAATGTGCAGGGGAAACCTAAAAGTTACTCCCAAAAGCTGGGATAAATCCCCAGCAAAGTGGGGTAAAGTACAATTATGGCCCCCCTGGAGAATGTCATGAGGGGCTCCTGAGTCTCCATATCTCTCAGATAACATTGGCATTGGGCTGAATGGAGGCGCCCTATGGGTGGCATGGCCTTCTGTCTCACAGGGGCTGCAGGGGCATGTGTTATCCCCTGCCCTGCACGGACAGTTATTTTTTATTTTCAAAATAAACTCTCACTTTGGAAGTTTGCTTTTGAAAAACAATAAAATGTTGTTGTGTAGCCGCATTTAACAGGCAGTCGCTCAGCAAAGCTAGAGTTTTTTTCAGAGGAACCACTGTGGCAGCAGCTCTTCAGAAAGCACAGAGATCTCTGCCTACCTGACAAAGGTGTAGCAGGGGGTGTTCTGCAAGAGAAGCAGAGTAAATCCATCTGCTCCTCTTGCAGACCGATGAACCAGCCGCCAAACTCTCAAAACTCCACATGGTTTCCACCAATCAAATTTAGGAGAATGGGATAACCACATCTGCAGATGGTGGGCATTTGGGTGTGGTAGCATGTCTAGATGGAGCTTGGGAAAACGTAGGTGTGGTTTGCTTTGGCCCATTTCATATTTTGCCAGGAACTCTGAGATACCCGATTGTTTTAATTGACTGATTGTCTATATGTGTCCAGATCACATTATGCCCTGATTCCAAAACCAACTGCATCATTTAGGGATGGGCGGAGTGGGGGCCCTGCCTTCAATTGGCGGTTCCTCTGACTGATTGAGAGGTGAATGAATGGGCAGGTTTCTGACGGCAAAGCCTCAGCAGGCTCAGACATTGGAAACCTCTAACCAGCAGCCCATCTGCTACAAACACGCCTGGACACAGTGCCTCACTCCATTGAAAGTAAGGTGTACACTACTGATTTTTGTATGCCCCCTATAGGACTCACTGGCAGGAGGAATTAAAAAAATATCCCAGACTTGCAGTCAGAAGGCTCCTAGAGAGTCAAGGACTTTTTATTTTGGGGGGGTTTCTTTAGTCAAGCACTTTTTATTTTTTGGGGGTTTCTTTCTGTAGAAATAAACTGAAGGCCCAGTAGGCTGCAATAACCTGGCAGCCGGCCTGACACTCCGTTTTTTCGAAAGTGCATCCGGCTAAGCAGCTTATGCTCTTTCTGCAGGTGATGCTCCCCAGGCAGGCATGGATATTTAAATACGGTGGGAAGTCCTATGCAGGGAAGATGGGGGCGAGGTCTTCTGTCAAACCCTCAGCCAAGGGGGGTACTTAACATGGGCTAAATGTGGCTCCAATGTAAATATCATTTTTTTCAACAATGTTTTTACCAAGGAGGGCTTAACAGTAGACCGATGAGAGTTAGTTGTGGCCTTTTGTTTAGAGGGCAGGGTTAACAAGGCAAGAAAGGGCATTGGCATGGGTGAGAGCACCAACACAAACATTGTCTGCCACAAGAGAGAACCTACCTCAACCAATGAACGCTGGCAAAGTTACCGTCATCATACATTTAGGCGGGATCAATTGGTAATGGGAGGAGTCAATGGAATCATAAGCGATCTCAAGAGGCGTAAGTGAAGGGGGAAGAAGCCAGAGATGGTAAGGAGAGGGCGTGCAGACGCGCAAGGCTAAGTGGCCGTGCGAAACACAAACAGAGAAGCTATATTGTTTGGGTATGGAGTGACTGCTATGCTAATAGGAGCAACCAGACATCCAAAGGTTCATAGATGAGTGAAACAACACAAATGCACCTTGGCCTTGTAGTACAAGCAGTGGTGGCAAGGGGTATATATAACCTATAGAGCATCATGGGAAGACAAGGACTAGGTAAGAAGGGAGAGTGGTTGCTACAAAATAAGTAACGTAAGCTTGACAAAGTTAGCCATGGACAATCAGTGATGTCATAGCATGTGAGAAGGACATGAACAAGGAAGAAAAGTTAAAGACATGTAGTGTCAAACAGAGCTATGCACAAAATGTTACATGTTACAAATGTGAGAAGGTGGCCTGATATGCAGTGCTCACTATTCTAGTGAACACTATGTATCAGTCCAGCAACCCTTATTGATGATTGGTTGTAAGTCAACCTTATAGACCAGCTATCCTAGTAGCGTGGATACGAGCAGTCTAAGGCTAAAGACTCGAGAGGGCGCGTTAAGCCAGCTGTTTACCACACATATACCCCTTGAATACCAAGTGAAAGGACACCACACAAGTGTTATGAAAATAAACAGTTATTTATTTAAAGATCACAACAGCCCTGTACTCTTTATGAGGACAGGGTACTAAGCACAAACCAAAACTCTTACAAAAATACTTAAGTTAGCACAGTATATACAAATGCCCGAGGGGCACGGAAAACCATATACTCTGAAAGTGGAATGCGAAATTCCTAGCAGGTAAGTACAGTACTAATAGCTTTTGGAATCGCTAGGACTTGACTAGGGAATCGTTAGATTACGTCTAGGAGGCCTAGGGGACTCGGGTGCAGTGTGTGCACTCTCACGCGAGATGCGGGACAAAAGTCTATGGTAGCTAGGAAATAGAAAGTTAGTGTTCTCGGGTGAACCCGACCTGGTAGGGAGAAAACGAAAGTAGATTCTGACCCTTGGATAGTGAGGCTATGCTGGGGCACCGAAATGCCGAAGTTACCTAGCCCAGGGGCTGCAGCTGCATAGGTCTGAAAAGACGTCGGGAATCCTCGTAGACGGACCAGGAGCCGGAAGAAAAGATGCTGGCCGGTGACCAGTGAAGAAAGTTCAGTCGGATCCAAGCCTGGATCTTGAAGATAGATGACACCTGAAAGCAGAGGGGACCAAGTTCGAGACTACTAGCCAGTAGTCAGTGGGCACCAGGAGGGCACCGGATGGTAGCCACCTCGACTAGGTGAGTGGGTGACGCTTGACTCGAAGATCTCACGGACCAGGAGGCGTTGTCGGCGACCAGGATGGAGGATCGAGCTGTCCCACGAAGATAGAAGCTGTCGGCGTCGCTGGGCCCAGGATTGGGCAACAAAGCCTTGGCAAATTCAAGCCCACGCGGTGGACCTAAAATGGCGTCTGGAGTGGACCAGGAGGGTCCGGGGTGCCTCTCTTGAAGAAGGAAGCAAAGGCCAGCCTGGAGCAACCAGACCAGCAGTCGTGAAGTCGTTGGGCGTCGTTCAGAGGGCCACAAGCCAGCCGGCTAGTAGCCAAACAACGCGGTGCACAGCAAACAGCAGAAGGGCCCCACGCCGATCGTGGAGATGCAGGGAGGCTGATCTTGGGTGCTGGAGCTGCGCAGGGTTGGGGCTTCTCGGACCCCAAAGCACTCACCAGTGGAGGACACGGTGGGCTTGCAGTAAAGATGTCGTGCAGTCTTGGCGATCGTCGGTCCCTTGAGGTCTCGTCGCACTCACGGTTCTCAGCTGGGCTGTAGAGGTGAGTAGAGGTCAGAGGTGCCAGGGAAGCCGGGTCTCGTCGAGCTGGGTCGTCGGATTCGTGATGAAGGACTTGCAGCAGACCGCAGTGTTCTTTAGGATGGTGCCCGCGGATGCAGGGTGACTACTCCTTAGCCACAAGGGAGAATCTTGAAGAAGAAATCGTGAAGTCCTTTCGAAGAAAGTGGTATCTTGATTCCAAAGATGATCTAATTTTAACAGGGGGCCCGCTCCCATCTTTATACTAAAAAAGGGGGCTGACCCGGTGACTAGGTCCTGCCTATGGGTGGGACTAGGTGGGGGGTGGTTACACCCCTCAGCCATGCCGGACTTCCCCAGGCCAGGGGCTGGTGTGCCCCTGGAACTGGTTCAGACCGGCCTATGCGTAGTGAGCACCGGGGTGCCACTCAGCAGTCACCTTCCTGTAAAGCCCTGCCTACCCAGGATACACAAAACCATGTCTGGGACGGTGCTAGCACCGCCCCTGACAGGAAACCCTTTGTCCAGGCTCCCCTCGCTGGAAGGACTCCCAGCTGCAGGGGGTCAGACTCGTGTCTGTGGTGGCAGCATCCATTTTGTGGAGCTGAGGCTTCAGTTAACTTTAACCGGGGTTCACAGTTACATACATGTCGTGTCCCTCTAGAAGGGTGGAATGCTAACCCCGTCGCCAGAATTGGCGAGGGGTTAGTATTCCAATTCGTATGACACCTTACTCGACATGTTTTGATAAAGCAATACCAAAGATAGCATTTAACCGCGAGGATTATAATGCACTTAAGAGTATATGGTATGCGATATCATGGAACAGCTATTAGGACTTGATTCCGCAAGCTGCAGACAGGCTCAGCTCATGCCAGAGCACTATCTCACATGATTCCAAGCACTCTGCCTTCAGGATTGTCAAGGCCTGCCATAGGAGTGACTGATAGGAATCTGTGTGTCCATTTTAGGGTTAGGTATAGGGATACTACACCTACAGCAAAGGGTGATTACACGACTTTGCCCCAGCTGTCATGCAGCCAGTTGTGTCAAATTTAGGAGACCAGCCAGGGGTGGCATAATACATGCTGCAGCCCCTGGTAGCCCTGGGTACACCTATGCCCTGAGTTACAGGGTCTGATAAGGTGGCCCAGTACCAATTGGTAGATGCACCTAGGGTACATGAAGTAATTTAGAAAGAGAACAGCCAGGCTGTGGGTCTGATTGGCAGGCCCACAGCCAGAGAAAGTCGTAAACCAGTGAAACAAAAGCAAAAAATCTGGGTGATCATAGGATGGCAGACCCTACTCTCCTACATGACCCCCCCCCAAACTTTGGGACAATAAGCTAACCTTGACCAGGTGAGTCTTCTTGTTCTAAGTGGAAATATCTGGAGAGCCCATCGGCATTGCCATGATCAGTACCAGGTCTATGTTCCACTGTAAAGTCCATCCCCTGTAGGGAAATGGACCACCTAAGCAGTTTGGGGTTTTCACCCTTCATCTGATTTAGCCACAAGAGGGGCTTATGGTCGGTCTGAATCTTGAAGTGAGTGCCAAACAAGTATGGCCTCAGCTTCTTCAGGGCCCAAACCACAGCAAAGGCCTCCCTCTCAATAGCTGACCAATTCTTCTCTCTGGGGGTCAGCCTTCTGCTTATAAAAGCAATGGGCTGATCCTGACCATCAAAATTCAGTTGAGAAAGAACAGCTCCCACACCCAACTCAGAAGCATCTGTTTGGACAATGAATGGTTTGGAGTAGTCTGGACTCTTAAGGATAGGTGCTGTGCACATGGCCTGCTTTAGGTCATCGAATGCTTTTTGACAGCCTGCTGTCCACTGAACCTTTTTTGGCATTTTCTTACTTGTCAGTTCATTTAATGGTGTCACAATGGAACCATAGTTCCTGACAAACTTTCTGTAGTATCCAGTCAGGCCCAAGAAAGCTCGAACCTGAGTCTGGGTGGTTGGAGGAGCCCAGTCCCTGATTGACTGTATTTTGCTCTCCAGTGGCTGAACCTGGCCTCCACCTACAAGGTGGCCCAGGTATACAACCTGTGTCTGCCCTATCTGGCACTTGGTGGCCTTGATAGTGAGGCCTGCTGCTTGCAGAGCCTCTAACACTTTCCTCAGGTGGACCAGGTGATCCTCCCAGGTGGAGCTAAAGACAGCAATATCATCTAGATATGCTGCACAGAAGTCATCCAGCCCAGTAAGGACTTGATTCACCAACCTTTGGAAGGTGGCAGGTGCATTTTTCAGACCAAAGGGCATTACCACAAATTGATAATGCCCACCAGGGGTTGAAAATGCTGTTTTGGGCTTGGCATCCTCAGCTAACCTGATTTGCCAATACCCAGCTGTTAAGTCAAATGTACTTAAGTAGTTGGCAGAAGCCAATCTATCTATAAGTTCATCTGCCCTTGGTATTGGATGGGCATCAGTCTTAGTGACTGCATTGAGACCCCTGTAGTCTACGCAAAACCTCGTCTCTCTCTTACCATCTTGGGTGTGAGGCTTTGGCACTAGAACTACTGGACTAGCCCAAGGGCTATCTGAGGGTTCAATGACTCCCAATTCCAACATTTTCTGCACTTCAGTTTTTATGCAGTCTCTAACATGATCAGGCTGCCTGTAGATTTTACTCTTGACTGGCAGGCTGTCACCAGTGTCAACCTCATGGGTGCACCAATTGGTCTGACTGGGTGTCAGAGAGAACATACGTCTGAAAGACTGAAGAACCTGTTTACAGTCTTTCTGCTGATGTTCAGAGAGGCTGCCACAAAAGACAACACCATCTACTGACCCATCATCAGGATTCTGAGTGAGCAGGTCTGGGAGAGGGTCACTCTCTTCCTCCTGTCCCTCATCTATGGCCATGAGCAAGCTCATGTCCTTCCTGTCGACATATGCTTTGAGCCTGTTGACATGGAGTACCCTATGGGGACTCCTGGGAGTTCCAAGGTCCACCAGGTAGGTGACCTCTCCCTTTTGCTCAAGGATTGTGTGGGGCCCAGACCATTTGTCTTTGAGTGCTGCTGGGGCCACTGGCTCCAGCACCCACACCTTCTGTCCAGGCTGATAAACAGTCAGGACAGCCTTTTGGTCATGCCAAGCTTTTTGAAGTTCTTGACTGGCCTTAAGGTTTTCTGATGCCTTCTCCATATACTCAGCCATCCTGGAGCGGAGACCAAGTACATAGTCCATTATGTTGGTTGCAGGCTTTTTGAGAGGTCTCTCCCATCCTTCCTTCACCAAACACAAGGGGCCTCTCACAGGATGCCCATACAAAAGTTCAAAAGGGCTGTAGCCAACCCCCTTTTGTGGGACCTCTCTGTAAGCAAACAGAAGGCAGGGCATCAGGACATCCCATCTACGCCTGAGTGTTTCAGGTAGTCCATGAATCATCCCTTTTAGGGTCCTGTTGAACCTTTCAACAAGCCCATTGCATTGTGGGTGATAGGGTGTAGTGAATTTGTAATTGACACCACACTCCTTCCACATAGCAGTTAAATAGCTTGACATGAAGTTTGCACCTCTGTCAGAGACAACCTCCTTAGGGAAGCCCACTCTGGAGAACACTCCAACTAGGGCCCTTGCCACCACAGGGGCTGTGGTGGTCCTAAGTGGAATAGCTTCAGGATACCTGGTGGCATGATCCACTACCACCAGTATAAACTTGTGCCCTGATGCTGTCTGGGGTTCCATTGGGCCAACAATGTCAATCCCCACTCTTTCAAAGGGCACCCCCACCACAGGCATTGGTATAAGGGGGGCCTTTGTTGTGCCACCTGACTTACCACTGGCTTGGCAAGTGACACAGGAGCGACAAAACTCCTTGGTATCCTCATTCATGTGAGGCCAGTGAAAGTGTGAGACAAGCCTGTCCCAAGTCTTTGTCTGGCCTAAGTGTCCTGCTAAGGGAATCTCATGGGCCAAGGTAAGTAGGAAACCTCTCTGAGACAAGGGTACAACCAGCCTCCTGGTCATGCCAGGCTTGGGGTCTCTTGACTCAGTGTACAGGAGTCCATCTTCCCAGTATACCTTGTGGGTACCTGTGGCGTTCCCAGCAGCCTCAGCAGCAGCCTGCTGTCTGAGGGGTTCAAGAGAAGGGCAGCCTAACTGGTCCTTCCCCAGGTCTTCCCTTGAGGGTCCCCCTGAACCCAAGAATTCAACTTGATCAAGTTCAAACTCTCTAGGCTCAGTTTCCCTCAATTCCTGCAGGTCAGCCTCCTCTGAGACTTGATCCACAACCTGGGGCAAGGGGGAAGGCACAGCCTTAACCCTACTGCTCTTTTTCTTGGAAGGTGTCTGGTCCATTGTTCCAGGATCCAGCACCTGTTCAGTGGGGCATCTTCTGGCCTGTGACCTAGTCACAGCAAACACATGTGCTGGCAAACCTAACATTTCCAGATGAGTCCTCTGCTCCACTTCTGACCATTGTGATGACTCCAAATCATTGCCCAACAAACAATCCACTGGGAGGTCTGAACTAACTACAACCTTCTTGTGGCCAGTTACCCCTCCCCAGGAGAAAGCTACAATTGCCATACTATGATTGGTAGTGACATTGCTTGCATTGGTCACCAGGAATTCTGTACCTGGCATGATCTGTCCAGGGTCCACAAAGCTAGGTGTCACCATTGTGACACTGGCACAAGTGTCCCTATAGGCCTGAGCCATTTTTCCATTAATAAAAGGTGTCTGTCTGTATTTGCCCAAAGTATTGGGACTTATGTCAGGGGACATATCCATATCCCCTGTACTGACAAGGACAGCCTGAGTGAGGGTGCCAACTAAGTTGTCACTCCCCTCAGAACCCAGGGTTAACCCTACTAAACCCTTGGGAGGTGCACTACCACTGCTGGCTGTACTAGGGGGCACAGGTGCCTTAGGGGCTGCAGTGGCAGGAGTCTGCCCTCCTCCTTTCTTGGTGCACTCACTAAACCAGTGAGTTTTACTTTTGCAGTATTGGCACCACCTTTTAGATTGGCCTTCTTTCTTCTTTTGGGGAGCCTGACCCCCACCCTCTTTGGGTTGTTGGGGACCTGTCGAAGACTTCTGGTCATTTTGTTCCCCTTTCGAATCCTTACCCTTCTGGTCTGCTTTCTTCTGACCACCTTGATTCTGGCCCTGGTTCTGTTTAACTCTTGTTCTAACCCATCTGTCTGCCTTCTTTCCCAATTCTTGGGGAGAGGTCAGATCTGAGTCAACAAGATGCTGATGCAACAACTGGTTCTGACAATTGTTTAAAATTTGCTCTCTCATCATCAAATTGTACAATCCTTTATAATCGGTAACCTTACTGCCCAGCAACCAGCCCTCAAAAGCCTTAGTGGCACAATCTACAAAGTCAGCCCAATCTTGAGACTGAGTTTTCTGGGTATCCCTGAACAGCACCCTGTACTGCTCAGTGGTTAGGCCAAACCCATCAACCAGTGCATTTTTCAAGACTTGGTAATCATTAGCATCCTCCACCCTTGTGGTGAGGAGCTTGTCTCTTCCTTTACCCTCAAAGGAGAGCCACAAGATAGCTGCCCACTGACTTGGGGGAACACCTTGCACAGTGCAGGCCCTCTCCAAAGCAGTAATCCATTTGTGGATGTCATCCCCTTGTTTAAAGGGGGGCACTATCTTACCCAGGTGTTTTGTATCAAAACTCCTTTCCCTATTGCTAGGTACAATGCTGCCACCAGTGGGGACTGTCCCACTCAATTGTTGCTCTCTAGCAAAGGCAAGCCTCTCTTTGGCCAGGGCAAGTTCTTCCCTTTCAATCCTCAGATTGGCTGCCTTTTCCTTAGCTTCATACATTCTCCTCTGGGGAGATGTCATTCCCCTTTGAGAGGAACGTTGAGAGCCATTGGTATGAAGGGATCTGATAGAGCCTCTTGATAGAGATCTATCTCGTCCATTCCCAATGTTAAGCTGACCTGAGAGTGGCCCCAGGGGTCCCCTAGTGCCCATCTCATGTCTGCTTAAGTTGGACCTGGTTAGTCTGCTGACTTCTACCTGTTCCTTTTCTGCCTCATCCCCTGATACCAAATCATCATCCTCATCATCAGCATCATCTGCTTCCTGAAGAGGATGGTCCTGGGCATCAAAGGGACCCTGTAAGGAGGGCATGTTGCCATCTGAATTAGAAGGGTCTGGGTTACCAGCCCTCCTTGCATCATGAGTCTCTAAGAGACCAATCAGAAAGGCAGTTGTGGGGTTAGACCCCTGCTTAATCTTCCTAGAGGTACACACTTGTCGTAACTCATGGAAGCTAAGCGCAGTATATCTTGAAGAGATGACCTGTGGAGGGTCAACTGACACAAGGGGAACCTCAGTGTTTCCTCCTTTGTCCGACATACTGTTTCTAGTGTGGTGTAAGTGATGCACCTACCTACACTATGTGTTTACCTACTGATCCCTTGCTAAGAGTTGCAGCCAAGGTGTGCTAAGCCTTGAGGAGCTACAACAGCTGGTTCAGTAGAACTCAGAGTATTCTAAGCTTTAGTTATGTGTACCTAACAGTACTTATGTGATCTTTCAACAAGATATTCTTAGGATACGTGTGGTAAAACAACAGCAAGCTCAAATCCCAACCGCTGCTCACCAATGTGAGAAGGTGGCCTGATATGCAGTGCTCACTATTCTAGTGAACACTATGTATCAGTCCAGCAACCCTTATTGATGATTGGTTGTAAGTCAACCTTATAGACCAGCTATCCTAGTAGCGTGGATACGAGCAGTCTAAGGCTAAAGACTCGAGAGGGCGCGTTAAGCCAGCTGTTTACCACACATATACCCCTTGAATACCAAGTGAAAGGACACCACACAAGTGTTATGAAAATAAACAGTTATTTATTTAAAGATCACAACAGCCCTGTACTCTTTATGAGGACAGGGTACTAAGCACAAACCAAAACTCTTACAAAAATACTTAAGTTAGCACAGTATATACAAATGCCCGAGGGGCACGGAAAACCATATACTCTGAAAGTGGAATGCGAAATTCCTAGCAGGTAAGTACAGTACTAATAGCTTTTGGAATCGCTAGGACTTGACTAGGGAATCGTTAGATTACGTCTAGGAGGCCTAGGGGACTCGGGTGCAGTGTGTGCACTCTCACGCGAGATGCGGGACAAAAGTCTATGGTAGCTAGGAAATAGAAAGTTAGTGTTCTCGGGTGAACCCGACCTGGTAGGGAGAAAACGAAAGTAGATTCTGACCCTTGGATAGTGAGGCTATGCTGGGGCACCGAAATGCCGAAGTTACCTAGCCCAGGGGCTGCAGCTGCATAGGTCTGAAAAGACGTCGGGAATCCTCGTAGACGGACCAGGAGCCGGAAGAAAAGATGCTGGCCGGTGACCAGTGAAGAAAGTTCAGTCGGATCCAAGCCTGGATCTTGAAGATAGATGACACCTGAAAGCAGAGGGGACCAAGTTCGAGACTACTAGCCAGTAGTCAGTGGGCACCAGGAGGGCACCGGATGGTAGCCACCTCGACTAGGTGAGTGGGTGACGCTTGACTCGAAGATCTCACGGACCAGGAGGCGTTGTCGGCGACCAGGATGGAGGATCGAGCTGTCCCACGAAGATAGAAGCTGTCGGCGTCGCTGGGCCCAGGATTGGGCAACAAAGCCTTGGCAAATTCAAGCCCACGCGGTGGACCTAAAATGGCGTCTGGAGTGGACCAGGAGGGTCCGGGGTGCCTCTCTTGAAGAAGGAAGCAAAGGCCAGCCTGGAGCAACCAGACCAGCAGTCGTGAAGTCGTTGGGCGTCGTTCAGAGGGCCACAAGCCAGCCGGCTAGTAGCCAAACAACGCGGTGCACAGCAAACAGCAGAAGGGCCCCACGCCGATCGTGGAGATGCAGGGAGGCTGATCTTGGGTGCTGGAGCTGCGCAGGGTTGGGGCTTCTCGGACCCCAAAGCACTCACCAGTGGAGGACACGGTGGGCTTGCAGTAAAGATGTCGTGCAGTCTTGGCGATCGTCGGTCCCTTGAGGTCTCGTCGCACTCACGGTTCTCAGCTGGGCTGTAGAGGTGAGTAGAGGTCAGAGGTGCCAGGGAAGCCGGGTCTCGTCGAGCTGGGTCGTCGGATTCGTGATGAAGGACTTGCAGCAGACCGCAGTGTTCTTTAGGATGGTGCCCGCGGATGCAGGGTGACTACTCCTTAGCCACAAGGGAGAATCTTGAAGAAGAAATCGTGAAGTCCTTTCGAAGAAAGTGGTATCTTGATTCCAAAGATGATCTAATTTTAACAGGGGGCCCGCTCCCATCTTTATACTAAAAAAGGGGGCTGACCCGGTGACTAGGTCCTGCCTATGGGTGGGACTAGGTGGGGGGTGGTTACACCCCTCAGCCATGCCGGACTTCCCCAGGCCAGGGGCTGGTGTGCCCCTGGAACTGGTTCAGACCGGCCTATGCGTAGTGAGCACCGGGGTGCCACTCAGCAGTCACCTTCCTGTAAAGCCCTGCCTACCCAGGATACACAAAACCATGTCTGGGACGGTGCTAGCACCGCCCCTGACAGGAAACCCTTTGTCCAGGCTCCCCTCGCTGGAAGGACTCCCAGCTGCAGGGGGTCAGACTCGTGTCTGTGGTGGCAGCATCCATTTTGTGGAGCTGAGGCTTCAGTTAACTTTAACCGGGGTTCACAGTTACATACATGTCGTGTCCCTCTAGAAGGGTGGAATGCTAACCCCGTCGCCAGAATTGGCGAGGGGTTAGTATTCCAATTCGTATGACACCTTACTCGACATGTTTTGATAAAGCAATACCAAAGATAGCATTTAACCGCGAGGATTATAATGCACTTAAGAGTATATGGTATGCGATATCATGGAACAGCTATTAGGACTTGATTCCGCAAGCTGCAGACAGGCTCAGCTCATGCCAGAGCACTATCTCACATGATTCCAAGCACTCTGCCTTCAGGATTGTCAAGGCCTGCCATAGGAGTGACTGATAGGAATCTGTGTGTCCATTTTAGGGTTAGGTATAGGGATACTACACCTACAGCAAAGGGTGATTACACGACTTTGCCCCAGCTGTCATGCAGCCAGTTGTGTCAAATTTAGGAGACCAGCCAGGGGTGGCATAATACATGCTGCAGCCCCTGGTAGCCCTGGGTACACCTATGCCCTGAGTTACAGGGTCTGATAAGGTGGCCCAGTACCAATTGGTAGATGCACCTAGGGTACATGAAGTAATTTAGAAAGAGAACAGCCAGGCTGTGGGTCTGATTGGCAGGCCCACAGCCAGAGAAAGTCGTAAACCAGTGAAACAAAAGCAAAAAATCTGGGTGATCATAGGATGGCAGACCCTACTCTCCTACAACAAACTTCTCCTTGAGACTGTTTGGGTCACTTATTCGCCTCAATTTGGGGTAGGTCTGTCTGAGCACATTTTCCAGGGCTGCTTTCAGGTCAGGAGCAAAGGCCACGTGCAGAGGGAGCCGCAATACTTACAGCATCCTACAGAGGGCATCAGCGTTAACCGCACGGACCCAGCAATCGGAGGGAGGCACACAGACATGGACTTCTACCCTGCGTAAAAGCGCACGTGCGGAGAGGCGCCACTGGGGACACCGGCTTTCAGCTCTGCGGCTGCAGAGAGTGCAGCGAGTAAACATTACAGACGCTTTTACTCCTGCGGGACCAGCAGGGCCAATCCCCGAGGTGCATTACCGAGATTAAAGGCACTACACAGAACGAGCTCTTACAGAAATGGCCTCCGCATTCCTCTGTTCCTTCGACAGAAGCGCTACGCTTGGCAACGCTTCCAAGCGGCTCTGTCCCTGAAGTTCGGTCTAATTGCTTTTGATAGCGATCTGTTGCATCGCCTGCGACAGACATTATGAATAGAACCCTGCAATTGCAATTCCGAACGTCAGCCCGGTGCTCTTTTGTTATATAGATCAATGAATGGCCAGTTTGCTCCCAACTGGCTTCTCCAAAGGCTATGGAAATAAAGCAGCAAACATGTATCTTACTAAAGCAATAACACAGGGCACGTGCCCTAGCGCATCTAGGGTTGGGGAGGGGACAGGTGCAAACAAAACCATGGGAAATGGCGCCCGTTTGACAAAAAGTAAATAGCCAGATCCGGATTACCACAAAGGCAAAGTAGGCATCGGCCTATGGGCCCCACTTCTTTTAGGGGCTCCGCCACAACTGATCAAAATACAGCTTAAAATACATAAAACAGAGACATCGGAGTCACATAACAGGTTGTCTCTTAAAAGCTCATATTCTGGCAGCTGTCAGTTTGTAAAAAAATCAGGTGCATTGAGTATTAGGAGATAATTTGCGAGGAGGGGCCCGAAATTTCGACTGCCTATGGGCCTTCAACAGGGCCGGACTGGGATTGCAAACCAGCCCTGCCCTGGCATAGACACGCGACTGCGGTGATTCACCACCCGTCGAGACCTAATCTTGAGCCCCCGGGAAATAGTCAGGCTTGGATTCATTTCATAGACCTGAGCCACGGAGACGATTCAATATCGGCTGGGAACATTTAACATAAACAGAAATTTGTCAATACACACTTGGAAAGTTCATTGTAAGGCAGTGCAACGTGCTCATCAAAACCAAATTTTGAGAGACATTTACATATTTCTTCCTTTACTACACAACAAGAAATCATTGGTCCTGAGGAGAATCCCCATAATATGGGGGATTTGAAACACATAGACCATGGCTTTGTTTGGGCCAGTCAAAATTGATTCATGCTGTTGTCAAATTTGAATTGTGTTGAATTTAGCTGATGGCCTTGTATTCTAAGTCTTGTTTTTGTATTTGTGAAATATTACATTGAGTGTGCCTCACCAGAAAAAGGGTTTTGTTAAGGTACCCCAGGGTGGGCATTTGTTTGTATGGTATGAGAATGGATGTATGGATGTGATGACTAGTCTAACAGGTGTATGATTCTGACACACTGTGTATATTGTGTATAGAGTATGTATTTTAGAGAGTGAATGTTAATTTGAATTCCAAAGGGGCTCCTAAAAGAGAATTTAGAGTGATCCGAAATGTTTTGTTCCCAATTTAGGTGTCGATTATGATGGCGGTGAATCCGCATCCTCCAGGCCGGTGGAAGCCACCGCCGGCCCGGAGGATGCGGATTCACCGCCGCGGACATTGGAAACACCCACCGCCACATTATGATGGCGGTGGGATCCGCCGCTGATCCGCAGTGTATGCACGCAAATATGGTGGCGGTGTCTGCAAGACACGGCCAGCCATATTAGGATGCAGGCGGAAACATGCTTTTCCACGGCGGCTTTTCCGTGGTCTTTTGTGTTTGGGGGCCCGTTGCGGGCCCACGGGGGGTTGGGGGGTGGGGGGTGCACATGGGGGGTACCTATGGTACCCCCCCTGCTTTGGCATGCACAACGTGGTAGGCACCACGCGGTGCCTGCCAAGTTGTGCATGCCAAAGGTAAACATGCATATTTTACATTGTGGCGGGTGCTGCTCAAAGCAGCACCCGCCGCAATGTAAAATATACGGGATGTGACCGCCAGGGTGGCGGTCACATCCTAATTGGTATGGAGGGAACGCCGCAGCCCCTGCGGACGGTCCCTCCACCTCGGGGGTGGCGGACGGACGCAGGTCCGTCCGCCAACATAATCGACCCCTTAGAGTAGTTTTATTTTGAACATTTTTTAAAATATTGAAAAAATTGATATAAATTGATATGAATAAAGTTTTTGGATTAATTCAAACGGAAAAAGTGGTTTTGTGCGGTTTGATTCATTGCCCATCAAACTATTGGTTAAACAAAGGTGCAGTACTGACAATTTGTTATGTTTACTGATATTGAGGCGTGGCCTTGCTGCGCTTAAGCCAAACCCTGTGTTGTTTATTCCATTCAGGCATAGACAGGACTGGAACACTGCTGCTATGCCTTTATTACAAATGGCCGATTTTGCAGTGCAGCTGCAAAACCGGCACCGAGCAACAAAAATGGCCCCGCAGTACAAAAACAGCCCCTACCCTTCCCGCCCTCTGGGGAAATGCCCAATGCTCACTATGGCCACTCCAGCCCTGGCCTCTACAGGGTGTAACCCAGCACAACAATTTGGTACAATGAATATCAGGCTGTATTGTTATATGCAAAAAACTAGAGTGAATACTATTATCTATAAAAACGGGGTACTCCTACATAGTTACTTATTAAGGAGGTTTGTAGAGCACTGTGGGCAGGGTTGCCACCTTTGCAAGAGAAGCATACCGGCCATTTGTTGTTGTTTTAAAAGTCTGCAAAGGCCTGAATATGATACTAGATAGGGCTGCAAACAAAATCGTCTTTATTCATTTGTAACATTACTTTTCTGTTGTTTACCTTAATTATTAGTCTTGGATCGTTAATACAGCTTTAGAACACATTTAAAAGTGTTTTCTATTTATATTCGCTGTTTGAAGTATAAACAGATAAAGGATAATAAAAATACTGGCTTTGGGTGATTTTGCTTATTTTTGTACTGGCTGGGACATCAAAATACTGGTGATGCCTGCAGGAAACTGGTCAGGTGGCAAATCTAACTGTGAGAAGCCTTATGGTTGCTTCCGAGGACTATAAAATGTCAGAAAAGGTCCAGTCGCATACAAGGAACCTAGTCAGTGTATGGGAGCCATTAATATGACACTCTTCGTTGCAACCGCATGAAAGTTAAGTTCAGTTATAGATGATCCGAAGCACTTTTATTTTAAGATTCATCTTGAAGTGCTTGTAGTTTGGTTCAGTCATCAGACGGCCTCATGGATTTCCACATCCTTGGTTCTGACACTCAGGGTCTTATTCCTTCCATTTTTCAGCCATTGTACATTCTTTGCAAGATCAGGCGCACAACTCATCATCACAGGCATCTGTAAGAGCCATAGAGGGAGGCAAGTTTCTGAAGACATTTTGAACTATTGCCCCAGTAAGAAGTGTGCACAGTTTAGAGGCAGTGCTTAGTTTGTAAAAGAATGAGTGCCAGTGCCCAAAGCTATACTCAGAAAGTGACGTCCAGTGCTATTAAATGTAGGCATGCTGAAAACCAAGGCTGCATAGTCTTGAATCCACCTCGTGCCTCTTTAATCCACTACAAGACACTCCCTGCCTCTTTATCTCACTCTTGCAGATTCCTGACAGTTTTTCCAACTTTCTCTTCCTATGTCTTTCCCCTTTGTGAGTTTCTCCTTTCTCACTCTTGGGAAATGTCTGACGAGGAAACAACGTGGTGTTCCCCAGAGATGATTGCTGGTGGCCCCCAGTAACAACCACAAGCTCAAATGAAGCACTATGCAGAGGACCTCGAATCTTATTCTCATTTCCACTGGGAACCAATTAAGTTTGATGTGGATTTTCCTCTGTAACTACGGCCAGCTTAATCTTGAAACCTTTGCAGCATGGTCAGGAGTTTCTACAGGAGTTCAGCATAGATGATAGTAGAATAATCAAGGTGCACTATCACTAGGACATTTGTCAGCTCAGTGGCCTTCATGGGCCAAGGGTGAAAGTTTCAAAAGAAGGGAAAGATGTTGACTCATACTCCTGGTCACTGCATTCACTTGGGGGATAAAGGGTAGCCCATAGCCAAGCAGAAACGTTTGCTTTTACAGTGGTGGAAGGAGTTGGACTGAAGTTCAGGGGCAAAAGGAATGATAACTGTTTTGGGGTCGCTTTGTTCCCAATTGGATGGGGCCATGCCTGACATTTCCTACTGGACTATACCTAATGAAGTAGGAACAAGGCTGATTTTCACATGGCTGGTCTTTGTCTAGAGCGGCATTGTGGGCAAAATAACAATAGAACGGAAAAGCTGCCTAATAACTAGCATCTGAGATTAATTAAAGAGGCTCACCCATTATCTTTTTCTTTCCTGATAACTGGTCTGAGGCAACACCTCCAAAATGACATCCCCGTAATCTTGGCTATGGTCAGACATCAGCTGCTTTCCTTCATACAAGGGCACACACAGATCAGGCACATGGAAGCAGTCCTCGTTTACAGACCTATTTTGCAACTGAAAGTGCACTTGGGTGTCATAATCATACCTCTCAAGATTTATTTTTGTATCGGTCTAGGAGCTAAGCAAAAGGACGCATGTAAATATAGCATAGGGAATAGGAAAAGGGATACTAAAATGCATGGGACTGCATGGGAGGATGACAAAAGCTATGACTCGCTGGCTGTGATTCGATAAGAAGCATCTGATTCAGTTAAAGGCACTTCCAGAGTCTAACCCATTCCTCGAGTCTAGCCAGAAGAACATTGTGTTTCACAGTATCAAATGCTGCAGATAGACCGAGTAGCATGAGAGCGGAGTTCTTGCACTCCTCCAAGCAGGACAGGAGTTCTAATCTGATGGACGCTAGGCCCAAATCAGTACCTTCACAGGCCTGAAACCAGAGTGATGATCGTGAGGGATGTAATTCTGTTTTTTTTTGTATTTTTATAGCACGGCAACAGCTCTTTCAGAATCCCTCTATGCTTAATCTTTGGATCATGTCCAGCAAAAATGTAAATGAGTATTTAAATAATAAATATCATTATTGCTCCACAACTTATTAGTACTCATTTTATTGACTCAAAATGGTGAAAGACTGCTTAGGACTTGCTGGCATCCCAAATAGTGACATGTAACCTGTTTAGTTCCGCAAGTAAATTTACATAAAAAATATTTTTGGGGAAATAATTTGAAACGTCATTGCAGTGCTCTTGCTCACAGTACTACAATTGTGGGTGCTCAAAGTTAAAGCAACTTCCTGTGGCAGCTTTGTGTAAAGCTGAAAGGGCATTAGGCTCCACCCCAAGTTTCTGCATTAAGCCATTGCTTCCCTCCAGCAAGGAGGCTAGAGAAACACCTGACTTCAAGACCTGCGGCCAGCTTCCTTCATCTGCCCTCTCTCTCAGCGACGGGCTAACATTATGAGACAGCATCTTGAATTAAGATCTGCTGTATAGCAAGAGATACTGTCTACAATAAAATTACATTAATGTAGCAGTTTTCCCAATATCTCACAATTAAGCAGGTATAAGTGGTTGGATATCAAAAATTGTCCCAATAATTTAGTGGCGGATTGATTGATTTCTTTAGTCTCCATTTCATTGCCCCATCTACCAAGTAACTAAATAAAAGGACATTTCAAGGCAGGTTTCTAGAAAGAAAGTTTAACCTACGCACTCTTCACCAATCAAATCAAGTCCTCATCTAGAGATTGTAAATGTAAATTTCTGAGCTCAGTTTAAACCATACTAAGGCTCACCTCACAGGCACCATTGCTGAAGTGGAGTACATTTTTACATGCCTTTTAAATCCACTTGAGTTCTCTCAAAAGGTGCTTTTAGCCTGTAAACTTGCTACCCTATTCTTAAAATCGAAGCAACTTCCAATATTCCCGATGGTCTTCCCTCAAAATCTGTTTCATAATGAATAACTTAATTTGTCAAAATCCCTCTGGGCAGACATAAAAAAACAAGCATTTGCAATGCAATGGTCTCGGCATCATTAAAGGTAGAGCTATTGGCATTGCTCATGAAATTTTTTTTTTCTTTAAATCAAAAATAAATGGCATTGTCATTAACATTGCCAATACACAGCACTCTGCACTCAACAGCACACAATGCTCTGCACACTCACTCTGCACTCACTGCTCTGCACACTCACTCTGCACTCACTACTCACTACTCTGCACTCACTACTCTGCACTCACTACTCTGCACTCACTACTCAGCACTCACTACTCACTACTCTGCACTCACTACTCTGCACTCACTACTCTGCACTCACTACTCTGCACTCACTACTCTGCACTCACTACTCTGCACTCAGCACTCACTACTCTGCATTACTACTCTGCACTCACTACTCTGCACTCACTACTCTGCACTCACTACTCTGCACTCACTACTCTGCACTCTGCACTCACTACTCTGCACTCACTACTCTGCACTCACTACTCTGCACTCACTACTCTGCACTCACTACTCAGCACTCACTACTCTGCACTCACTACTCTTCACTCACTACTCACTACTCTGCATTACTACTCTGCACTCACTATGCACTCACTACTCTGCACTCACTACTCTGCACTCACTACTCTGCACTCTGCACTCAGTACTCTGCACTCAGTACTCTGCACTCAGCACTCACTACTCACTACTCTGCATTACTACTCTGCACTCAGCACTCACTACTCTGCATTACTACTCTGCACTCACTACTCTGCACTCACTACTCTGCACTCAGCACTCTGCACTCACTACTCACTACTCTGCATTACTACTCTGCACTCACTACTCTGCACTCACTACTCTGCACTCTGCACTCAGCACTCTGCACTCACTACTCTGCACTCACTACTCTGCACTCACTACTCTGCACTCACTACTCTGCATTACTACTCTGCACTCACTACTCTGCACTCACTACTCTGCACTCACTACTCTGCACTCACTACTCTGCACTCACTACTCTGCATTACTACTCTGCATTACTACTCTGCACTCACTTTACAATGATTCTTTAGTATCGCGCCTTCCGCCATATTTTATGGTTATTACTAAGTATGATTCATGCTGCTATAAATTTGCAGACTTTTAACATATCAGCAGTGCCCTCTCTAAAGATGTGTAAAGCGTTAGGTGTGTGTAATACTTGTCATGCGGCTCTGGGCTGGCCCTTGTGTTCTGATGATTTTTCCCCATGTTTGAGCTGGCTGATGTTTCATCCTGTGCCTCTTCCTGAGTATGTTTCTCTTCCTTTCTCTAAGATTGAGGAAACACCTGTCGCTCTCCGTGAGTTCCATTGTATAACATTTTATATAGCTCAGAACTGTGTCCAATCTAGCGGACTATAACCACCCTGAACATCGCAATTTAATTGTGCGGTTTATTTGAAGAGCATTAGTTTTAATAATGTTTGAAACCAATCTTCTAGCACCTGCTATGAAATGGATCTAATATAATGACTTACAGGTGATGAAGTGTAGTTAGGTTCTGTCGCAGTCACTTCCACACTGCTGTACATGAGAAAGAATCAACTATCTGAGGGTGTTATGACCTTTGCCTTGTTGTTTTATTTTCCCAAATATTAAACTGCTCATTCACAAGTTGCAAATACCTTCCTGCAACTGATTAAACCTTACGAAACTTGTTTAAATCGTTTCTAAGTCTTTGTTGAAAAATATTTTTAATGGGCTAATAAATTGCAACAATACCCTGAATCAGCACACATACCAGAGTCTGAATTTTGTGGGGTTTTTTCTTAGCTGAATCATCAGTAATTTGTGTGTTCCATATGCTGTTTCAGTGTGCGTGATTTGGTTATGTACATGCTGAGGAGCATCCTAAATGCCCCGGAATCCCGCCGCGGCCGCCCCGGAAGTCAGGCACGGTCGCCTGTGACGGGGGCGGGGCCACGTCCAGACCGGAAGAGGAGGCAGGCGGAGTCAAATGCATCTCGCGCCCGGGGCTCCTGTGAGCGGTGTGGAGCCCCGGGGCCGCGCCAGCAGGAGGTTGGGCGCCGCGTGCTGAGAGCAGAGTCCCCGACATTGGCCAGGTAAGTTCCAAAAGGCTGGGGGGGGCTTGGTGCACTTGTGTGTGTGTGTGTGTGCGTGTATGCTCGTGTGTGTATGTATGTGTGCGACGGTGACGGCGGGGGAGGGAGGGAGGGAGGGAGGGAGGGAGGTGAGGCCTCGGTGCACTTGTGTGTGTGCGCGTGTGTGTGTATGTGTCAGGGGGGTGTCTCTGTATGTATGTGTGTGCGTGCGTGCATGGGCGCTTGTGTGTGTGTATGCGCATGCGTGTGTGGTGCTTGAGCTTCCCAGGAGACAGCGCCTGGCCACAGCGCGCGTTCCCGTTTCAAATCGGCTCCAAGGATGCGCGCGGCCGGAACTGTCTCCTGGGAAGCACACTCGCTAACAATAGTTCTCGGCGAGACGCGCTTCCGCGTGTTTAGCCGAGACCTAAAAATCCAGGCATACTGGGGGCCAGATGTACTAAGATCACATTCCCAAAAAGCAGTCGCAAACTGATCACTGACTTTTTGCAAATGAAATCTGATGTTGCAAACTGATATAGGTCTGCTAACAAACCATCAAATCATAGGGGGTCACAGAACAACCTGCCTAAACAGGCAGGTTGCTATTTTCGACCCTCTGTGAACCTCCAGAATAACAGGGGAGGTGGCTTGCAAGGGACAGCTGCCCACCATCCCTGAGTGATTGATTTTTAAAGCGGAAAACATTTTTTTCTTAAATACTCCATGCTCTTTAAAAACACAAGGGCTGCTCTATAAAAGTATTTAAATTTTGGAAAAATGATTTTCAAAGAGGTAGAGGTCGAAGGAGAGCCCTTCCCCTTTGCGATACACCCCAACTCAGGAGTCTGTAACTTATCAATGGTTTTCTATCAGAATTCTAGCAGCAAACTATTGAAACGTAGGAAACCGAATCGAAATATGGAAGAGCTTTGGTGATTTACTGAATGAGAGGGTTTGTGAACACTAAACCCTTTGTATATCTGGCACACAGTTATTCTTTATGTAAATTTGATTCACACCAGAGTAGCCCTCACACTTAATTTCTATGAAATGAATAGTCCTCTATATCCTTTCATTCATATCAGGGCTGATCTCACAAATATTTTCTTTGGGAAGTGACTAACTCTGTTCTTTCTTTTAAACAGCATCAGGCTACCCATAACAAATATTTTCCTGACCACTGAGTAACTCTCATCTTATTATAATTCAGATCACTGTTGAACTTACATATATTTTTAATGGGAACTGAGTAATTGTTTATTTGGTTTATTTACATCTAGGTGGAGATCACAAATATATTCTTGAGATCTGAATAAATCTCTCCTTTCCATGAATTCACATTTAGTTGAACTTCACAAATAATTTCCTAAGAACTAATGTTTCTCTTCATCCATGTTCCTTTTATTTTCAACTGGGTAGCCTCAAAAATAATCTTCTCGGAAAGTATATTTTTAATCTAAGTGGCTTAAATAAGCATCTAGGGTGATATTTTTAGATCTTCCTGGAAGTAAACGTGCATCCATCCACTACCACCTGATGAGCTCTTAACACATAGTATGAGTCCATCTAGCTGGGTTTTCAAATAACAGCTGATCTCTGAGTTCTTCACAAATAATAACTGGGTTCCCATCACAGCTAATTGCCAACTCGCAACCTGGCAACCAAGTAATCAATTACCACTTTACATTCACGTTATACATCCACTGATGTGTGTTCTGGGATGCATGCCTTTCTCTATGTTCAGTTTTACAGCATGTGGGAAGAGACACTCTGTAAAGCTTCTGTTCAGTAACAACACAGTCAGACTGCCAGTGGCAGAGCTAGAAGGTGGGCTGTGGTGGCAGATTCCAGCCCTGGCTTTCTTTTCCTTTCTGGTGTGTTCCTGCACCTTCGAGAAGACCATGCTGGGCTGCTGCTGCCAGTGAAGGTTGCTGATTTTTAGGTCGAGCCTGGGCAGTGCATGCACTGCTCTGTGAGGCATGCTGTATTCAGGTATGGACTTGAAGCTCCACTCACTCTCTGCCCATATTTTTCATTGGCTTGTGTCATTGTTCACTGTAAACTGTGGCTTTTCATTGGTCAATAGGCTTCGTAAACCCTTAAAGTACTGTCTTGTCTCAGTTTGTAACCTCCCATGAGGACACCCCTCGGTAGGCTTCAATTAGAGCCCCTGAACACTATTTTCTCAAATAGCTTTGTCCTGCCTGCTGTTGCAGGAAGGACACGTTCTCTCTTCTAACGCTTTAAAAAACAATTCTTTATAGCACGGGTGCCGAACCCATTTGCAATGCAATAGGTCTTGCATTTGCGAGAGTTTAAGCTATTGCCATTGTAAATGACAATGCCTTTTATTTATCTGTTTTAAAAACAACACATACATAAGAAGCATTGTCATTTACAATGGCAATAGCTCACACGCTCATAAATGCGAGACCGATTGCAATTGCAAATGGTTGTTTTAAATTGAAGTACCAATTCGAATTAGTTTTCCCCTACTCCTGCTCGAATACCCGCGCTTACAGGTTGTTTTAGTTTGTTTGAAGTGCACCTCCACAGTGTCAATGAGCTGGTTAGAGATCAAACAATCATTGTGATTGACAGCTCAGGGCCGGTTAGGATGCAGTCCACACCTTCTCAATCTCAGTGATTGTCTGAATACTGTCTGATTGTGCAGCTCTGAATGGAGAGCAGTTTCCTCCTGGTCATCAATTACAAACACAGCTTTCATTCCTGGACTTCGTCTGTTAGCCTAATTAATTTTGGGTGTTTTATTAGTATTTTGCTTCATTAAACTAATTAGACTAACACACCAGAAATCAATGATTTGTAGGTGAGAATTTCAGGACTGACGATAGTGTCCGTAACAACCTGGACACACCATGTTCGGCAGAATTTGGAGACAGCTAAGAGACAATAATTGTAAGCAAAGAATCTGAAATCCCAGAGGGGAGGAGGGATCTGAAAGGATGTGGGGGAAGAGGGGGGGGGGGGGGTATGCTTTCGCAAAGCGATCAAAACAGTTCTATTCTCCCCATCTTAATCTCATCCAGTCCTTCCTTTCCTTCCCCTCCCTCAGGTTATTGTTATGGTTCAGCGCCGGGACGCCTCGTTGCTGGGGCAGCTGTTCGCGCTCCATAAAACTTAATAACATAACATAACATAACATGTGCAGCATGTGCGAGTGCATACATGTCTCTGTGTGCCAATGATTGCCTCTTTGTATGCACATGCATGAGTGTGGGTGGGTGCGCGTGTGTGTGTGGATTTGTGCTTGTGAGAGCGGCCTGTGCCCTCCGCCTTGTAGAATCTCTAGTGGCCTCATCTCATCCCCTCTAGTTATCCTTCCACTTGACTACTACACCCCCAGACCTCTTGCCCTTATGTTTGCCTCCATCATCACAGTTCTTTTCTGCTCTTCCTTTCTTCACTGGCACTGCTATCAGTCTGCTCAACGATTCTCTAAGTTTCTTTATTTAGTTCGGCCGCGAAGTAGCCGCGAAGGGGAGTCATGAGAAGGTGCTGGAGCGATGGGGAACCAGTGAACTGGGTGAGGGTGACAGTGGTACCCAGGGCAACAACTGCTGCCATGGTGATGTAGCGATCAGTGGTGCACAGCCGCGGCCGGTAGTGGGAGTACCTGCCGGGCGGTGACGTGGGGAGGGGCAGGGTCGGGGGTAGTAATGTATGGTTTACGGAGTTTAACAGGTAAGTAAACATATAAATAAATAAAACGAATTTCGTTGCGTGCTCTGCATCACCAAATGCAATACGGTGTGCGCAACGAAATTTGTTTCATTTAATTATATGTGTACTTACCTGTTAAACTCCGTAATCCATACATTACTACCCCCCACCCTGCCCCTCCCCCTCCCCACGTCACCCCCCGGCCGGTACTCCCACTACCGGCCGCGGCTGGTGGTGCAGCAAGTGAAGAGGCACCCTGCACAGCATTTATGGATGTTTTTGGTCACCCAGTAGCTGTGCAGGAGCATATTACATGTATGCATTGGGGCCACGGCACCCATGCGAAGCAACTGAGGCTTTGTACCCAGAGAGGACATCATCCCCACTGTGTGAGCAGACAACACAACACCACTAGCATGCACCACTGCATGAACTTTCCCCAACCATGCACCCAACGTGGGTCTCCCCCTTATGCAGCAAAATATACCCCTGAGGGTGTCACTGCTGATGTATCCATAGAGGGTATGGCCCTCACTGCAGCCACAGAGAAAACACAGAGGACATCACCCTCTCCCATGGACCCACATTAAGCATAATCCCCACCTGTGGAGCCTCTGAGAGCATCATGGACCATTACTTCTCCCCATGCACCTGTATCGGCATCACTCCCAGGGCGATACCACAGATATCTGCGCTAACCACAGGTCAGAATCCTGTGTAACACAGACATGCTGTTCTGGTAGGTCAGCCTCTGATATTCCAGTCTTACTGATCAAACACTGTTGTTTAGCGACAGCTGCATCTCAGCCAGGTCAGACTCCCCTCTACAGACACATACATCAGGCAGGTCAGGCTCTGCACTATACCTAATGCATACTGCTTACACGGATCATACTCTGCTCTACAGAGTGATATGCATCTCCCACATGACGGACTTGTATACAGACAACTTCATTTCACACAGGAAAGACTGCAGTATACAATGGGTACCAGACATATGAATCTCGTGAAGGCATTTCCCACAAGTGAGGCTCCTATGCACCAGACTCTAAGAGGGCAGACATTCCTATATTTTAAACACATGCAACTCACACCGATTACACTATGCTCAATGCCAGCTGCATGCACACACCAGACTTTGCTCTGTACCAGCTACATGCAGTCACACAGGTCAGGCTTTGCTCTGTACTATCCGCGTGCAGTTCACACAGATCCAACATCGCTCTACACCAGATCCAAGTGGCTTCTTTGTACCAGACACCAGCATCTCCCATAGGTCAAATTCTAACATACACCAGACACATGCTGCTCCCATGGGTCATATTCTTCTTTTTGGTGACACATGTAGCTTGTACATGTTAGGCTCTAATGCACGATATAGAATTGCTGCTAACACAAGTCAGGCTACTGTCTACCAAAAATGCATCCAAAGATCATATTGAATAGTTGAGGGTCCAACCAGTGCCCATAAATAGCGTAACATTCATAGGACTCACCACTGAAAATAAAAAGGGCAATAGAAAACTACTAATGTCTGCTCCATGAACTGGTGATTCACTAAAATCAACAAATAAGATATGGAATGGACTGATCATCCGGAACTGAAGTGAAAGCAACTGATCATCACTGACTAAAGTTTTAAAAACATCTAACACTCCCACTGCTGACCCTTAGAGTACAAACCTGGAATGAAACGTTGACTTGCTCCAAGTGGCTCAACAAGATACCAGGGATCAAAACCAGCGTAAATTCTCTGAAAAGTACAGGTCAACAGCGCACTTTTTTAGTCCCTTCAGCCTAAAACCTTGGAACACACCAAGACTCTGCAGAATTTGTTATACCGTATACGGCATTTGGACTGGAGAGCCAAGGACATGGAGGGTAGGGCACATCACAATAAATTGTGCATTGTGGGGCACCAGCAGGGCCTGGAGGGGCAAGACCCTACAGTGTACATAGAATTGTGGCTCCTGAAGGAGGTCTCCCCATAGGGCCATTCCCCCTTTTTCATAGTGGAACTTGCTCAAAGGGTCCCCACTAGATGACCCCCTCCCGGCTAAGTGCCTTGGCCCATAGTGGCATGTATCCTGAATTACAGATTTACTATTTAAGGCTGTGCGAAACACCAGCCGATTCAGGATCAAAAATGTAAACGTTGTGATAGTTCTTCATTATACCTTAGCTGTACAACATAAAAAATCCTCCTTCTCCCAAGCGAAGAAAACCATGAGCGACTTAGGCCTCAAATATGTTCTTTTATTCTCTGGTAAATTAAGGGTTATATCTAAACAGCGGTCTCATTTCTTTCTGAAACTGGAGCAAGACTGGCACAGGATCAAACAATACCAATCCTAATGACAAATGGACACTGGGGGGCATTGACTGTGCAACTCTGAGGCCCAGACACAATGACATAGTGGAAAATTAATGTTATGTTGGCTCCTGGGTGGCGACACCCATCAGAACCTTGAAGCACATAGAGAGGCCCTTGAGGTTACTGTATCTATCACAGGGGACAGCACTACCCCTTTTACTCAGCTGAGATCTCCTTGGCGTCCTCTGAGGGGGACCCGCCTGGTGACCATGCCAATGTTTATGGCTTTGCGTCCCTCCCTATTGTTACTCCGAATACCACCCTGCTGGTGACAATATTTGTGACTTTGAATGTTGTTCTTTATTCTGTGCATTAGTGTGGCTGTCGTAGCTAGAGGTCCTGCACATTTGAGCCCACTAACCCTTTTATTGTAGATCTGGTAGGGCAGAAGTTGGGAATAGAATTAAAAATGGTGAGTTAGAAGGTATTGAACTATGATTCTCTGGTTGATCTTTTACTCTTGTTTACATGGTCAAATATGCAAGGATGTGTCAGGTCTCCTTGTGGATAATGCTCAGACGTAGTTATTCCATCTTGCTTCCCTTCTTGTATTTCTACTGGATCCCTTCTGGGCTTGGGGTGTAATGCTTCCTCTCGCAATCACTGAGTTTCATGAACGGGCAGTTGGTAAGGGGACTATTCTAAGGGAGGAGGGTTTTGGTTACCTATTAGTTACCTTGGTTTTGCTATGACTGCCCCTCATGAGACACTGCTATGAGCGATAACAGGGGGAAAAGAGGTTGATGGCAGGGGTGCGGGATGCCCTGGCCCACGGCTCTTTTTTTGGGACCACCATTCAGTAAAGCATGGTGAGCTATTTGATAGTCTCCTTGAATATTAAAAGTCCTAATGCACCTGTTAAGTGCTATGATGTTCGCTCATCGCTGTTGTGCTGGAAAGCGCAAATAGCGTTATGCAAGAGACAAACCTCACACACGCTGAAGGGTTCAAACTGTAGTGTCACTGGAGGGGCCAAGTGTACAATACTCTAAACTCTGCATATGTTGGTGGAGCCCTGTCTGGGTACGGGCAGCAGATCCGGTAGTGGCGGACAAAACGTGCACAGATTCTGAAGGCAGTTATGCCTTGCTTTGCGGTAGGCTAGCTGGCATGAGATTAGTGATCTGCAGTTTTTATGCCATGAACACTGACTGGAGCAAATATTGGACCTCCTTAACTAGAAAGCTGTCAGGCTGGCTGGTGATCCATGGATCCTGGGAGGGGACTTTATTAGCATCCTGGGTACAACATTAGACAGATCATCCCGCCGCTTCTGCAGGCAGCATCAGCACTGCATGTTAGGGCTGGAACAGCTGGTTGTAGGGCTGGTCGTTGCTAGAACTGTGGCCACAGTGGAATCTGAATAAGCGAGAATCATCCTTTTTCTCATTGACACATAACATTTTCACAGGACTAGATCTAACAGTCTGTACAGTAAGGATACTAGCCCTGTTCTATTCGGCAGAGCATAAACCAAAAGTCATATCTAGCACTTGAACGGAGAAGGATCATCTCACTTATCCCAATATGGTGCATGGCAATCTCAATGTTAGCCGACTCCCCTTAAGAATAGTGTGGAGACACTTGTTGAGCAGTTTTTCAGTGATAATGAAAGTATAGCCATGTTGCTGCTGATTGAATGGGAAGCCTTCAAAGTCTCTATCAGAGGGCTATCAGACCACAGTTACGGCTTGTATACCTCTGCTAGACACTTTTCATTAGATCACACTGAAGATGCACACTGGGAGACACATACCAACGCTTCTGGGCAGCCCCCAGACCTACTCTCCAAGATACAGAAACAACATACCACTTATATGGGAAAATGTAAATGTCTTGACTATGCGGCTTACCTTGCAAAGGCACATAAGGAAGGTGACAAAGCACGCAGGTTACTGACACATGATCAAACCCCTCCCATTCGGAGATCACCATGGCCACCTATGTTATGCACAAATAGACATTAATGCAGCATTCTTCAAATATTGTCATGATTGATATCAAAATCTCTCTACTTCTTTGCCAGATATAACTGAAGATTTTCTACAGCCGATCCCCCTGACATTGGTCCAGCAAGCAGAAATGAATGCGCCTATTACCGAGCAGGAAGTTAGAGGCATACTCCTCGAACTGGCTACTGGAAAACCCTTTGTACTAATACAATTCCCTCACAGTTTTACACTACATTTTCTCCCAAACTGGTGCCTAAATTGGTGGTGCTATTTACCAGTATGTATGATGAGGGCCGTCTGCCTCCCAAGACAGGTAAGGCCTTATCTTTTCCTTCCTGACGCACAGCTGCGATGCCTCACACATATATTCATATCTGCAACTTTCTATTTTCCGTTCCAAGTACAAAGTCCTCAGGATGTTGCTGGCAACTAGAATTATACCTGAACTTCTGAATTGGGTCCACACAGATCAATGTGGGTTTGTGCCAGGACGTAGCACTTCCCTAAATATCAGGCGATTGTTCTCCATTCTTGACAGTTTTAAGTAAATATGGTTTTGGTCACCTCATCCCTACCTAAATTTAAATATTATACTCCAACGCTACAGCTATTGTTACATTGGGTCAATATATCTTGGACTTTTTTTTACTGTGCACAGGGGCACGAGGCAGGGGTACCCCCACTCCCCTTTGCTCTTTGCATAAGCTATTTAACTGCTAGCAGAGTTACTCCAATTGGCGGAGGCAGGCCTGGTCTTCCCAGTGGCTAGGACCATGCATGCGGTCTAGCTATACAGGGATTACTTACCTATCTACATTACAGATAGAAAAGACCCTGCAAAATTTCCACCTGGTCTCTGGGCTCAACATCAACTGAAATAAGTCCTATGTCTTCCCTTTATGCAGCGGCTCCATCCATAGGCCACTGTTTGCGGGATCAGTGCTTTGCGCTGGGACCAGGATCGCTTCAAGTACCTTGGAGTGAAGATGTATCACTCTGATGCAGATAATATCGAAGGTAATTTGGGAGCAGCGGTGCGTTCACTGAAAGTGAAGATTAAGTTCTGGAATGGATTGCCCCTCTCACTGGCAGGCCGAGTGGAAATTATCAAAATCGTCTTGCTGCTCACACTGCTTACCGAGATCCTCTTTTTTAGAGGGCTGGATCAGCTTCTGGGGGGTTGCTGTGCTGCAAGGGGTGGAGAAGAGAGGCACTGTCCAGGCTTCAGCTAGCCGCGGAGAGAGGGGGGTTGGGAGTCCCAACCTTAAAGAAATGTTATGTGGTTGCACAGTTGCAATGATCATGAGATGGTTAGCTAACCACTTCCTGGCTGAAACTGAACTGTCCCAATCCAAACTTGCAGCACGGACGCTGTTTGCGTCCTTATTCCCTACTTCCAATAGTACTATTGAGTGCTCGGAGCTGTTATTGGTTGCTGATGCAGTGCCGATGCGTGGACTCCTACTAATCCGGTCTCATCCCCCATATGCCCCAGCTTAACCTATGCGAGGTCTTACTTTGAGCATTTGATGTCTCTTCCCCAGAGCTGCTTTAACCCACTGGTGCAACAAAAACATTAGTCAGGTGAGGGAGCTCTTTGGTGATGGCACCCTGAAGGGCTTTCGCAAACTCCGTGATCGACGCTACATATATTAAGGGCAATTCATAACATACAAATGCATCAAGGCGGCGAAGCACACTCATTGGCAGACTGTAGGACAAGAACCATCCACGAATGAGCTCCAAAAAACCATACACACGTTTTGAATAGGTTGTAAGCTAGTCTGGTGGCTACATCGGACTCAAATGCGGCCAGTCACCACTAAATTTTCGTCGCGTAGAGATAAATGGGAGATTGAAATTGGCAAAGCATTTAATGATAAAGAATAGAGGAACATGTTACATTAGGCTCATAAGGTGGCACGCAACACAAGGTTTCAGTTGACACAGTTCTATTTCTTACATAGAGCATAATTTACTTTGGCCAAGATAGGCACAATTTTCTCTAGCATACATGCACATTATTGCCCCAGATGCTTTGCCCAGGAAGCTAGTTTTTTTGCATGCTTTGGTCCTGCCCAAGTCTCACTCCCTACTGGAATCATGTCACGGAAACCCTTGCAACTGGCACTGGGATGTTTAGCTTGCGTTCCCTATGACCTGTCTGCTGGGACTATTCAAAAGGCCTAAAATGAATAGGGCACTGGGGAGCTTAGTTTATCTGGCTCTTTTGTTGGCCTGACGCAAAATCACTCTGGCATGGAAGAGTGCGGCATCTCCTCCCCTTGCCTATTGGCAGGGTGCGATAATGCACTCGTTGACAGCTGAACATCATTCCCTTCATGCAGAAGAACTGAGGAGGTTGAGCAAATACCACATAGCACAACGCTGGGGGGAACATATAGCGCAGTTACAGACCCACATTAAACAAGCATTTTGTTATGCATTGGTTTCACCTATGTAGTGACTAAAGAGCTGTTGTCATCAATCATCATCCGGGAGAAAGAAAGAGCTCCATGGCAGACAACATGGGAGTGGATAGGATGTGGCGCAGCGGCCAGAGCTGCTGACTCGAGAGCTGGGGATCCCAGTTCCAGTCCCCGGGCGCCACAAAACATCCTGTGACTCTATGCAAATCACTTTGTGGCAGATGTATCAACATCCTGATTTGCGAATCTAAAATAGCGATTTTTTAGAAATCGCTATTTGAGATTTGCAAATAGGGATGTATGTTGAAAATCGCAATTTTTTTGCGATTTCTTAAAATTCATTAATTGCGATTTGCAAATTGCGAATCGCAATTAAGGAATCATTTCCCATTCATTTCTATGGGCCAGGAGGCCCATAGGAATGAACGGGAAGTTATTCTCAATTTGCGATTCGCAATTTGAGAATCGCAAATTGAGAATAATTTCAAGGGTGTCATAAGGACACCCTGATGCACCCCTGAAATGAACATGTGTGCACATATGGCGCACATACATGCCCTGAGGGCATGTATGTGCACCATATGGCACCTTCACAAATGCCAAAAAGTGCATTTGTGAAAGAAATTGCAAATTACCACCAACTTGAAGTTGGTGGTAATTTGCGATTTCTTAAGGAGAAATTGCTAAATTTGAATGCTTAATGTATAGCATTTAAGAAATCGCAATTTGCGATTCCTTAAATGCTTACGCAAAATTAAGGAATCGCAAATTTAGCGAATCCTTAATTTTGCTATGCGATTTCCATCATACATACAGTTTTGTGAATTTTTTGTCACAAACGCTGCTTTTTTGCGAATCGCAGCGTTTGTGACTAAAAATTGCTTTGATATATCTGCCCCATAATCTGTCAGGGTGATAGATTGTTATATAAATATGCTGTAAGAATAATAGACAAAACTTTATGGAAAAGCGGATGTTAACAGTATTTCGGCAGTGGTAAACTGATAAGAGAAGCAAACGAGGAACAAGAATTGGTAAATGCAAGACAATATGATACCGCCAATAGAAATGGAGAAAAGGTAGGTGGCACCCACAGGAACCAATGAGAGCCAGGAAAGAGAGGAGGCGGGATGTAAGTCCCTTTTCAGTTTATATTAAAAACACGATATTTCTCAAGTACAATGCAAGTGCTGTGTAGGCGAATCCTAAAAAGATAACAGGCCCAGAGTACAAACAACTTGACAATATCTAGAGGCCCCGGTTGCACATTAAACATGCAACTGAGAAAGCATCAGCAACCATGCTAATGTACTCATATGCTACGACCCCTGTGCTGAGGTCATATCCCTGTCGTTTCTGTCGCCTACCACATATGCAGTAGGAATGGGGCTCCACCTCCAGGTGCTGTTTTCCTTTATCCTTACAGACACATTCTTTCTCTGTCGCCCTCCTGCCTCCCAGGACGAACTTGATCACCCCCACCTCGCACTACTACGTCTGGCTTACATATAAGAGGATAGGTGCAAGTTTTAACGAGTGATAGTAACCTAGTATGTAGGGGAATTTGTTTTCCTTTCATGTTTAAGTTAAGTTTCAATGACAACAGCGTAAATGATTTTTGGATGGGTGAATGGTAGTTCTTCGGTGTCAACAAATGAAACGGCATTATAATGCCTGGGAAACCATATCTCTGTAAATGTATACTTGCATTAGCCACAGGAATGTGTTACTGCTTTGCCTGATACCATGTATAAGCTGTTGCCAATAAAAACTTGTTAAAAAAACAAGATACTTGGGATCTATACACAGAACTTTTAGTGCCCAAACAAGATTGGACTGAGCCCTGAGAAATACATCTTACCACTTACTATTTACACTGCGGGCCATTGTGCCTTTACAAATCTGTCCTTCCATTCTTCATGGAGGTGGAGCAGTGCACCGCCCACACATGCGACCACTTTATACCGGTACACGAAAAATCGGTATGAGATCAATGCACTGATTTCATTGCATGTTTTCGTTTGCTTCTGCTATATATCAGCTCCACTGATAGAGCTCTCTCAACATTTCATTGTTGTGTACAAGTATGTTAAAAGAATTGATACTTTGAGTCATACACCACAGAGAGGAACATGTGTCTCTTCTTCTGCTATCAAAATACACAGGTTACTCAAGGAGATGGGTGACTCTGTTATGACTTGCATGTTGTTTGGATGCCAGAAGGTGCTTTCTGCTATGGATTTTATTTCATGGAGTCATTTCATTATCTACAATGATTACGTTTTTTATGACATGAAGACTACTTCTGCCTGAGGCCACCGCTTGTAATATTTAAAGAGGTGGTTCTGCTGTATGTGCCTTTAAGATCAGTCTACCCGTATGTCTAGACTAGGTCTAGGCGGAATTTCTGTAATGCTGGAGTATTCGGAGTAACTCAGTAATTCTGCATTACTCTTTGATGAGAAATTACCGACAATAATTCAATTGTGCCTGCTTGTGTAATTAAGAGTGATTTGGAGGGGGGGGGAGGAATCCTACTACAAGAACACTGTAGCAGGCATGAGCGGATGCTCATGCTCACTACTGATGTTCTGTTGCATTTAGTGCTATGTCTTAGCACAAAGTGCATCCTCGTGCTCATTTTGGACGTGAGGGTACATTTTGGTGCAAAAAAATAACACTAAATGCCAGGAGAAAGTTGGGGGAAATCCTACTCTGAGTGCCCTTTTAGCGAGCACGAGTGGCTGCTTGCGCTCGCCATTCATGTTCTGTTGCATTTAGCACTATTTCTTGGTACAAAATGCATCCTTTGGTCAATTTTGCACTAAGAAAATAGTGCTAAATGTAGAATTGCTCTTCTTGCGTAATTCCGCGTATACTTGCAGAATTTTGCAGTAATTACATGTAATTACACTACACTGAATTATGTGTGTTGCTCCCATCCCTACTCTACACACTAAGATGGAGAGTTCTGTGTAACTTTTAATTTTACAACATGTCCATTTCAAATAGACTGCCACCCATAAAGCTGACTGGCAATACTGTGCGGTGAAAGAAGATGTATGATTCAGTCTAAAAATGAACGGGTCATGACAGCTTTCGGATTTTTAACTACTTACAGTACCTGTGACTAATTAGCAAATTGCAGTTAAATTGTAGGGAAAATGCAGAGTTGTGATACTGTTTTTAAAGTTTTTTGAAAGAGAAAGAACCACAAACACTGCTGGTGACGGTCGGACTTGCTTAGACACAATTAAATGTTTAGAATATTTCTTAACCACCCTATCAAAACCCAGGACTTTTTAACCAAGTTTGGTACAAGTTATGCTGTAAGAAGCACTATCTCGCCGCACTACTATGGGTTTTTCTAGGGGGAAGAGGCCTCTTGAGCAATTGTGCCCAGGACTGGCTTAACAGCATTATAGGCCCCCAGGCAAAGCAGTAAACTGGGCCCTGCCTACACAACCACTCACAAAAATAAAAATGTTTAACGGAAAATTAGTGTTACATTCTGGTCTGCATGGGGCCTCCCATGCTGTTTGGGCCCCCGGGCAAACTGCCCAGCATGCCCATGCGTTAAGACGGCAATGAGTGTGCCTTCCGGGCTTTGCAAGAAGAGTGCAGTTTTCACTAGGTACTTAAATAGCCATTCACTACTCACCAAATCTTGTCACCATCCCATTTTGAAAGCTTAACAGCCAAGAAACCCCTTGAGGATCCTCAACGTCATACCCAATGTAGGTAAAATACACTATTTTCCCCCATTTAAACAAAAATAACTATTTTTGGATCTAAAACAACTTTTAGCATTTATGCCCCACCACAGTTCGACTTCACTGGCCGCCATTATTAACACTGCCTTTACGTCACCTCCCACTTTACCCGCAATACGGCCTTTCAAATTCAACAGCCACAACTGAACATAGTGCTCCTGAATGTACCTTTGTGAAAATACACATTTGAGCTTATTTCACCCATTCATCCTAGCTACTAAAACGCACACAACAATTAGTCACTATCTGTAGATTGTAAAGAGTCTGGGACAGACCGACTGACAAAAACACTCATGCACTGACTGTCCATTCATACTGGGACATTTTTTGTTTTCTTGTCGAACAGCAACATATTATGTTAGCAGTTTGGGCTGATGTGATAACCAGGTGTTGTTCATTACATCTAATAGGTTGTGGCATGTTGTACTGAGAAACAATAATCAAATTAACCACTTAACACATCAAAACAGTGAACCGTGCTTTTCTTGTTATTGCCTGCTTTGTTCCCATGGGGAAATGCCTCCTTCAGCACAGCACAGTAGGCAGAATTTATTGCTTTTACGCAACACAGTTCTGATATGTTATATTCAAGGCAGTCGTAGTAAACAGCAAATGCCACCAAGATGTGCCACACTACAGCATCCAAAATGGCACGAGAAAATACACTACAGAGATCTAATTACATTCCAACAACTCAGCTCATCCATGTAGCATAGTTGGAGAGTGTAAGGCAGTGGTTAATTTGCAAAAAAATAAGTGCTGGGGCTCTTGTGGGCAGGCAGCTTGCCTCCTGACAAGATCCCCGGCTCTCCTGTTAGCGCCACCTGAAGCAGAACCAACTACCAACCATGAAATAGGAGTGAGGATGTGGCTTAATGGCCAGAGGCGCCACCTTCGGAGCTGGGAAACCAGGTTAGAGTTTCGAGTCGCTCAATATCCTGTGATCTCCCCGTGCTTCATAAATGATTGTGAATGTGTCCTGTACTGGTGCTAGTGCAAAGCACCGGTGTTGATGATTAAGTGCCAGTGCTGAGCACAGGAAACCACTGAGTCAAATGAAGCACTGGTGTGAGGCTCCAAAATCATTTGCTGCTTACCAGCGAACAGAGCATGTTTGTACAACTCACTTGAATAGAACTTTAAACTCCAAGTTCATGGAGTAGACCAACCTCCACGACAGCAGATCACTTTCTGTGTGTGCATCTCACTAAACCAACACAAATCACAACTAAGCAATACAACAACCTGTTTTTCACTTCCCTGATCAAGCACCATGACACCAGGGTATCAAGCCTCAACCAGAAATCACACTAACACACAGCGAAAGCAAACACCAGGGGCGGCTCCTCCGCTATGGCAGAGGAGCGTCACCCCACTGCTTTTAAGCAGTGGGAAGCAGAAACCTAAAATGATAACTTTGCGTTGCTATCATTTTAGGCTGCTTCCTGCTGCTTTGTGGGAGACTGGGCGGGGCTGCTCTGTTCATGGAGCAGAGCATGGGAGGAGTGGTTTGCCCACTCCTAAGTGGGCAATGACTGTTTGGTCGACCCTCTCGGGCCGCCCAAACCAGGCACTTGCACTTTGCCCGTTCTTCAAGAGGCTGCATTACAGCCTGCATGGAGAACAAGCCCAAGCCCCCATTTCCTGGTTGAGCGTCAAACACGGATTCTCAAAACCAATCACAACGCTCCATTGCAGCAATGGGATTGGTCAGGGTAGCCTAGATGCACACCAATCACAACGCTGCATTGCAGCGCTGAGATTGGTTAGTGGGGCCTGCTTCCTGTTCCTCGATGTGCTCCAGGAGAGCAGGGACGCGGAACCCGGCCAACAGCAAGGCAAATGTATTTAATTTTTTTAATTTTTTTAAATAATGTATCCATGCGCGACTCCCCCACGTGACCTCCAGCGATCCTCCCGCAATCCCCCCGCTCACCCGCCACCCACAAGCTATGCCAGCCGCCCCTGCCAAACACATGGCAGAAATATGGTATTCAAATACTGCAACATACCAAACAAATTTCGATTCTTTCTGAGATTGTATTTGCAGCTGGCCTGTACAATTTCATACTGGATAGTCTGGTCAGGTTGGGTAGAGGTGTACATTTAGGACAAGCAGAGTTTACAATGGGTTTCTTTGTGCGGGTAACTTTTCTGTGTGCTTGTCTGCATGGAGGCATCTAGAAATGTCGCTGCCTGCGTCGCACTCAGGGCAACAATTTGGCAGGCCTTAGCACATCCTTCCCCTGCCGGCATGTACACCCCTCCTATCTGTTTTAGCCCCATTGGGGCTTGGTGGTCTGTGGAGTGATTCCACATGGAGAGGTGGGCCCAACTCCTCAGTGAAGTCTCATCCGGGGCTGGCTCCACCTTTTTAAGACCCTCTGCTCCAAGTGCCCCACTTTTTGGCATGACAGCACATCAAAACCTACCCTACCTCTTACCATTACTGACTGGTTGGTGTATACGGATATAATACAAGTGTTGCTTTATCTTTCTTGTTTTGCTTTGCAGGTGGAGTTACAGGGCGATCCAAAGGACTTTGGTGCAAAAAGCAACCACAAGAAAGATCCCAGAGTGCCTTCAAGCTAATTCCCCAGGAGTCCTTACGGCAGGGCCCCAGGATGAAAGCGATGGCGCCCCGTTATTACCGCAGGAAGTTCTAAGTCTGAGCAACTAGGAGCTTGCCTGGTAATGCTCTGCGTCTGGGCAGGAGTTTTTTTCCTGCACTATGTGGGGTGGACTCCAAAAGGGTCAGCACCTGATGTTGTGTATTCCTGGTCCGCATTGGCTAATCAATCAGGCGGCAGCCAGCTTAGGTCATATAATCACCAGCACCGCTTCGATCGCCCGTAAGTTAACACAAAACTGCACCAAATAAACCTACAAACCTACAAATTGGTGTGGTCGCAGTCATTTACTTGTGGACTTCTCCTTTGAATGCTCAGTGTAAGCTAGTGTGTAGGTCTAGCTATGGGATATCTGTGCTACTAATATTATGCTGCAACTTCAGCCGGAGGACTCACATGTGTTGTATGACTGCAGTTGCTGCTGCTCCAGTCTCACATGCTGAACAGGCGACTTGCAATGTTGCAAGAGATAGAGGGACAGCAAGAGGTGAGAGACAGAGTGTAAGAGAGGTGAGAAGGCGATAGAAACAGATAAAGAGATGGAGAGAGAGAGAGAGAGAGAGAGAGGAGAAAGGGGGTAGGCAGAAAAAGAGGGAGTGAGGGTGGGATACAGAAGAAGGGAGAGAGCTTGTGAGAGGGGAGAATGAGGAAACGAAAGAGTAAGACAAAGTGGTGTGAACTGAAGGAAGGCTGAGAGAATGAAGAACAACCGGGCAGTGGGGAGGGTGCTAGGTGAAGTTTATCTTTGTAAGATTTCATGGTGGTCCTCTACTTAGAGAGGAGGCCCCCTTCTGCTTTTTACTAAATAGCCTTGTTAAATAAACTCTTCCCCATGTAATGCACGAAACTGTGGGAGAGGCAAATGCTTGCAGCATTAGAGTGTAGAAAGGACCAGGATGCCACTGGGGCATGAGTGTGGCAGAAATGAGACTTTTAAAGCACCAGATGACAATTCTGATGAGAGCAATGAAGGGGCGTCTGGCCGATCCTAACTCCCTCTGGCTGCTTCAGGACCACAATCCTACAAGGAAGGTCTCCCATGGTTTAGTTAGCATGTGCCCTCCACTCCAGTAGCTTGAGAAAAACCACTCTGCATAGAGCGACTGGTAAACAGCTTTGTTTGCATTATGAAACTCGCTAAGCCACAAACGCTGGGGTGTGAATACAGGAAAGAACATGTCCTTGAGACAAACAAAAGAAAACAATAGTGAAAGTGCTGATGTAACCTTCTGGAAGAAATTACAGATGGTATCGTCCATTATTTCAGTGGTATTTATCAGACCGCTAACCACATTCAGGATATAAAACGTGATAGCTTTATATTGATAATGGGATGACGCCAGCTTCATGAAAAAGAGTCTATGGTAACTGGAAACGCAGAAATGAATGTTGAACAATGGCAATCAAACAAACATTTATGAAATATTTAGACTCGCGAGTATTTCTGACCGTGGTTTCTCGTAATTAATCACTGACCAGGAGTGTGCATTACAGCTATGTCTAACCAGTGAAAGAGGGAATTGAAGTATACAAAATACTCTCCAAGTTAAGGTACTAGAGTATTGACAGTTAAACCTCGACAACCAAAATATCTACAACCGAAATATCATGAAGGCGGGTTTTTGCAGGTAAGCATCGGCTTACTATACATAACTCAACATATGTGCACCTTGAAGATATTTATACCTTCAAGATACATACCATGAAGTTAAGATTAGTTAATCTATAGTTACCTATAACTGCACACCATAATAACATTCTGGTTGTAGATATTTTGGCCACTACATTGTTACATGTTGATATTTTTGTCCTTGAGATTGTGACATAAAAGACCATCCATAACAGGCGCGCGATATACAGAGTCTGAGCGGCTGACTCAATCTGAAACTTCACCGGACTTTAATATGATGATCTATAGATACTGTACAAACTCTAGAGACAATTGCAGCTCTCAAAACCTGCCTGCAGATTCATTTAGGTACACAACTGTATTTGGGAATGTTGTTGTCTTATATCCTTAACCAAAAAATAATCCAAATTTGATCATTTATTTGCATATGTATTTGAGTACTTATGAAATGTCTATACCCGATTACAGGTGCCGGGTCAGTTAGTTATGCAATCTGGAGTGAATGCTGATGACCACACACCCAGGGAAATCCGTGTGGTAAAATGGTGGGACTAAAATAATGATTTGGGAGGTATCGCAATAGCATGATCTCGTATTTTGGAAAGGATATTTGTGAACTACCAATGTTCTCAAGCAGCTTACCCTCATTAAGAATGAGCAAGACAGATCGGGAAACAGCCAGGCCCGGACTAGCCATTGCGGGCACCGGGCAATCCCCCGGTGTGCCGCAAGGGTATGGGCCGTTTTTGTTACAGGGCCGTTTAATCGGCCGAAAACCGGCCCTGGCATAAAGCACGGTCGCACCCCCAACCCCCCCCCCACCCCCCCCCCCCAAAATACATTGCCAATACCATACATTTAAGGTAAGTTGGGGGGGGTCTCCCCCCCCTAAATACATTGTTTTTAAATCTAAAAACAATGCGTGGTATTGGCATGCGATGTAAATGCATAATCGTGGTCATGTGTGCTAAAAAATGTGAGGCACAGACATGCAACGTATTTTCCAGCGTTGTACCTTTGTACAATCGTCACATCTGAGACCCTCTCCGGCTTACCTGGCAGCATCATACATGTGATAATTAGGGGCTATGTCTAGAATCTAATGTCATGAAGACCTGCTGCTGTAGGGTATCTACATTAGGCTAAAGTTGCAGGCAGGTCTTAAGCTTGGCTGAAGATATTTGGATGGTTTTAACCCTGACATATGGTGCAATGCTTTCTCTCACTCTTAGCCCTCCATCACGTCCCATGCCACTTTCTCTCCCCATCACTTCTGCAACCCATCACAACACACCCTGCTCTTTCATTTCGCCTATTGATGGGCAGAGGCCTAAATACATATCAAAGTGTGGAAGGGAGAAGGGTGGTTATGAAGCCAGAATATTGAGTCTTAAGAATTGTGGTACCAACATATTGCAAATTATATATATCATAAGATAATATGCAAGGCCACTGGTCCCAAAAATAATTTTGTAAATGTGGAATCCTGTGAATACACGTGCCCTTTAATTAAACTAAAATAAAGTTATTGAGCAACGACAGTATAAACACCGTGGCATTTACTGACATTCCACTTCAAGGCCTGGGAACACACTTATTTATTTGCTTTTTTTATTTGACCTAAAGCCACTCTAGGCTACATTTATTGCGTGTAAAGGGCAATTTTACACAATACCGTCCTAATCGAACATTACTATCCAGCAACAATTTTCCGATTAATATTCACACGTTTGTTGTGCGTTCAAAGATGGCCACTACTTTTCATACCCAGCTGCTGGACACTGAACTCTCTGCCCATCAGAACTGCGGAGGACCGCCTGCCCTTAAAAAGATCAAATTCGACCCAAGTTTTCCAATTCCTAATTGCAAACGACATATCTTCTGAATAACAGCTCTGGTGCCTCGATGCCTGGCCTATAGTCAGGCAGTTTACTAATGTTTTATCATACCCTGTCGCTCAAGGAAAAAGAGCCGCGAGGCGTTAAGAGGAGGAGTACACCTAAGTGCCACCGTTTTCACCTCCAACACCAGACTAGCAGCAGAGGTGGATGGTGAAAGATTTTCTGACAGGGCTGGTCTTCTGAAAGGCTATTTGGGTTGGGTCAGAGTCGTTCCCAGTCTGTCAGTCATGGTCTCGATTTTATAGTTTCGCTTGTATCTCGATTGACAGCTAAACCGGTTCATATTGTGGCAAAAATGTGGATACAAAAGTGAAGTCTCGTGTGGCGCTGTATTAGATGAAGGGGACGCTGCCCTTCTCGCGCTCTGCGCTGTCAGCAGGGCTTCGCGTGGCTCGCGCCCATGTCCACTGGCATTGGCTTGCTTTGCTCTATAGAACGTGGCTTTGGTTGCGTAGCAACGGCAAAAGAAGCCATCACACTGAGGGAAATCATCAAACAGAGCCGTCAAATCGAAGCGATTCCCTCCACGCTCCCTCCGCACAAGCAATCTCGAGGGATGAGGGGGGCTTTTCCTGTCCTCGGCTCGAGCGCCAGTCCGGGGCGCCGGCTCTGTGGAGGCATTTGCTGATTTAGTCTTATTCTATACTACCTCTGTTTAAGATGACCAGGCGTCCCGGATTTGCCAGGACGGTCCCCGTTTTCATCAGGTGTCCCCACAGATTTCAGGAAATTTTGCTCAAGTCCCGCATTTGTAATAGAGGGTAGACTGAAAACGGCAGGTGTTTTTTTATGTTTTACAAAAGCAGGGATAGTTAGTGTTGTGTTCTTATGTCATCACGTGCACAGACTCGCGCTCTGCTCGTGAGTGTGTTTACCTTCAAATGCTTGGCATTCACGTGCACGGACTCGCACTCAGCTCGTGAGTGTATTTACCTTCAAATGCTTCCCGTGGTATGTATCCCTCCTACTGTGTATTCCTCGTGACATGTAGCTGCATTTGTTTCAAGAAAGCAATTGAATTACCAGGCAAGCTACTGGGTTTAAAAATTAAGTTGTATGTATGTTCTAACTGCCTGTTCTGTAATTCTCTACTGGGGAGTGCTGTCATTCTGTGCGCTCTTATGAACTAAAATTGTAGTCCTTTTTCTATTTTTGTGAAATGTCCCGGTTTTAGGACTTAAAATTCTGGTCACCCTACCTCTGTCCTCATCCTCCCCTTGAACTTTCACTCATAAAGTCATTTTGTTTACCACACGCCACTACCGACTTCACATTCATGTCTGCATTGTTATAGCAATGGATCTCTTTACCTACTGTGAGGAATGGAGCCAATGAAGTCTATGCAAATAGGGTAGCCCACCTTGTCCAATCAATGTAGCCAGGGCACAAGTCCTAAAAAAAAGAAGTGGGGGGACGCCGTCGCCGGGAGTGATGTTACAACAGGAAGTGACGTCACAAAAGGTGGCTTGCACCATCAGGCTCATTGCCTCCCCTCGCTCACCCCTTAGATGCGATTGCATCTGAGAAGTCAGCGCGTGAGCAGCGTGCTGTGAGCTCCGATCTCGTCCCAGAGAGGCCAAAAAGTGAAGTCCAGCTGTTTGGCAGGGGGGACGGTGTCCACCCGGTAAAATAAGTGGGGGGACGCCGTCCACCAACGTGGTACCCCGACTCGAGCCCTTAATGTTGCTCGATCTCGAATCACTAAATATGTAAGTGTGACGCCACATGTTTGTAGAATTTTGTTCAGCGCCACATTGCCACAAAGCCACTTCAGGGCGAGTTCTTAGTAGCCTCCCTTTCATCAGAGCATTGTGCCTCAGTGATGTGGATCCTGCACCATAGTCGGAACCCCAAATAGAGCAAAGGGCAAAGGTAGAGTGAACCTGCTTGGTTAGGACCTAAGCAGCAAAGGGTGTTCCAATTTACCTGCTTAACTCAGTCATGATGTATATTCATTCCATCACTGTGCACTCCTTCGTGTAAGGCATCTTGTATTGTATCCTGTAGGCATGTAATCTACACAGCATAATATATTTAAACAGCATGGGTGTGGACATGTTATTTTATTGCATGCACCCTTCGTTGTCTTATCCTTGTTCATTTTCCCTTTCCTCCCTTCTCTCAGCTCCGCCTACTCCAGAGGCTGAGTGCACCTAATAGGCTTTAAAGTGGCCAGGTTACCATTTTCCTTATAATACTTTTTTCTTTTTATATAGCGCAAACTAGACATGAAGTTATCAGAGCACTTTGCATGAGCACCCGTTGTGTTACAGAGGGACACATTCATTTTGTTTTTTTTGTTAGGCACGGGAAGATTAAGTGATTTGCCCAGAATCACAGGATGTTGAGGGTACCTTCCGAGACTCGAACCCTGCTCCCCAGCTTCGAGGTCTAGCCGTTTGGTCACATCCTCATCTCCCGGGGTTTCCCGTCTGTTGTCCGGGTATAGAATGAAGAGGTTAAGGGTATCTAGCAGTACAGTCTTACCTGTTTGAGACAGTCAGGTCCTGGAAAGGACCTAAGAGCAGGAACCCTACAAATTCTAATGACATGTGTCTATAATACTCAATGTTCCAGGTCCAAGGTTCATTATTAAGAACTCTGGCCATGACCTCTGGGAATAAGAAGGTTATCTTCTGCTTTCGCCGCACTAGAATGGGCGGCTGAGCTTTTGCCAGTGTTCTCTGCCAAAACTTGGAACAGTTTGCCTCTGCCACTGTGACTGACCAATTCTGAATCTATCTTCCGTCGTGACCTTAAGACTTGGCTCTTCTCGAGTGCCTAGACCACTAAGTGTACCCCCATCCTTAGCCTGTCCAAGCGCCGGGGCACCCCGTCTGGGTAGCTCTGCGATCTATAAGCTCCTAAAATAAATAAAATAAATCTGCAGGATAGGAATCTCTTCACACCTGTTTGGCCTTCACTGACACACCACTATAGGGTCAGTCCTCCCAAGGGTATCTCAAGGACATATGTATTTCCACATTTGGGTGAGCTTCACAAACCTGCTGTAGTAGGGACAGTGCTTCAGAAGATACGGCTAAGGTAATTTCATTTTCACACCACATGGGCCTCACAAACCAGCTACAGTAGGGTCTGTGCTTCAGAAGATACTGTTAAGGTAATTTTATTTTCACACCAGGTGGACCTCATATTACTGTAGAGTTCTGCTTCCAAGGATACGGCTAAGGTACTTCATCTTCACAGCTGGATGGAACTCAGATAGGTTCTGTGCAACTTAGAGCATCTCTAGGATATCTATATGTATACCAGGGGGACTTCATTGTTCTTCTATTGCAGGTGTGGTGCTTCCAAGGATTTCTCTTGTATATCTGCAACTACACATTTGGGCATGTATCATAGACCTACTACTGTAAGTAAGGTCAGTACTTCCAAGGCTTGGATGACATTGCTTACACACTAGGTGAACAGTACAGGTCAACGACTGTAAGTCTTCTGCCTCCAATTCTGAAAGGATGCTTAGCACTATACAGACTCTGGGACAATCTCAGGAATGCAATAGATTGCAGCTTAGCAACTACCCTCTTCTCCTCTTTGACCTCTCAGCCACCTTTGATACAATATTGTACACATTTCTACTTACAAGAATAAACTATTCAAGAACATTCATGAGTGCACCCCTAAAACTGATTCAGTCCTACCTGACAAGTAAAACACAAATTGTGTCTCTATCTCTATATCTATCAGTACCAATCTCATAAAAAAGTAGTTGTTTCACAAGGCTCAATGATTACCCCTCTCTATTTCAAAATGCACTGTACCCCACTTCCAAAGCTTAGAAACTCTTTTAAACCCATTTGCATAAACTCCTGAGCACCAAAGTAAAACAAAATCTTCTTCAGTCTTGATTAGTCCAAAGTACATTCAGTCTTGATAAGTCCAAAGTACACAATGTTCTTTTATTTTATTTGTTGTGGTTTCAGTCACCACTGACTGGAACCATGCCACAGGCATGCCACCAATTATATGGTGATGGATGTCTGCATTACTATATGTTTTGGGTACACAAGTTATATTTTATTTATGGCCCTGAGGAAGCCAGTGGTGACTGAAACAACAACAACGAAACACGTGTTGGCTACTGGAATTTTTGGGGGTCTGTTTGGATGGATTTGGATGAATAATGAACGGAATAAAAGAAAATTGTGTACTTTGGTCTTATCAATACAGAAGAAGATTTTGTTAACTTTAGTGCTGAGAAGTTTATGCAATTGTTATAGAGAGCAGTGCTCCCCAAAGGAAGGTGTTGCTGGCTACTTTCTCTCCTTGGAGCACCAGTGAGATTTGTGCTTTATAGGACATCATGGTACACACCATTCTGTGAAGGCACATAACCGTGCCACTTTGCAATATGTTCTTTTAAACCCACTTACAACTTCGCCCATGACAATCAGACTATCTTTAAACTGGAAAGCCCATCGGATCTCGAGACATCTGGGCTTACAAGGTGCCTAAGTAAATCACTCTAAAACTGAGATCTCAACATATGGCAAAACTATGACCCTACCACAGGCTGGCCAATGGAAATATGATCTACTCTTTCCATATAGACAGACATGAACAACTTGGGGGTGATCATGGACTCCAAACTCTCACTCAATAGACAGATTAACAGTATAACACAACCTGTCTTCAACATCATGTGCAACTTACATTGGATTTACCTCTATCTAGGTAGCTCCAATAGTGACCAAGCCTCAACCGTCTCCGTACTGTCATGTCTAGGGTATGCCAACAGACTCTCCATTGAACTCACAAACTGTCTAATCAACAAACTTCAATGAATACAGACCGCCACAAGATAGGCTCTTAGCCTGAACAGCCACACCACACTGGTCTTCAAGGTCAACACTACCTACTACAAAAGGACAATCCTTAAGTGCTCTTTTTTATCTCCCACAGAGCAAGCTACAGTACTGGGCCAATTTTTATCCAATTAAAATTCAACCAAAATTAGGAACCTTAAATGGAGGCTGGCGTTGCTAATAATCCTCCCCTCTTGCAGAAGAACCAAGTGGAAGATGCTTCTCGGTACAAACCTGAAAGTCATGGACACTTTCTACAAGAAAATAAAGGTGATTAGTATCCACCTAAAAAGCAGGAAAGCAATAAAAACGTGCCTTTCCACAAACATGATGCAAGCTCCGGCATAAGAGTGTCAAATGTCCCTTTGAGTTATGCATTCAGCAACGCTGGATAGATGGACCAGAAAATTATTGTAGGGCTCCTACTCCTGTCCATAACTGTGTGAAAACCAATATGAAGCGGCAGTCAGGCACTATTCAAGGCAATCTCATATAACACGTAAACATACATTTTGGTGAGTCCTTGCATGTCTGGCTAAGTCTGTCTCCCACACTCTCTCCAACACCCACACTTATGCATTGAAGCTCCATGCAACACCTCTAGCCTGCTTACAAACCTCATGCAAAGCGCCCAATCTTTCACTGAAAAAGGAAACCCCGCAACTAAAGTCCTTTCAACCACCTTCTGGAAACACTGTCCGTTTTCCCCCCTTAACAACTAGCAGTACAGGCCACCTTATTACTGTAGTCATTTCGGTCTGCACTGGGGCATGTACCCGGCTCACACAGAAATGTCTACTCAAACCACAGGCGCAATCTTTCCTGTAATGCATTTTGTGACAGTCAGCTCTGTTGAGGAGAACAATGCAGAGAGCAGAAGCAGGCATCCTGCCAGTTACACTGCCTCCCCTGACAGTTTTGTGCTAGTGAGTATGTTGAGCGAGCTGGGTTGGAGTCACTGTTTTGGACATGCCAGGATTTTGCAAGCAAATTTGCTAACTCCACCCGAGGAAGAAGGGTGATTGCCTTGTGACCTCAGTGAAGGAAGCAGTGAACTTGATCACAACAACATTGTGTTTAGGAGACTGGGGAGAAGAGTGAGTTAAAAGGATGGCACAGTGCTGAAGGAAGAAGCTTTCTATCTATGCAATGCTTGAGGGAGGTGAGCAATTCTAGTACTTAATTTGTGCTCTGTGGAGCCAAGAGACTCAGATGAAGACTTCCACTTGAACTTTTTTGTGATCCTGGACGAAACGATTTGTCTCAATATGCAAGCTCTTTCCGCGCCCATTGGGGCATCAGGAAGCAGATTAAGTACCAGTTTTAAGCTGTCTAAATAAAAGTGGAAAGGTACATATATTGGCCATTGCTGAGGACTGTGTTTCTCCTTAAATATTATCACAAATGAAGACTCAACTAGGACAGACGAGAGCATGTGATAGGCCAGCTCTGATGGCCCGAAATCAGTTGCATGTCTTGCAAATCCACACATGCCACTAAATCTGCTAGCCCAACAGGTCTTTTGAAGACCCCCCCCCCCGTTTCTTTATATTTCCTAAGAGGCTACTCCATTTCTGAGTGTGTCTGACACATCAGCTCTTTTTAGCTGACCTGCCCTAAACACACCGCAGAGAACGGAATATCCTTAAAGTCCCTGCACAAAACACTGTCGTTACTTGTACTTTGAGTCTGCCAATGTGCTATACAACCGGAACTGGGAACTTCTAATAAGGGAGACAGGACATCATTTCCATTTGTGATGGAGTAACCCATCCCCCAAACTCTAAATCAGGCACTAAGTTGTGATTTTCTCACCTTCTGGGGGTCTGGAAGGTGCATAGATGTTGGAAGTGGTAGTATGACACGTCAGCAGTGTCTAAACCTAACCCTACTACTGAATTAACAAAAGAAGCAGCCTATAGGAGATCTTGCCAGGTTTTTGTTTTGGTAGACTACAAGTTCCAGATCAAGTCCATTTCATGATTAGCAACATGTGTCATCTTTCGTTTTTCATGTCGATATGGAGTAACATGTTTTTGAAATTCACACATTCACTCCCAAGAAACCTCTTGGCGCAATATAAAGATGTCTATTATTACAAAAACAAAGGGCGGCTCCTCCTTAATGGCAAAGGAGCTTTTCCCCAGTTCTCAGACTCAGTCACCAAAAAATAAAATGATAATAAATCAATATTATCAATTTATTTTCCACTGACTGACTGAACCTGGAATCTAGGGTTGGGCAGGGCCAAGCAGGGTAGAGGAGTGATGGCCACTGTATGTGCGCATGTCGGTGTGGCCGGCAGTCTTAGGGTGGCCAGACTGACATGCGGACTTACATTTCTCTAGCCCAGCTGTGTTGCACAGCCGGATGGAAAAAAAGCACAGGCTCCTTGTTCCTGAGCGAGCGTCAGACCAATGCTGGAGCTTCCCTCATGCTTGGTATAGCATGAGAGCAGACTCTGGATTGGGTAGGTAGCCTGTGCACCATTGACTGCTGCAAGGAAAGAAGCACCGAAGCGGCCGGCAGCATCAGTTCAGTTTTTAAAAATGATTCCCCAAACACCCCCACCCACCACTTTAGATTTGTGCTAGCGCCCCCGGCAACATGTCATTCTCTCGCTCTCTCTCTCTCATTTTTAACCAATGCTCCATTTTTTAACTCAAGCGGCAAGGCAAGCTCACAGCCAAGAGAAACACATGATTCTCCCACTGAATATCTACATGCTTTCCAGGCAGCCTTGATTCATCTGGGAGGTTTCATTTTTTGAGGGCATGGCAAAGCCAATTTCAAAAGCTAGTTGCATATAAATGACTATATAGCGTTAAAGTTAGGTATCTTTACAAATAACCATGTTTTAATGACACAAGAGATGGCATTATTTGAACGAGTAGCCAGCCATCTACCATATTGTTCTAGGGAAGAACTTGCATAGCGTGAGTTTTGTTTCTGTCCTCACTGCCCAGACAATCGCCGCAACCGTGAACGGCATGCGATTAAAAAGTTTGAATTACGTGAAGAAAATGTCAAGTGGATTCAACGGGGACTTGGTGTGTCTTTTTTTAAAAAAAATACATGTACCATCAAATTTTTATTTTTTGTTCAAGTGTATGCTGGCAGATTCAGAGGTGTAGTGTTGTTTCTCAAGCACGCCGCCAGGGGGCCTCCTTTCTCTATACGGGCCACCTGATCTCAAACATGACTCAACAGCAGCCAGGAAGTGAGCTCTTTTGTAGCAGGTTATAAATTACCAATGAGCTCAAGCGGCAGATAGAGTCAGCACGAGGAATACTAAACAACAATTATGGTGAAGAAATGACTGTCATCTCTGCAAGCTGTAATAGGAAATAAACATTGCTTTCCTTGGATTGTATTTGTGACGTATTCGCAAGTGGCTCAATTTAAGTGGCCCTGGATTGCAATTCCAGAAGTATTAGCTTTTTAAATAAATTCTCAGTACTAGAATGTCGTTTCCCTGACGAAATGACGTCACTTGGTAAAAAAAGAAATTCCAATTATCACCCACACACCAACAACCCTTTCAGTTCCTCAGCAAGGGATCTTAATACCAAAAAAAACATACAACCTGGGGCCTTAATTCAGAATATTTGTACGAGGAACAGCTACTATGGAAGAAATCAGACTTGAGATGCGTGCTTTCTTATGCTCAAGGGGGCCAGGCAGCAAATTACTTACCATCACTGAACCAGTGCAGTAATTAAAACAAGCATTTGCAATGCAATAGGTCTTCCATTGCTGAAAGTTTGAGCTACTGGTATTGCTTAAAATAAGGCAATGCCAATAGCTTAAACTTTCAGTAATGCAAGAGCTATTGCATTGCAAATCAATCATGGCACTCACTCGTTATATGTTTTTCTCTGTTTTCCTTCCAATTGCAGGTTTGAGCATACTAGCCCAACGCTAGTTTAAATTTAAACCAGTACTGATGGACTCATTGGCCTTCTGATCCTTCGCTTTTATTGTACCTACGAATGTGTTGGCTGTATCAGTAATGTGTGAATATCTGTTTGACAATCCTTTAATAAAAATGATTTAATACTAAAAATCTTAAAAGTAAAGAAATAGACAAAAATGTGTTTTTCAATTTCTTTACTTTTGAAGTAATCGCGGCCCCCAGTCTTTAGCTTACAATGTCTGAAGCGAAATTGTGGGTGCCGCGATTGTAACAAAAGTAAACAAATAGAAAAAAAAATTCAGTACACACTTTTTTTCTATTAATTTACTTTTGTTACAATGGCAGCAAATGCACTTTAGCTTTAAACATCTTAAGCTAAAGCGCGAGTGCTGAGATTGCTTCAAAAGTAAAGAAATGGAAAAAAAGGCGTGGGGATAAAAACAACGATCTATTTATTTACTTTTGAAACAATTGCGGCATCCGTGCTTTAGCTTAAGATGTTTAAAGCTAAAGCGGGGCATGACTCCATTGTAAGAAAAGTAAACAAACAGAAAAAAAAGGCATGCGGCTGTTCGGCGATAGCAACTAACAAAAGAAAGGCGTGGCTGCCATTATACCAGCTGAAGCATGCTGCGCTGATTAAATAAAAACATAAAAGCCTTGCGGGAGAGCGTGTCCGGCCTGCAACTGCATTCAGGAAAAAGCTGTTCAACCATTTCCATGCATCGGACGGCCGGGTCACAGTGGGAGTGGCTGGGGGCTGTCTGAACCCCGCCCACTCATTATTTTGCCCGCACCGCAGCGGAATTCGCGCCGCAGTCAATGGGTTAAGAAAATAGTGCTCCTAGGCAGTAATTAAAATATACAAATTTAAAACAAGTAGCAGGGCTTGTCCTCATGGGAGGTTACAAGAAGAGAAAGGGCAGTACTCAGGAGAGACTACTAAGCCTATTGACCACTGAAAAGACACCATTTGCAAAGGACAATGGCAGGAGCCAAATAAAAAGATGGGCGGAAAGTGGGCAGAGCTTCATGCCCATATCCTGAATACAAAAGACACACAATTGATGGATGGATATGAATACAGCAGGTCTCGAAGAGTCAGCGCAAGCCGGAACCCATCAATTGGGGTTCTAGTTGTGTTGCAGTGGAAAGCGGGTGGAGTCACGAGGGGCGTAGTTTGAAAAGCAGAGTCTGACAGTCAAATAATGTATTTATTAAAAAATCTCCTTCAAGAAATAGACAACTAGTACTAATGTGACAGTTAATCTGTTCTAGTGTACTTAATTTCTCACAAAGAGGTTGAATTTTTAAATTATCTGATAGGGTTAAGACACCTGTTGCAAGGATCTTTGTGTGGTAACCAATTTTGAGTGGGATTGTGCTATCAGTAAGATACCTCTGGTGGTTAATGCAGTTTTGGGAGAGTTCTGTGTGTTGCTCAGTCATAGGTATGACTCTTAATAGAACAAATGGCTATTATGCCAGCTGCAAACCACATTTTGCAACATGCAGATCACAGACTTGTATTTTATATAGATGGGTATGTGGGTTGCTGCTTTTGACATTGAGATAATTTTGTTACTTCCGGTTCACAAGTTGCAGTCCCTCTAACATTGCACAATGATCTAGTTACTGGCATCAAGGATTCCTTTGGGCAGTAATAAAATCTTGTTAGTACAGACAACCCCAATCACTGCAAAACGTTTTACATCCAGACTTTGCATACCTCCAGACCATTCACTCTTAACGTATAATTCAGGCTCCCGGTTTTATGGAATTTATTTTTTGAACATTTCTGTCTGTATTTTATCCATATTTATTTTTTGGCCATCTTATCAGTATTTATCCATGTTTACTTTGTGTTCTGTCAATAAATGAAGTTGTACAATGGTATATTTCCTCATTTATTTCACTAATAAATGTGCACTCATACTTTGACACATGTTGCGTATTAGCAAATAAAACAGCCAAATATTACATGACAATACACCCACAGTTAACTATAAGCATTACACTAAAAATGGATGCTGACATATGTTGGTATTTAAGGAAATCTCATACTGCTTTTTAACTCCCCATGCCATCTATCTGCTCAGCTGTTGCCATGGACTTGGTGAAAGACAGTATGGATGTCACTCAAACAAAGGCCATTTTTCTATATTTTTCCATTAAAAAAACAAATACAGACAGAAAACATGCTTTTTCTGTCTGTATTTGTATGTAAAAATCAGTAAAAAAACAGAAAACTGGGAGCCTTACTTATAACGTCTACAAGTACGGATGATATCCGATTCCTACACCTTATAGCCCTCATGGTCTTATGTAACAGTTCCTTTACATTGAGTTACACATTGGTTTATTTTGGCTGTTTATGATGTAAAGTGTTCTGACACCCTCCACTCTTGATGAATAGCGCTATGAAAGAAATGAATAAAAAGAAAAAGCAGATGTCATTTAAATCATTATTTGTGTAATTACTCATACACACAGATACATCTGGAATTCTTACAGCACATGCACATCGCATGCATAGTAACTATGACCCGAAAATTCGTTCCGCTCGCGGAATTTGCGGATTTTCCTCAATTTCGCGATCCGTGAATCTCACGAAATTGCTGAAAAATCAGCGAATCCGCGAGCGGGACAAATTTTTTCCAGGAAGCACTTACAGGGTTACAGCAGGTGCCCAAGTTGAAGCTAATTTCTTTGTAACCATTTACAAAATGGTTACAAAGAAATTAACTTCAACTTAGGCACCTGCTGTAACGCTGTAAGTGCTTCCTGAGCGGCGCCTCGTTTCCTACTTGCAACTATTCTCTGACCCTGCTCAGACCCTCGAAGCAGGGTCAGAGAATAGTTACAAGTATGGCACGAGGGTCCTGTCACAAAAATTAAACCTCAACAGGAAGCACTTACAGATAAATAAAGCAGGTGCCTGAGTTGAAGCTCGAATTCAGTAACGTTTTAATCAGCCCAAAACATTAGTGAGCACGGTCGAGGCTGGGCAAGTGTGCTTTAACCCCATCCCTGCCGTCGGAAATTAGCTGTAATACTCGAGGGAGGTCTTTGCATCCATGAGTTTCTCGAGCGCGATCCCCTTGCAGTTCCTGTGGCCAGGAGGATGCTTTCTCCTCACCTGCTGCCCTGCTCGGTCTCTGACCCTTTACACATGAGGCATGTGCACATGCATAGAAGCCCCGCACCACACACTAGCAGTATCAAACGTTTTTCCCACCCTTTCCCAACTATGATGGACAGCTCACTCAAGGGACCTCAGTGCCTTTTGGCGCGGTGGCAAAGTTACAGGCACACATGGTCAGTGGAGACAAATCTTCTGGCCCTTTACGCAGCTGCAGTGTAGGAAAAGCACTATACATTTACACAACGAGGTAGCACTTACTGATTAGCCAGTACTCCAGTTGAGTAGAGGCATTGCACAAAACGTTGGCATCTTCGTGGATAACTATGCAGGGTAGGATTAATTCTGGCACGAGGCTCCTGTCACAAAAATTAAACTTCAACAGGAAGCACTTACAGATATAGCTGGTGCCCGAGTTGAAGTTCAAATTCAGTAAAGTTTTTAATCAGCCCAAAACATTAGTGAGCACGGTCGAGGCTGGGCAAGTGTGCTTTAACCCCATATCTGCCGTCGAAAATTAGCTGTAATACTCGAGGGAGGTCTTTGCATCCATGAGTTTCTCGAGCGTGATCCCCTTGTAGTTCCTATGGCAAGGAGGCTGCTTTCTTCTCACCTGCTGCCCTGCTTGCTCTCTGACCCTTTACACAAGAGGCATGTGCACATGCATAGAAGCCCCGCACCACACATTAGCAGTATCAAACGTTTTTCCCGCCCTTTCCCAACTATGATGGATAGCTCACTCAAGGGACGTTGGCGCCTTTTGGCGCGGTGGCAAAGTTACAGGCACACAGGGTCACTGGGGACAAATCATCTGGCCCTTTACGCAGCTGCAGTGTAGGAAAAGCACAATACATTTACCCAACGAGGTAGCTCTTACTAATTAGTCAGTAGAAAGTACTCCAGTTAAGTGTGGTGCAAATCGCAAAAAAATCTACGATTTTGTGGGAAAATACGTGAATTGTGGATTTTTATGCGATTTTGCGGACCGCAGATCCGCAAAATTCAACCATACTTAATGCATAGGAGGGTTCAACAAACTAAAAAACCTGCATCTAACACATAGTTTATTCAAAGTTCTTGCAAGGGGAGAGGATGTGGCGTTATTGCCAGAGCTGCCAACTTTGGAACTGGGGAACTAGATTGAGTCTTGGCATTGGGTCAGCATCCTGTGATTGTGGGCAAATCAGTTAATCATCTCATGCCTAAAAACTGAATGTGACCTTGAATAATGTAAATGGTGCTCACACAAAGTGCACCAATATCTTTGGGTCAAGTCTGCAATATAAAAAGAACTGCAACAAAAAAGAAAGAGATAAGCTGTGTGCCTTTGTTTCTTCACGTTGCATTAGTATCTGGGCGTTAGGCTCGTGATGGCTCCCAAAGGGTTGATGATTTTTTAAATCAGCTTAAGCACAATTGTTCACAAGGAACTCATTTCAAACAAAGAGTTCTCACTTTTGCAAATGTATGACTTTTTGTAATGACTTAGTTGCTAGCCTGATTAAAAAGAATAATACAATCAATATGTGTAAATTAATTTGCACATTGTAGTGTTTCCCCGGTCCTTTAACTTAGAGAAAAGGAGCACAAAGAATAAATAGTTAGCACTCACTTCAGCCGAAGTGGGTGATGTCTATTTGTAAATATAAAATTCTTAATAAAAGCACACACTCACATAACAAGACATATATTGATACTGTTTACGCACTTATGAAAGAAATAGAGGAAACTGACTTATGAGACCCCAGTAAAGGGACCATAGCTAACAAGTGATTAAACACAAAGTAACTATATTAAAACACAGGTTACTGGAATTTAAAGGATGTCCTTTGGGGATTCTCATTCAATACTTTGGGTCCAGAACTAGAATGTGTTCTAGTGTTCTCAGGACTATCCTTCATTGGTTGCCAACAATGTTTGACCCCGCTATGGATATTGGAGTCTCTTCAGGACAAGGAATTCTGGGAACTGTAAGCATGATGTGGTGTTATTGAGGTTTACAATAAATATGTAAGGGCTACAAGAATTTATATGATGAGAAACAGGGCTTACCTAGGGGCACTTAGGCTCTTGTCAAAAGCGCCAATTAACTGGTCTTTTAAATCACCAATGGTCCTTACCCTTAATTCATTGGGTTTGGTGAGGATCATACCTATAATGGAGAAGGCGTGGTGGTTATAGGGCATGCTAAAGTGCAATTCAGTTGGTAGCCTGGTGAAAAGGGAGGAACAGAAACTCACACTACAGGAGTATTAAATGTCTTCAAGATAGATAGTTGGATTTTCTAAAGATAGGAGGGGTATTAGTCAAAAGAGTTGCCCACATGGGACAAAATAATAGTATGGATGGCAATGGGCGTTCTGGACTTACCCGGCATTAAATGCAAAATCAATCGTAATGATCGCTTCTGTTACGAGCTGACCCGGTCCTGTATACACATGGATGTAAATTTATTGAGTGCAGGACCCAAAGTGCCAATAATTGTAAGGCTCGCCACAAATCCGGCAGCCTGCCTGCCAATTCTGGATCTGTGGAGCAGAAGTCACTATTAGCGAGTGTCCGGATGGACGGAAAAGTTATTGCAGGTTGAGGGGGGAAAACAGGAAAAAGATGCTGACCAGATTCACAGAACCATCGTGGATCAACGAACGGCCGGGCCTCTCAAGACTCAACGCTCTGACCCGTACTGAGTGCTCTAATCCATTGGATTGGAAATAGAGAGAGAGACCCAACATGCCGTATGGTTGTGCGTGGGAGTCTTTGTTATGTGCAACTGGTGGCCATCTTAACTCAGTAATAACTAAGCCGGCATCTCTTTTATACAGATGGGTAAGCAGCATGTAAAAATCTCTATTATGCAGCTTATTGCTCAGCCTGATATATTTGATTGAAGTGCAATATGGCAAGGAATAGTCAATACAGAGAGGGGGAGGGAAGAGGCACACTTTACTAAATTCACCAAGCCGGCGTGGATCACTGATCTTATGGATCTGTGTAGAGTGGAAGCTCTCAACCGTACTCAAAAAGCTCTATTCTATGTGAGATGGGGCGCAGAAGTGTACATTTCGTTTATTAGCAGCCATCTTAACAGAGTAATAGAACGAGAGGAAATCTCTCTTATGGAGCATTTGCATGGATTTAAATCAATACACAAGACTATTGCTCAACATGATATGTGCAATAGTCAAGTACAGATACACATATAAAACACCTTTGCTTGGTGAATCATACACTGTGAACTTTAGTCGTCCAACAACGGTGTACTGTCTTGTGCTGTACAGCGTATATATGAATACACGTAGTGAAAAATCACAGATACTTGTATATAACACTCTCATTATATATTAATTTACCATTATTGTACACAACACTTGTTGGACACACGTGGAATAACAGTAACTCGTTTGAAAATAAATGTAATTTAATTTACATGAAATTTCAATACAGCAATAGCACAGCATGATGGCATATGTTGGGACAATGTTTTACTGATTTTATGGTGCAGAACAAGGGGGATATGAATAACTTGTGTGCTGTTGCTATATCTGCAGATTTAACAATGCGGTAGAGAAGCCCTTTTACACTTTTATTCACATTATGCACATTGAGCCATATTGGGGCGAAGTGCCACAAAGATGCGTAGAACCTGGGTCGAATTTGTTCTATAGCACACTCCTATATGGAACAATGTAATACAGGTTGGGGCCATGTATCAAAGCAACAGTTGCTGTATCTCTTAAGTGCTACTCTGTGATCTGTGATCAGTTCAGACTAATAAACTTCCGCCATTCTTCCAGACTATTCAGGTCTTTTAAATCAGGCCTTTGTTTTGGGCCCACCTGTAAGTGGAAACAAGAACGCACCCACCTACACGTTGCTGCTTCAATGGAAGGGAAAGCATGCTGGTGCTGCTGAACTGTCTTTTTTCGAGAGAAAAAACTGCTTTGCGTCACTTCACAGAGTTTTTCGGAACTCTGCGCCCCGCACGGAGTGGCCAAAACTCAAGCGAACCCTGCAGAATTCTTCCCACCCCTTATAATTTGCTTCGGCACCTGACCTAATGTGTTTTTTTGAGCAAGTGTTGAGGGCTGGGCTATGGGGAGTAAATCAACAGTAGGGAAGGAGGTAGATGAGGCAGACCCCGAGAGAGGGAAGGGAGAATGTAAAATGTCACTTCCTTTAGGGTGTACATTTTTTTACTGGTTTGTGACAGGCTAAGAGCAAGGCCAAAGGTCATACCAGCCACATGCCTGGGGACTGTGTGTAGTGGGCGCACGAGGGTTCGGTGGTACTGGTGTGCTTCAGCTCCCAGCGCAGAACATTATCGGGGTCTGGCCTGACTCAGGAATGGGGTTTACTGCAGTCATCACACGCACTTGCAGTAAATCGTTTCCAACCTAGAAACCCTAACCCTTCCAGCGTATGCACACCAGTGCAGTGGAAGGTCACTCAGACATTCCAACTCAGAAACCGTCTCCCCCAAAGTGAGAGGGCTGGATCTTGGAGATGGGGTGTTGGTTTCCGCTCTTCACTGCCTAAAAATCCCTGAAGTGCCAATGGAGGGTGACAGTAATGACTGTTTACTGGAAGATTGTGTGAAGAGAGATGATATTGTCTGACATATGATGGCAGGTCTGATCATTGCGTATACGGGTAGAGTGAGATATATGGTGCCCCCATAGAATTCAAGTTAGTGGAAGCCCCAGAGAGGGACCAGGACGTCATTTCCGCTGACTCTGTTATCAGCATCGCTTCTGATACACTTTTGACATGTATAAAAAAAATATTGCTGTCTCCAACAGAAGGGCTTAGGGAGTCTCTGATTGACGAGGAGGAGACAGTGTCTCACTCTTAAGCCCAAGGCTGGCCAGGCCAGACAGAAAAGAGAGATGCGAGGTGGAGTAGTAATAGCCGGTCTAAAACAGAGCACAGTGACTTGTCCACAGCATCAAGGTGCTTCACAAGGTTTGAGGCAGAGCTGCTACTGAAGTTGTTAAGGACAGGAGAGGTATGAGCAAGGGAAATACCCATGTATCACAGAACCAGAGGATATCAAAACGCGTGTATCTTCATCAGAGTTCGTAAGAGCGCCTTCCCACTGCCCAAACCCAGATGCCGGGGCAGAGAGGTACCAGACACGATGACACAGAACATTTAAGCCGCAAGCTAACATGCCAAAAAAAAAGAGGAATCAAAGACCATAGTCCTACCAGACTTTTATGTAAGAAGGTTCTTCACCATTCTGTGAATTGACTTGTAGGTGTTTTATAGAGGTCCCACACAATATGGTGGTCTGTCAGAGAATCAAGGACAAAAGTTTTGACCTTCCAGAATATTGTGGCATTAAGATGATCTAACACAATAATAGACTATTGTGAATGTAAGTATATAGAAGTAGGTATATATTTACTATTAACTCCACATCAATGTGTGCATATATAGATAGATATACATATACTATTCTTAACTACACATCGACGTACATTGAAGATATACATATTGTCAAAGTACATATTTTTGAAGTTAAGTATATTAAATCTATATAGATTTACTTTCCCACTATTGTAGTAGCCATTATTAGTGACACAATATTTTGGCACATTGAAATTTTAATTGTGGATATTCTTGTAGTGAATCACACCATTTATCAGTAGCGGCAAAGAAGAGGAACCTCATCCAATCTATCAATATCTGTACATAAGTAGGGAATTAACTAGTCCCTGATTCTACTAATGGAATTCTTACTGCAACACCTTGTTTATGCGATACACAATTGTACCACTATCAGTGACCCTACAGAAATTTCAGAAAGGTTTTTCTTCGAAAAGAGAACATACTATGTGATGTTAGCCCTTGAGCACAGGCTTCTTAATCACTGGTGCTATTACTTTCGTCGCTCATAGCAGCATTCATCAATTTCTGACTAACCATTACAGTAAGGATCCGACTTATAAAAACAGTCTATGGGCATGATTTAGATTTCGGGGGACAGATTACTCCCTCACAAAGGTGACGCATGTCCAGTCTGCCGAAATCTAAATTCCATAGAAAATAATAGCAATTTGATTTCAGCGGACGGGATATCCGTCACCGGTGTGATCAGGCCCTTAGCCTGCTACAAATCAGCAGTATGGATGCATCTGGTAGACTGGGTTCCACTTGCATGCGATCACACATCCGCAGATGAGATAGAGGTTCATAAGGGAGGTGGATCTTAGATCTGTACCAGACACTATGAGCATTGGCTTCAAGCTGTGAATACCTTCATTCACATGGACACAATGTGCTGGGTCAGTCTGGCCTAACTAGCTCTGCCTACAATTCTCAACCCTATATTTCTTTCTCTGCCTAGTCCTTTTGTCTGAATCACAGACCTCCCAGAGCCAGAAAGTGCATGGAGATGGTGATACACTATGAGGGACGAAATCTAAGAATTCAGACAAATATAGAATTTTTAGAAGATGCTCAAACACCTCTAGAATCCACATGAACACTACAGCAACAATACATTATACATTCATTTATCAGGAACATGGTAAGACCTTCACTGCATTGCTTTCACTGCAGCATCTGGAAAGCATCCTGAACAATGAAAAGGAGGTCTCAAAAGCATGTGGCCTCAATAAAGATGAACCGACTCAATGCAAGACAACTAACTGAAAAATAAAGATAAGAGAGAGAGGGTCAGTTAATAAGAGAGACTAGAACCCACAGCCCCTTTACACTACGTTGTTGGTGTCCCTGAACGTTGCATAATGTTTCTAAAGCTCATCGACAGCATTGCTGCCTTTAAACAAGATGCATAGCTACAGCTCAAGTCACACACTCCCCTTCTTGTCCATTTGGCATCATATTATTCATATGATGGCATCTCTGCCTTGAGCATTACTGGGCCTTCTCTGATTACTTCCCTTCCCACCCCTCTCACCCTTCATTTGGGATAGCCATACACAGACTTCTGCTGCCCCTGTGACTAAGAAGGGATTGTGCTGCTGTTTGTGTGTTGTAGTCCCCCTTCACCCGCAGCTCTAAAGTGCACAGCCCATTGGGGAGAGGAGTTGGCCTAACAGCTAGGGTGGTCGTCCTCGAATCTGGCGAACTGGGTTCGAGTCTCGGCAACGACGCTGAACATCCTGTGATTCTGGGCAAATCACGTAATCTCCCCGTGCCTAACTAAAAAAACACACAAAAATGAATGTGTCCTCATGTAACGCAACTGGTGCTATGTAAAGGGCTCTGATACCTGATTCGGGTCAAGTTTACGCTATATAAAACTCAGTTAAATAAAAATAAACAACACAGATCATCCACTTTGATATCAGCCTTTTTCCTCTGCCTCTAGCACAACAGTAACCATGAAACCCACACACAGGACCTGCAACCATCACCTACATCCAATTGTTTTTCCCCCACCAGTCTCTCAGACCTCCACCCGCATTGTAATGGCAGGGACTGAGCCCAAAGACAAGGTAAGAGTACTTCTCTGGTCATTACGCCTGACACCAAAGCACCCATGTCCAGCGCAGTGCTGCAGCTTACAGATATTATTTGAAACCTAAAGAATTTCAGTAGGAGTTGACTCTTAGCCCATTGCAACAACAAGAAAGTAAGAAAGGCATACCCAGGCGACCACTCTGCCATTGAAGCACGGAAGCTTTGCATTGTCATCCGAGATCTCTTCTTTCACAACCCTGGAAAACACAAAGCATTGATGTTTAGAAGAAATTCCAGTAATTAAAAAATAAATAACATTTAAGGTAGCAAAAATGAGCCACCATATGAATAGCGAGGCGCTCGGAGACCACTCACAAAAGCGTTTAGGAGTATGTGAAGCGGTACTACAGGAGTAAAATATCATGTACTCTTAAATGCGTTGGTGAATAGGCCCCAAAAATGTTCAAATGCCTATTAGTAAACATGACAAAAAGGCATACTCCTTTCTATTTGTACTAATTGTATATGAATAGCACCTAAACAGTCCCATTTTTGGAGTACTATTTCACATACTCGCAAATCCCCTTGTGAAAAGCACCGCGAGGTCCCCCACGCATCAGAACAAGGAAGAAAGAGGGCACAGTACTTTCTATTTGCACTCATTGTTTATGGATGGCCCCTACATATTCCCCTTTTATTCCCATTTTAGGGGTACTACTTCACAAACTCATAAATGCCTTTGTGAATCGGCCTTCTAACCTAGGGGATGCTCCATGAACAGTTTGGCACTCTGAACGATGCAATATTTATTTGCTACAATATTTTTGGAGTTTTGTATGGTGGTAAACAGATTCCTTTACAGTACAGCCACTTCCGAGCATTACCTTTATAGTGAAAACTAACAACAAATACATTTGATCAGATCTGACCAACCATTAGCAGGAAGCGTATTCAGGATCATTAGGGATGTGGGAAAAGGACTTTCCCTAAGAGGAGACAACAACTTGAGCTCTCTAAAGACAAATAGAAAGTAAAATGTTTGTGCTTAGGAAACTGTATTTTTAATGTAACACATATATGGCCTATATCATTATAAATATAGAAACAAGTAATCAATATTTAATATTTCAATATGTAATAAAGTGCATTTTATAAAGTGCTAATCCTATCACATCATACACTTTCTTTTAACTATGTAGTAATGGCATTGTGCCATATAAACCCTGCATCAAAGAGCTCCTCTGGCTTCCTGTGAAGCCAGGGCCGGACTGGCTGTAGCAGGCACCAGGCGTTTCCCCAGTGGGCCGCCAAGGTGGGAGCCAGTTTTGGGCCCCTAAGGGGCCGTTTTTGTTACCAGGGCTGGTTTTGTAACATTGGGGATCATTAGGATGGCGGATGGACCTGCGTCCGTCCGCCACCCCCGAGGAAGAGGGCCGTCCGCATGGGCAGCGGCGGTCCCTCCATGCAAATTAGGATGTGACCGCCACCCTGGCAGTCACATCCTGTTCCTTTAACCTTGCGGCGGGTGCTGCTTGAAGCAGCACCCGCCGCAAGGTTAAAAATGCATGTTTAACATTTACATGCACAAAGCGACAGGCACTGTGCGGTGCCTGCCGCTTTGTGCATGTAAATGCTGGGGGGTACCATAGGTACCCCCCATGTGCACCCCCCACCCCTGACACCATTGGGGCCCGCAACGGGCCCCCAAACACCAAAGACCACATTCCTTTCCACAGCGGAAAACCCGCTGTGGAAAAGCATGTTCCCGCATGAATCCTAATATGGCTGGCGGTGTCTGATAGACACTGCCACCATATTAGAGCTTTTCCGCCGCGGGACAGTGGCGGAAAAGCGGCGGACAGTCTTCAAGTCCGCAGATGACCCCCCTGCCATCCTAATCTGGCGGGGGGTCTTTGCAATCACCGCAGCGGTGAATCTGCATCCTCCGGGCCGGCGGTGGCTTCCTCCGGGCCGGCGGTGGCTTCCGCCGGCCCGGAGGAGGCTTCCGCCGGCCCGGAGGATGCGGATTCACCGCAATCCTAATCGGCCCTTAAATCGGCTGAAACAGGCCCTGGCAAACAGCTCGGCCGCACCCCATTGCCAGGGCCTGTTTCGGTTCTCAGTTCGGCCATGAGTGAAGCAATGATTTAAATTCAGTATGAGCAGTTTCAAAGTTTTGGAGAGACTGTGCAGGAAACCTTCTGAAGCTGGCACACCTTGACAACCCACCAATGTAATCAAAGCTTATCCTCGAACCTTGAATTAGGTATGAATGAGGTAGGATCATCCATGCTTCGAACACACAACTTTGGAATTTTTTAATCAGTACCCAGAGAACTAACTCAATTTAGCACCTTCCACAAGGATCCTGGGTTAGAGACATGTCATGCAAGCTTTCAGCTCACACCAAGACATTGCTCCAATTTAGTTGCTCATAGGTCCCACCGTAACCATCATACAAAGATCCAGTGTGAGAGACCTTGTAGCTCACTGCCTGTGCTTTTCACCTGATTCAACTGGAGGCCTATGGAAGGGCCCAGCTTTCAATAATTCGTAAGCCCTGTGAGGTGACCACAATGTGACACGTTTTGTGTTTTACATAATAATAAATACAAACACATCAACATTATTGGTGTTTATGACAAATTATCTCAAGTCGGTTGTAAGAAATTAAGTGATTAGTTGAGAAGGATGGAAGTCCCACCCAAATAATAAACACAATCCTTGTCAGGGCGAACCACAAAAGCCTCTAAATTAACCCTTGCTTAACCCAATGGCAGCTTGGCCCAAATCAGTCATACTTAACTTAGAGGCAATGTGTAAAGTATTTATGCAGCACGCAAGCAGCAATAAAATGACAACTTCACAAAACAAAAGTCCCAAACCAATATAGAATACATTTAAAAAAAAATGGAAAAAAAATCCAATGAGTGGGACTAGACTTATGAATTTTTTACGTTTTTTGTGGAATCTAGTGCCTAAAAGATCAAAGTGTCAACTGTGGGTATCTGGTCACGCGAGACCGAGGCAAAGTCAAAATTTAAGGCTCAACACAATTGAGTGTGGATCGGATTTAAGAGAAGGATTAGGGCCTATCTCGGCTTACCTTCAAACAGACGAAATTTCAAGAAAATGTTCTGGAGAGGGCAGAGTCTCAGTGGGGCAAGGAAACAGGTTGCCGCTGAGAAGTCGTCAAACACAGGGAGCCTCTGGACGAAGTCTTGGTGAAACCATCAATAATGGCAGTAAAATCTCTGGGTGGGAAAAGCAGTATTTTCAGGCCGAGGTGGTCTTTGTCATCCATGGGGTGCTGGTCAACGCCGAGCCCAGTGAAGATTTCTACCTTTGAGGTTTAGAAGTTTTTCTGGAACTTGGATTCCCCCATATAGATGAGGTTCTAAGCTGTAGCCGAAGAGGACTTCATGAGGCTGGGTACCACTGCCAGGAGTTACTGCTGAAGAGGATTAGCTGCTGCAGATAAGAACGTAGGAGGAGCTACAGCAAAGTCAACCCCACTGGAGCTGCACCTTCGGCGGATCAGCTTGAGGTAGGTCCCAGTCTCCTCCCAGTTTCAAATCGTTTTTATGAAAATGTTCCACGTCTCAGATTTTGGAATCTGGAAGAAAGATGCCACTACATCACAACAACACGGTTCAAAGACCTGGGGGCACCACTCGGGGTTTGGACTAATTTTAGCAGTTCAAGTACTGAGGAGCTCATTGTGTCCCAGTAGATTACATATGTGGCCAGGTAATTAGCCCTTGGAGTCACTCTGGCAGTCCTGGGTTCAAGGAGCAGGCCCAGTACTCCTACTTCAGACTGTTGCCAGCAGGGCAGTCTTTTCCTCAGCAGGTATTCTGGGCAATCCTTTTGGCAGCAGGGTCGTCCTTCTAATGTATCTTCCACAGGTCCAGGAGTATACTGAAGAGTGGTTATGGAGGTCTAATATGTATACCTGGTGCCAGCCTTTGGGTGTCAAGGGACATCCTTTACTACCACCACATCTGGTTCTGGATAATTCTTCCCTTTCCCTGCCAAGGCTCCAAACTATCTGGGGGTGACAAAAGGCTGGCGTCAGGTGTATTTGTATGTACTGGAGGCAAGCCCCTTTGAAGCATAAATAGGGCAGGGTACAGCTCCATCCCCAGCCATCCTGGCAGGAGGGCTCACCCTGCCTGTAACTAGTCCCCTTTGTGTCATTGTCTGGGAGAAATATACAAACCTGAACAGCAGAGCCATTCACAGTCATGTTACCATGGACACTGACAAAAAGGCACACCTGGTTTAGGCGGAAAAATGTCAACCTTCTAAAAGTGGAATTTTCAGAACTGTGATTTAAAATCCGACTTTAGCATTAAAGAAAATTTTAAATTACAATTCATATAAGTCCAAACAGTATACCTCTATGCTCCCAATCCAAAGTTAGCATTTATAAAATGTAATAAGGTAACCCAGTGTTCGTCAATGCGAGAGATAGACCTCACCAAAGTGAAAATGACTTTAGGAGTTTCACTGCCAGAACTGTAAAACTTAAGTACACATGTCCTACTTTTTAAATACCAGGCACCCTGCCCTAGGAGCTGTTAGGGCCTACCTTTGGGTTGACATATGAGTTAAAAAGGAAGAATAAGACCTGGTAAATGTTTATTTTGTCCATTTGAAAAGGCAGTTTAAAACTGCACTAAATGCTACAGTGGCAGACCAAGGACACTTTTGAAGTGCTACTTTAGTGGGTGGTAAAATAAGTGCGGCAGACCCTCTGCATGCATTTTACAGGTCCTGGGTACATATAGTACCATTTACTAGGTACTTTAAAGTAAATAAATGTGTCAATTAAGTACAGGCCAATTTTACCATGTTTTAGGGAGAGAACACAAGTACTTCAGCACTGGTTAACAGTGGTAAAATGCACATAGTCTCAGTAAGTGCTTAAGTTCATCTGGTGGTTTCCCATGCTAAGCACCGACACTTAATTGTCAACACTGCTGCTTGTTTTAGTCTACCACAAGGTGGCACTGTCTGGCTAATTTAGAGATGACCACAACAGCTAATTATTAATTCAATATACAGTAAAAATTACTTTACCTGATCAATGTACAACTCTGCAGAGAAGACAACTCAAGCACAAGTTGTCACACCACTGAAATATCTACTCCAGCTTCGATTGAAGGGTATTTTAGATTGCTCCCAATAAACAATACTGTTGCTCTCCCCTGCTCAATATACAACCATGCAGAGAACAAAACGTAAGCACCAGAAGTTGCACCACGTAGGTATCTCTCAAGCCCTCATTGTAAGAGATCCCATATAGAATGTATTCAACACATCAATTTCCACAAAGAAGACCGTACATCAAGCCTGGGCCATGAAAAATATCAAATCCACCCCTCACCTGTTCTCATAAAAAGGAAACAACTGCAACAAGATTTGTCTGTGTGCACACATCACATCCCTGAGGAGACTGCAACCACTCATTTTAAGGAGGATAGTGTGTTTTAAAGTGAAATAGAGCATGCAAGTTTACAGGCTTTTCAGAAGAAAGATGCTGTGGTCAGTACTACCTAAGCCAACTGTTTTCTCAGGGCCCAGTACTGTGCTGTAACATTTACTTATACATTTTAAAGCAAAACTGTTTATTTACGATTGGGGCAACTTAGACTATGAAAAACTACTATATGGCTCCACGCGCTGGATCTGCCCCGTTTCCTCTTTTCCTACAAGACATGTTTTTAAACTTTGATATAGGTCTTTGTCCATCGAAGGGGACTGCTTCAGTTTGTTGACGCAAGACCTTCAGACATGCTGCACGTTTGGCAACAGCTTATCACGCGAGGACGGTTACCCACCCTTGTGTTACCAAAAGGCATAAGGATAACATATCCCTTTGCTGATCTGGCTGTCTTCGGCGTTATAAGGCCTTATAGGTTTTCAAAGCTTCGACTGTCCTACATGCAGAATATGAGGTCATCCTCAAATGTGATTCAGGTTTCTCTCTGCTACATTTGAAGCATTCTTGTTTGCTGAGTTTTTTCATCCTATTTGTCCATGTACAATTTTCAAAACCCTAACCTTAGGACGCTGGTTCAGAGAGTCACTGAAAGAGAAGAGCTACTAGTTCTGAGATTTAATTGCCAAAGTGTGTGTGCGCTGGCTGGAAAATATTGGTGAAAAAAGTATAATGCACACATTTTTTATTCATTTTACAGACACATGGGTGATAGAGGGACCCCTGCAGTCATTTGCAGCCTCGGCACAAGAGTTTGCTGCCTTGCTAGGGAGCATCCTACAAGTGTAAGAACCTTGCTTTGAATTCTTATAAGACACAGAACAACAGTACTGCTCTTTAGAGACATCGGTACAGCGTGTGTGTGTGTGTGTGTGTGTGTGTGTGTGTGTGTGTGTGTGTGTTGTCTAAAATAATCAATTCCCATTTGTGTGTGTGTGTGTGTGTGCTGTCTAAAATACTCAATTCCCACCACTTGCTTTCCATGAGAGATAAAATAAAAATTGGAAATGATGCAAATTCATGCTTTTGTTCAGTATAATCATTTGCAGAGTTATTGAGTTATGATATAGTGATATTTAGTATAATCTAAATTTTATATAGTGCTTCCTACCACTTTAAGCACTGTGAATAACAGATGTTTATACTAATCAATTTATGGTAGTCAATCTACCAACTAGAACGATGGAAGGCTGAGTCTGTTTTGCTGGAATTTTAACTCCTAATCAGAAGATCATTGTCTGTTTCAACAAGAAACGTTCAACTCACTGAGCCATCCTGGGAAAAGCCAATTGTTCTGGCTTTGTAGGAGTATTTTTTTCTTTACAAACACATGCAACAACAACCAAAAAGTCGCAGCAGCCCAGACACATAAGCCTTGCCACTGAAGTGCAGTCCTTTTCGGACGGTTATGCATATTTTATCAGGAAAAATGCCACCACTCAAAGTGCAAACCACCCAGAGCTAAAACCCTCTTATTTATAAACTATGATTAAAAAAACAGCAGAAAAAGCATTAGGGTAGAAGAGACATCCAAAACTGTCCCTAAACCAGATCTAAAAAGTGGCGAAGAAAAGGTGTTGCGTTGTGGAGGAACCGTAGAATCTCCCAAGCTCGCGGTGGTAACTAGCCCTATTTCCGCCTGCCGGCATCTTCCTCGTGAGAGTGCCGCCCTGGCAGGCCTGAGAATACACGCTGGGTACCCGAGGGCAGCCGAAAACAAAACCTTGACAAATTGGGCTTTTTCTGAAGAGGTGAGCAGGGCTTGTCATATCCCGTTACAGCGGAGAACGCGCCTCACCTGAAGGGGTTATTTCGGACCGGTAAGACGAGAGCTCGCGCTGACACACCAGCCCAAGGTGCAGGCAAGGGCCAGGGTTGGAGTGACAGGGCCGCTCGCGACCTGTCACTCACGGCTCGCGGTCTGTCTGGGAGGGAACGTTATCACCGGTCTGGGGAGGGAGAGGCGGGAGAGCCGTGAGACGTCATGGCGCTGTCACCTGCGCAAAGCCTTAAGGCGCCTACGCAAGGAACGCAACAATATTCTGTCCATTGGCACAGCAAGGGTTAAATGATCAAGTACAGAACCTGGATACTAGTGCGTCTAGTGCTACAGCAAGGGTACCATGTGCCACTAATGCAGACAAAGACACAGAGCCGCATTGCGCCTTAGCTAAGTAGCAAAGAACAGCCATCACTGGAGTCTTCTGGGTCCCTCATACCCCTGGCGCCCCTCTGGCGTCCATATAGGTCTTCAGCTGCAGTGTGACGGAGAAGCAAACACTGCTTCATTTTCATTCACGGCAAAAGCCTCATGTCTGGGTCTGGTGGCTCAGTGGACTAATGCATCCACTGCAAGGGCCTGTGTTCGACCTCATGGTCACAGGTTCAAATCCCGGCGGGTCCGCTCAGCCTTTCATCCATTTGAGGTCGACAAAATGAGTACCATTGAGTTGTGGAACAATATACATCTGTTATTTCTGTGCCAAGATTTGCTGGGGTGAACGAGCATTTTACAAATGCATCTGTTATGTTATATGCCGCAAGAATAGCAAACGGACATTTACCACAAAACTAGGGCCGCGGTGAGCTGCAGCCAGGGTCAGTAGGAGGCTTTTGATGGGCCATGCGTCAAAAACTAGAGGCGAAACTCCGCATCACCGTACGGGCCGGGCTGCTGGTTGTTCTGCCCTCACCCCGTTAAGTCCGTTAATGTGTACACATAATTAATCATTCGGAGGCCGAACAGCCTAGAGTAATATTCAGTGAGCATGCTGCACGTTGGTTTGGATTGAAATGGGCTTCAACTGGTCTACATGATTACTAGCAGGCAGAGAAGAAAAGTCACTCCCTATTACAGGTAATATATCTGATCTGGTGACAAACCTCACACCAGGCCTAGACTCTGAAACTCTGATCGCACGTACTAATTGGTGATAGACCCTGAACTACACTGCTTTCCCATATCCTTATATGCCAGTCTCCATCACACAAGTACACCCTAAAAGGAGCTGGGTGGAATGCTTAAACAGCCGCGGCAGCTGCCGGTAATAGCGGTGGGGGGCCAGGTGAGGGGGGATTTCGAGAGACGACCACAATGGAAAATTAATCAAATTTCCCCTGTGGCCCTCTCTCAAAATCCCCCCTCACCTGGCCCCACCAAACTTACCTGCAGCGGCCGCGGCAGTGCTTGAATTACTCTTAGCTTTAGGGGCCATTTCATTCAATCTATTTTTACCTCACCTGTCCCATTACAGACAGGGACGGAGCAGCTGCTCGCTGAGAAGGGCTTCAACACCTAATCAGGGGTGGCAAGTGCTATATATATGTAAACCCTTCCCTCTTCTATCCCTCCACTATCCTTATCAATACAAATAACAGACTCACATGTCCACCGCTCAAAATAATTCCATATTTTCCTATACTAATCCACCACTAATCCGTTTTCGGATCGGGAGTAGAGCGCAACTCACAATAAAAGTACTTCAACGCCTTGTCTGGGGTAGTAAGCGCTATATAAATGCAATTACAATTACAATATGTAGAACAATCTTGACTCCACCCCAAGAGTGTGAGACCAGTCAGATCCAGGCGCGGCCGGCACAGGAAACAGCGGCGGGGAGGGGGGGGAGTAGACAGATGACAGGTTAGGGAAAGTAAAATAAAATAAAAACACTTACCTTGCGCTTGCCACGATGAAGCGAGCGCAAGTTAAGTGGTTTTAATATTTTTTTTATTTTACTTTCCCTATCCCCTTCTATGGCGTCTTCCCCCCACACCCAGCCCCACCTCCGCCCGCCCAACTGCCCCACCGTTGTTACCTGTGCTGGCCATGCCTGGTCAGATCTGGTAGTCTATAGAAAATAAGAGTAGGTACTTCCATGTCATGCAACTTCGTCCTGGTCATCTACTGCAGAGCATTCGGCTTCTACTTGGCATGCTACTTCCTTCACAATGGTTTCCCAAGTCAGCCATTCTTGTCTCTAACGCTAGCTTCTGCTTCCTATGGTTTTGCTACAATTCTGTGATGCAGTGAGACTGCAGAGCCATAGCAGCTCTTACATGTGATTTCAGAAGCCATAAAAGATTGCATGGGTAGTAACTCTGACTCCCTTCACCTACTGCGATGAGGAACAAGGCCAAGACTGGATACTGACTGAAGCTTCTCATGAGAACATAAAGTGATCCGAGCCGAAAACGTCCAGACACATAGGGTATGTGTGGCCGACCTAGCCTAAATGTTTCAAAATGCCTGTTAGAGAACACTTGTAAATATAGGTTTGGTGGACTCAAGGTTCCGAAGCCCATGCATGACTAGCTCACCCATTTCAGGCTTTTCGCTTTTGCGTTTAGGACTTTTAAGCCAAGTAGAACATCATATCAAGTCCCAGAATGAAAGAGATACTGATGAAAGGTGAAGAGAAACTTGAGGGTCCCCTTCAACCTACAGCCAAATTATCACTTGTGTTTGGGAATGAAGGTAAAAGGTAAGTGAGTGAATGAGCGAGTTAATTTGCTTGCATAGAGCACACTGACTGCTGAAGAAGCTCTAGGCACTTGTAAAAATTAAGGATGCTCAGGAAAGGTGTCAGGATGAGATGTACGTCAGTACAACGCGATCAAAATGATCGCGGTACTTTACGACGCAGCCATTACAACGCAAGTCGTTACGACGACTTGCGTTGGAGGGCGCTGGATTGGGGATTAGTTTAATTTTCTATTCCATCTCCAGCCCACGTAACAGTAGGGAAGGTGTTGGAATAGAAAATCAAACTATTCCTTTACCAATAGCGCCCTCCAGCGCAAGTCGTAGTAACGACATGCGTTGTAATGGCCGCGTAGTAAAGGACGCGCAGTGTAAACACCCCGTCGTAAAGGATGTTTACCGTCAGGATGGGAACACTAGAGCCTGAAGTCCACAATAGTAGGAATCCTGTATATTGCCCAAAACTGGGCATATCAGGTGGTGGATGTGAGGATGGGTTAGGGCACCAATCCAATTTAGTACTTACCCTGCCGTCACAATACAGCAAAATGCACTGCCAATTTTGTGTCAACTGTGATTGAATCACAGGATAAACTGTGCACCAGACAATATGTAATGTTATGGGTGTAGCCGTGCAACCCTATGAACATCTCGATGGTAAACTGCCAGGTGGTGCATATATAGCTTTAAAATATTCACTATGTATGCACTGAGGTGCATGTTTTTTTTATTTTAACCAGAGGTCAAAGTGGGCAGGATATGTGGGGCACAACGTGCCCATGTTTTATTTTATTTTAAAGACAACAGTTCCCATGCTTTTTATTAGAAGATAAATGTCACAGAATGGTTAATGCTGACAGTTGAGATGCTGCAGCTTAAATGAAAGGGAGGAGTCAACTGTGCTGTGAAGCAGAGTAAGAGACAGACATGTAAACAAGAAACACGCCATGGTGCCTTCTGTCTGAAAGAAATGTAAATGTGTGCAATTGGTTAATCTGCAAATGTAAAGACTGTTTGAAAGCCGTGGTGGCTTTAATTGATGGTGTCACATGATGCTTCTTGATGACAAAGAATTATTATATTTGAGAGGTTTTGCAAGGGTGTTACCAGCTGAGTTCTGGAGTGAGTGCTTTTAATGGACATTGCTAAAACATTTTTGCATTGGGTACAGTCTGCACATTGCTAAAATCTATATATCTTTATCTTAAATCAAAATTTTTTTAACATTATGTAGCAGCCTATCTGAAGTTCAACAAAAATGAATTACTTACATATTCACTGAGCTTTCTGTCATTGGTTGGGAAATTATAGCACAAAAAATACATGTCACTATTCTGCACATCATCAACCAGGATTCAGGTCTGTGGCTCTCAAGTTACACAGACATCTGCAGCAGTGCTTAATTTGTAAGAACAATAAGTGCCAAGGGGGCCCTCGTCAGGAGGCCACCGCAGATTGCAAACTGCAATGGCCCCAACAACCCAACTATGAACCATCACTCTCCTACAGGTTTAACAATTCAGAATATTCCAGGCCCCCAAAGCTATAAGAATGGCTTGGTTGGCATGTAATAGTAGTTTTTAATGTACAATGAACTAATAAACAACTGTTGTTGTGCTCATCTCCAAATTACAGAAATATCACCACCATGTGGCAGGCTGCATACGTGCAGATGTTGACAATTAAGTGCGGGTGCTCAGTACTGGAAACCACCTGCTCAAATTAAGCACTGATATGCAGTGATCACATTCACCAATAGAGGTTTCAGAGCGTAAAATAGTGCATTTCTCACTGATTAGTTTAACATACATTTTTTTTTCATTAGGTGTGCATAGAAAATAGCATTAAATCAGCATAATCTTGCATAATTGTGCTGTAATTTTGCAGTATTATGCTACAAAATTACACAAGCTACACTCACTCCTATTGGAGACACATAAATTGAGTAGAATAGAGATGTCACTTATCGAAAGAGATAGTGAACGAAGAGACTACTTATGAGGGATAGTAAAAGCCAATCCTAAAATTGGGACTCGCTTACAAGAATGAAAACATTGAGGAAAATGGCAATGCCCTGCAAACACAGCTATCAACAGCAATGGCAGCATAAAGAGAATCTTGCATGGTACCGAGTGGTCTTGCTTACGACAAGGTATCTTTAATCACGGTATATCAATAAAACTACAGGCCTGATAGCAAATGCCCAAGGGCGTGGTGTGATAACTAGGGTGAACAACCATTACAACAAAACTTTTACAACGCAAACCATTACAACGCATTGCGCTGGGGGGCGCTCTAGGATAGGGAATACGTTTAATTTTCTATCCAACACCTTCCCTAGTGTCCACGGGGACTGGAGTTGGAATAGAAAATTAAACTTTTCACTATCCAGCACCTCTAAGCGCTATGCGTTGTAAAGGTATGCGATGTAAAAACCGCGTTGTAAAGGCAGGCGTTGTAATAGCCTGCGTTGTAACGTAGCACCTATAATGTGGAATAATAGGACACAACAAAATCAAATCTACATTTCCTAGTGTTTACCAGATCTTTTTCATCTGTTAAATTCCAGAAGCTTTGACCAGCTGACATTATACAGTGCAAAACTCCAGGGGTGAAAACATCTTCTCAGCCTGTAATTACCCCGGGTAGTGAACCCCTTTACCTCTTGTTACATGCAATTCATGTGAGAAATAATGAGGCATATAATGAACTCGTAATCAAGACATTAAAGGGGTCATCCAGGGAATTAAGTGACAATACATCTCAAAGCCCAAGATGACATCACGAAACAAACCAACATTATTGAATGCCTATTGTTGGATTTTATTACTGAATAGCATCATCAATAATGTTGAGGTACAACAATAACAAAGACAGAATATTGAGGAACAACAAATTGAAAGGTAAGTACTTTTGGGGAAGTATAGATTCAGAAGTGTGGCTCAATGGTTAGAGCGGCAGACCCTGATGCAGAGGTCTAGCCCGGGACCAGGGTTCAATTCTCCGCCTCGGCGGGTCTTGGGCTCAAAATTCCACGGACCTGATAATTCTCGACCCGGTGCCTATTCCGATCATAGAGTCCCACTCTGCAACTCTGGGCAATAGCTTGCTTAATCTCCACAACGGCCCCCACAACGCTAAGGATGCCTGGCCTCCACCTTGGGGATGCCCAGGAGTGGAAGCCTCACAGGGAAAGCCAGGATGAGTTCCACAGAGGTATTCGTACAAGCGCCTTGAGACTCTTGCGGGTGAGTAATGCGCTATAAAAGTAACAATTTACATTTACTATTCCTAGCTCCGCATTTATGTAACTTGATTATACATTGGTTAATTTGTAAAAAAAAAAAAAAAAATAGGAGGCAGGTTGCACCAGCTCATTTCTCCTGTCAGCGCCACCTAAAACAGGACCAACTACTAACCATGAAAGTGGGGTGAGGATGTGGCATAATGGCCAGAACTGCCAACTTTGGAGCTGAGGAAACACGTTCGAGTCTCTGCATCGGCTCAACATCCTGTGATTCTGGGCACATCACTTAATCTCCATGTAAATGAATGTGTCCTTAACTGGTGATCATAAAAAGCACCAGTGTTGATGATTAACTGCTGTGCTGAGCATCAGAAACTACCACCTCAAATTAAGCATACATGTACTGCCTAGGTATGTATATGTGGAGTTATGTAGAGAAAATCTAGTCTTAAGTACCTGTGGACATTTTATTTTTGGTATCGTGGTTTCGGTATTCAGGGGGCACACCAACTGTTGGTGATTGTTATCGACTGGGTTAAAAGCACAGTTATTTCGCTGCACCGATTTGCCCCTTGTAGCATTTCACGGATTCTACGACAAAGAGTTTTGAGGATGGATTGCTAAAAAGCCTTTGCAAACAAAAGCTTTCTGCATTGGCCCTACATTTTTAAAGTTCAATAATTATAATCCACTGTATCCCGGGCTGCATACCACTGCTTCCAGTGTAACTTTCTTCTCTCTGTTTCATCCACCACATACACCCTCCCGGGGTGAAAAAAGGGTGGATTTGTGATTTTATCCTAAAATGGTGGTGTTCCAGAAACACTGCGCCCCAGCCCCAACCCAGTCATAACCTCATAACTGCTGACCAAGCCACAGGGTGGAGTCACGATGCCCTGCACTTGGATTTTCTCCCTAAAAACGAGGCTTCCAGAAAATCACATCAAGTATTTAACTAGGAAACAATAGATTACTAAACTAATAGCTTCACAGGAGAATAAATAACGTGATTTCCAGGACGGAATGTGAAAAGGCTTAGAAAGAAATGGCGGTGCGGAAACAGCCTCGGTGTAAAGTCCAAAGCGAGCAAAGGCGCTGAAGTAAGTGTTTGCTTTGTTAGAGGAAGTGACTTTTAAAAATAAAGGCAGCAGCAGAACGTATGTTAAAATCACTGCCCCTGTTGCACTCGAGCACCCCTTGTGGGGAGCGGTATAATCAGGCTGGGGACTGACATGCCAAATTGCCCTGCTGGAGGCACTGGACTTCAGGTATTGTCAGTGGGTTCACCCGTCTTGGTCCCAGTCGATCAGTGAAAAACTGCTTCCAGTGGTATGGGTCTGTGGACTGAAAGTCACCTACATTTCTGCAGGTCACTGGGTTTGGAGTTAGAGCAGGCAGTGTTTAAGAGTGTGGGTGATTGTTTGTGATGGGTACCAGAACTCAGGGCCGGTTCTAGGGATTTCGGGGCCCTGGGCAAAAGGGAATGTGCGAGGCCCCTGAAATGTACGTAAGTGACACCTTCTGAACTCGGGGAAGCTGCTTTGTGCAGACTCCAACTGGGCTGCAGCTCCTTTTGTCAGCACCCAAGCACCTCTTGTACAGCCCATTTCTGACTGAAGGTGTGAGAATTGCTTGGGGGCGGAGTTAAACCTGTGTGGGCTAAAGTGCTGACAATGGGCGCCTTGCGGAGTCTCTGAATGGGCAGCCCGAGAGGTGTCCCCCTCCCCTAGGCCTTCCCACACCATCCTTTAGAGGCCCCAGGAGGGGGCCCCCTCCCATGAGCCCAATTGTAAAGAGACCCATTTCCTTCACTTTGATTGGCAGGGGTACACGAGGACTGGTGGGGTGTTGCCTTTGTGCGGTCACCATCCTGGTAGGCAGAGTGCGAGGCCCTGGGCAGCTGCCCACACTGCCCATGCCTAGTGCCGGCCCAGCTGGAACTCATTTTTGAGAACCAGGACCTGTTGTTCTTCAGACTCTGACCCAGAGCAAGAGAGCGAAAGGCAGAAAACAGAGAACAAAGGAGGGAGAGAAAATTAGAAAAAAAACTGACAGAGGGAGTAAGCAAGGATGAAAGAGAACCCATAAGAGTGAGATAAAGAGACAGGAAGTGTAAGGTGGTGGAAGAAAGAGACATGAGGTAGAATAAAAAAAACACAGCCTTGATGTTCAATACCGGCAGTTGGCAGAGCCGACCATGGGCTCTGAAGAGAAACTTTGGGCCCTGCAATTGTTTAAAAACATATTTAGCCCTGAGTTTGGGTTATAAGCAGGGCCAGACTGAGAACTGAAACCAGCCCTGGCAAAGAGCTCGGTCGGCCCTAGAGGGAGTGGGAGGGGGGTGCTAGTGGAAAGTTTTTTTACCGATTTTCACTTTTGTTGCAGGGGCCGATATTGCTGTCCCCGGTAACAAAAAAGGCACCCCCAGGGGAAAAAAACCAGCCCCCATCGTGGCGGCCCACCGGGGAAATGCACAGTGCCCACTACGGCCAGTCCGGTCCTGGTTATATGCCCCCATGCAGAGCCCTAGTCACTCGCTTGTTACCCTCCTCTACGACTATAAAAAAAAACACAGTACGTGAGAGCAGCTCACAATAACTTTTGTTTCCCACACCCAGATCCTCTTGTTTAGTTGAAAGTGTATTTAGGTTCGATAAACATAGACTAGTGTAATCCTTTACCTCCCCTTGGCTCGTATTAGGGGGTGGATTGTTAAAGTGTAGTAGGAACACTGTCATTCCCTGTTTGTTGGCAACATTGAGATTTATGGTTATTGAAGACACCCCTAGTTTTTAGTGGAGTGAGGATCTCAGCATTAATTGACGGCTCTCCATGATTTCCTCGCTACTCGTACGGTCAATCGAGCACACATTGTTCAGATCTAATTATCTTCGTCAATAGTACCTGGCTGGTGTATCAGGCATTTGTAATTGTTGCACTGCCTGTGTTGAAATGTCAAAGCTATCCTTGGGGCTGGTTCACAAAAGCACAGTATGGGAAGTGATATCACAGTGTACTCAGCCTCTGTAACCTTGGCCATGCCCTGTTAGCAAGCTTGCGCACCTAGGCACCCCAGGGTAGTAGTGCGCGTTTATTATAAATTTTTATTTAATTTCATTACTCTTCTGCTTACTCTTACATACCTTGGTGACTTGGCCCAAAACACATAGCTCTCTTGCAGTAAAAGTGTAAAGTGGGCACAGCCCTTCCTGTTTATACTAACTGTGCAAAAATCTCCAATTATTCCCATTGTATTACAATTTTTAGATGTTTTAGGGACAATTAGCCAAGGTATGTGAGAGTATGTTAAAGAGCACTACAAGGGTTTTACAGAAGAAAATTGTACTTATGACTCGATCTAATAAATTAAAATGTTACTATTTCTGTAAATCATTTTACAATGTTATACATGAGAATATTCCGATTTTTTTTCAGGACCGGTGGGAGTCAGGAGTCTCATCAGTTCTCCAGCCTATAACAGATACCTTTTTATCTGCAGACATCCAGTTCTCTGTGTTGCTGTTAAAGGTCACTTTCGTTCATAGGATGTTATAGGTTTAGCTTTTATGTTTACGCTTGTGCCTAAGACATTGGGCCTAATATAGTAGGTATTATTACCCATCACAACAATACTGTCCTTATTGCAGTGGTCGAAGTGGGAAAAAAAAGTAGGGGAACTGTGGGTGGAGATTCAGGGGGCGTGAATAACCGAAGATTGAATCAGTGGGAGGAGTCATGGGTGTGGCTAGAAATAGCAAAACATACCAATTTTTAGTACGTTTAGCATTTCACTGACCAGTTACAGCTTATAACGTTATTTAATTAAAACACTGGATAAACATGTTTATTTGAGGTTTAATTCAGGAAAAAGCAAAAACTGATAGGGAATACAGGTTTATGTAAAGCGTGTGAAATATAAGCAGGAACAACATGTTACTTTAATGCTTTTACTCTCATTGTTCAGAAATCCATGATTATTTTTTGTCTCATTGAGGACATGAATACAGGGCTCCTCCTGTACACATGTGTTAAGCAGGGCTCAGAAGAGAGAGGGACTCTTCAGGAGAATCACGGAAACCCACAAAGGCTCCTTCATATTTATGTCAGCCAGCTAGCTGCTCAATCATAATATAGCAAAAAGAACAACTGGTGGACAGAATGCAGAACAATGTCATACATTCACCCCAGTACAGAGAAGTAGGCCTAAATCCATTGTTTCTTTGCTCACCATGCCATTCCAGTTTGGAGCCAGCCATATGCAAATCAGTCTTGATCCTGCACCCAATGTGAACAGTTCAGCCCGAACTGCCAGGCCATATGTATTCAAGTGTCCTTTCATTCGGGAAGTGAACACAAAGCAGTACCCACTGAACTATGCACATAACATATTGCTCTTTGATATGCATGTTACATGTTCTTTGCAGCAGGCATATCACCCCTCTGCGCTACCTTAGATGAGTAAAACAGCCACTAGACAAAACATGCTCCCATCTCTCTCCAGCAGGTACATTGATCACCAACGTTATCTTGGCACTTGTATTGTTGACCGAAACCTGTTGAATATACAAAGAACTTTGCAGTGTTTTTAAAACTCCAGCACTTGTACAAAACTGGCCCCCTACACTTCCAGTCGCCCTGGGAAACGCCTGCTCCTGCCCTTTCACTGCTCCTGTCCAGTCAGTACTCCTGCTCCTGCTCGATTAACACTCCTGCTTCGTCAATTCCCCTGTCCCCTCCCTTCTTCTGGCCCGTCACTTCTCCTGGCCCGTCACTTCTCCTGCCCGTCACTTCTCCTGCCCTGTTCACTGCTTCTGCCCCGTTCACTGCTCCTGCCCCATTTACTGCTCCTGCCCCATTCACTGCTCCTGCCCCGTTCACTGCTCCTGTCCGTTCACCACTCCTGCCCGGTTACCACTCCTGCTCATGCCTAATCACCGCTCCTGCCCCATTACTTCTACTGCTTCGTCAATTCTCCTGCCCCGTCCCCTCTATTGCCCAGCACATTACCTGCCTGTCATGTCACCTGCCCGTCACTTCTTGTGCCCGGTCACCTCTCCTGCCCTGTTGCCTCTCCTTCCACGTCACCTCTCCTGCCCTGTCGCCTCTCCTGCCCCGTCACTTCTCCTGCCCCATCACCGCTCCTGCCACATCACTGCTCCTGCCCCTTTCACTGCTCCTGCCCCTTTCACTGCTCCTGTCCCGTTCACCGCTCCTGTCCTTTCACCGCTTCTGCCCGGTTACTGCTCTAGCTCATGCCCCGTCACCTCTCCTGCCTGTCACCTCTCCTGCCCGTCACCTCCCCTGCCCTGTCATCTCTCCTGCCCCGTCACTTCTCCTGCCCCGTCACTTCTCCTGCCTGTCACTTCTCCTGCCCGTCACTTCTACTGCCCGGTCACCTCTCCTGCCCAGTTACCTCTCCTGCCCAGTCACCTCTCCTTTCATGTTGCCTCTCCTGCCCCGTCACTGCTCCTGGCCCGTCACGTTTCCTGCCTCGTCACATTTCCTACCCCATCACTTTTCCTGCCTGTCACTGCTCCTGCCCGTTCACTGCTCCTGTCCGGTCAGCACTCCTGCCCGATCACCGCTCCAGCCCCATGACTTCTCCTGTCCCATCACTTCTCCTGCCCTGTTCACTGCTCTTATACCTTCACTGTCCCTATCTGTTCACTGCTCCTGCCGGTTACCGTTCCTGCCTAATCATCGCTCCTGCCCCTTCACTTCTCATGGCCCATCACTTCTCCTGTCCCGTCACCTCTCCTTTCCTGTCACCTCTCCTGTCCTGTCACTGCTCCTGACACGTCAACTCTCCTGCCCCGTCACTTCTCCTGCCCCGTCACTTCTCCTATGCTGTCACTTCTCCTGCCACGTCACTTCTCCTGCCCCGTCACTTCTCCTATGCTGTCACTTCTCCTACGCTTACGAAAATGAAGGAGGACCCCACACAGGTTAATAGGGGACTGGGGGGAATTGAATGCAACAACGAACTCTGGCGTCCCCTTAACAAAGAAACACACAGGTTGAGTATTTTACCCAAGAACTAGCATGCCGGTATTTCGGCGGGAAAGGTAAAGTTACAAGATTTTGAAAATAATCTCTAAAAACATACTTGAATGGGGAGGCAAGATCCCTGGAGTAGCTTATCTATATCCCTGCAGTTACCATGTACTGTGATCATATATAGTATTGATTCACTAAATATTTGCACCACTAAAAGAAAAGTAACCCTGTTTTTTTAAAAATCTTTTTTAACCTGTCTAGAATCAGTCCTGAAGAAGGTAGTCATACAGAATACCGAAACGCCGCGTCGACTTGTGATTCTTTGTTTTAAAAAAAAAAATTTTTTATGAAATGTATAATCATGTCTTTTAAGAATTTGTGTATTGTATTATGATCAACTGTATTTCCAAATGTAATAAATGTACAACAGAGGTTTACTAAATTCATGGTGTGGAAAATATCTTTTTAAGACTATTCTAAATTGTTTTATTTGTGTTCATCCTTTCTTGTGGAATACGATACTTATGTTTGGATTAAATATATACTTTTAGATATGCCAATTACTTAAGACTTGGTAACTGCAGGGATATAGATAAGCTACTCCAGGGATCTTGCCTCCCCATTCAAGTATGTTTTTAGAGATTATTTTCAAAATCTTGTAACTTTACCTTTCCCGCCGAAATACCGGCATGCTAGTTCTTGGGTAAAATACTCAACCTGTGTGTTTCTTTGTTAAGGGGACGCCAGAGTTCGTTGTTGCACTTCTCCTACGCTGTCACTTCTCCTACGCTGTCACTTCTCCTGCCCTGTCACTTCTCCTGCCCATTACTTCTTCTGCCCGGTCACCTCTCCTGCCCATTACCTCTCCTTTCCTGTTGTCTCTCCTGTCCAGTCACTGCTCCTGCCCAGTTCACTATTCGAAAGGGTATAATCTGCCTCAATCGGAATGATAATGGGCCTGCCCTAAGTCTGTGCGAGCTCAGGGAGGGGCTGCTGCAGCCTCTGGAGTTCAACAGAGAAGTGCGAGCAGCCCCTGGAAGCTGAATGAAAAAGTTATCGTTTGCCGTCCCGGGACGATATTTTGAAAGAAAGAAGTAGGGGAACGGACTGAAATAATTTTTAGAAGTAGGGGCACGCCGTGCCCTTCCGTCCCCGCCCACTTCTACCACTGACTTATTGACCACAAATGGACAGTGTGACATCAATCTGCCTAAATTCGAACATATGAGTGTCTTGCCAATCAGAACCAGGTCAGACTCGGACTTTAGCAGCACAAACTTAACCCACTGAACTATCTTGCTAACAACTTAAGTGCCATAGCCTTTCTATTGGGAGCATTACACAAACTCGAAATACATCAGATGAGTTGGGAAGTCTGTTCACTCTATTGCTAGATTTCTAGGTCCTAACAAACAGTCAATCCTCCTTCACCTCTTCCATCCACTTCTCCTTAGAAAAAGTCTAGCAGGGTCTCACTTTTGCATGTTCATATATATCTTTTTTCCAATGCCTGCAAACAAATGAATTCTCAGTACTAAGGAATGAGCTGATGTTGTCACAACATTTAAGAAGAATATTCTTAAGGTCATCCGTGGCAGACTGGAGAACTTAAACCTGCATGATCCTTCTGCGCCTGGACCAATAGAAAGCCACCTTCCTGAGCCGATGAACCTCTAATGTGGGCCAGTAACATGGCAGTGCAAGGGACGGGAGACATCGTCCAATCAAAGCAGAGCCTCTGGCTGGCATACTGCTGACTCTACCAGGCCCTCCAGCCCTTTTGGAAGCACACATCTATTAGTTCACCACTGCTATATATTTACCTAAGCTCATTGCATAATTTGAGCCCTTGGTTGGAAGTGGTGGACATCAGCACTCATTTTTGGGGGCGGCGGTCAATATTTCTTCATTGTCAGACCTTGACCCCCCAGAGCAAGAAAAACAAAGGCAGAAAACAGAGAAAGAAAGTGTACGAGAAAGACAAGAAAACATTAACAAAGAGAGAGAGAAGGGTGAAAAAGAACCCAAAATAGTGAGCTGAAGACACAGGAGCTGTAGGGTGCTGGAAGAAGAAGGCATGAGTTGAAATCAAAAAGATGGCCGACAGTTTCCAAGAAAAGGATTGTACGCTCCACTTATTACATTTACAAATCAAACACTGCTTAGTAAGTGCTGGAATTGGGAAAAATGGACTCCAGGTTACCATAAATTGGTGGTCAAGATGTGGCATTGGAAAGGGGGTGAAGTCACGAGAAGCAGAGTCATGAAAAGTGGAGTCTGATGGTAAACTTATAAATTCATTTAAAAAAAAGCTGTTGCAAAGAAGGACAAACGTGACAGCAAATTTGTTCTAGCTTACTTAATTGATTTCAAAGAGGCTGCATTTAGAATACCCTTCAGGGTTAAGACATCCACTGCACAGTGCTTGAAATGAAAATGCATAAGAGGGAGTACTTCTTGCCCCAGGTGACTTGTTCGCTTTTGAATAGTGCTGATACTCGCCCATTGAAAGTACTGGAGTAGTGCCGAGAAGTACTGGTACTATCCTTCCCAAATTAAAGAAGTGCAGGTACTGAGTACGACCTGCCCATTTAAAGTACTGATGCTGCATCAATTTTCAGGAAAATATATTAACAGTAAGATAACTCTGGTGGTTAATACTGTTCCACAAGAGTTCTATGTTTTGTGCAGTCACAGTTTCGGCTCGTAAAGGTAGTTAAAAAGTGTGTTAATGTGCCTGCTGCAAAGCAAATCCTGTAATATGCAGTTTAGTGATTTGTATTTTACGTAGACAGGTAAGTGGGTTACTGATTTTGACTCAGAAATCCTTTTACTACGTCCAGCTCATAAATTGCATTCCTAATCCTAATACCTAAAACAGTGGCGGTCCCGCCAAGTGTACTGCCGCTTCTGACTGCTGCTCCTACACCAGGAAACGGCGGTACCCTGGTGGCGCTGGCGGTGCCAGGGAGGTCCAACAGCCAGAGTCGTAATTGGGTGGTCGGACCGCCGGTGCGGCGGTGGCTGGATCTGTCACTCCACCGCAAGTCTAGCGCTCCTCGCATCGGCAGTCTCATAATATGGCCCCTAGTGTCCACCAGCTTGGACAATATGTTACTCCTACCCCTTATAAACCTCACTGTCTTTTATAACATTTTCTGCACATTAATTTACCTAATAGTATGATTTATTGTCTCTTTGTGTGTTATTTAGAGGGCTCCAAAACCCTACTCGGAGATCAGTAGCACTATAAAAGAACTGCATAAAAAAATTAATTAATAAGTGCCAATTACATTGTTAGTTGTGTAATTAAACATGCACACAGATACAACTGGCATTAAGACAGTGCAAGCACCTCTCTTACAAAGGTGGGCTAAACAAAGTGAAAAACCTACATCTGGGTCATAGTTTTTTCCAAAGTACTTGTGAAGACATAAGCTGTGCGCCTTTGTTTCATTCCCTTGCATTGGGGTCCAGTTGTAGGCTCCAGATGGCTTCCATCCAGGATGATACTTCAAAGGAAGTGCTGAAGGCACTTTAAATCAGGCAGGAAGGGAAAATAAGAAAGCCCCCACCTGCAGTTGCTGCTTCAAACAGAAAGCAGGAAAAAGCGTGGGCGCTGCTGAATTGTGTCCCAGTGTCAGAAAAATACATCAGGACAAATTCACCATATTTCACTGGGTCGGCAGATCCCAGATCCGGCTCTGTAGTAGCTGCCGTCCTCTCCTGGGCTGTGCTTAAAGTGGCGCTGTCCCCAGGGCAGAGAATGCAGCCACTATTTTGAATCTATAAATACATTGTCAAGAAAATAATTTTGAAGCAAAGGCCACGTTTATTACGAACCTCAATCAGGCCCGGACTGGCCGTTGCGGGCACCGGGCAATCCCCCGGTCGGCCGCATGGGTGGGGGCCGGTTCTGGGCCCCAGGGGGCCGTTTTTGTTACAGGGCCGTTTTTTGCAGCATAGCTGCAAAAACGGCCCTGTAACAAAATCGGCAAAAACCGGCCCTGGCAAAGAGCACGGTCGCACCCTAATCCACCCCCTGGGGGAGGCCGGCCGAGCACTTTGCCAGGGCCGGTTTCGGTTCCCAGTCCGGCCCTGACCTCAATGGCCATGTGACTCGTTTCCCCTCAAATGTATAAGTCAGATGCTTATTTAGCACATCTGTGACCCTTTATTTGGCATGTTCGCTCAATAATGAGATATTTCAAATATTAAAGATCAACAACAAAGTTGTGATTTAATATTTTCAGGACAGCTTGAAAGTATTAAAACAACAAAAATAGAGGGAAATAAAGCAACCTGCCCAAAATCACACAGCGTGTCGGTAGATAATACAACTTGAACCAGTGGGTGCTGCCTGTGTCTTGCAACTTTTCATTCTTTGACCACAGACCGCGCAAACACAATCGTGGTGGTCGGCAGCAGGGCTCGAGTCTGGGGTACACGCAGGTACAAGGCGTCCACCCACTATTTTTACAGGGTGGACGCTGTCCTCCCTACCAAGCAGTTAGGGCCCGCAGAAATCTGTTGTACTGGTCCCAGTATAAGACAACGGGACACATCCAGCAGCACCTGTACGCTTTCCATTCCCAGCAGCAACGTGCAGGCAGCGAGGGAGCCTTTTTTCACCTCCAGCTTGGCCGAAGTTAAGGGGCCATCCAGCCTCCTTTTGTTTGTATATGCTGACTGGGGGTTGCCTGAAACCTTACATTTAAATGTAAATGCCACAGAGGGAAACAAAGGCACACAGCTTAAGAGTACTTAAGGTACTTAAGAGAGGCACGCTTTTGACTTTGTTCTGTCCCTGTATATGAATGTAGACACTGTAAAGCTGTCAGATGGGTTAGTCTGTCCCATTATTTACAGGAATAATTTAAATAGCACTATTTTATTTCTGTTATAGCGCTACGTCGTGAGGTCATTGCATACTGTCTTACTTGGTCAGTCCCCCCACTTCTTTTTATAGGACTTGTGCCCTGGTCGGCAGAACCATCTGGGCTCCATTAAGTAAGTGGCACTAATTTTCGAAAAGAACACTGAATAATTTTGGTTTCCATGGAATTTGGGGATCCGCTGCCAAGGGTGGCAGCGGCGACGTTAGGCCCTACAGAAAATGGCACACTTACAATAAGGCTTTGTCTCGTGGTCTCACAAGATCCCATTGTTTTTAATTCCTGCTCCACAAATAAACGTGGGCCCCACAAATCCTAAAGGCATTTATTGGAAGAAGATTCCAAACCACGGAGGAACTATCTACCGACCCCAGGGTGAATATTTTGTCTTTTGTGTGAAGCCAGAAAGAAGTCTGTGCAAAGTGTGTTGCTTGGTAGCAAATGTATGTAAAAGATTGAGGCTGGGATGTATTGTACTTTAATAATTCATTTTTCACTTTTATCACTGTCTGTGCCTCAGAAGGATTATACATTTAGATGGCCCGGGCTATTATTGTATTCGGGCCAAGTCAGTACACAGGATACACAAACATCATAACAGAGATCATAACAGTGGCAACTTACCTCCCCTGACTATCATAATGGCATACAATGCATAAGTTACAATATTAAAAGGCGTCTGAATGCCCATGGCTACATAAATATTTGAAAAATAGATTGCCTTTTGCTAATAAGGGCGATGCAAGAAAATACAAAAACACCAAATGTTTCCTCATTTACTTATTGTGAAATCCACGAAAATATGCCAAAACCAGCCTCATTATTGGGTCTTGCTTGACAGCGCAGCGGTCGCCAGACCTTAGGTGATCAACTTAAAAAGGAGCTTTCAGGAGTACCAAAGAGTGAGCCTTTGGATCTGCCCTCATGTTGCTGAACACAAGTACATGTTTTGATTGAGCATAATTTGTGTGCCTCCAAGATAAAAGTAATTCCACTCCACGCAGCTGTACTTGTTTTTCTGTTTATTCCACTGCCTGAGCCAGCAGCAGTATGGCTTCATTGATCTTTCTAGGGGAACACACATGGCCCTGTAATGCTGTTAAAGTGTCATAGGAAAGAATAAAATGTCCGTTTTTTTCTGTCGGTAGCTCAAAATGGGAGGAGGGCTGTCATGCGGATTGTATTGCTGTTTTCTAGTGCAGTGGTGGCTGGCATGAATCGAGGGTGGCGGGGCGGAGGATGCGTGGTAGCTCAATGAAAAAAAAAAAGGACAACACTTACCTTGCAGCCAGTCCCGCTGCATCGCTGCTCCTTGCTCCTGCTCTCGTTGTGGGACAGGAAGCCAGGCTCCCCTGACCAATCACAAGGCTGCGATGCAGCGTTTTGACTGGTTTTGAGCGTCCTGGTGGGATTCCTCAATCAGGGAATGGGAGCCTGGGCTTGTTCTCCATGCAGGTTGTAATGCAGCCTCCATGGAGAACAGGGAAAGTACACATAAATGGTTTGGTCGGCCCAATAGGGCCGGCCAAACAGTCATTGCCCACTTAGAAGTGGGCAAACCACTCCTCTCCTGCTCAGCGTGAACAGAGCAGCCCCACTCACCCACCCGCCCATAAAGGAAGGAAATATAAACTGATAAGTCAAAGTTATTATCATTTTATATTTCCTTTGCTTTACACTTCTCAAAGTAGTGGGGCGAAGCTCCTTCCCCATAGCAGGGGAGCCGCCACTGTACTAGTGGTAGTTGGTTACCCCGTCGGACAAACCACTGGCACAGAAGATTTGCACTGTGAGAATCCTTGCTAGGCCTTTCTAGGAGAGATGGCACTTTGCTTTACCAACTGTAATTTTGTAAACCTTTGAAATGTTATGACTGTATGCCTGATAGTTGGCTTGTGGAAAAGCTTAAGCTCAATACAAGAGACCCGAGCAGGTTATGGTGACAAGCAAACGATAAGAGCTAGACTACTGACTGGTTCACTAGGAAAAGATATTTCGTATGCCAGGCGTCTGATGTGTTTATTATACAAGTTGTGGTAAAAGAGCTATGTCTGATACATTGACTGTGAAATTCATATGTTAAACACAATAGGCATCTAAGGGTGTATTGTTTTTTCTATGTATTACATCTGCAGATAGGTATTTTGCTACATGAAATGTAGAGAAGGTTTTTGGTGTTGGTAACCACCCCTGACAAATTGTACGGGTAGAACAACTGCACTGTACTAATTCTAGGTGAACTCTCTTCGAAAGCTCTGACAGGCTTAGCTGTCTGCAAAGATCTTGCCATAAAAAAACATTAAATAATACACCTGAATATATGGTATGCACCTGTTACAACGCATTTTTTACAACGCACTACCGTTACAACGCATCTATTACAACGCAGGTACTGTTACAACTCATGTTTTTACAACGCATTTTTTTACAACGCAGGTACCTTTACAACGCATACCATTACAACGTAAGTATTGGTAAGTATATAATTATTTTTTAAATGTTATATGTTAAACGCCTCAGCCAGACTCATATTAGACATCCCACGCAACGAACACATCTCTGGCCACCTTAAAGACCTCCACTGGCTTCCCGTCAATAAGAGAATCACTTTCAGACTGCTTACCCACGCACACAAATCACTCTACGACATCGGTCCAGAATGCCTCAACTCACGACTGTCCTTCTACACCCCCTCCCGCCAACTACGTTCTTCCAGCCAAGCCCTCGCCACTGTACCTCGCATCAACAAGACCACCATGGGAGGCAGATCCTTTTCATACCTGGCTGCTAGAACATGGAACTCACTCCCCGCTTACCTTCGCCTTACCCAGAACCACCTAGCATTCAGAAAGCAACTTAAAACTTGGATATTTGACAAGTAATCCCCCCCCTTCCTAAGCGCCTTGAAACCCTCTGGGTATGTAGTGCGCTTTACAAATTCTTTGACTTGACTTGACTTGACATGTTTGGGGTAAAGGGGTATTTTTAGGGGTTAGGGTCAGTTTTGGGTTTTAGGGTAAAGGGGTATTTTTAGGGTTTAGGGTCAGTTTTGGGTTTTAGGGTAAAGGGGTATTTTTAGGGTTTAGGGTCAGTTTTGGGTTTTAGGGTAAAGGGGCATTTTTAGGGTTTAGGGTCAGTTTTCAGTTTTTGGGTAAAGGGGTATTTTTAGGGTTCAGGGTCAGTTTTCAGTTTTTGGGTAAAGGGGTATTTTTAGTGTTCAGGGTCAGTTTTCAGTTTTTGGGTAAAGGGGTACTTTTAGGGTTCAGGGTCAGTTTTCAGTTTTTGGGTAAAGGGGTATTTTTAGGGTTCAGGGTCAGTTTTCAGTTTTTGGGAAAAGGGGTATTTTTAGGGTTCAGGGTCAGTTTTTAGTTATTGGGTTAAGGGGTATTTTTAGGGTTCAGGGTCAGTTTTTAGTTTTTGGGTAAAGGGGTATTTTTAGGGTTCAGGGTCAGTTTTTAGTTTTTGGGTAAAGGGGTATTTTTAGGGTTCAGGGTCAGTTTTTAGTTATTGGGTTAAGGGGTATTTTTAGGGTTCAGGGTCAGTTTTCAGTTTTTGGGTAAAGGGGTATTTTTAGGGTTCAGGGTCAGTTTTTAGTTTTTGGGGTACAGGGGTACAGGGTAAAAATAAATTAAAATTAATTTTATATTAAATTAATTAATTGAAAAAAAATTAAATTAAGGGTTTAGGGTCAGTTTTGGGTTTTAGGGTAAAGGGGTATTTTTAGGGTTTAGGGTCAGTTTTGGGTTTTAGGGTAAAGGGGTATTTTTAGGGTTTAGGGTCAGTTTTCAGTTTTTGGGTAAAGGGGTATTTTTAGGGTTCAGGGTCAGTTTTCAGTTTTTGGGTAAAGGGGTATTTTTAGGGTTCAGGGTCAGTTTTCGGGAAAAGGGGTATTTTTAGGGTTCAGGGTCAGTTTTCAGTTTTTGAGTAAAGGGGTATTTTTAGGGTTCAGGGTCAGTTTTTAGTTTTTGGGTAAAGGGGTATTTTTAGGGTTCAGGGTCAGTTTTTAGTTATTGGGTTAAGGGGTATTTTTAGGGTTCAGGGTCAGTTTTCAGTTTTTGGGTAAAGGGGTATTTTTAGGGTTCAGGGTCAGTTTTTAGTTTTTGGGTAAAGGGGTATTTTTAGGGTTCAGGGTCAGTTTTTAGTTATTGGGTTAAGGGGTATTTTTAGGGTTCAGGGTCAGTTTTCAGTTTTTGGGTAAAGGGGTATTTTTAGGGTTCAGGGTCAGTTTTTAGTTTTTGGGGTACAGGGGTACAGGGTAAAATAAATTAAAATTAATTTTATATTAAATTAATTAATTGAAAAAAAATTAAATTAAATTACATTAAATTATTTTTGGGGTTGAGGGTCAGTTTTGAGTTTTTGGGGTACAGGGGTACAGGGTAAAAATAAATTAAAATTAAGTTTAAATTAAATTAATTAATTGAAAATAAATTAAATTAAATTACATTAAATTATTTTTGGGGTTGAGGGTCAGTTTTGAGTTTTTGGGGTACAGGGGTTCAGGGTAAAAATAAAGTAAAATTTATTTTTAATTAAATTAATTTATTAAAATTAAATTAAATTAAATTGCATTAAATTATATATTTTAAAATTAATTTACTATTATAATATTAATATTAATATATACTTACCAATACTTACGTTGTAATGGTATGCGTTGTAAAGGTACCTGCGTTGTAAAAAAATGCGTTGTAAAAACATGAGTTGTAACAGTACCTGCGTTGTAATAGATGCGTTGTAACGGTATGCGTTGTAAAAGTCCGCGTTGTAACATCATATATCCTGAATATATATAAATATTTATCCATGTAGATTTATAGATGTATTTAAATAGATTCATGGAGGATCTTTGTGTGAGCTCTCTTCTGCTATTACTCTGTCTGAATTACTTATACCTGGCGTCCATCCATGACAGCGTATTGTATGGGGTAATGGTTCAGTCTACATCAGTCATGGGCTCTCTTCCCTTGTGAATGACATCTTCAGATCACGCCACATCCACCTGAAAATGAGTGTGCTTCAGTGCCAGTCCTTTAGTTTTCAGTTTTCTCTTTTACATTACCCCTTTAATGTTTTTGCTTCCCTTCTTTTTCTTTTAATTGTTCTTAAGAGGGTATTGCAACTCTCCTGCCAGTGCTAATAGGATGCCTGCTTGCCACTCATTTCATCTGCCGTACTGAGCATCCATTGTGGCCACTTCCTCTAAACCAGAATACCATTATCGAAAGCTGTTGTCCAAAGTGTAGCATTCCAAGATGGCCATCATGTTGGTTTCAAATGTGGTGGCTAGAATAGACTATGTACAATACCTCTGCACGATGGACACATGCTGCCACGTTTAGTTTTGTTATTGTAAGCATATGCCCGCTGTGTTTAGACTGCAGCATGATTCCCTTTTTCTACTTGGATTCTTTTACTTTATCTTGCATACAAAGTTAAGTATTTGTGTGTTTTATTGTGGATTGTTAATGGGTGTTACAAGACTGATTCAGTGGGTGGATGAATGAGTGACAAAGATGAGCGACAGTGTCAAAGACTAATGCAAGAAAGAATCGGAGGATTGCTGCATGAGTGCAAAAATGAGTGACATAGTGGATGTATGATGACTTATTGAATGTCCAAACCCATCAATTACACAAATGACACTTTCAATCATAAGTCAGACCTGTTGACATTGCCAGTGCTTTTTAAGACATGCAATAGGTGCACTCACTTTGTAAGAACAAAGAAAAACTGCTATTTTTAACTGTGTGGGGGTTGGGGGTTGTGACCTTGTCTTGGCAGCTCTAGAACCTTTGGTGTTTAGTCCAAACTACAGCTCTCCACTTTGATCAAAGTGCCTCATTGTTGGATGATGCCTGGTTGAGTTTTAAATTAGAGAATAATCCTTTGCTTCATGGCACCAGATTTATATAGAGGGGTGTAGCTTCGAGGGGGGTGTTACACCCTCCTAAACAACGTATTCTGTAGTAAATATTTGGGTACAAGTGCTTTCATGTAGGTAGGGTGAGTTGTCTGTCGGATTTCAGCGGGGGTTTTCACGTACACGCAACATAAACAAACACACACTCGCTCTCTTATCTCTGTTTTGAAGTACCAACAAAATGTTGGTTAGTTTAAAAAATATCATTTTTTAGGTACTCCTAGCGCACTGCCCTTTAAGCCCCCCTCATGCCCTGCTTATCATTGAATGTATTTTCACAAGATACGCCAGCGTGGTTGTTGGGAAATATGAAGTTCAGCCCCCGATCACCCCCACCATCTTACTGACCAAGCTACACCCCCTGTTTATATAGATTTTAGAGAAACTCTTTGTTTGAGGATCCTTGGCTTAGCAGAATGTCTCTAAGATTTATGAATGAAATATGGTTGGGTTTGATATTACAGAATGTTCCTTAATTTGAAGATATTTGTCTGAGTTTTAGATTATATGATCTTACCTTGTTTGAGGATAACATGTTTCTTTTTGGATCCTAGAATTTCATTTTATTTGACTATTCCTTGTTGAGTTTTAGATTCCAAAATGCCATTGATTGGCCGGGTTTCTGATTCCAGCTTTTCCTTTTTTTTTATGATGTGTGTGTTGGGGTGCTAGATTACAGAATGTCTCGTGCCTGGTTATCTCTTTCATTCCTGAATGCCCTGTTAACTGAGGATTCAGGTTGGGTTTCAGATTTGAGAATGTCCATTTCTTTGATGATGTCTCTTGGGTTTTGAGACCTGGTGCATCATGATACACTGACCCCTTTGTACACACTTTGCTTTAAAAAACAAACAAAAAAACTTGACTATAGGTGTATGTGCCACAGCCACCACAGCCAATGAGATGTGTTTGATTCACCTCTTTACAAGAGGACAGGAAATGAAAGGGTGAGCCCTGAGGATTCATGACGATGAACAAACTCCTTTCAAGGCGCTTCAGAGACTGAGGCAGGTGCACGAACAGTTAACAGCGCCTCGGACGGAGGCATCCTTGTCTCCTCCCAAGGAGGCAGGCAAAATGAGGACAAACTGAACTCAAGATGCTCATGGTTTAATGGGAAAATGAGGGTGCTGGCAAAGTATTGCATTCTGATCATGTTCCCCGCTTTGATGTCTTCATAAGTATCTAATATTATGCACCTCATTATCGCATGCAGCGTTTTGCTTCTTTGTACTCTGCAGGCGGGCGCCGCCTTCTCTGCACACACCTCTTATCAGGGCGCTGCATCTCCAGGGCGAGGCCTGGAGGTTCCAAGGAGAATTATATCCAGGGGTTTGAGCGTCGCTGAGAATAACTTTCAGGCGTCCCTGTCCGGAGAGCAGAGCTCTGGCAGGCTCTGATGAGGGGGGAGACATCCTTCAGTGAATGTTTTATCCAGTTTCTCATTCTTTGAAGAGGAAAAGGGAGAGAGAGGAAGAAGGAAAGGAAATGGAGAGTGGTGGGCGGTAAGTCCAAATAAGAGGATAGGGTGGGAGAAAGACGAGGGAGGGACGGAGTGGGCCGAAACAAGTGCGGGTAGGGAGGTAAGGGGGAGGTAGTCTCAGCAGTTCAAAATAAGAAGGGAGGTTTGGAAAACGAGAGAGGAAATGGGTAGTTATGTGGAGAGGAGAGGAGAGGAAATAAGAGGAGAGGGGAGGGGAGAAGGGAAGGAGAGGAAAGGAAATGGGTAGTACGTGGAGACGAGAGGAGAGGAGAACAGAGGAGGGGAGAAGGGAGGAGAGGAGTGGAGGAGAGAAGAGGGAAGGGGAGGAGCAGGTGGTCACAGAAGGAAAAGTAGAGGAGAATAGAGGGGAAAGGGGAAGAGAAGATAAATGGGGAGTGGGGAGGGGGATTGGCAGGTGAGGAGAGTAAGAGAGGGAAGAGGGTAGGGGGGAGGGGGCATGGTGAACAAGGAGTAGCACAGGGTCATGAATAATCTAGCAAAGCAGATACAACGAGATGAGATGAATGAAAGAATGATGCAGAGGTTGGCAGAAAAAAACTGTTTGATGTACAGAGATTTGGCCCATAAATGAAACAGATATTACTGGACAGAATGGTAACTCCGGAGCATCGGAAAAAACACATAATTGTAAATTAGACCCTAAGGATCTGCTAAGAAAATGGGAATTATCAGGGAATCAAACTTAACGCATCAGGTTCTCCAGTAATTCCTCATACTTGGCTGCTTTTTTGCTTGCAGATGTTGGCTTCTTTGGGCAGCAAAAGACTTTGGGGAAACTGTCTTAGTCCACGAGTTTACCACATGCTCGTAATCCTGATGGACCCAGTAATTTAAGATATTTGGAGATTATGAGCAACTCGTAGGCGGAGAGAAACAAAGATTTGGGAGACACAGAAAGAAAGAGAAAAAGAAGAGAGGAGGAGAAAGATAAAAGAAAGAGGGAGAGATAGACAACAGCAACAAAAGGGCATGGGGAAAGGAGTGAAGAAGAACCAAGAATTATGAAAAAAAGTCACTAGGCAAAAAAAAAAAGCACAAAATGAACAGCACCGTGCAAAGCAAAAGTGTGAAAGTGCCAGGGGAAGACAGCCAGCCAGGAGATGTCAGGCGGAGCCAGGGAGTGTATGGAGCAGGCCTGGCTCCAACAAAACGAAGTGGAAATGCTTCACATTCCTGAGTGAAAAGGGATCATCAATTTGAGCCCAGGACATGTGGGCACTGAGGGAAAACAAGGGTTGGGTCTCGGAAGAGGAGGCAAGGCTTGCAGTACAACCACACCTCATCCCAGGAGATTCCTTGCATCAAATTCAGATCAGAGAAGGTGATAAGGTAACAGATGAATTCATGTCACAAGAGCGGCCGCTCCTTTCCTTGGCTTTCGTTTTACAGATCATTATGTTCACGTATGTTAGTTACATCGAAGCTAAGCAGAACTTCAACTCCCATAATGCATTATGTTGTCATATGAAAACGCGTTCATGATTAAACAGAATCATCTGCTGCAAGAAACCACAAAGAGTGCACATACTAAACTTTCTTTCTTATATTCTCCTTTTGGCCAAATCGCTTGTGTTACTTTTTCAAAACAAGAGCTTACGTTCTCAGACACCTAGTTCATGATTTCTAGGCAAATGGTGTAGGGGAAAGACACCCAAATCTTCTAAATTATTTTCCTGAGGACATCAACTGCGGGTTTAGGCGTACCGGGTGTAGCAATGAGATTATGTGGTGCCCTGGAGATCCCTGTTTTCATTAATGGAAGTAAAGAAAGCTGTGAACCTTTCTTCCTCTTTGTGAAGATTTTTTCAGAATGATGCAAGCTTTTGGAAACTTTCAAAAGGCTGCAAAATTCAAATTAGGAACACTAAATCCTGCAAATTTTATTTACACAGAAAAGTGTCTCACCAAAACCACTTTTAATTCATTAACTATTTTTTCGGAGAAAATCTTCCTCTTAACCTTTCTCAAGGATATTTCACCTGCAATCGAATGTTTGCAACGTTTATAACAAGCGAAGTGAAACATTCTGTAAACTTCACTAACATTTGCAAATATGACTAAACTGTTTCCCACGCTGTTATCTGCCTAAGCACTTTAGTCTGTTTCTAACCCCTCTTTGAATGCTGGTTGAAATGTATCTCTTAATTCTTTGTTCGCCTTCTCCTGAGGAAAGTTATTCAAATGTGTTACCTTTTATGTAATTATATCAAAATCTCTAACCTGACTAGTGTAAAGCTATGCTTTATAAAACTGTGATACAAATAAATGAATGTCAGCTAGCCATTAAAAAATTTTTTCCTTGAAGGGGATTCTGCAATAGGGTTGGGAGCCACTCTCCGGGAAAAATGTCCTCAGATAGGGCGGACAGATTTATATCTGGTGGCCTGTCACAGTTGGGATGGTGGAGGAACTACCTCCACCTCCCAAGCCAAGTGATTTCCGGCTGACCAACCCTAAAATAAGTTTGTCAACGTTTAGCAGCGATTTCTGAAAAGAGACTATTGAATCTTCATTTTTTAAGCAATTTGTTGAAGCCTGTTGTTTTCTAAGGCAACACGCTTTAGAATTGCCTTAGAAATTGCCCTTTACTCCCATAGAGAAGTATGGGATAGGACTAGGATCCTTATGAAACTCTCCTATAGAATACTATAATACCTTATAGGGTGAAAGGCGACAAAGTATTCCATTGACTTTAGAAGATCACAAGTATCGCCCTATGCTCAGCCTCAAGCAGATGATCACATTACTACGACTAGAGAACAACTAGGGTGGTTTCAATTTGATGATCGTATCATGTCTTGCCTATAAATGTATCCACATCGAGGTGCCTACACGCACCTTCATCGAGGCTGTAGTATCACTCTAAGGGCGAACTGAAAAGTTCAACGTGTAACACAGGTAGATGAAAGGTTTGTAAATATGGGCCCAGATTATAGCCTATGATCTTCGTCTCATTGCAGTCATTTTGTCCATTGGCCTAATTTATGTTATGTTATAACAATTTATAGTACGCACTAATACCTGCAGGTGTCTAGGCACTCAATCAATAAATCAATCGCGGTCTACGGTCTACCATACTGTGTCAGGCAATGCTAATTTCTAAAAAGCCATGTCTTGAGCAGTTTCTTGAACTCAAGTAGAGCGGTAGTCTTCCTAAGGATGAGCGGGAGGGACTTCCATTCCTTTATTGTATTGCAGCTGCAACCCCTTCCCCCTCAATTAGTCCTTTTAACTCTGGGGGTGGATATCAGGTAGGCATTGGCTGAAAAAAGCAATCTATTAGGAGAGTACCAGCTAAAAAGGTCACAAAGAAATTGTGGTCCTTCTCTGTGCAAAGTCTTATGTGCAATACAAAGAGCCTTGAATTTGACTGGCTGACCAACTGGTAGCCAATGCAATTTCTGAATCCCTGCTCTGATAGACTGGTATTTGGGAGCATCCAAGACCAGTCTAGCCGTGGCATTTTGTACTGCCTGCAACCTTCTAAGTAAATTGGATTGCAAGTTAAGCTACAACCCATTACAATAGTCCAGTTTGGATAAAACTAGGGCGGTCAGTACTGTTTTTCTGGTAGTTAAGGGGATAAAAAGGCAGTATCTTGCATAATTCTAGGTAGTATTGAAACAAAACGTGTTTGTCCGGTGCTGAGCCAGATCAGAAAACGGGTTTCAAAGAAACACCATAAGGTGATTCCCTTTGCAAAGGAAAAACAGATACATGCAAACTGATTTATTTTCACTTGCATTTCACATGTAAAAAAGTAATGATTTTGCCAGTGTTCACTTTGTGTTATGTCCCTTCCTTACATATTACTTATCCGAATAGATAGCTTTTTGGCATTACTGTTCTCTATGACACTATAGACCTCTTTGTTGACATTGTTGTTTTTGCCTTTGCAAACATTTAGAGTCCCACCGGCACAACTAGAAACAGATTCAAAGGCAGCTGGCCCGTGAGAAACCTAGAGGATTTAGTAATAGGTTGGGGCCTGTAGGAAGCAGCGAGGGAGGACTAAAAGTCAATCAAATTACAAATGTGCCTCTTAGAAACTGGTAGAATTTGGTGGAAGTTTTGTAAAGGTCACTTCACCACAAGTTGCAGGATTAGTAGATGTACATATTGCGGCACCATGTCTTGTCCTGGCGCGTTCACTCCCCGTTGCCATGCAAATGTATCCCTTGACTCACCATGCTACTCTTCCACAACCTGCCTATCGATATTACACTCTGCCTCGTCTTGTCACGCTGCCATTATCCCTCCAGCACCTTGCACACCCTACTACACCTTGCTTCAAAGCAGGAGTGGCCCATGCAGGTAAGAGTGGTGGGACGGTGTGGGGGGATTCGTCAGAAGACGACAAGGGAAAAGGTATTATTTATTTAATTTCCCCTCATTGTCGTGTGTCGAATCACCCCCCAACCCACCCCACCGCCCGCAGTTTTTACCAGCACGGGCCGCTGCTGCCTCATAGACAAACAGACACAAACACACACTTGCCAATTCACACCGTTTCTCAGCCTTGCCCATTTGCATACATCTGCATAGCCACGGAGGACAGATCTGCACGGCCTCTCGAAGACGTAAACACCTTCGTTGCAAGAAGCAATCTGCCACAACTCACCTCTGCCCACTTTTCACTTCAATAGAAAACTGCTTGAAAATGTGAAGACACAACATAATGTGATTATTTTGTATTAGGGATTTGCTTTTCATCTTGTATAAACCCTGGCTCAGATGAAAAACATTTTATGAGTATCTAATTATTTTACTATATTATAAAACGTTATACTTCTATTATATTACCCTCTAATATATTCTTTATGAAGAATTGTTAAAAAAAAAAACTAAAGATACTTGTGATCTCCAAGATGGAAGCCTGTCCCATACTTGATTGCTATGCAAGTGACTCCATTGTCATGGGTATTTCTGGGAAGGAGCACCGTGAGCTCTGAAATGCCTGAATGACCCCTGAAGCGTAAATGAGAGAGAAGCGAATAATTGTGGAGGGGAGTTGGAGTTTACCCAAACAATACCCTTCTTTGAGACGAAAAAAGCTTGTACAGAATTCTTGCAACCTGCCTACATACCAGCACACAATGTATAACTGTTGAACTATGTGAAGAACCCACACTTGGCACAGCGATAAGTACAGCACTGATCCACACGCAGGATAGTGAAACACAACATTGTGTATTCTGTGGCTGAAATATGAGTTTCAATCCCATAGTGGCTTCTAGGGAAAACAATTCCTATTTGGTTATGGGGTCCTCTACAAGGAAAGCAAAGAGACCAATAACCTGGTGACTTGCCACCAGAGAACTGCTAAGCACCAGGACAGTATGGCTTCCAGGAGGTCGTTGAGGCGCCACCCAAAGCATGCAAGTTCTGTATGACGATTAGGATCTTGTCCAAAATCAAGAACTTGTCATCAACTCCTGCAAAGCAGGATCCTGCTGTACCAGCCAGACTCAATATTATTCTTGACTTGGCCAGAGAATTAAAAATGGAGCCGCCCATTCAAGACTTGGATGTTGTCTCCAATCAGCGGAAATCTTTTCCCACTCAGCAGCAAGCAGCATTCCGGGTCAGCTGCTCAGTGTGCTCATAGGGGAACATTAGGCTTGAACATAGAACTTCCAATTGAAGCCGAAGTAAAGTAAATCGCAAAATCCTGTTTAAAAAACAATATTTACTGAAGTGACAGAATAAATCTTACAGAGTGAGACACTCGATATGAACCCCTTGGTGATGCTGAGCTCAGGAGACATCTCAAGTTGTTATTGGTTTGTTCTCCAAAGTAATAAAGAGTTTTGCCAGGTATTAAAAAGTAGAATTGTGCATCAGGTAAGTTACATATCTACATTGTCCCCTTAGATGGCAGAGGTTTTGATTACGCAGGAAAGGGTCATTTACTATTCTCAGGTTCAGGATTATTTGCGGATAGTACAACTTTCCCCAATTTAGTGGATTATTTGCCAAACTAACTTCCGTCCTGAGGTATGTTGGGAAAATAAAAAATTCCAAAAATGTTTTTTAAAAATGAACAAATGTAATTTAGCAACCCTGGAGGATACTGCCAGGAGATTCCAACTGAAGACAAGAAACGAGGAAAGGTTATTTTCAGCAGGAGTCCCACTGATCTAAGAACAAGCTGAAAATGAAAAAAACATTCTATCGTTTGTTGCAAGCGTAAACCAGTTGCACGTTACAGAGTATGTCCGATACGTCCCGTGGAGACCTTTTCTCAGCGCGTACAATGTAAACGTAATGTTGATTTCTAAGGAATTTTTTTTTACAACTTCAAGACTACTTTTAGGAAATGAGATTCAATGTGATCCTTATTTTGTGCCTTTCAGCTTCCACGTTCTGATTGACAAAACACGGTTGATTGCTAATTCTAGGGGCACTACAGGCCTTGTAGAGGCAACTCGTCCTCAAAGGCACCACACGGCCTAAGGAAGAGACCATATTAGAGCCAGCACAGCACAAGGCGGAGGTTCTCATTCACAAGCAGGTCAAAATGCAAAATTACCAAAGCTTCAAGGGAAAGTTAATCCATATGTTCGACTGGGGTTTCCTCATTATCCTGTTTTTTCTTTTCTTTTTTTGCCCTGCAGAGGAGACGCATGCAGTGTTAAAAAGAAAGAAAACTCAGTGACCAAAGACAACTCTGAAACAAGGAGTATTTGAAGCACTAAGCAAGATGACATTTTGACACCGACACGCCCCCCTTCCTAAGCAAATATTTACATATAATTGAGGCCCATGAAGTATATTCACACATACACACACACACACACACACACACACACACATATATATATATATATATATTTGCACCAAACGATTCCCACCACTTCCGGCTCGCGGCGAGGAAGGTACTCAGACCAACACAACGATTCAGGCAAGATGTGCGTTTATTTGCGTTTCACCCGCAGCCTGCAACAACGCGTTTCAGGCTTCAAGAGCCCTTGATCACATTCAGCAAACATTACGTCACTTATGCTTTTTATACATTTTTTTACACCAATGTGCACACCCCCTCCGCTGTGTGGACTACAAGTCACATGATAAATGAACATGAAGAAAAGACTGCCGAGTGAATGCTAGTCTTTCGGGGTGATGTTAAAAAATGATAACTGCTTAAATGCATAGTTAATTTCTTATAAAACATTGATCTCTGATTAAAACCCAAGGCGAGTTTATATACATTACTAAAGTACAACATTGTATAAAAGGATAAATCCTCATTTCATGTATTTACAATATTGCCCCCAAAGTTATTGTGCTTTGGGTCAAACTACAAAATCCTTAGGCAAGCTCTACTTTGATCGAATGATGTATATTATAAGTATACTGACCCCTTCATTCATACATTCAATTAGAATTGGATTGAGTCCTACTTGGCCATGAACAGTGCAAAATGTATCCAAAAGTGCTAAGTCTTGTGCAAAAGTGCAAAAAAGTAATAAATATATAGTGTCCAATGTGCGGATTATATCGACATAGTCAACAATATTAAAAGTTCATAGCTGTAGAGTACTATATACACACAAATGTATGTTATCATACAATCCAATATTGAAATCAATATTACCAATGTCCATAGGACGTATGGAAGAAGCCATGAAACATATACCTTGTTATAATAGTCAATTGAAGCTGATTTAAAAAAACGGAAGAGAGTCATGAGAGTAAGCGTTGCAGAAGAACTGTATATATACACATGGACTGAGGAAAAAGTGCAAGTGCGAGACTATAATGAACTGTATCAATACATACATATAAAAATACTATTTACAAGTATGTGTACATGTCCTCCGAGTTATTAAGACCCCTAGGCCATTTGCTGTCTAATTCTAGTATTAACTTGGTTTCCAGCTGTCTTAATTTCTTTTCTCTATTGCCGCCCCTTTTGCATTTTGGAACAGCGGCAATGACAAAATAAGAGAGGCAATTGATGTCTTTGTTATGGCACTTCGCAAAATGCCTATATATATATAATTGTATATTCAACAAGAAAGCCGCTTAGGACCCCTGCCGCTCGCAGCGGCGGGCCCGGACGGGATAGCGAGTCCCTACAAATCCACCACTCTGCTTTCCAAGTAAAGAAAGGACTGTCCAGCCCAGTCGTTGTTCCAAAGAGCGTGTTTATTTAGAACAGCTTCGCTCGACGTGTTTCGAAGAACAATTCTTCTTTATAATCTAATCTAGTCTAGTCTAATTGTATATATATATATATGTGCATAAGACCTGCCTAGTATCACCTCAGAAAGGCCAGCCAAACTGCGACGTAGCTCTCTCATGCACGAGGCACCAGAAATGCGCTGAAAAATAACACACCAACCTAGAAAAGGGCCTGCAACTTCCTGATGGAAAGACTGAGGTATCGGAGTGCAAAGGCTGTCAAAGTAACTATACTAGGTCGCTAGGAGGCTGAAACGCATACCTTTACTGAAGATGGAACTTTACGCATGAGGTTTTGGAGACAGGGCACTGTCAAAAATGACCAGCACAGCAGCTAATTTGTGCTGGCGGCTGTAAGCGTTGGCTACCAACACTTGGTTTGGATGCAGGGACTTTTTTTCCATCATCAGACTTTCCCAGAGCAAGAGAGAGAGAGAAAGGCAGAATAGGGAGAATGTAGGATGATAAGAACAATAGGAAATCAGTAATAAAAGGAGAAAGCACAGTTGAAAAACAACAGCAATAACAAGATAAATTGTCAAGAAGGGAAGGGTAGAGGAAGAAAGAGGCATGAGGGAGCATAAAGAGTAGTGTTTAGTGTTTATCAACACTGGCATTCGACAACACAGAACATATGTGGGCCCCTACACTTATGCTTTTTTCTAAAGACTAAACGCTGTACCAGCAAACCAGGAGCCCGTCACATTCCTGAGAAATTTACGAAATGTATGTGATTTGTATGACCAATCATTCCACTACACTCCTTCTCAAACTCACAGGGAAAGATAACCATAGAAGCACCAGGTCTCGATTTATGAAACAACATTCAATTCTTGTGCAATTATGCTTCAGTCAAAGGATTTTGCTTACTAGAAAGTAACAAATTGATGGCACTATCCCGAATAGACCAATTCAACAGGCACCAACTAAACCGCATCTTTAAAACTATCATGTGTCATATATCAAAGGATGATCCCAGCTCTCCTAAAAGCTATGATTGTGAGGGCGGTGGTGAACTCCAAGATGCTAATACCTTATAGCTCTGGATGGCCAATAAACACATGAAAACACTACACCTGGCCCGCAAAATGACAGGTGGCCTTGAAAGGAGAAAACGATACCATTGGCAATGAAAGGACACACTGTCATAACTGTATAACGTTTGAGTGCCTGTGCATGATCCTAAAAGGATGTATGACATTACAACGCATGCTTTTACCTCGCATGCCTTTACAACGCGGTTTTTACATCGCAATCCATTACAACGCATAGCGCTTTGGGGTGCTGGATAGTGAATAGTTTAATTTACTATTCCAACACCAGTCCCCGTGGACACTAGGGAAGGTGTTGGATAGTAAATTAAACTTATTCCCTATCCTAGAGCGCCCCCCAGTGCAATGCGTTGTAATGGTTTGCGTTGTAAATACCGCGTTGTAAAGGCACTGCGTGGTAAAAGTTGCGTTGTAAAGGTAGTTTACCTCCTAAAATGTCACCAATATCTTGTTCTCCAATATCTCTAAAATAGGATCTGTCATTATTGTGCACACAGCCAGCCAGACTATCTCACAAACAGTGGTGCCCCCTGACTCTTTTCCAGCTCACACACCAGAGGGAGACAGTAAGGTAATGTGATTCCCCTCCAGGAGCTCCATTCCAATGGAAGTAAAAGACTTCTCCCTTTCGAATTCTAAGTCCAAACTAAAAAATCATCAATTTCAGCCCCCCCCCTCCCCGGCACACTCACATAACACAAGACACACACACACAACACATGCACAAACAGGTAAAAACTAAGTTCTGCCTCAAATATGCAAAAACAATGGAATTCACCGATCCTGGTTAGCAGCACTCACAACCCACTGTCCACCATATTCTTCTCTAGATTGCTTTATTTTTTGATTTTGTACAATTGACAAATTAGTATTTTGTAGATTGCGCGAGTTGTGGTGTGTGTTGTGTACTTTGATAAACCTAACTGACACATTTGAGTGGTTTTGCACATTCGTGCCAGAAGCAAAAATCAGTTTTTAACAGGGCTTTTAATGTTTTTTTACTGACATTTCATTTCCAACCACTGCTGTGCAGGGCTGTGCCCAATCCACTGTGGGAAGCTAGCCTCAACTGTACACAACAAACAGACTTGTGGAGCCGGTGGTTGGCTACAAAATGAGGTCAATACCCACTTCTTCATTTCCACCCCAACTGCACACAGTCTATGGCCATGCACAGCAGAGTTAGCCGCAGGGCCTGCCCAAAGGCCTGGAACTGTGTATAACATTTGCCTGTGACTAACACCAAATGGTTGCCAACATGGCCAGGCATTCTTTGCTAGGCACCGCTTTCCCCATTTTCCCTTTTCCATTTTTTGTGAAAATTAGCAATTTTAGTGAAAATCACGATTTCAGAGCAAAATGGTGACTTTTTAGCTACTTGCAAATTGGCAGCTGCAATATCGCAATTTTCATTAAAATCGTGATTGTAACCGTGCCAACCTGTTTTCTTTTTTGGGTAATTTTGTCGCACCTGTATGTGCCACTAACACTGGTAGTTTAGGGCACCTCTCATGCTGTCCGTTGTGGATTTTGTTTGCCACACTGGAAAATCATGAAATTGCTATTTTCAAGATGTTAAAAAAATATGACTACTGAGCCTTTCTCCAGCCAATCACATTTCTCAAAAAAAAAAATCATAAGGGATTGACAGCATTTGCCATTTTCTGAATCACAGTTTTAAATGGCACACGTACACAAAAGAATATGCCCCCAGATTCATCATGCTCCTCTTTTGCGAGTCCTTAATAGCGATTATTATGGAATCGCTATTAAAGACTCCCAAAACGGGATGCATGTAGAAATCGCAAAATTTATAGCGATTTCTACATCTTCCTTATTTGCGATTCGCTAATTGCTAATCGCAAATAAGGAATAACTCCCCATTCATTCCTATGGGCCTAAAGGAAGGAATGAATGTGAAGACATATCAATGTGCAAATCGCTATTAGCGATTCGCATGTTGAGTTTGCGATTTCAAGGGTGCAGGGGTGTCCAAAGGAGACCCTGTTGCACCCCTGAAATGATATTGGATGCTGGTGTTACGCACACACATGTCCCAAGGGCGATTTTTGCATTTGGGATGATGAATACCAAATGTAAAAATTGCGCTCGCAAAGGGACAGATTCTCAGAATCTGGCCCTTTGCGAGCCGATTTTCCGTTGATAAATCTACCTGAGAGCCTTTAAAGCTAACTCTGCCATTGTTGTTAACAATTAAGTCTCCAAAGCTACTGAAAGTATTTACACCATGCCAAAGAAAGCAAGCTTTATGAGTAGTGTTCTGTTTTCATGCCAAGGATGGCATAAATTCGTTAATCTGTTTTGGAGGTAGTCACAAGGATAATTTCACATGGGAGATACAATTGGAGTTTTTGCTACCCTCCTTTAACTTTTTGATTGCCTGGACATATCTTCATGAAAAATTGTTATGCTGGAGTTTTGCTGACTATGCTAAGCAAATGCCAATTTTGGTGCAAACTCATCCATGGGTTCAAAACTGATAGGCAGAGAAAAAAATGCCTTTTCAATGGAAAGTGAGGCTGAAATGGGACTATATATTGGCGTCCGCCAATGTGTAGTATATATTATTTGCTTCAGCCTCCTTAACCTTAATATTTGTACGGGTTTCTTCAAACAGGTATTGTGTTGCTTATTGAAATACTCTTTCTATGCAAATAATTGTAAATAACGATTTTAACCGGATAAACTTGCCTGTGTTCTGGTTTGTTACCCAGGCATGGTGATTAACCGTGAACTGGGACAGCTCTGTTAATGCAGATTTAAGGGCCTGGTTAGGAGTCTGGCAGTCTACGGATCGCCAGACTTGCAGGGGCGCCGTGGTGGCGGCCGTTTGACTGCCCTATTATAACTAGGGCGGATGGACCGCCATTGCTCAGCCGCAACCGCCAGAGATCCATGGCGATGGTGCGGCAGTCTTTAGGCCACAATATGCTTGGCAGGATCTCCTCCATGATAACTATGGCGGAGAGGAAATAAAGGGGGCCCTACATGCTCCTTTTTGCCTCTGGGTCATGGGGTGCATGCAGGGGGCACATGTTGTGTCCCTCTGTGTGCATGAACGCCAGTGCCTGCATGGCATAGACTGCACCAGTCCATGCATTTGACGTTTCCATTGCGGTGACCGCCGTGGGAATGCCCAAAAACTGCTCAGAAGTGGCTGAAAAAGTAATAATCTGGCGGGCGGTGAGCACACAGGTTTGGCGGTGCAGGAAGGTTTGGCGATGCAGCGGTGGGGCGGTCCCACTCCCGCACCGCCAAACTGATAATCAGGTCCTTAGTCTTATATTTCACGAGACCCCCATCTCCATCTAATACTACACATCAGGGTCTGGTTCTTGCTCCCAAGATCCTCCGCTCACAGATGCTGGCATTAAGCATTCCATACTATCAAGTACTGTTACAGTATTTGATGTTATTCTCGCCTTGCATAGCGCTCATCTGCTGCTTGTATAGCTTCATGGAACTGTAGATGGTCCAGAGGCTGGGTTTCCATCAATTTGAGGTTTCTTGAAGGGCGGTCTGAACCCCGGCTGTGAGTTTTGAAAAGCGAATGAATTGGGCAATTTGGAGAAGGTTGTACAATGTCACCAAACCTGTTATCATGGGCAGATTACAGAACAGAGCATCCTCGGCTGCTGCGATTATTTTAAGGGGCTTTGCTTGCATTGTTCTGGAGCCTCTGTGGAAAATGTGTCCTTGCAGTGTCTGCTGGCGTGCAGTGAGCAGCAGATTTTGCAAGGTGAAGGAGGCGATTATTGGTCTTCACATCGTATTTACCAATGCAATATCGATGAGTTCCTGTGAAGAGACCTCATTGGCAGAAGCCGTGGCGGTGTTAAAACTCTTCGGGACATAGGACTGTGGAACAAACAAATATTTATAAGCAAACACTATTCAATAAATTTGCATTTCTAATATTTATGTCCAGGATTCAAGGCGGATTCCTCGCGGCAGTGAATACTAAATAAATACCCTTGGAGGTGTACTACTAATAGAATCTCAGATAAACACCCATGACATTTTGCACATTTTTCAAGCGCTTGGACTTCTATTTCACCGGGCATTTCCCATGTGGACTGGAGCCTTTGGAAACTGGTTTTGTAAGCCCAAGATCACCCCTGGTGCATCTGTCACTTCCCAAAGCTCCCCAAAATTCATTGCAATAGACACTGGAGGCTTCAGGAGAGAAAGAGAGGGAGGGGAGGTAGAGAGAAAGCGACCAGAGAGGAGAAGAGAGAGAGAATAGATAGAATGAAAGAGAGACTGTGTGAGGAAACAAAAGAAACAGGAGTGATTTGAGTATTTATTCCCAGGGCTGTTGTGGTTCTCTAGTCCGGCCCTGCTTGGCCAGCTCTCTTTCCAAATAACCAGGATCCAAGCGCTCTACTGCTGGAAGGAACCCCATGGATCAAAGGCCAAACCCTTGCGTGCAAGGACCATTCTTGTTTCATTGTTCAAGAACCACTGGGTGATCCAGTCCAGCTGCTGCTGGGACACAATAACTATCAGTTTATTGATCTATGAGGACCCAGTGAACCATGAAATGACCCATCATGTCTCATGTCATGCTCTAGTGCAGACTAGGCGTGGGCGGAAAATCCGTTCCGCTCGCGGATTTTGCGGATTTTCGGGAAATCCGCAATCCGCGAGATTTGCGAATTTCCCGCAAAATCCGCAAATCCGCGAGCAGCGGATTTTGCTCGCACTGCTCGCACTGTTAGCGTGAGTTCGCGCCCCGCGAATAAGTGCGAAATTGCAGAAATACGATCTTGGCAAAACTGAAAGTAACTACTTACCAGGTTCAAAAGTTCAGGCACATCATTAGTAGCCATTTCCTGTAGGGCTTCCTGAGGGGCCCCTCCAGAGTTCAGTTGCCAGTTGAAACTATTATGTGACCCTGCTCTGAACCTCAGAATAGTTACACATATGCCACAAAGGTCCTGAATTACAGCTAAGGGAGACAAGCAGGAGCCAGGCTGGAAGTTAAAATCCATTAATCAGCCCCTAATTCATTATTGTCAGTTGGGGCAGGGCAGGTGTTGTAACTAATTTTGCAACAATGAAAGCACTTAGCAAGTGCAAAAGATCACTAATCAGGGCGCACTAAGGAAGCAGGTGCCAGCTAAAAAAATATTCTGTGACACATTAATCAGCCCCAAATTAATTCAGGTCACTTGAGGCAGGGGAGGTGTGCTTTGCTTTGCCGAAAATAATGTACACTGGACAACCAGAGGGTGTAGTGATGAAACAGAGGGTGGCATGGGTGGGCCAGAGGGTGGCATGAGTAGTCAGAGAGTGGCAGTGGTGACAGAGAGTGGCAGTGATGAAGAAGAGTGTCCCAAACAGGCTGGACACGTAGAAACAACAAGTTCGCAAAACTTGCGACCCGACAGGTAAGTTCGCAAATTGCGAAATTGTAAAAACCCTCGCGAACTGGCAGAAACACGGGCGAACACAAAAAAAAAAAAAATCCGCAAATTCGCGGGAATTCGCGGATTTTGCGGATTGCGAATCCGCAAATCCGCAAAATTCGCGGATTGCCAATCCGCAAAATCCGCTCATGCTTAGTGCAGACCCCATTGCTGCCCTAGTGTTTGAGAGCCTATCTGCCTCAGTGCAGCCACCTCTTGATGCTATGCTACCAGGACCTACGGTAGGGTGACCATGCGTCCCGGGTTTGCCAGGACAGTCCCGGGTTTTCACCAGCTGTCCCGGCAGATTTCGTCAATTTTGGCTCATGTCCCGGTTAGTAGAGGGGGGTCAACTGAAAACAGTGCGAGGCACCTTTTGGTTTTCTAAAGCTGTGCTAGTTAGCAGGTGTTGTAGGCAAGCAATTTAATTAACAGGTAAGATGCTGGTTTGAGAAATTACATTTTTTTTTTTTCTTAGTGCCTCTTCTGTGTTCCAATGCTGATGAGAGCTGTCATTCTGCATCGGTTCATTGATATAACATGGTAGTCCTTCTTCTATTTTTGCAAAATGTCCCGTTTTTTTAGCTCTCAAGATCTGGTAACCCTAACCTACGCTCACTGTGTCAAACCCCTGGCTTCTTGGAGAGCATTGCTAGACTCTTGCCCTAGAATGCACAAGAACATTGCTACATTCCCCTGCGTGAATTAACCATCTAGATAACAAACTACCAGGCAGGATCCCCGGATCAATGTGTCTAATCTCCAGCCATGGGGCAGAACTATCACTTTTCTAGTGTACTATCCTGTGTATCATCGTGCCTGCCTACCCACTGTGGTGAGGAACCTTCACTGTTCTAGCAAAGCAGGAGCTTCAAATGAAACAGCCTCCCGAGGAGACGAACCATCCAGGGCTTAATCTGAGCAGGTGGTTTCCAGTGTTCGGCACCGGAACTTAATTGTCAGCACCGGCTCTAGTGATAGTCCACCACATGGTGGCACTGTCTATTTCATTTTGAGATGAGCACAAAAACTGCGTTTATTGAGTAAAATCACATTGAAAATTAATACTATTATTATAGGTTTGTGTGGCCTGAAATAGTCTGACTTGTCACACTTGTAAGAATGCGATGCTTAGATGTTATGTTGGTACTGTGATTGGCAGCGCTCCCCAGCTGCCGTGACATGATAAAATAACAATTGTGCACTTTTTTTATTCAGGGAGTCAAGGAGCTGTGACCTTGCAAATTAATGCAAAAACATTGTGTTTTTCCAGATCACATTATCCCATTCACATACCCCTAGAAACACTCAAATGTGTTTGTGTTGAAAGACAACACTTACCATGAAGGAAGGATATCGACCGTTACTAATGAAGGGACTCTAAAATCGCGAACTCATAGAACCAGGATCGATATGTGGATTTTTATTTCTTTATCCACAGTTCTATATAGCACAAACAATAACCCATTGGGAGACTGTGTGTGTTACATAAGAACAGTTACAATACATAGGCACTTAGCATGTGTTGCACTACACGGCACTGCTAGCTATTGTAATCAAGGCAATAAAGACAGTTTGTATAATAAGTCTTCTACCAAAATGCAGGCCAAAAACAGTTCGGTAAGGATAGGGTAAGTCTTTTAGTCTGCTCATTCTCTAGGTAGAACTCAATCGCATTGAGTCAATGCCACACCTGGTCAATTCACCTTCCTCTATTAAGGATGTCATGAATGAGATAATACCTTGGTGGGTCTAGGAGAGTCACGCCCCTCATCTCTGGAGTTACAGGATGGCTCATCAACAAATTATAATTGTGGCATTTAGAGTCCCTACTTCCTTGTTGATCCGAGCTAGTTATTGAGAAGACTTTGGGTGGGTCGATGGCCATTTTTAAATTCTAACATGGCCACAGCCCTTGGTACCAATTTGAAGATGGCAGGGTAGCAATCTAGTTGATTGGCCACATCCTGTATTATGCCACTGTTACATCTGCACAATGAACACAGGGAGAGTGGTCTTGCTTCCACCGAATCCATAGGGTGGGCATCTGGTTGTGCATCAGCAGGCCAGAAAGCTGCAAGTTTGGTGTGCAGAAAGGAATTCCTTCTGCTTCATGTCTGGGATTTGTGTTGGCATGGTTACAGCAGTATTAGCCCTGTAGGGGTTCTGCTTGCAGCAAGCTACTCTGCGCATTGTCCAGGAGGTCAGACTGAGAGCTTGAAAATAGGATTTCGATGGTAAGGAGCATGAGAGATGCCACTAGGATCATGGGCAGGATATCGGGCACTTAGTCTCTCATTCTGAACCTGCCATACAAGACAATGCCAATTTCCTGTGACAGGAGGTGTGGGTAGGGTTATGTGTATTCCTAATTAAGAGAGTCATCTTTCCAGTTTGAGCTGCAAAAGGCATCTCAGCCCATGATAGTGTTCGACCACCTTCCGGTGAAGTCATTTCTGTTCTACCTATATGTATGGTAACTTGGATTAGGGAAGGAAGCACAAAATGTTCGATTTCCCTTATTGTTCTTCATGTTCGTTACCTGCATTTTTGTCCACTGTTTTTAGTCATGTTTTCTGCAGCGGTTTTTCCTGTTGGATTCTTGAGCCCGGACGATTATGCTAGATTTGTTCTCTACTTTGTTTCGGGGTGTGATGGGTGTCTTGCTTCCCAACATTTTCATCTTCAATCTAATCAAGAACTATCCACATTGCAAAGGAGGGTTTTACCGGCCCTTTGGGAATTTTTCCTCCTTACTGGAACATTATTAAGTTGGCATTTGACAACTGTCACTTGTATGTGAATTAAATGGTAGCATGTAGCTAATAAAAGGAGTTGCCATTTCTTTAGGCAATTACACCAGGGAAACAGGACAAAGCTACACTGCATATAGACCATAACCAACATAAACGTATCACACAGAATGCATAAATACTAATCTACAAAGGAAATGTGAATAAAATGTATGGATTGACATGCGATATAAAAACCATGAACATTTAATGTACATTGGTATTGATATGCACTTTCAGGTGAATGCAGTTACTCAGCTCACATTGAGGTGGGAGGGATAACCAAGTTGCACCCATAAAAGGAGTGAACAGTAATGACTGGGTACATCGAGAAGTATGCTCCATAAAAACATAAATTGCATCATCTATCTCCCTCTGTCTCATATTTAAAATATCATAATGTAACCATGCAGGAATAACATGCGCTTTGTAGTAATGTCCTTATACATTGCTACCCAGCCATTCTAATTTGTTTAATCTGGTCTTTACTGGACCATATACATCATACTTTATACAGCATCAAGAGCGGGTTGCTCAAACCACCATTCAGATGCTCAGAGGGGAGTAGATCTGGACCATACTGAATATATGGTGAACAACCCTGATTACTAGGCCTATTTGGTAGACGTTAACTGCTCTCATATCACACTTTTGTGTGTCATCTGACAATGCGCTATATACCCGCAGGCTGCAGATGGTACAGAATTCTGCAGCCAGGTTGCTGTGCAGGGTCCCAAGAGCCACAGCCATTTCCCCACATCCACAAAACTTGCACTGGCTCAGAGTAGAAAGCCGAGTCAAATTCAAAGCCCTAAGTTTCATGCATAAGGTCAAAGCAGGTAACGCCCGCAATACCTTCAGTCCTTGGCCTGTCCCTATTTCCCCTCTCGTAACTTCCGTTCCTCCACGCAAGGGAAATTAATCGTTCCCAAAATCAAACTTTCCTGGATGGGCGGAAGGTGGTTCTCCTATCTGGGCCCCTCACTGTGGAATGCACTGTCTACAGCACTACGAAATGAGACTGACTACATTCAATTTTGCAAATCCCTGAGGACATGGCTCTTTAAAAACTAACGGTCTACTATGATTCCATCCACACCTCGGATCCGCAGTTGCGCTGGGAAACCCTTTTTGGGTAGCTGCAGCGCATTATGAATTTAAATAATAATAATAATAATAATATAATGTCAAAATCAGATTACACTGGGTTAGTTCCGTTCAATTGTAATGAATAGACATGAGAAGGGCCAGTGGAAATTTGTAACTCATATTTATTTGTAGAAAATGCAGATCATTTAATTCTTAAATTTTATCAATCGTTTAAACAAGTTCAAGCACATTTTTGAAATTCTCACAGATCTGCAGGAAATGATTAGAGATTTTGCACACAATTTTTAAATCTGCCTCAATTTCCATTCAGTACAGAAGCCTGGAACAACATCACTCAGGAAGAAGGAGTGGCTGGGGCTGAGGAGCCAGGAATCTAGCGCCAGCTATCAACATAGACTAGGACACAACATATCACTGGCTGAAGGACTAGTTCATTGAAATGCCAATTATAGTGGAAGGCTGGAATGGGCAAGTGGCTACTTCGTGATAAGAAGCTTTGGAACATTTCTGCCGGTTTTAATAGGATTCCTAAAGATTGCCACCAGCTCTACTCTTGAGGCTGGTCAGGGTTGAGACCCCCTTTTGTCGACCGAGATTGCACATTGCCACTCAGGACACGACATTTACTCAGCACATGTCTATAAGTCGTGTCCTTGATTTAACCTCATCAACAGCGAATCTGATGTCTTTCTAAAACCCCTCAAGAAGTAGCATTGCTGCTTAGATTGAGATGTTATTAATACCTAGCCTTGGAGCTACACCCAGCACTGTTATACTCTCTGTATGGCAGACTCACTGGGATAATGACTTTTGTCAGGCCAGACCACATTTGTAACTATGATCTGATGCTCATGTAAAGCGCTCTGATACCTCCGGGTCTAGCCAGCGCTATATAAAACTTTTGAAATACATAAATCAGTACATAATATTTCCCAAAGCAAATGTGAAAAGGGGGATATGCTGGAGAGGATGAATAAAGTAGAGCACCAAAACTAATGTGCTCTGCCCATTAAACAATGCCAGAAGCAATGCCCTGGTTTGCATAAGACGAATCCAGCACCGGGTCCATATCAGAGGAACCGGGAATGGAATAAGCAGTTTTGTGTCACTTCCCATAAGAACCGCTGCTGCAAAAGCGCAGCTGACAGCTACTCTGGAGCACGAAGGCCCAGGTCCAATAAGCGAGGCGTTCTCTCCACATCTATTATCTGCTTTTTCATTCTACTTCTTTCACCCCAAGGGGGCAATTATCCTGCCCTGCAAACTCTGAAAGCGCCATGCACAGATGCTATCCATCAGATGCAGGCACCATTCCATAAAAGCAATTGTGGGCTTCCAGTCCAAATTAGAGGCAAGCACAGACAATTAAGAGAAGTTACAGATGCCAGACCATGCAATTACTGATTTAGCACAGAATGCTGCACATATTATTTATCACAGATTATTGCTCTTAGCTGTGTCTTCACTTTGTTGCAATTTTGGCTTTTTCCGGGCCAGAGGGCAATGGGGCTCCTGATCTTTGTTATATTAAAATGTGTTATTACCTTGCTCCCCTTGGAAGCTTGCTCACCGTTTATCATTTGCAACATCTTGCGGTGTGCACCCATGTTCTAACACTGTTCACCTCCCAACACTACTTAGGGAGGAGCTGAGTATTCAGAGCTGCTGATTGGCTGCTGGTTGTCACATGGCCTGTGAGGTTGAGGGCAGTCTTATTAACAGGGCAGCTGGGCAGCCGCGCTACAGACAGAGAAGCTGGTGATGCTAGAGGATGGAATTGATGTGTTTTACCACTAAGTGCTGCACAGATTATTTTGCACAGGTTATTGCTCTTATGTGTTTTCACATTGCTGCAGTATTAGCTTTTTCGCACACATTATGCCCCGGTTTATCCTAATTTTTTACTATTTTGGAATTTGTAGTTGCCTGCATTGTTTACCCAGGCATCATGCCCACTGCTTGATATATATTAAACTTATTTGGCTATGCTTTGAGGTCTGTCCCTGCCCGCACCCCAATTCGTACCACTGTGGGAGGGTCTGAGTATTTGTAACAGTTGAGTGGCTTATGCCAGCCTTATGGATGGTGATGTAATTGTAATTGCATTTATATAGCGTTTACTACCCCTGATGAGCCGTCAAAGTGCCTTTTGGCGAGTAGCGCGCTACTCCGGAACGAAAAGGATTAGTGGTGAATTAGTATAGGGAAATATGAAATTTATTTGAGCAGTGGACATGTGAGTCTGGTTTGTGGGTTGAAAAGAATAGTGGGGCGATAGAAGAGGAAGGGAGTTGCATTTATATAGCGCATGGTACCCCAGATGAAGCATGATGCAGGGTTAAAGGAGGACACGTATGTGGCGTCATTTGGATACTGATGATGTGGGTCTGGACTCGTCTTTGTGTATCATTAACCTCATAGGAGCGTCGAACGTTCAGCGCCCAGTGCTGAACGTTCGAAGAACGAATGCTGGCCCGTCGGCCAACGGTCGTGCGCAGCACTGGCAAGGTAGGGCTCGTGACGACCATTGGCCGACGGCAGCACTTAAGGGGTTAAATATTGGTTTGGACTTGAGTTATTTTGTAAACACTCGCCTTCAGAATTTAATGTCATGATCATTCACGCAAAAGAGGTATCAGGATGTTTTTCCTCAAAACACTGGATAAGAGATCTCTGCATTTCCTCCAGTTTTAATGCACAGATATATAAGCTGCTTTTCACTAAATAGTCCCCAAATATAATTTTGACATTGCTTTGCATTACAGACCACTTCGTAATCACCTCTGTATTTCTGTATTTCGTCAGCCTTCGTGAACCATTTTAGGTCTGGATATAACCAGACCAACTGCTTACTATATACATAAAATGCATAAAGTGTCCTGAAGACCGCCCCGCCACTTTCAACCCCTGTTCTTTTTGTGCCGGCCTCTTTCAGCCATTGGCCTAAGTGTTTTTCAAGTAATCCTTGAGAGGAGTAGTTCAGTTTCACATAATGTTATTTCAGGGGCGGCTCCTCCGCTATGACGAAGGAGCGTCGCCCCACTGCTTTCTCGCAGTGCAAGAAGCCAAAACATAAAATGGTAATAACTTTTAGAAATTACCATCTTATGTTTGCTATGCGGGTGGGCGGGCTGCTCTGCTGTCTGAGCAGGGCAGAGGAGGAGTTAACAATGACAAAGATCCAACGGCGGACCCCAGTAGAAGCGCCTCTCTGCTAAGTTCCCTTTTATAACTTTTAAGGAGTGTGATGAAGGATGGTGTGCACAAACAGCTCCTGCACCTGCCATTGCGAGATGCAAACTGCCGAGGAGATTTAGGACCCTCTGTGGAACTGGGGCGGTGCACTCCCAGACGTATCTTTTTCAATGACAGAAACTGGTCAATTCCTTTATGTAATGTAATTCTTTATTTCAAATGCCATCAGAACATATGAGCTCCAGCCAACGCGTTTCATTCAAAACAATGAACTTCCTCAGGGCAAGAATAATGGGAGATCCACAGTCAATAGTTTCCCAACTTCAAAGATGACAATAATCCACGAGATACATCAATACGAGGTTATATCCGGGATGTCAGGAGTGAATGAGTGACTCAATGTCCTGCGTGGGCCTCCTTGATAAGGGCCCAGTTCGTGAACCTAACGCAGACTCTAAAGGGTGCTCCTACCTCGCTTCGAATAATCGCGATTATTCACCCATTCACTCGCTGCGTCTAAACTCAAATGCAATGGTATGGTGTGCAAAAAAATGATGGATTTAACCCAGATCTGTCACTGGAGTTCAGTGTAACAATAATAATCGCAGAGTGTTCAGAATATGGCATCTAGACTCCTCTTAAAAATGCAAATCTGGCCACATGATGCAGGCAAGCGGCCAAGAGCGCTGGAAGATGGTTAACAAGGGAGTACTGTTTAAGGCTGTCAATGTAAAGCACTGTGCATACAATGGCCCAGGTGTATCTTTCCTACCGCAGATACTGCCTGAGTCATGCTCTCCGCTCCTCCACTAATGTTATATTATGTCCTGCAGATGGTGAGTTGCTTACAATCAGAGCCAAGGCTCGCAGAGTTCAGGCAACAAAAATACGGAACAAGACATTGTTTCTTGCTTTGAAGCACCAGGAGACGCACCTACAGTTATGTAAAGCCCCATGGAGTAGTTATTGCTTTAGTAAACACTTAGCCCTCTCTGTCTCACCTCTGGTTTCTGCATGGTCTCTCTCTACAGCACCATTACCCCTTCCAGGTAAAGATGCGCTCCATAAAAACTGGCCTATTTAGCATCAACCATTGTGAGCACAAGGTGCGGAGACAGTGGCAATGGTGCCTAAGCCTTCAATTTCAACGAATAAAGGGAAAAATCCCCCGAACCATCTGCAAACTAATGTTAGCAGTATTTGAAAGTGCTGGAGGACGACATGTCTGCGTTTTTTTAACCTCCTGGCAGCATCACGCCAAGACCCATTGGGACCCGCCATGTGTTACAGAGGCTCCTCCTGCCGCCGCCTCGTTAATCATAAGCCTACATCGGGCTAATCTCATTCTGTGGATAAACAGTTCATTTAAATGGAGACAAATCTGTTTATGGGATTTTATGCACCCAGGAGCAGCCCCATAGCATCCTGTACAGAACAAGGCTTAAGGCAGCGGATTACTAAACCCGACAGCGAAGTCGCAATACAGTGCCGCTTCAACCCTAGCCGCTGATAGTCTGCCGCTAGGAATAAGGGTGAAGCTCAGGGCCACACTGGGAACCCAAAGCAGCCCTGGCTATTTTGTAGGATGGGTGGGTGGTAGGGTGCATGTGTGGAGCACTGCTGCTTTCATTACTGGGGCCTCATCACCGCTGCAAAACCGCCCCCCAGGAACAAATAAAAAACACCTCCCACTGCTGCAAAACCGGCCCCCTGAAATTTCTCAACTTTTGAGCATATTCCTTTTGTTGCTTCTGCTCCTTGCAAGAGCCCCACCCTTCCAGCCTCCTTGGAATATGCCTGGTGCCCGCTATGGCCAGTCCGGCCCTGGGGGACCTGCACCTCCGGTTATGTGCAGTAATGGTTGTCGAGCTGGTTCTGTGCCTTCCTTTTCCCTTTCTTCTCGCCCTCGACTGTAAGCAGGGCGAGTGCTTCCTTTGTACCAGTGGTCCGTACATTCTAGGTGGTAGGAAACAGCACTCATTTTTAGGGAGCCAGAACATTTTTATCATCAGACTTTGGTCAAGAGAAGAGTGAAAAAGAAAGGGGAAGACAAAGATAGGAACCCAGTGCCACACGGAGAAAGCAAGGTTGAGAAAGAACCTACAACAAAGAGATAAATGCACAGGCAGTGTAGGGTGGTGGAAGAAAGAAGCATGAGGTGGACTCAAGACTAGGCAGCCTTGACACTTGGTGATTCTGTTTTCTGAGCTTTGGTGGCGAGCTCCTAAAACAAAAACTTTGAGCCCCTGCACTTGTGGTTTTTGCAAATTAACCCTTGAGCAGGATAGGCCCAAAAGCCTCAAAGTGAAGGCCCTGACAGTAAATGTGGACAACAAATCCCGGTGAGGGTGGACTCAGAATGGAGCGAGTCTCCATTTACTTTGCTTGAAAAGTTTTGCATCTAATTAGACGTTGTAACAATAAGCATTAACTCGGAAAACCTTTCAAATCCTAGTTTATTCCATTAGGGTAAGATGTCCACTGCCTTGTTAATAGTGTCTCCAAGTACCTGCCATTTGTGTAATTACCAGAGTTACACTACATACACTTAAAAAAATAATAACCAAGAGGGATCAGATGCATAAGGATAAGTTAATTTTTACAAAAAGGGGTGGTGAGGGACAGAGTCTCTGAATTAAGCAGAAAGCTCTCACCCAGTCAAAAGATCAGGGCTAGATCCAACACCGTTTTTTAGCTCACTGCACCATCCCAGTTTCAGAACCTGACTGTATGCAAATTAGTCTGTTCCTGTCCCAGTGCATGATGGGAACAGGACAAACCAAACTACAGAAGCCAATTCTTACACTGGGAAGGAAACAAGCTCCCGGGGACCGGTTTCTGGCATTACAGCCGTCTTCGGCCCGGTTTGCTTGAATCCTGATGGTGCAATGAGCAAGGGTCTCACATCTGAGAATACCCTTCCACGCTTAGGGTGGACAAAACGGTGATGGATCAAGCCCTGATCTTTGGACTGGGTAAGAGTGGTCTGCTCAATTCAGACACTCTGTTCATCACCACCCCCTTTTGCATAAGGATAAGTTAAGGCAGGTTTAAAACTATCGACCTAGTCTAGATGTGCCAAGCGCCTTCAAAGAATACACCTCCCACTACTTACTGGCCGATCGGTGGCAACCTCATCCCTACTTCCACTTCTTTTTTGGGAGCCCCTTTGGCACTAGTGAAGAGTCTGGTATGGGGCTCACCTTTGGGCTTCTCAAGAGGTCTCACCCCTCATCTCAGCCGCCTCACAATAAAGCTTTATTGGCACTGTTTATGAGTTTGAAAGTGTTGACGTTGCTGTTCCAGTCTCTGATGGTGTCACGGGTTGCCAGGTAATATGCTGCCTTTTCAGGCATCTCCATGGAGGTTGCAGATCTTATCTTTGTGGGACCGTTTTATGAAGTCATTGATCCTGCTGGAGAATTCCCCGTATTAAGATGATGGTAAGCTAGGAGCGCCATCGAAGATAAAGGGTTGTCAGCGGGCCAATAATGGCAGGTGTAGGCTTTCTGCTCCAACCTTGCTAAGGCTTGACCTTCTGTTCTCACTGTTTCATTTAGAGCATCAAATCCTCAGTGGAGATTTACTAATAGTATTATGCCCGTCTGACTGGGGCTATACAAGTAACTAAAGGCCTTCTTCCCAATTACAGCTCATCCCTCAAGGGTGAGGTCTGTAATTTGGAAGAAGGCTTTTAACACCCAGAAGAACCCTTGGCAGGGGGCTATAATGTAGTAATAGAAGCCTGTATAGAATGCTGGGAGCCGACCAGCCAATCAGAATGCTCCCTTTGTGGGCTACAGCTACTCTTAAAGGCCTACAGAGGGAGCCTGCAAGGCTGCCAGCTCCCTGCGCTTCTGACATACTCTGCTTCCTAACCCCCTAAGCTGCTCGCCCAAAGGTGAATTCTGCTCACTGTGCGCCAGGGGATAATGACTCGGTTACTAACTGGTAATCTTCATTACTCCGAGGCATAGTCTTCCTGGTCACAAACCTATATCCCTCCCTTTCCCCCTGGGAGTCGGAGGACAAATAAATGGTAAAACAGTGTGAATCCCTGTGGGCCAGTTTTTGGGTCTCATTTAGATTTCTCAAGTGATTTAGTCTTTTTGTGTTTATGATTTTTTGGGGAATTACAGGATGTGGTTTGGGTCGGCCCCACCCTTATAGGTCAGGTGACAGGAACTTCCTGCCAGACAACAACTGTGGGTGAGGATTGTGTTCTATGGGTGAATGCTGTTGTCGTGACCTGATAGGGTGGGCGACCGACAGTAGGACACTAGGACCCTGTGGGTCATGAGGTAGGTGACCAGGTCACCGGACACCACATCCGGTCAGGAGACAGGAAGAGGACAGATCTGGACAGAGCGACCACGAGGACGGACGTGTATGTAGCCAGCTGCATAAGAAACAGAATAAAGATTTGTAAGTGAACCAACCTGTGTCCTGTTGGTCATTGTGCTGCATGGTGCCCACTGCGTGGACACAACAACTGGCGACAAAGGGTGAGAGACGAGCAGACGTGCATCTCGACGCCATCGACACATCTGAAGAACCAGGTGCCCACCCTGGATGTCCAAGTAAAGAAGAGAGAAAAGAAGCGTCATCGGAGCCCACCCGACCGCCTCTGAAGACTTCACTGGCAAACTGTGGTAAGCGCGCGATCTCAAAATAGAGGCGTGCGGCCATTTTGGGGTCAGGCGGCTGGGCCAATCAGAGGCGAGATCGGGGAAGCGGCCATCTTTGGGCCAGGCGAGCGAGATTTCGATCGCGAAATCTCGCGGGAAGAGCGGCGGCCATCTTAAGAAAAGGACAATAGAAAAAAAGCCATAGGAATAAAGAGAGCGGCCATTACAGAGTCAGGCGAAGAAGAGAAAAGACTGAAAAACATAAGAAAAAAACAAGGAAAGCCTAGAAAAGGATAAAACAAAAGCAAAGCAATAGAAGAATAAGAGGAAAAAGGGCAATAAAAGAAGAAAGAAAAAGGGAAATAATAAAAGAGACAAAAAGAAAAAGGAAAAAGAAAACAAGAAAAGGTTAAAACAAAACAAAGAAGAAGAAGAAGAAAAGGGGCAATAAAAGAGACAAAAGAGAAAAGAAAAGAAAGTAAAAGAACAGAAGAAGAAGAAGAAAAAGGCAAAGAAAAGAAGAAAAAGCAGATAAAAGGAAGAAGGAAAGAATGGCCGATCCAAAGCCCAGCGCACAATACAGGAGACCACTACCGTTCAACTTATTGGAGCCACAAACAGGAATAAGGTGGGAGAAGTGGATCAGACGGTTTGAAAGATATGTAGAAGATACAGATGTAGCAGATGGAAAGAAACTAGGATTACTGTTGAACTTAGCAGGGGATGACGTTGAAGAACTCCTGGTGACACTGCCTACCGAAGAAACAAAAACATATGAACAACTAAAGAAATGTCTAACAGCCAAATTCGACCCACAACGAAACATTGACTTCGAACGATATACTTTTATCATTGCATGTCAACAAGTCGACGAAACACTAGACGACTTCGCGACAAGGCTGAGAAAATTGGTGACACATTGTGAATTTGACAAATTTGATAACGAGCAAGCAATAAGACTACGGATCATAGAAGGCTGTCGCGACACAGGATTCAGAGCAAGAATACTCAAGGAACTGACCTCATTGGAGAACATCCTGTCACTAGCGAGAGCAGAGGCGAGAGCAACGGAACATGCCAAGGAAATGGAAAGAGGGAAGAGCGTTGAAATCGAAAACGCACATTTTACGACAAACAGATATCGCTCAGACCGATGGAAGAATGACTGGAGGGAACAAAAAGAGAGGAGACGACCTGAAGGAACATGCTACAAATGCGGAATGGAATTTCCACACAGAGGTCCATGCCCAGCATTTAGCCAGACGTGCAGAAGATGTGGTGGAAGAAATCACTACGCCAGTATGTGCCAAGGTGCACAATTCAGAGATGACAAGGGGAGAACAGGAAGACGACAGGAATCGACAACAAGACATGTCAGATATGTCGACAACGAAAGGAGAAGTTCATCACGAGGGTCAGGCGAAGAAGAGGAAGAACAGAAAGTGGAGAGACTGTACCACATGTCGGAGGGGCACACCGAGCGGAGCGAGGGAGAAGCAGGAGAAACAACACAGCCAGCAGACAGAAGCACCAGAGGAAAGACGGACTATGCAAAGATAAGAGTAGGAGCGCATGAAACAGACTTTGTACTGGACAGTGGTGCAACATGCAACTTCATGTGTGTATCGGAGAATGAGAGAATGGAAGTAAAGCCGATACTGAGAGCGTCCCAGGTAAAGGTTTTCACCTGGGGGGCAAGGAAACAAGTAACCAACCTGGGAAAGTTCACAGAGGAACTGAAGTACAAGGACAAAATAAACAAGGAGGACATTCATGTTTTACAAGGCGATGTCCCAGGGCCATGCCTGATGAGCAACAGCACAGCCCAAACGATGGGCCTCATAATGATGACATATAAAAAAGACAACAGACATGCTGAGAGCAAGCGAAGAGAAGACTCAGGGAACAAAGAAAGAGGAAGAGAACAAAAAAGAATCATCAAGGGAACAAATACAACAAAGGGCGGCTGTAGAAAGAAAGGAGCAAGAAGCAAAACGGAGGGCAGAGAGCAACGACCAAGACGACGAGAGGCGGGCAAAAAGGGTGCAGAAGGAGGATAACGGAAGAACAGAAACAAGGCCAAGAAGAGAGGACAACTACAAAGAGAAAGAGCGGCTGACCAACTGAGAGCAGATGGAGGACAACTGAAAAGCAGAAACAAAGAGAATGGCAGAAAACAACGACCAAAGAAAGGGTGCAAGGGGACAAAGAAACTACGTAAAAAAACGTAGGAAACAGAGACTGGGGAGAAGGGTCGACGAGACTGACAGACTCTCTCTCTCTCTCTCTCTCTCTCTCTCTCTCTCTCTCTCTCTCTCTCTCTCTCTCTCTCTCTCTCTCTCTCTCTCTCTCTCTCTCTCTCTCTCAATGTAACTGTGAATGAGGACTGTCAATGGTGGGCGACAGTGGTTATGATAAATGTGTCATGAACATTTGTTTGCAACAAGGGGGGAGATGTCGTGACCTGATAGGGTGGGCGACCGACAGTAGAACACTAGGACCCTGTGGGTCATGAGGGAGGTGACCAGGTCACCGGACACCACATCCGGTCAGGGGACAGGAAGAGGACAGATCTGGACAGGGCGACCACGAGGACGGACGTGTATGTAGCCAGCTGCATAAGAAACAGAATAAAGATTTGTAAGTGAACCAACCTGTGTCCTGTTGGTCATTGTGCTGCATGGTGCCCACTGCGTGGACACGACAACTGTGTTCTGAACACACAGTGCTCCAAGGTCAGGACTATGACGAGTAAGAAGGTAATAGGCTCCAATCTAAGGTTGCAGCAGTGCAGTTCTGGCTCGCAGCAGTGCAGTTCTGGCTCGCGGCAGTGCAGTTCTGGCTCGCGGCAATGCGGCACCGGCTCGCTTTTATCAGAAGCTACATTCTCTGTTGCGCAGTGCCGGCTTACTCTTTTCCTTTGCTTAGAGGAAATGTAAGCCCTAACAATCACGGAAAATGTATCACTCGCCATTACCAGCAGGCTATTATGCTAAAATAGCAGTTGCTAGATTCCTCGCATTTAGAGCAGTACATAAGGAAGTGTGTCTCGGTTTCAATGAGGCTCAGTTGGCATTGGTGGCAGATTCAACTTGCTCTCTTTTTCAGGTCTATCTGCTTTGAGATTTTCCAATCTTTAGTGTGTGTTCGATGACCCTACATATTTCCATTTTTTGTATGTGTTTTGGATTCCTCACAGTAAGGACATAATTTTGTGAGAATAGACTTCATGTTTAGTTGCTTGTAGGAATTACATTTGTTCTGTTGTGTTCGGGTTTCCCACTGACTATGAATTTTGAGTTTGTTTTCTTTTGATAGTAGATTGAGGTAATGTATTTCTTGGGTTTTCCTGTTTGTTTTGGAGATGTACATCTCCTCCTCTTATATTGGTCTGTCTTTTTTCCCGTCTAAAGGGTGTGTGGTCTAATTTTATGAAACATACAGGGATTTATGGTTTGTGTGTTTGTGTATTTGTTTTCACTTCTATCAAGCTATATCAAGTATTATGAAGTCACTATTTTTCGAAAAATAATACCTGCCAACCTAATTGTACTCAAGAAGCATCATTGGGATCATGCTCCAGTACTTGTTTACAGAGGAATTTGAGCGTGTGTGCGTGTTTTTATCCAAAGCTTCTGTATAGCAAAGAACGCTCCATGGCCATATCCTGGAGGCTTTTCATTGCACGGGTAAAGTTTGCAGATCTGCTTAGATGTGTGTTTGTTGTCTTCACCATGTTTACTATGGTATCAGGTGTCCTGTGGTATGATGTAAATACCTTCTCAATGAAAACCGGCCCCACGTCAGGGCCCCGGGTGTGTTAGCCCGTCACAAATACCGTAGCGGCACAGCGATGCGCCCAGTCTCTGGCCAGCTAGAAACCCTACGTTAATACCATTTGCATTCCCCAGGATTAATATTGTCCATGTGTGATGCTGATTAATTGTGATTATTGTTTCAAGTCTACCTTCTACCTGTTGCATATTCTTGCCTAAACACTGTCAAAGGCGGACTTTTAGGAAGAAAATCTTAATTGCAGGGCATGGCCAAAGGCTAGGTCTGCACCTACAGCACAACAGCTGCAGGTAATAAGGCCTGGGTGTTGAGCACAGTCCATCGCAAATGCCTGTGATCAGAGCCCTTTCAGCACTGCTGAAGTGGGATTTGCCTTCAGCATCCTACGTAAGGTTTGTCCCTTTGAGCCTTCAGGGTTTGGCCATTGGTAAAGACCAGTGGATGTGAGTGTTGAGGCATTAAGCATGTAATGTGATCCCACCGATGACACCAGTGCTGAAGTGATAAATGATGCCACCAGTGCGGTCATATATTATAACGTTATTGCGTGATTTGTTAAAACCCTTGCAACGATGTACATTGTAGAGAATCATTACCGTATATAAAATAGGTAATATGATAAAAAACTTTGCATACAATTAAAAGACAGCCGTCATCATGACATGTGAAACTCTGTTACAAATGCACTGTCCTTGGCTTTTGATAGATTGTGTTCAGACAAGGAGATGGTCATAGATAACATTGTTTTTAAGCTCATCTGTAAAATCATAGGTGATATCCTGAGGAGTACATTATAAGGAATTTATAAAAATGAAACAGCACCGCATAATTGGTGAATTTCGCTAGGGCACCCTCCATGCAGAGTGTTGTTATCAATAATATCATTTCAGATGTTGCGTAGATGCTATCAATATTGTCATATATGATGTCATAAGTGATGTAATAGTGAGGTAATTAGCAGTGCATGGCAAGGGCACATTATAGGTACTTTAGGGCACAAGTTACAGTAATTTGAGATAACTATAAACAGCGATTTTCAGTGTTTTTTTTAATTTCAAATGTTATGTCTTAACTGATGATTTACTCTAACTATAACGCCTCTTTAACTTTCGTTTTTTTCAATGAATGTCCAGGGTTTTTTAATGTAAAGTCAGATATTATTTCAATTGCTAACTATAACGTCACTTTAACCATATATTTTCATTGAATTTCCACTGCCCAGGTCCTGCAGCCGTCCCTCCACCGAGCATGGCCGAAAGCCGTACGAGGCCTGTGGGTGGGTGTTTGTGGGCGACCCACTTCCACCGGGGAACCTACAGTTATAGTTATACTTATCAACATCACAAAATAAAATGATGGACCAAGTGTTTAAACTTTTCAAATACTCACCCCCAGACACAAATCTGGGTTTAAGCCATTGTTTTTTTAAAATATATAAAATAAAAAAGGCAAGCCTATTGGCTTTATCAAGAGGTGAGCGCATCAATATATATGTATGTGTATATCTCGAAATATTAAATAACTATAAACATGTCTTTGAGTTTTTTTTACATTTTTATATTTTTCAGGCCACAAAATGCAGCTGAAGAGCATACAGCTTTAGCTCGGGCACCCAGCAAGAAGCAGTCAGGCCCTGGGGGATGGGGTCCCCGATGCTGAAATCGGCACTGGGAGGCCACGCGGTCCCTCTCCCTCTTCCAAAATGTAGTCTGGTTCTGGGAGATGGGGTCCCCAGGGCCAAAATAGGCCCAGGGAGTGGGGCCCTGTATCCCCCTCCCCTTTCACTAATTGGCCCAGGGACAGGGCCTGTGTGGCCCCACTCCCCTTTCAGCAATTAGGTGGCCCTGGGGCCCTAATTGGCCTGGAGAGGGGGCTGCATGCCCTCCTCCCGGGTTCCTACATATGACGGGTGGGCCACAGGGCCTGGCCACTGCCCAGGCACTGCAGCGTCCCTCCGCAGAGCATGGCCGAAAGCCGTACGAGGCCTGTGGGTGGGTGTCTGTGGCCGACCCACTTCCTCCGGGGAGCCTACAGTTATAGTTATACTTATCAACATCACAAAATAAAATGATGGACCAAGTGTTTAAACTTTTCATAAACTCACCCCCAGACATAGATCTGGGGTTTAGCCATTGTTACTTGCTCGCCACGTCACCCCAGTTTGGACCCAGACATATGCAAATCACTCTTGACCCTGCTCCCCAGGGGAACAGCCCGACCCGAACTGCCAATCCAGGTACTTGCGTGGTGAGTTAAAAAAACTGATGGATTAAACCCAGACCTTGATGACTAGGGATGAACGTTTGAATTGTTCAGCATCCATCCATCATTTGTTCTTTTTGCTTTTGTCTCCTTAAGAGGGAAGGGTATGCCCAGAAGTGGGTCCCGTGCTTACTGCGCCACTGGATTCAAGCTAGCCTGGCTGTTGAGGGGTGATACCCTGAAACTGGCCCCAGGAGGCTGTTTCCGGTCCAGGGAGGACCTGGTGTGGCAGTTCAAGCTGGATTGTTCCCATGAGGAGGAGGGTCAAAACTGATTTGCATATGACTGGGTCCAAACTGGGGTGGCGCGGCGAGCAAAAAAACTGAACGATTAAACCCAGATCTTTGTGACTGGGGGTGAATGTTTGCATTGTTCAGCATTCCATCCATCATTTGTTCTATTTGCTATAGTTATACTTATCTCAAGAAACTATAACTTGTGCCCTAAGGTAAATATGACTCGCGCCCTCGCTATGCAGTGCTACTTACCCCACATATTACATCAGTAATGACACCTTGCAAGACATCATTCATTATATAACTGCAACATTTACAATACAATTAGTGATGAGAAAACTGTGTGTAGCGAGGGCGCGAGTTATAGTTACCTTAGGGCACGAGTTATAGTTTATTGAGATAAGTATAAGTGTTGAAATTTTATGGTTTTTGTGCGTGTAAAATGTGAACTTAACAATAACGTCCCTCTAACTTCAGTTTTTTTCAGTGAATTTCAAAGGTTTTTTAAATTTTTATTTCCTAACTATAAGGTTCTTGTAACCTTTGTTTTTGTCATAAATATATTTACATCTTTTACATACTGTTGTTCTCATCTGTGGCTCAGCTGCCCTTCCCAGTGGAAAGCCTTTTATGAGATTCGGCAGTAATTTGTAATCTTAGGACAGATTTGCATGAAACTTGGAAATCTATTAACTCGGTCAGCTAGGTTTCAGTATGGTAAGTTTCATTAAGACCCATTGAAGGAAAAGTAAAGTGCAGGAGAAAAAGTGTATCATTTACCATTTTAGCTCTCATATGATATTTTGCTGAAAGATAGAGCACAAACCGCTGAAAGGATTTACATCAAACCTGGCAGGAACATTTTACTTTACTAAGCAAGTGTTTTATTTTTTATTGGTGTAAATCCAATCGCTAGATATTTGAGTTTAAAAAATGTGGCAAACAGGATTTCATTGATTAACACTTTTGAATATATTTCATAAGAATTGCTGTCAATCAATTTATCTTTACATTTTTACACAATGTAATTGACTGGAAGCACACAAGGCCACAATCAGGGATTTAAAAGATGGCTCCAGTAAAAGCAAAAGCACTGATAGCAGCAAAAGCAGAGTAGGCAGAAGGTGCCTTCCACAGATCCAGGTTTACACATAGACCCCGTTCACCCATAGCAGCATTCAGGGGCACGTACAGGGATTTGGGGGTGTGCTCCCACAGCAGCAAACGTAGAGTGAGTAGGAGGGTGTCAAACGCTAGTGCAAGTGTATGCACACACTCCCCTTACTGATACTGACACTTTGGGCAAGAATCAAGGATTTAGGGGAGTGCCTCAAAACCGCAGCAAAAGTAGAGAGAGAGGCGGGGTGCCCAACCCAGGTCCAGTTTTATGCACACCCCACTCAGCCATACAAGTACTTTGGGCTACAATGAGGGAATTGGGGGAGTGCTCCAACACAAGCAAAATTATGCAAGTTTGCGTGTTTTTGAACTAATAACAGAGGGCAAGAAACGGTGAAAACAGCATGTGTCCAACATATGTCCTATAACACAAACACTTATGCTCAATCAGATACACACAGGGGCTACTATCTATAAAATGATCACTCTGAAGGAAGGATTTGCACTGTCAGCCATTGGTGGTTCAAGAACCAAGAACACAAGCAGCACCACTCACTCCAATACAAACTCTGAAGACCCTGATGGTAAGTACATATCTGGGGCCCGATCACAAATACGAGCACTCACTGAGATACTCAATCAAAGCAAAATAATAAAATTGAGTTAACGTGTTATTTATTTTTCCAGCTAGTAGGTACAGTTAAATTATGATTGAAGTTTATTAAAAGAATAAAGGTAAATATATTAACAATCAGGTAAGAAATTGCTGGTTTTCTAAACTATGTCATCAAAGGTGAAACAATTACAGGTCAATCTTTATTTTGAAGTCAGGTCTCTTTACAAAATGATTGAAATGCAATGAAAAACCACAGTTCGAAACTGTATTACGGTTCTAGCTCAAATTAGTTAAACCACTAAAATGTGGCAGTTATATTTTGAGGCTCAAATCTTAACTATAACCTCCCCCCTTGTGTTGGAAATGTCATCTCACAAAAAATCATTGTAGCATCCCTGATGACATCACTCATGAATTCAAGATAAACAATTTCATGTTGTTGGCAAACTTCAACCCTTTTACGTTCCTTCCTCTGCACTTCTCTCCCTTCTGGTTAAGAGGCTGATATAATAGTAGCATATTTACAACAACATTGCTCCAGAATCGCTGCCTATTGATAGGACATGCTTAACAGTCTCCATCTTCTATACTATGTCACAAAGTCAGGGACCTGTGGGAAAGGATGGAAGAGAATGAGTCATTCCGTAGGGCTGGGGTGTCACATGTGGGTTGATCACGCACAAAGGGTTGTGGGGGAAAAGTTGACAACCTGAGAGCTTGTGGACCAGATTTGGTTTCCATTAGAGATGGAATATGCCAATGCTGCTCTGTTCAGGCTTGCTCTGGTGAGTCGCTGTGGCCTGCACTGGATGAACTGGGAGTGGAAATGAATGCAGGGTGATAGCCTTGACTCTGAGGATGACAACAGGTCTAGTGTTTCTCAGTAGACTCAATCCATTTCAGAGAGACTAAGATGGGTCTGGTAGTACAGCATAACTCCTGTGGGCCTCAAAGTACTCAAAACACAAATTAGAAATTGGGAAGAATGATGAGGTCATCTCCCCTGAATCTAAGAGACCTAAAGTCACACAGGAGCGGGTGGAGAAAAAAACAAAGGGCTGCTCTGGTGGGTTGTGATGGTTGTGGACCACATCTGAGAGACTGGTACAGGGTCAAGAGGGATGATGTCTTATCTGCAAGACCTGGGGTTGGCCTAATTCTCAGCAAAGCACAACCTCAGAAGCTGCGACCCTCTTCATCTACACCAAGTTTAGGGATCCTGCTCTTGCATTTCTTGCATGCCTCTGGTTCAGTCAATGCCAGAAGGAGATGGATTCTACCAATAACATCAAGGAGGGGCTAGCTCTGGGACAGGAGATGCTTCAGAAGATTGGTACCCAAGGCTGAGAAAAATGGTGCTCAGAGAAGTATAAAACTTTGAACCATCTTTTCTTCTTCCCAGTAGGATTGTAGACATAGATAGTGGGATGTATATCCACACAGTGGGAACACCAACATTACTGAGGAATCAACCAGACACTTATGCACTGCACAACCCGCATCCCTTCAACAGCCACTCTCCTTTATCTCACACTACACCCGATCAGAGTTTGAATTACCTCAGCACTCGGAGGTCAACCTTACTGTTCAAAACACCTGCTATAAAGACCCAGTTTCAGGTATGATTGTCCAAGTGGGTCAATGAAAACAGACTAAGAATACAACTTCCTTGATCCATGAATGTGTTAAATGAAAGCCTATGTTATAATCTGTTCACAAATGTTGCATTATATGTTATCACACTGTGATATTATATAAAATGATATGCTAATATTTGTTATGTTGCAATACGTTGTGTTAAATTCTGGTATTGAACTGTTGTTTTCACTTATGCTTACTGATATTTCGTTATCTTGTGCTCACATGTTTGTATATACTTGTGTTCACATATGATAACTTGCCTTAGACTCATTTGTGTTGAGCTAATTTGTAATTGTAATATTTTTGTTACTATAACTAATTTTCGGTTATAACTTGTTTTTGTATTCTTAGGCTTAACTTGACAATGCAATGGCTGTTGTTACCCAATTATTTACAATATAGCTAGAGGGGGCCAAGAGCATTAATACGCTCTCACCTCATGCTATTGGCTGCTTGGTGTATCATTCCGCTTCCATCAGATTGCAAGACGGACTTTTTCACATCTGAAAAGTATAGTCAATCCCCTCACTGCTAGTCACGTTAACTTTTTATTTCATATTTGAACTATATACAGAAATCAATGCTTTTCAGCCACCTTTTCCCAACATTGGTTAGGGCTGGCTTTAAAATGATAAAGAGCAACTATGTATGCAACAAATATAAAACAGCACTTATAAATGCCAATGTTGACAGGAGTTGTCATTAAAACCATAGCGATTTGCTATGCCAGTGCTTGTTTTGTTTATACAGCGTCATTACCTACAACTAAGTGTCTCACCGTCCTTCTTAGAAGTATGTGCCTCAAAACTTAATCAAAGCGGTACAAAACTGGGGTGGTGTGGAGTGCAAAAAAACGATGGATTTAGGCCCAGATCTCTGTACTGCGGTGAATGTATGACATTGTTCTGCATTCTGTCCATCAACTGTTATTTTTGCATTTGTCACTCCGAGTGGGATGGGTAAGCTCAGACGTGAGTCCCATGCTCTCCACAGCACTGGAGTCAAGATATCCTGGCTGAAGACGGCTGATAGCCAGAAACCGGTCCTAGGATGCTTGATTCTGGTCCAGGAAAGACATGGCTTGGCAGTTCAGGCTGGACTGTTCCCATGAGGCACAGGGTCAATGCTGATTTGCATATGGCCATGTCTGAACTGGGGTGGTGTGGAGTGCCAAAAAACAATGGATTTAGGCCCAGATCTCTGTACTGGGGTGAATGTATGACATTGTTCTGCATTCTGTCCATCAACTGTTATTTTTGCACTCAAAACGTAATCAAGCACAAAGTCACAGGCACAAAAATAATCATACGTCAATTTCACGAGAACCCTATTTATTGTAATAGTTGTAAGTTGTCATTGGTGGACAGGGGCACCATGGGGCCTATGTAGGGTGACCAGACGTCCAGGATTTCCCAGGACAGCCCTGGATTTCAGAGGACTATTCCGGAGTCCTGACGTTTTTTCTCATTTTAAGTACATACATGTCCCGTTTTTTAGGACAAAGGTCTTATCCTGCATATCAGAATTTAAAGGTATATTCTGCTCTCCTTTGCGAGGCCCTTCCGAAGTGTGAAAAAAAGTAAGTAATTTTTTGTTTCTGTCAGGCAGCACAGAAGCAGTTCCGCTGGCCGCTCCCAGCAGAAAGTAAGAGTGGGGAGGAGGGGGGATATATATATATTTATACCCGTATTTTACAAAGCCAAGCATAAACCAGGACTGGCCAGATATAGTCGTGAGACTAAAGGCTTTAGTCCTACTTTCATGTCTGGCCTGTCTCGGTTTTGTTTCTCAAAATATGGTCACCCTAGGTAGGGTGACCAGAATTTTAAAGCCAAAAACCGGGACATTTCCCAAAAATAGAAGAAGGACTACAATTTTACTTCAACCGAGAGCACAGAATGACTGCGCCTTAGCAGAGAATTACAGAAGAGGCAGTAAGAAGATCATACATAAAATGCCATTTTAGAGCTAGTAGCATGCCTGTTAATTAAATTGCTTTCTTATAACAGCGGCTAACTATCCCTGCTTTGCAAAACCTCCCACCGCTTTTAGCCAACCCTTTCTAAAAACCTGGACATGGGCTTAAATTCCTGAAATCAGCTGGGACAGCTGGCGAAAAACCGGGACTGTCCGGGCAAACCCGGGACACCTGGTCACCCTAGCCCTAGGCCTATGTCCAGTGCTGACCTCTTCGAAAGAGCCCTGATCATGGATGACGCACACATCTGATCACTTCAATAAACAGACGTATACGTTTACCAATTGTGCATTATCAGGCAGGCACTAGCCAGCCACCGCTATCAGATGCAGAACAATGAGGCATGACTCACTGTATGTACAAAACCATCCGAGCGGGAACGGAAAGACGGAGGAATGCGAGAGCAGGAAGGGAGAGATGGGCGTGGGTCATACCAAGCACGAGGGTGCACCAGAGTGCAAGAAAAGTGTGTGGGCGTGTGCGTGGACTGCCGCAGCGGACAGCAAAGTTCACATTCATTTCGCACAAAAAAATATTCTAAGGGGGAAATACACAAGACACTCCCTGCCCTTCCACCACATACAAATGGGCACGAAAATAGCAATGCCCAACCATCAGCTGTTCGGGGCAAATACAACTAGGTACGAATTACAGTGGGTGGGTAATCTAATGTTCATTCCACCCTGCCTTTTTTTCAAGATGGTGGGGGTATGTGATGTCACCTAGGCCCTTATTATTAGCAGCCCGTTTTAAAAGGATACGTGCAGTGATTCCTGCTGCTGCACATATTGTAAATACGGGTTGTGCCGCAGCAGTGCTTAATTTGTAAAAGAATGAGTGACTTTGTCCAAAGCTCTGCTCTGGTTGGGCTATTAAAAATCGGTGCACTGAATACCAAGGCTGCGTATTTTATAATCCACCTCAGACCAGGGCCGGAGTGAGAACCAAAACCGGCCCTGGCAAAGTGCTCGGCCACCTCCACCCCCACCCACGGGGGGTTGGAGGTACTGCCGAGCTCTTTGCCACGGCCAGTTTTCGGCCGATTTTGTAACAGGGCTGAAAACGGCCCTGTAACAAAACCGGCCCCCAGGGGCCCAAAACCGGCCCCACCCGTGCGGCGCACCGGGGGATTGCCCGGTGCCCGCTACGGCCAGTTAATGTAAACCAGAAATAAAAAAGGAGGCAGGACACACCCCTGGCGTACTCCACGTCCAACACCAAATTTTCTGGTGCATAACGAACCGATGCCGTGGCTCCCGCATATAATTCTCTTAAAAAGCAAATGATTGGAAGTTCCACGCCCAACCCTTTAAAAATTTCCCACAATTTCACGTGTGACACACAGTCGGACGCCGACGTAAGGTCTACAAAGGTAAGGTACAGGCGTTCTCCTTTTACCCTGGTATATTTTTGTTGGACAATCATTAAATTTAAACATTGTTCGATTGTTCCTATACCCTTCTGAAATCCAAACTGTAGATCACTCGTAATCTCATTCTCCTCGGCCCAACTTTGGAGTCTTGCCAAGATAACTCTGCCAAGGCTTTTTATAGAAGAGTCCAAGAGGGAGATTGGTCTATAGCATGCGCAATTTTGCCTGTCTCCCTTCTTGTATATCGGTACAATGACAGAGGTAAACCAAGACGGGTTCAATCCCCTTGCAAATGCTGCATTAAGGAGTTGTAATAGCATGGGGCCCCAGATCTCGCTATTGGCTTTATACAGATCTGCTGGGATCCCATCAGGACCTGCGGCCTTGCCTCTTTTTGTTGCTTTCAAACCCGACATGACTTCCTCCAGAGTTATCACCAGTTTCTCATCCCCAGCCCCTATATTACCCATTGTAATAGGACCTATTGTAGGACTTTCATCTTGGCACCTATAGAGGTTAGAAAAATGTTCCACCCAATCCTCCTCAGCGATAGCAATCTCCATTCGTGCCTTGCAGTTGTCATAGAGAAGGGGGGCATTTACGGCCCTCCAAAAAGCACATGCATCCTTGGACTGTGACGCTGCACATAAAGCTTCTAGGGCCTCCTTTTTTATTACATATTTCCTATATTTTTCTGAAGGCTCTTATTTGTAAGGGATCTCGGGGTGTCCTATGAATAGCCTGTTTCAAATCAATTAGTGCCCTTGTACATGCTTTATCAAACCAACTTTTATTACCCTTCGCCCGGTTTTTTGCCTCCACCCACGAGCTGTTTCTGATTGTGGAAGCTATAATGTTGAAATGCTCTATAATCTGTTCGCTATTAGACTGCTCGTTCAGGCAGATCGCAAAACTATCCGAACAGACATTCAACATTTTTCCTAGGAACATTTCTGGGACCACCTTACCCCATTTTAGAGAATACCCATCTGTCTCCCAAGAACCACATCAGAAACTGTACATAAGGGGAGCATATCATCATGCTGCTCAAGAAATGGGTTTTCAACCTCCATTATTTGAGGCAGATGGTCACTTAATGGTACCTCCATAGTCTTTAGCCTCTTAATCTTGTGGCTATAGCTATTTGAGGAAATAATAAAATCAATTGTGGTAAATGCCCCTCTACCAATAAATGTGGGGGCAAAAGGGGTAGGTTTTTGGGCAATTTCGTTGGCATATCCCAAATTATACATAAACAATATTTCATTTAATGTATCCCAATCAAAGAATGATAGAAATGTGTTAAATTGAAGTCCTGCTCTAACATTAGGCCACAGATGCCTTGTTTGCCCTTTTTACAGAGTGGACAATTAAAATCCCCCCCGTAAAATTATTACTTCCCTGTCATTTTTATCAATTTCATGTTGTATATCCTCCCTCAGCATTTTTAAGGTGCTAAGGATTTCATTTTTCGGGATATTATTATAAAAATTTATAAGAACAAAATTAATTCCCTTCTTGTTTAACCTAATTACTTGATAATAACTAGATTTTGACATAAAATGTACCTGCTCATACTTGAGCCGATTTGAGAGGAACGTAATTAGACCTCCCTTTGCTCTCCCATATTGACCCCCACAGCCGGAGTGAAGAAACTTCTGTACCCACTTAAATACACTAGATCAGTGGACCAGGTTTCTTGCAAAGCCAGAATGTCTGATCCATTTATAACACTTTCCCAGGATGGATTACTGATTTTCTGCCTCAGTCCTGCCACGTTCCAGAATAAAAGTGTACAGGATTTTCTATTTTCATTTACTAAATGATCATCCAAAGAATCATTACCCAAATCCTTTCCGCCTGTCAAGGGACATGCTGTTCTACATTTTCCCCCTTCTTTTAAATCAAGGTTACTAGATATCTTACAACCTTCCTCTTCATTATGACCATGAGTCACAGTGGGCACAGTTACAGGTTGAATAATGTTCTCATCACCCTCCCATGACCACTGATCTCTTCTATTCTCCTTGATTTCATCACTGTTCTCCCCTAGTCCTGATGTTTTGGTAAAAGAAGTATCCTGTTTTTGTCAATTCACAAAATCAAGGCCCGAGAATGCATCAAACCGATTGTGGACGGGTATATTATAAGCACGTGGAGCTATACCTCTGTTATTCCACAAATAATTATTTCTAAATTTAAGGCCTGGGGTTGGAGGATAATTCTGCCTAGGATAGAAATTGGGTAATCACTGTGGTTGGGAGAAAAGAGTCTGAGTATGTCCAAATTGATCAGAGCCGAACCTATTTGTAAACTGTCTTTCTACTTCACGGTTTTTAGGATATTGGACTGAAGCATATGGGTAGAAGTAGCTGAGATAATGTGTAGAGATAGAGTCACTACTTCTTGGATCATACCAATCCCCGATGTGCCTGACAGCTCTATGATCTTTAAAGTTTATGATGATTACATCCCCTTTCCTATCTTTAGGTCGTGAGCCCACCCATGTTGAACGCCTAACATTTAAAATTTCCCCATTAATGTGGGCAGGCAAGGGTCTATTGTTACGTAACCAATAGGTGACTTTATTTCTTAAGGCTCTATGGTCTTCCTTAGTGACTAAAGGGAGCTCAGGGACACCCACCATGACAATCGCATAAGGGGCAGCTTCAGGCGGTAAATCTACTATTCTGCGTGATTGCCAATCTGTATTATGCGAATTCCTATCACCATTATCCTTAATAACCTTACTTTGCGGGAGTTCTACCTTTTCCTTTGAAATCAAATTATTCCCCCTTTGATCACCCACTTTAGTTGGAAGTTGAGCTATAATTACAGGCTTCTTCTTTGGCAAAAGGGGTGTCTGCACCTTTTTGGGGGGGGGGGGGGGTCACGGGATGGTTTTTTCCCGCCAAGGCATGTTTTTGTAGGAAGGGTAGAATGTAATGGGACTTGTTTTGTTTCTGGCATAGTTTTTCCGGGTTTTACTATAGGGTTTGTATTAAACAGCCCCTTCGTCAAGTCTGATAATAGAAGTGTATTTCTTTCTACTTTTTGTCAATCAAGTCTAGGTGCGTATTAATCGACCTAGTCCTTTCTAGAAGAGGATGCATAAATGATTTTATCAGAATTTAATTTTTTTTCCAGCAAGCCATCCTCACCTGTATGGTGATTAGTTGTCATTAAGGGGATCGTAGTTGGAGTCAACGAATCGACCACATTCGACGATGTTGAAGTTGAGCCCTTCTTTTGTATTTTGGCTTCCCGAGTCTTTAAAGGACCACCCCCTCTTTTTTTAGTTTTAACCTTGAGTGGTGAGATGTGGCTGATATTGGAAGGGGATGGGGATGGAGTAGAGAATCTAGGGGAGTTTGATAGTCCTTCGTCATCAGTACTATTATATAAACCAAGCATGGACAAGTCGAGAATGGTAGGCGAGCTTAACAGAAGAACATCAGTGTTAAGATTAGCAAGCATTTATCCTTTATCCTCCGTATCTCCAGTATTCACTAACCCAGTATGTTCTACTACATGGTTTGTGGAGTTTGGCGATAGCACAATCCCTATTTGCCCCAAGGATGATCGTTTTCCAGTCAGTAAATTCAGAGCAGGTCCCCTGTTTAATTCAACTATATCTACTCTTTTCTTGCAATGCTTCCACCCACGTCTCACATGTGCTTTTCTGTATTTTCTCACCGGTTTTGGGGCTAACGGTGTATGCTCTAATTCTTCGATAACAGTATCTGGCCGATCTTCATGCCTCTCAGCATGCACCTGTGCTACAATCGTCATAACTTTCCTTACACCAATATCGGGATTATTAGGCGCACTCTGTATCCGCCACTAAGAGGGACGTCTCTTCCTGTAACATGTTGGGACTCCCCCGGCCTAGCGATGCCCTTCTATCATGATTGATCTGATTTACCTTTTTAATTAGGTAATTATCCATAGTACCTAGACCAGAAACAGTTTTATCATTTTTAACCCGAGACATTTAAATACCTATTGACTACAATCAATCTATCTACTAGTATAGCAATACAGTCCCAAAACATGCAAATACACTTTGCACGTACACCAAATGAAGACAGGAGTCTCACTTCAATACATATGGTCCTTCCCGGCAGAATCAAAGTCTGTGGCCCAGTCCAGTCTCTTCAGGCCTCTTCAGGCCTCTTCAGGCCTCAGAGGGCCCGGGCTTCGCCCGGCGCAACCCGCGCGCTATCCTGCGACGCGGGGGCTTCGCGATGTTTAAAGCGCCTCCGGGCGCAGGTATGACGGCGTAAGAGAGCGCCGCCACCAAGGATCCTGGGAATTTGCGTCCCCCGCTCGGCGGCCGCAGGTGTAGGCAAAGCGGCAGCGGGGGGACTCACAGGGCAGGGGGAGAGCGTCCAGCACCAGGAGGAAAAAACAAATCAGCAGATGGATCAGCTATGCCCCACAGTAAATAAAAGTAGCGCCCGCTCCACCGGGGCTATGCGATGTTTAAAGCGCCTTCGGGCGCAGGTATGATGGCGTCAGAGAGCGCCGCCGCCAAAGATCCTGGGAAGTTGAGTCCCCGGCTTGGCGGCCGTAGGTGTAGGCAAAGCGGCAGCGGGGGAACTCACAGGGCAGGGTGAGAGCTTCCAGCGCCAGGAGGAAAAACAAATCAGCTGATGGATCAGCTATGCCTCAAAGTGAATAAAAGCAGCGCCCGCTCCACCGGGGCTACGCAATGTTTAAAGCGCCTCCGGGCGCAGGTATGACGGCGTCAGAGAGCGCCGCCGCCAAAGTTCCTGGGAAGTTGAGTCCCCCGCACGGCGGCCGCAGGTGTAGGCAAAGCGGCAGCGAGGGACTCACAGAGCAGGGGGGGAGCGTCCAGCGCCAGGAGGAAAAACAAATCAGCAGATGGATCAGCTATGCCCCAAAGTGAATAAAAGCAGCGCCCGCTCCACCGGGGCTACGCGATGTTTAAAGCGCCTCCGGGCGCAGGTATGACGGCGTCAGAGAGCGCCGCCGCCAAGGATCCTGGGAAGTTGAGTCCCCTGCTCGGCAGCCGCAGGTGTAGGCAAAGCGACAGCGGGGGGACTCACAGGGCAGGGGGAGAGCGTCCGGCGCCAGGAGGAAAAACAAAGCAGCAGATGGATCAGCTATGCCCCAAAGTGAATAAAAGCAGCTTTCAACAGTCAAAATAGTTTACATCCTCATTTTAATCAGGCCTTAAATTTCATATAGGTATTCTTGCATGAGCGACTGGCATGTATTACTAATTCATGGATGCAGAAATATCATTGGGAATTACAGAGGGACCTGGAGCGTCCCATTAGAGAAGGCGAATTACTGTCAAAACCAATGTAAGTACATCTGAATCCCACTGTTATTCACCATTTTTGGCAAGCTTACTGCACAAAAATTTCACCAGCCTCTGGGTGGGAAACATCAAGAGTGCGGTATTCTCCATTGTGCCAGTTACCTCCTATTACTGGCAGAATAATTGCGTCTGCCTCAGAATGAAGGCCTAAGGAGAGTCTACAAAGATGCTGTAATTACTAGGCAGATGGGAACTGTGGGTGGCCTTTTTCTACTCCCACTTTCATATGAATCTAGCTGATCTGTCTATGGCCTTGCACAAGTGCATGCCCTATGGAGGTTACCTTTTTTGTGATGTTTTATGGCTGAAATATTTGATTATGATACCTGATGGTCTGCCTTCTTCACTGCCTGAGACAGAAGCCTGAAAACCACAGCGCCACAAATGCCTCCTAAAATATTATACTGCCCTTTGCAGCACCACACATACAGTCAACTGGCATAAGCCAGCCATACGCATGCAACAGTGAATGCTTCAAACCAACTGTTACTTGAAGTCATTATACTCCATGTTAATGCTAAATCCACTCTTTTCCTTCCTAGATCTACATGATGACCTCCTGCTGGCAAATATGTTTTTTGGGTGGTTGAGTTAATGTCTACCATGCACCACCCTCCCCGAAATGTGCATCCACAAGTGGTGTAGCTCTGGTGCCCTGTGTATGTTCTAAAAATCGTTAAAATTAATATGTAAATATTTTCTGGCTCTAATAAATGAAACAATGCTAGAAAATAACGGTACCTGATTTCCTCAACAGTTCTTACAAGCAATTAGAAAACACAGTACAACACTGTCATAAGAAGCTAAAGAAGTTTTGGCTTGCAACAAAACAATTCCTGGAAACAAAGGGCCCGATGTAGGTAAGTCTAATTTACCACTTCTAAAATAACGAATCATACCGATTGGGTATTTAAGAAGTGGTAAATTAGAGGGGGGAAATGTAGGTAATTCTGATTCGGTAAATACCGAATCTGTAAGATTCGGTATTTACCGATTCTGTAAATACCGAATCGGTATCCCCCATTGATTCCTATGGGCCTTGAAGCCCATAGGAATCAATGTGGAATACCGAATCGGTATTTACCGATTCGGTATTTACCTATTCTTGCAAGGGTGCAGGGGATGTCACTTTGACACCGTATGGCACCCCAATTACAGGCTTGTGTGCCATGTGGCACACATACAAGCCCTATGGGCATGTCTGTGTGTCACATGCGACAGGTGTGCATGCACATCTGTGCATGCACACCTGGAATCAGTATTTTACCACCCAATTGGATTGGGTGGTAAAATATCGATTCTTAAAGCCCTGTGGCACTCTGACATGTGCCAGCTACATCTGCATTTACAGAATCGGTATTTTACCGAGTCTGTATTTACCGATTCCGTAATTTTTCCGAATCGGTAAATACAGAATCGGTAAAATACCGATTCTGTAAATGCATGCCCTACATCTGAAAACCCTAATACCGGTCGGAAACTGTCAAAATCGGCCGTTTCCGACCGGTATTAGGGCTCCTACATCTGGCCCAAAGTAATTTTTACGTTAGGTTCAGAGATTCTTAAATGGTCACTCCGTGAAAAGTCCTTCATTTTGATAAAAGACTGTCGCACCCAGAAAACGCCATCGTAAGTTAAAGTGTTGAGGTCTTGCCAGCTTCAGCTCTACCTTTCAACTGGCACACACCACTAACTGTGAGGCCCATTTTAGTGCTCCATGCATCTAGGTTTCCACTGCTGCAGACACAAGCCTTCAACAGCTGCAGGCCAAGAGTATTCTAAAGGTCATTAACGCCATGTTGGTGATGTTGTGACATTGGAATTCATTTTTTTCATCTTAATCTGCTATGAAGCTATCTTTTCTTTTTTACTTACAATTGTACCAGAATGCTGTTGTCAGAAGATCATCTGAAATACATATTATGTCTTAAATGTCATATATAAAGTATCTCACATTACCCTTTTTTACCTCTCTACCCCTTCGCTATCCTTCTCAACTATGCGTTTATCTAATGCACCACAATCTAAAATGTCCCTTGGCCCTTTAGTAACCAAAGGTATTACTACAAACTTGAAAGGAACTCATTTTAATAAATTCAAAAGAATGAAACAAACCACTGTGGTTCACACCCCGGGCCTAGAGTTTACATAATCTGCAGGGCTCAACCAGCTGATCTGTCCTTCCACTTTACCCGTAGTCCCTTCTGGCGATGATGGAGTGGACCTCCAGTCCCCAAAAGATGTTCGCAGATACACATATGGGCCAGATGTATGTACATTTGATTTGCTAAAGTGGGAGTAATTTGCGCACCGACTTTTAGCCAATCCAACGGTATTTTGGGGGCTGACCTGTCTACTAATAGGCACTTCACAAAATACCAAATTGCAGTGGGTTGCTATTCAACCTAGCTCATGAATAAGAACGAGATAGGTCACAACCCACTTTGATTCTCTGCCAATAAAGGGATGGTGGCCTGCTGGGGTCAGCAGAGCAACATGTCTGTGACTGCTTTTAAATAAAGCAATCTTTTTCTTTTTAAATGCAGCCATGCAGCCCGTGTTCCTTAAAGGAAAACAAGATGCGTTTACAAAATAAAGAAAAGTTTGTAAAACTATATTTTAAGAGTAGGCAGTGGTCACATACCATTGGACTACTGTGATGGCTCTAAAATATGTAGAATCCTTTACACACAAGAAGAAATTCATGTAATACTGTGTTAGTGCCCTGAGTACTAAATGGAAACTGTGCTTAGCAAAATGAACTAGCTGAATTATAAAGCAGCCAAAATGTTATGTTTTTGTATTGCTTGTGTCCCGCTCATAGGCCTTTGCTTGTCACTTATTTCTGCTGTGGCTGCCTGCGGCCTTTAACTACGGCGCTCGCTGGGTAAATCTCCCTTAAAAGAGGTACTGTTCTCACTGCTGGCATTGGCCATGCGTTCTTTGCTGCACAAATCAGACTCCTACTGTGGAGTGGCAGTGCAGGTTGGCACAAATCAGGCCACATTAGAACTAATGGGGGATTCCGGGCACACCTGAGATGACATACCTGAACAGGAACACCTGAAAACTAAAAGCCTCGCCTTCCACCCTGGCAGCTTTAAAACACGAGCTTCTCTTAAACGAACACCTTATTCATAAAAAAGAGGGGTTTCCCGCTGTGCAAAATGCCAGTAAGAACGTATTTGTCTGCTGCAACCAGTTTTCTCTGTTTTGGCTTGTGAAACTGTGTTATTTTTTATTGTGCTTATTCCAGTATGTGTCGGGAACTCACTCCTCTGGTTTCTCTAATAAAGCATGACAATAAAGTCATTCATTTCACATCCTGCCCAGTTGACAAATTTTTTGTTTAAAAAAAGGTGGGAGACCTAGCTTTATCCTCCGAGCAAGATGGCACACAGCTCAGGGAGCCTGTGCCAGAAATAACTTCAGCACATTGACAAACTGTGCTCCAACAAACATTAACTAACAGGAGCCTTATCTGCGAATGCCTTCAGGAGAAATGTTTGACACGCTTGGAAGGGCAAGCGATGAGGGCGGCGCAAGACGGATCTTGCACTGGAACCTCGGCTGCAACCGCAGGCAAGTTTCCAGTCTGCCCTATTCATTGGTTTAGTCAGAGTTGGGCATCCACTCAGGTGGCTGAAACATGTATGAGAGCAGCCTTCAACAGGGCCACTAGCATTAGAAACATCTATTTGTGTATACCACTCTGTAATCATCACTGCTCCACCAACCAGATATCTGGGAATTCACTCAAAAATAAAGCCCAGGGCGGTCTCGCAGGGACCTAGGGCCAAATGTACGAGAAGGATTTAGCATTTCCTAACGGACCAAATTGCAATTTCTATTTGCGATTTCCCAAGCACATGTACCAAGCATTAGCCTAAATGGGAAATGGGCATTTAGAAAATATTATTACGATCGGATCCAATCCAATGATAACCATATGCAATTTAAAAAAGCACCCCAAAATGCTTTTTGTAAAGTGCCAAAAAGCGCACACATGCACCTAGGGCATTGATGCGCTTTACATGTGCACCACTTTTTTGGGGGGCGCATGAATAGGGAGGGGGCCTTAGGCCCATAGGCACTCTTGGTTTTGCATTTCCAAATTTGCAATTTCCTATTAGGATATTGTAAATTTGGAAATGCAAAACTATTTGCTCCTATAGGAATTCAGGCCTATAGGAACAAATTTCGATTTCTACTCTGTAGGAATGGCTATTAGAAAATCTCAATTTTTGTACATTCAATTTTGTATTTCCTAAATGCAGTTCAGAACGCAGCTGCCTGTCTGGCTCTTCAATTACCAGGGCGAGCTTTGGTCTCGTCTCACCTGAATAACCTACACTGGCTTCCTATTAAAAAAATTATCCAGTTACAGATCCTGATTATTATGCACAGTGCTGTGCACCACTATGGTCCGACATGTCTGTCCTCTAGGATTCAATTCTACTCGTTTCTAAGAACACTGAGCTCTTCCCTCAGCCATTTTGCCAAAGTTCCAAGGGTTAAACAAGCAAAAATGCGGAGGCAGATCCATCTCTCTCCTGGACCCGCAAACTTGGAACAGCAAGCCTGCTAAGTTACGCCGAATGCATAATGAACAGTCTTTCAGAAAGCACCGGAAAACCTGGCTTTTCACTCTCTATTCTGTCCCCTCACATTCTCTTACTTTCTAAAATTAGCACCAGGACACTCCATAGTTGCGCACTTTATAAATCCCGACTTTCATTTATTCATTCATTCTAAGTAGCGATTTCTTGGGATTCGCTATTTAGAAAATACAAAATGGAAATTTCGTACATCTGGCACATAGACTCTGCCAAGGCCAGCAACACTAGAAACATCTTATCTGCGATTTGCTTCATCTGGGATTGAAGATGTAGTCAAAAATATGCATTGTTCTTGATAATCCAATGGCCGCTAATTACCTGCATGAAACAAATCCATGCGATTGGGTACGGGTCCAGCCTTCTCAAAAGTTACAGGACTCATAAGGGAGATATGTATGAAAGGATTTAGCATTTCTTAATGGATCGAATCGGAATTATTTTGCATTCCCCAAATTGCGATTTCCTAATAGCGATTGCGACTCCATAGGAATTGCTATCCGGAAATCACAATTTTTGTATGTTCCATTTTGCATTTCCTAAATAGCGATTTCTTAGCATTCACTGTTTAGGAAATGCTAAATGGAAATTTTGTATAGATGGCTCTTAGAAACGCCCAAAAAGTAAAATGTTCATGATAACATACACTTCCTCTAGCAGACATTTATGTAAGGTTTTTATCCCAACATAAAAGGCAAGTTTTGCTATACAGTAGGTTTTAGAACTATATCCTTTTTTAGCTTTGAAGTTTAGAAGCAAAAGCTTAAAAGACTACCATAATCTTAAGGAAGGGTCACTAGAATGCATCTTACCGAGACATGCCCACATGCTGAGCCAAGTCTACAGTGACAAGATCGAACAGCCTCTGGCCCATACGTATGACAATGCTTCCCACATAGGCCACACTTAACATATACTTTACTAACAATACGTACAAGCCAGATCTAGCGTATAATGCCCGAATTTTGAGTCCTAAATATTGTGCTACATAAAAATCACAGCAGGACTATCGACAACAAAAATATTGTGATGCTAAGTGTCTAAAGGTAAGTATTGATTTACTATATTTAACTCTCCACATATATGTATGTTGACAATATCATCGATATATTTTCAAGGTATATAAATGCTATATATACAATACAATATTATCCATCAATGTCAGCATCTCTCAGAGAGGTTCAAATCACACGTGTTGCTTCGTACAGAAGCTCTTATTTATTGTGACTCACGTAGCATGGTTTGAGGGTTGTGTCTAAGCTGGCTAAAAGCATTAGATAAAATTAGGGGTGGACGGAATTTGCGGAATCGCGTTACGCAAATCTCTGCGAAACGGTATAAAATCTCCGCGAACATGCAGAAATTCCACAAACACGCAGCATTGCTTGTTCGCGATACTTTTTTACTGTTCCCAATCGCTCTTTGCGTGCTTGGGGGTAATATCTTGCAAACACGCATTTGAGAACGCAAACATGCAAAAAAATTTGCGCCGTCGCTGAACGCAGAATTTTGGGCAATTTCGCATTCTTCGCGGAACGCAAAATTCCGCAAGCGGAACGGAATTTACCGCCCAGGCCAAGATAAAAACGATTGCTGCTCAGACCCAAATATCATCTTTCAATTCAAACCCATTCCCAATCAATAAGACAAGAGCCAAAAACCCACCCCTGATGACCTGCTAATGTGAGGTGATTAACTAGCCCATTACAGCAAAAAGGGAGATGAGAAACCAGTACAGTAAGTAACCAGAGGAATTCTTCTAATTTTTAAAAGACCAAAAACCAGTGTTAGATCAAACCTCCAACAAGATCCCTACAAAATCACTGAAGCACTTCTGTAGGGTTAACAATGCTCTGGCAGTCAGTCATATGTGACTGCATCACTGCTACGTCGTCTGCTGTCACTTACATGACAAGGATTGTCATCATCATACATGCAACACCTGTGGACACCTGTCTCTAATATCTGTTTAATGTTCTTTAAATGTGTCTTTCATTCTGAATGTAGTGTTTTGTTTATATGCGCTTTGAAGCTGGGTCTGGTGGCTTAGTGGACTAAGGCGTCCACTGTAGGGGCCTGTGTTTGACCTCATGGACACACGTTCAAATCCCAGGTGGGTCCACTCAGCCGTTCATCCTTCTGAGGTCGATAAAATGAGTACCATTGAGTTGGGTAACAACAAACATCTGTTATTCAGTGCCAAGATGCCGCTGGGTGAACGAGCACTTTACAAATAGACGTTATGTTAAGCTTAATTTATTTTTGGCGTTGTTGAATATTATAAATAAAATTAATTCAAATATAATACAAGATAATGCCTGTCGCGCTTAGAAATGCTAATACTTTTGTGTGACTCACCCAGAATAAAAACTCAAGTGACTGTGAGAACTTTACACATAGCACAGCCTGCTAAAAATGGACGACCAACTGATGTTTGATTTGTATTAACATTCTTCAACAACACATTTAACATAGTGTCAATGGGCTAGCAGGTTGAATGCAGTTTTAATGATGGGGTTCAAGCATGGAAACCAATGACACCCCATGGCAATGGGACACCGTGGATTTAGGCCCTCGTGCTTTTCTTTAACCGGACAATGTATTCTGGGAGTTATACCTGTGAGTCACAATTGAAAAAATACCAAAGTATACCATGTTTTTTTCTTGCAAATTATGGTGGAAAAATAAAAAATATGTTGCTTTGGAGCAAACACATGAAACAACATTGCAGACTGTTTTGCTGCTTTTGCAATAAAGAACAGAATGATTTTTGCACTAGGGTAAAAACAAAGAAAATGGATCAAGGGTTCTCTGCTTACCATATCAAAAGAGTTGTATTGCTTATAAGTCAATTTATATTTGTAACAGCAATTTTAGCAAAGAAACACTAGTCTGTTATCATTTTTAAAAGACAGAGGAGACTAAATCTGGACAGTTTTTGCTATGTGAGAAACAATGTAACAAATGTGTTTCCCCTAACATAATTCCAATCTTTCAAATTTCAAAAGTAGATAAATATTATTTTCTTTACCTCTAATTACATAAATATGGCATATTATATAAATATCAAACGAGTTGGTGACACAATTATCCGCGTGGAAATGCATTTTTCTCATTTTCCTATTACTCAAGCAAAATGTCTGTAATACGTTCACAAGCCTTTAACAATGTATCTAAAAAATGGTGACTGTGTGCTGAGACTAATACTTGCTTCTAAAATACTAATCAACTTTTCCAAATCTTGCTGCATAAGTCTTCAGTTCTGATTTACAAGGCTATTCCGTGGCCTTCATGAAGAATATATGTGATCGCCAATGCTCACACACCTCCAGCCTCCTCATGGACTCACAGGACACTTGTAGCCAAATATCTATCCATCCACTCTGCCATGTGCAACAAACAGACACCATAAGTTCCTCCGGTCTATAGGCAACAACCATGCCAATCGCTGCCATAGTTTCATGCTGCAAAAAGAACAATTGATAGACAGAATGCAGAACAATATCATACATTCACCCCAGTACAGATATCTGGGCCTGAATCCATCGTTTTTTCGATCACCATGCCATTCCAGTTTTAGACCCAGTCATATGCAAATCAGTCTTGACCCGGTGCCCAATGGTAACAGTCCAGCCTGAACTGCCAGGCCAGGTCCATCCTAGAACCGGTTTTGGGATTTCAGCCCTCATCAGCCAGGATAGCTTGACTCCAGTGGCATGGAGAGCACGGGACCCACGCCTGGGCATACCCGTCCCTCTTGGGGTGACAATTGATGGACAGAATGCATCACAATGTCATACATTCATGCTGCAGCAGCGGTCGGCACAGGTAAACGTGGTGAGGCGGTGGGGAGGGGTGGGAGTGGTGGGAAGCTGACAGACGACAGAATAGGTATAATTAATTAAATAAATAATACCTATTCCATCGCCTGTCGACTTCCACAGCCGCCGTGCTGTGCCGTGCCCTGCCCCGACTCCCTGCGCTTACCAGTGCCGGCCGCCACTGTCATGTTGCTTCTTCAAGTCCTCCAGCTCAAATGTCCCAACTTCAGTCTCAAAGTTTGTCTGCATGAGCTTCTCTTTCCAGCAGCCCTTCTGGTTTCTAGCCATGGCACTCCGCATGTTGAGATCTTTAAATCAATCGCTTATAATGAGAAACCAAAAGGACAAATCCCAGATTGTAAATGTGATAGAATTCACTTTTCGATGCCTTAATTACCCTATGATGATGTGCGAGTTAGCATCATGTGACTAACTAATGTAATTCATATATGCACCTATGCTGAATTATTATTCTTGCTTTTACTTATATTCAAATGTACGTGTGATCATATTAGCTTCTTAGCTTAGCCTGTGCGCCACCATTTTGTGTAACTCTCTGTGCCTGCGGGCCCTGCTCGCTCATATGCCCCTCCCGCAGGAATACAGAAATGTACTAAGACAGCAGTTTTCGTTTCTCAGCTTACTGTGGCCGAAACTAACAAGTCTCTTTATCAGTAATGTTCTCATACCCAGAGACGCTGAAGCCTAGCTCCATGGCCTTGAGTAGAGATAATAATGTATCCCTCGCAGGTGCAGATGCCTGCTCTATGAGAGCATTGTTCACTGGTCTAAGGCTCGGTAACTTTCCACAAGGGGCGTACCCCTCGCTACTGTATTGCATTATAATGTATTGCTGTGATGCAGACAGTTAGTCCTCTCGTTCGCACTCCTAGGAGTGAGGTCGGACAGGGCCCTCTCATATGAGTGTGTTTGGCCTAATAAAGACTTTTGTTTATTCTTCTCCACTGTCCGGCTGACTTCCTATATAGTGACTATAGGTGAGTGCGGTAAGTCACTCGGGTGGATTTGAGCCACGCTTATCAGATGGCGCCCGAATAGGGACCCCGCGATAAGGATCTTTCTCACCCGTAAGTGGGTAGCAGAAGACCGGGGACCCGCTGGTCGGCACGGTGGGTCCGGGTACCCATCTGATGCCGAGCTTGGTTCTCGCAGCGCTGCCCCACCCTGCTGATCGGGAGAGGTCCCGGTTCGGATCTTACGCCGGGGTCCAGAAGGCGGAACTTGAAGCTGACCGTGTTGGTCTTGGCAGCCGGAGGTGGAGAACGGTAGAGGTCGGTGCCGCCTACGGAAGGTGAGTGGTCCACCTGTGATTGTTTAAGGAACGAGAGTGTTCCGGGAGACTAGGGTGTCTCCAGCGGTTTGAGGAGCCGGTGTGCTCCTGGGGCTAGTGTGCTCCGGGGAACTCAGAGTACGAGTTGGTGCTCTGACAGACTTGACGAGGTTGGGGACGTATTAGATGTAATTGTCGGTAGCGATCCGACCGGGTGGTACTGTGGTGAAGGCGTGGCTCATTGTGGGCAGACTCTGGTGCGCTTACCCTGAACTCCTAGTGTGGTGGTTCGGTGGAGGTGAGATCTGGGTTTCCCGCGGTAAAGTGCGCAGTGATCCATAGTGCCGCACGGGTGGCGGATCTGTTCCCCGTCCTCAGAACAGTTAGTGTACTGTTCGGTCTGCGGTAGAGTCCAGGTTCCCCAGGACTTGGTCGACGGGCCTTGTCCCATTTTGGTAACACGTGTTTGGAGATATTGTGTATGCGTGTATGTGGTTTTCTAATGTATGTTTATATGTGTGTATGAACGAGCTCGAGCTGGTCTGTGGTGAAGTGTTCTTTTCACACCGAAGTAAAGATGCCGTGTTTTAGTAAGTTACGATGTTTTGGATGCTGTTGTCGACCCTCAGATACTAGACTGGCCGAGAGCCAACCTGCACCCCCTGAAGGGACTCCGAGTTTTGATATGTATGTCAAACATGGACTGGTCCCGCTTTTGTTTGGTACTTTGTGGCACCGGTACACTGCTGATAATGTGGATTTACAATGGCCTTTGACGGGTTCTTTTGATGAAGCTAAGTTGGACTACTTGCAAGACAAATTGTTTGCTAAGCGTAGTCGTCAGAGTATGTTCGACTCTTTGCGAGTGTGGCAGAAAGAGGCCAGGAAACGCAAGATACGAGAGGAGAAAGAGGAGTATAAGAAGTCTACCCAGACTATGGCGCAGAAGGCGAAAGAGCAGGTCGGAAATGAGAATGCACTACGAATGGAGCGCTCAGATAGACTTTGTAGGTTGAAAGAAAATAAAAGTTATGTAGTGCGAGAGGACGATCCGGATGAGATGGAAGACATTTTGAATACCCGACCACCTCCCCCTTAGGCCCCACAGTCCTTGTACCCCTCCTTGCCAATTTCAGCCCCCGTTAGTGGAGCTCTGGGTCCTTCAGCGAGTGCCCCCCAACAATCTTTGCCCTCGACGCCTATTGTCTCATCACCCCAGACCACCTTGCCCGCCCCCTCCCAATTTTCTTTAGCACTTCCTACTGTTTCAGCTAGTACTACCCCCGGTCAGGAAATGCTAACTCCGAGTCGAGGCGCAGGTAGTGGACTACTCTCACAGGTACGGAAGTTGCTTACGCGTTCTACGGTTGGTTTAGATGAAAAGAGCATGGTGGCTAATCAGGCATGTCAGTGGGCCAGGAATAATATTTATTCGTTTGAAGATATTTGGTCCACCATGAAAGATTTTGAGCCTTTGATGCAGCAGCACGCTTTGTGGCATATGTCCAATGTATTAATACCACTTTGGGAGCAGGGGTATGGAGGTGTGGCTCCGGCGACTTTACGAGATATACAGACTGGAGCCTATAGAACGAATACTGGGGTGAGGGAAGTGATGAGTACTTCACGTGCACTATTACAATACAGGAATGAATTACCCTCTGCTGGCACACCCCATTTCCCAGGTCTCCACCCAATGCGCGAGGTGCACCCTATTTTTCATCCCGAGGTCCCCGAGTTGTTAGATCCAGTAACGAAGGCTGTTACTAGGAACAGGATTGATGCACATTTCCAGGAGCAATGGGTGTATACGCCATGGAAGAGAAGTGAGGTATTATCATTGAAGGCCCAGCTACCGGATTCTCGAAAGAACCCGACTGCCTATTACAAAGAGCTTACAGAAGCGGCGTCTTCCACTGTGATGACGTTGGCAGATGTTGAATTGTTTTTCGGGCTTTTGGTCCCGGTTGATGTGTGGCGGCAAGTGAAAGGTACTGACCATGTGGAAGAGTTAGGAGGTACATGGCAGGAGTTGCAGGATTGGGACAAGGAGCGTAAGCCAGGGGAGAAGCCGAAGGCTGAGATACTAGCATTGCCAGGACGTATTATAAAGTATATGCATTCTCTCATTCCCCCGAAAAAGGTAGATTGGGACAAGTTAACGGCTTGTAAGCAGAAAAAGGATGAGGCGGTCTCTGATTTCTTTACGAGGTTTGAGGAAACGTTTATGGATTTTAGTGGGCAGGATGTGTCACAGGATGGAGGGTTACGGCTTTTTGTCAACAGGTTTGTCACGAACTTATTGCCTGAAATATCAGCTAGACTGCAAGCGTCGGAGAGCACGTGGACAACGTCCTCTCCTTCGGGAATACTCAGTATGGCGCAATATTACGAGCACAGGGAAAATGAGAGCAAGGACAAGCAGGAAAAGAAGGCTAAGGATTTAAAGACAAGGGTTTTGTTGCAGCAGGTGGCGAGAGGCAGAGGCAGGGGTGCGGCGCCAAGTCGCGGAGGCGGATTTGGGAGAGGTGAGAGCAGGGAAAGGCTGGGACCGAATCAGTGCGCGAAGTGCAAGCAGGAGGGGCACTGGTGGAGGGATTGCCCGCTGCTTCAGTCAAGTACTGGTGTGGGGCGCGGGCGAGGAAGAGGTGGTGGTGATGTTGGGAGACAGGTGGCACGGTCGGAAGGAGGTGGGAGACCGGGTGGAAATTATTTTGACAGTAATACAAACAGGCAACAGTTGCAGAGAGGTGGTGGTCAGTACTATAACGATGATTACTCAGTCGACGATTTGACAGGGTTCTCCCACAACTAGGACAGCGTAGGACAGAGCCTGGGACCAGTACTTATGGAAGTTGATCAGAGGGGACCTTACGTCGAAGCCGACTTAATGGGGTCTCAACAAAAATTTCTAGTGGATACGGGTGCAATGAAAAGTTCAGTGGCTCGTTCTCGGGTCCCAGGGGCGGCTCTGTCTGGCAAGAATAACATATCCGTGGGTTTCGCAGGAACTCCGGTGATTAGCCCCATTTTGTCAGCTATAAAATTTCCAGATCAGGCTGAAGGTCTCAAACACACTATGGAACTCCATTGGATCCATATGGTTAAAGTTTTGTAAAATAAAGAGTCTAGTTTTCACTAGACCAATCTGAAAAATGTAAGCATTAAAAACGATTTCAGGTTATGGTGATCTGCATTTTTTCTTGTCCTTCAGGTTCAGGTATTTTCCACAGTGTTAACAGCTAAATATCCACACATTTTAAATGCAATATGGCATGGTAATGGGGATATAACCTGCTTACAGAGAAGTTGAATGAGATGCGTGTAGCAAACCTGATATCCATAAAAACCCAATAAAAATCTTTTTTAAACTATATATAAAGTTGGATTCAAACATTTTAAGCAAACAACACTGCTTTGAAGTGAATGGTATTTGGACACAGTAATATGCGTTGGCAAGGAGCAGTGCCTGTTTGTTTTTCTGCCTCGTCTCCCAGCACATTCAACAGCTGTGGTGTGGCATTAAATGGGGCCAGGACAAATAGAGTTGTATCGCCTTCCCCATCTATCTCCGCTCTAGAGACGCCAGTGACAACAGCAGAACAGACAGTGTATACCTGAAAAGACACCTCTGTGATTTCATGTGCCACAGCGGTTTTGATGTGCACCCTGCCTTAAACATGTCCACCACGGCATGTCGATGATGCCAGTGGCGGGAAGTTTTTTCAAATGGAATTGCAGCGGTCTTTGCTGAAAAATTCTAGATGATCTACTGGCCCCTCATGTAATAAATAGGGTGGCCCAGAGGACTCTTCAGAAGGGGCCTTGTCCACCCTGAAGGAAGAGGCACAGAGTCCTAGAAGCAATTCAGTTATGCGGTGCGTGCGATATGAACAAAATGTGAATAAACATAACTTCAGTATGAAAGCAGTGCTCTCTGCTCGACCCTAGGGAGTGTGTCACAGGTCACTCTACACAAAAATCCTCCCAACCAATTATAGCATAAATTCCAGTTAGGGGAGACCTTGGCCTTTAGCAAGACTTTAGGCATTTTAGACCCACACAAGGCTCAAGTAAAATCAACTCATTCTGGTGTGTACTTGATAAGCACTACAGAACACTTTGTGTAGAGAAATTGTATACCTCCCTGGGTTGCTGCAGATTGTCTAACATGTGCTGTGTTATTTTGTTTTTCCAGTGTAGAACCGCCAGAGCCTTCTCTTGGGTCGGGCAATGGTAGGCAATCGTATAGCTCGCCATCTTTAGGCGGAGCAGGAATGGGCCTTCATGCTTCACATTTAAACATATTAACAAGGGAGGTGGAGGGGCAAACTGTTCCGTCATCTCTGTTGGTAAAAATCCATGCACTTCCCTGACAATCTTTACTGCTCGCCTTTATACATTGTTGTGTTGAGAAGATCTCCAAACCCAACGCCTTATGGTTACATTTCACTACATAAAAAGCAGTAAATAAATTACAAAAAATCATTATGAGGAAAAGTGACGTGTGGCAATTGACATATCACCAAATTATATTTGCTCCCGTGTCCAATCACGGCTCAGGCTGCCAATGACCATCTTCATGGCGTGAAAAATCCCTTTGGCGGTGACTGCCAGGGTCAGAAAGTATCCTCTCACCAGCTAAAGTCAATGCATGATGGGTGTTTATGGTCTGCACCACAGTACTGGTGGGGGGGGGGCCCTTAGGCCAACGCCTGACTGCTGGTTCCCTTGCTACACTATCGATCCGTAACGCTCCCATTGCAAGCTCTTAATCCTGTCTTTCCATGAACCCGGCAGGCTCCTGACGATGAAAGTGCAATAATTAGTCCGTCAGGAACATCTGTTTAACAATGGCAGCTCTCCGGGGGGGCTTTCCTGCACAGGAGTGACGCTTCTGTTGACGTCGTCACGTGCCTGTCCAATGCCTCTCCGCACTTTCTACACAGGCGTTCTAAATGCAACAACCCTGCGCCCGGTTAGGGCCGACACCCTCCCTACGACAAGTCGACGAAGTGGTGTGTTGTACCTTGACCCCCCTCAGCACTCAGCAGGTGCTTATCAGCAGCTGACCTTGCGCGCCCAGCAATGCCAAACGAGCAGTGAGTAATGACCCACCTGCTGCTCGCGCACACTTTCGCGCCACTCAAGCACGCGCCTCCTGCCTGGCCACGCACTGGTATGTTCCTGGAGTAATGCGGCACGCATCCGCAGGCATGGCCTCCAACCACTTGGGCCTGGGGTGGGGTTTTGTGACTGGGTTATTTTGGGTCTGGCCAGTTCAACTACAAGTTCTACAAGGTGTTAGAGACAGTACTCCGCTTCAACTACAGGCCCTGAAGGGGCGGTGTTGTATGTGTGTGCACTGCGTGCGTGTGTTGGGGGGAGGGGGGTGGGGGAGAGTTCTTTGGCCTACTATTTGTGTCGGTTTATTTTAGTGGGCGTTTTGGGTGCAAGCTATCTTTGTAAAGGTGGCCTGTTCTTATATTTTCGTCTAGTTGGAAAACCTGAGTCATGAACAGAGCCTGAGTGGTTGTAAATTTACGGCTCGAAGGCATTCACAAATCTTTCTGGAAGTGCCTCCCAGAGAGCGGCAGTAATCATAGGTATCTTCGTCAAGAAAACTTTTGAGAATTTCTACTTTGCACTGGTGAACAGATAAGTGTGGTATATTTTCATATTGAAAAAAGAACAAGTTCAAACGCCTTTTGTTTTTAATTTTCTTTTCTCTACTGAGAAAATATTGTCCCTTTCTAGAAGTCCCTTTCCTACACCCTCATGGCTTTACAGATGTACTCTTGTGTTTTACGAGAGCAAATCTCCAAATATTTAATTGGTGGGAAAGGGTTAGAAAATGGTTTAAAAATACCCACAAACGTGTTAAGGTTCGTGGGTATTGGGCGCAGAATCTGTCAGCTGTCATGACCCCTGTAGGCGTGGTGTGCATTGTCTTTTTATTTTTTAACTTCAATCAAATGGATTTTGCAGCTTGCAACATACACCAGCTGTTGACGGACTAGGTGAAGGTTGTTCGTGCTCACCAGTAGTCAGAGCAACATTTGTATTACATTCTCAAAAATCACAAATTCGGTGAATTTTACAGCTGTGATTTTTCACAGAATTTAGTTCAGTGGGAAACTGTTTTGAGCTGAAGCTATATTGAGAGAGACATTTTCTCCTTCACCCTTCCCTATATTCAGGGCGCAAGTCGTAAAAAAAGAAGTGGGGGGACGCTGACATCACAACAGGAAGTGACGTCACAAAAGGTGGCTTGCACCATCAGACTCATTGCCTCCCCTCACTCACCCCCTAGATGCGATTGCATCAGAGAAGCCAGTGCGTGAGCAGCGTTCTGAATGGGCTCCGATCTCGCCCCAGAGAGGCCAAAGAGTGAACGTGTGGCTCCATTTGCTCCAGTAATTGAGCTCCTGGTAAAATAAGTGGGGGGGGGGGCATCCACCCGCGTGGTACCCCGACTCGAGCCCTGCCTATATTTCATGTGACATCTGAATGCGTGGTAAGCCCTCTCTTTCAATTGTCATGCGTGATACCACCATTTTTGAAATTTCACTAAAACAAATTCGCAATTTTGCAGCACGTGCCAGGGAGAGTCTGAGGCTTGAACCTTAGCTGTTAGCTCTAGCAAAGCCGAACTCTGTGGCTTAAACAATGCAGAGCATAGTGCTCTCAACTACTGGGCATAAGCCAGACCTCCTTGGTAAGCTCTTTCCCTTAAACCAGAAATACCTCTGCAGCTGGAAATCTCTACCTGTTTTTTAATTTGGTGTGTGCTGCCAGGTACCTGTCACATATCATGACTTGCATGGTAGATCCATGTTCTGCACAATGCATACTGCATCATCAACCCAGACTGAAAGCAAGGGAGCTGGCCACAGAGGGTTATACGTCAGCATATCATTGGCAAAAATACTGAATGATAAAAAGATTGTGCTGCAAATATCATTTACAAAAATAAGGTCCCTTTGGGTATAGATTTTTTTATCAGTAAGTACAATCAGGGTATATTTCTGTAAACAATGTAAAGCATAGGTTCTTAAGCCGGGGACGCCCGCCTAGGAAAGATTTACATTATGAAACTCAAAGCAATACATAAAAATACAGAAACAAGTAAACATCAAACAAATGCACAAAATATGACTTCTTTTATTTAATTCACAAACCAAAAATATGCAAAATTTGTAATTTTAGAAGGAAGGTTCGAGCTTTTCAAAATGTGGTTTATTTCTATAAGATGAAGCGATACTCTAGTTCTAGCATATCACTTCGTTTTTTGGCTCCTAATGCATGCTGTCTTTTTGTCAGCGCACACTGGTGCTCTAATTAAGACCACCATTCATCCATATTAGATTCTGGTTGCACTGCTCCCACAAATCACGCTAAGCATACCAACTTAATTACTAGCCACCTATTTAAAATGTCTTCATATTTACAGTGCTCTTTAAAATTGTAAATGTGTATTTTTTTTTATATATGTACTTCATTATTCTGCTAATGTTATGCAAAATTATGCAATATTATGCAATATTTGTATCAGACAATATTTGGTCCACAGTATTCTGGTATCATACTGCACAGAGGTCAAGCAAGTTCGTTCTGGGAAAGGGCAAGTGATAAAGATCAAAGGGGCAAGTTCAGGAAGGGAGAGAGTATTAGTGTATTGAGAAAGAGAAAACGGACTTTCTTGCCACTGCTCTCTTTTTGTAGGAGACTCTCCCGCTTCTTTAACAAAAATGTTAATGAAAAACCTTTTCACTTTCGTTATGTATCCTTAAAAATCCCTTACTTCTGACTCTTCTATCGATGTGTTATAACTTTCTCTTCAAGCCTCATTATGGGCACATAGGGTATCATCTGAAGAGTGGGACACGGAGCCATTCAGTTTGAAGGCAAGGCCAGATTGGGAACCCAAAGCAGCCCTGGAAATTTTGTCAGACCATCCCCCGGGTGAGAGAGCGTGGAAGTGTGAATCACTGCTGCTTTTGTTACTGGGGGCCGATATTGCAATACCGCTGCAAAACCGCCCCCCACCCTTCTTGCCTCCTGGGGAAACGCCCAATGCCGGCTACAGCTAGTCTGGTCCTGTTTGTAGTGTGTGCCTCACAACTTACCAATACAACTCAAATGTGTTGGTCTGGTCTAGTGGTAGGCTGTGCAGAAGGTAGAATCACACTAGACCATATTTTTCTACCTTGGAAATTACTGTGGCCCAGCTCACAACTTTGAACTGAGGAGCACAAAATACATCTGTTGTCGTAAATGGTGGGTCTTTATTGACAGGTACATGATCTGGGGACACTTACACCCAGAGGTGTAAAAGAGAACATTGGAAAATCTACCACTCAGGTTTCCTTTTTGAAATGTTTATGGGCAGGGACAAGACAGTGAATGCCTGTTGGGAGTGGCAGGAAGGCTACTGTGAAGGTCGTAAACAAAGACAAAGGGCGACATGCATCAAAGTTTGCATTTGCGATTCCTAAATTGTGACTTTTAAGAAATCGCAATTTAGGAATTGCAAATGCTTATGCATGTAGGAAACACAGGAAAAATTGCGATTCCTACACATTCCCTTTCATTCGTATGGGCCTAGAGGCCTATGTGAATCAACAGGACTTGCATGCGCATTTTGCGAGTATTAAATAGGTACTCTCAAATTGCGCATTCAATTTCAAGGGTGCAAGGGTGCCAAAAGGACACCCTGATGCACCCCTGAAATTGCATTGTTATCGCAAGTTGCACACACACATGCCCCACGGGCATTGTGAAGTGAGCTAAAGAACAATGATGGATTCAACCCAGATCTGTGACTGGGGGTGAGTGTCGGAAAAGTTTCAGTGCTCTGTCCATCATCTCTTTGTCTTTGCTTTGTTCACCCTAAGTTGACAGGGTATGCCCAGACATGGGTCCCTTGCTCAATTTGCCACTAGATTCAAGCAAGCCTGGCTGATGAGGGTTATTACCCTGAAACCGATCCTAGAATGCTTGTTTCCGGTCGAGGGAAGACCTGGCTTGGCAGTTCAGGCTGGACTGTTCCCATGAGGAACAGGGTCAAAACTGATTTGCATATGCCTGGGTCCGAACTGGGGTGGCGAAGTGAGCTAAAGAACGATGATTGATTCAACCCAGATCTGTGACTGGGAGTGATTGTCTGAAAAGTTTCAGCGTTGCATCCATAATCTCTTTGTGTTTACATTTAGAAAGTTGTTTTTTTTCTGCCTCAACCAAGTCTACCTTTCTACCTGTGTCTAGAGTCATATGATTTTGAATGGCTGTCCTGCAGTGTGATGTGTATTACTTCCACGCATGGAGACAAAAGGGCCTTGGGTGTGGGGCAGGGTGTTCCTCTCCCGAGCTGGATGGCCCAGGGGGTTGTACTCACCCCCTTCCTTAACCTTAAAGGATAGCCAGAGGGCTCTGCTCTCCCCTTCCTTCCCTGTCTTCTCAAGCTTCCTGCTCTGTCGCTGGCAAAATCAAATCACACCTGGGGCTGCCTACTCTTTGACCCCAAAGACAGATTGGAGCCAAAGAGAAGGAAAGGGAAGGTAGCAAAAAGGGGGCACACTGCAACATAGGATGGCACTGGCTATAAAATTGGCACCCTCAGAAACTCTCACCAGAACACTCATGGACCAGTGGAAAATTCAGAAGAAAGACTGCCTAGTTTCCTGAAGACAGACCACTGGACCTACTTGTCTTGAACCCAGTATGTGAAGTAGTGTGGCTCACTGGTTAGAGGCGGCAGACCCGAGAGCAGAGGACGGCCCGGGACCAGGGTTCGATTCCCGACGCGGCAGGTTTCTGGACCAGGGTCAGCGGACTCGATAATTCTCTCGCCTCGGTGCCCACTCTGGTCAGCGATCACACTCGGCAACTCTGGGCATTAGCTTGCCTCATCTTCACTAACGGCCCCACCAGACCGCCGGGGATGCCTGGTCTCACCCTGGAGATACCCACTAAGGGACCATCTTGCAGGGAAGCCAGGAAGGGTTTCGCAGCGGTCGAAGCGCGGAGATACTCCTCCGGGAGTCGATCCTAGCGCTATATAAACCTGCAATTAATTAATTAATTATCCCCAGAAGTGACTCCAGGGATCAGTTGGCAGATCTTCTTTTTGTGCTACAGAGACACAACAAGCTTCCAGAGGCCTTTCCGGCAAATGCTCAGCTGACCATTACCAAGTGGACGTGTCTGAGCCCTGTTGCTGCTGCTGCTTTCTGCTGGAGTGAGTCCTGATCCCAAGAGATGCCCCACCAGGTACTGGACCATTGGCTGGCATCAGAGTGTACTTCTCCTACTTCAAGACTGCCAAGACTGAACTACAGGTGAAAATCCAAAGGTTTTAAGTACTTCGCAACTTCAAGCGGACTCCTCGTGTCAGCGACAATTGCGGCATCTCCCGATAACGTGAAGCTAATCTTCACAGCAACCACCCGCATCTATGCCAATGCGAAGCTCCAGAGGCGACCTGCTCATTGTACTGACAATGCCCTCCTTGCTGCCCCTGCCAACACAAAGCTTCAGCTGAGGCTCATCTTGCGGACTTGAACTGAGAAAAGGTCAACTCTTCACTGGAATGAACCTGGCCCCTGTATCCGACTCACACTCCATCACGGTCGGCCTGAACTTGTGACTTTGACCCAGTCAAGAGCGACCCAGATTTTAAAAATTCGAAACAACAGTTCTATACATTAGATGTTTGTCACCTTGGTGTCATTTTCTTTATTACATTTTACTCTATTTTTATAAATTGGCTTAGGATTTAACTTGTGTTGTATTTTCACTTTAATACTGATTGAGGGCTGCATAAATACTTTACTCATTGCCTCTAAGTTAAGCCTGCCTGTTTTTGTGCCAAGCTGCAAAAGGAGTAGGCAAGGGTTTATTCAGTGTCTTTTGTGGTTTACACTGACAAGGACTGTAATTATTATTTGAGTTGGGCTCTCACCCCTCTCAAATAGCAATGCTATTTCTTGCAGTACTCAAATACTAGACGAATATGTACGAGGAGTATATTTCTGACATTTTAAAACACATCCTTGCATGCTTCCAACCAGAATGAACAACACTAAGGGCTCGATTACGATGTTGGTCAGAGTTGCCTCCGACAGACCTCAGGTCGGCTGTGTCGAAACCGCAATTGCAAGTCACATACTCCCATTTCTCTTCAGGACTTGTGCTGCGGCCATAAACCGGCTGTAGCACAAGCTCCTCTGAGCAGGGATTAACAGGAGGCCGCAAGCAGATGGGGCCCTGCTATGGACCCCCCAAACTCACTTTCCGACAGGTGTATCCATGTCGGAAAGCCCTGCATGAAAAGCGAGCATCGTAATTCCTAGGGCGGAAAAGCCGTTCATTTGGATTATGGGTCTGTCACAAACTGGCTGATGGGCTCCTTGAGCCCGTTGGAATCCATCCAGAATGACCGGCCACTTTTAATTCTGACTTCCTAGACTGTAATTAGGTGTTCGAAATTGAAACCACAATGAGGCTCGGAAAGCCTCCGATCAGTGACTGGAGACTTTCCAGGCCTCATCGTAATAAGTCCCTATATTGTTAGGGTATATAAATCTGGAAGTGTACCTTGAATTAGAAGTCAAGCAGGTAACATGCTAAAACTTTCCAACTGTGATGAATCAGAGTCTTTTATTCAGAATTTCAGAAAATCATGTCCATTAAGCGACAGGTAGTTTGAAAACAGATACCTCACCAAGGGCCCGATGTAGGTAATCCCAGATTACAGATTCTTAAATACTGAATCATACCGATTCGGTATTTAAGAACTGGCAATCGGGATGTAGGTAATTTTACCAAATTAATTACCGAATCGGTATGATTCGGTAATTAATGAATCGGTATTTACCGATTCTGTAATTGCCATTGATTCCAATTGGCCTTGAGGCAACTAGGAATCAATGTCAATTACCGAATCGGTAAATACCGATTCGGTAAAATTACCGAATTTGCAAGGGGGACAGGGTGTCACTTTGACACCCTGTTGCACCCCCTGATTCTGGTTTGTGTGCCATGTGGCACACATACATGCCCTTAGGGCATGTATGTGTGCCACATGGCACAGGTGTACATGCACAGGTGTGCATGTACACAGGAATTTGTTATTTACCATGACATAGTATGTCATGGTAAATAACGAATTCTTAAGGGCCGGTGGCACTGTTTTCATGCCACCTACATCACAAATTTGAGATTCGGTAAATTTACCGATTCGGTAATTTACAGAATCGGTAAATTTACCGATTTTGTTAATATACAGAATCAGTAAATTTAAGGCCCCCTACATCTCAATCACCAAATACCAGTCGGTAACGGCCGAAATCGACCGTTACCGACCGGTATTTGGTGACCTACATCTGGCCCCTAGACAGTGATCTGGAAAATGGAATTCACTTTAGTCAAACTTCTTTTACTGCACCGAGTTGCCACCTTTCTCAAAGAAAAATATCCCCCATTTGTTCCATTTTTGAAATTCTGGAAGTGCACTTGAATAACATAACAATATATGATGAATTCATCAATTTTATTTTTAATAGAGAAATTATGCCGAAGTTACTACTAATCAGAAATTGTTCAGAAATCTTAAAATACCTTTAATGATTTCTTCTAAAATTTGCTGGGCAACGTTTCTATATGAAGGTTTGAAAACACCGACTTCTGCTGATTTTCACAAACAGTAAAACAAATCTGGTCAATTGCTGCCCAGGTGGCTACCCTAACCCCACGTGTAACTCCACTGCAGAAAATAGAATCTTGGGAGGCACAAGGACGATGCATGTGCTGTCTATAAATCAAAAATCCTAAACGGTGTATTCTGCCTCTACTTTTCTAATCAGCCACAAATCAATCTTTCCCGCTGTTCAGGACAGATGTTTCTAGTATGAACACGGTAGCATCAAATCCACAGTTTCCCTTAGGACTCAATTGTACCATAAATAAAACACTTCAATATAGGCTACTGAAGGAACACCATAGTAAGAGATCAAGTTGCAGTTTTGTGTGTAGCCCAGTAGCAGTGAGTAGCGAGACAAAGTTGAGAAATGCTGAGTTTCATCGCTGAAATGCCGAGGCCCAAATATAAAGGTTTAGTGTATTTTTCAGTATGGCAATACGTGAAATTAGGATTTTGTTAGACACTGTGGAAGTATATAAAGTTTTGCTTTCAGAAAATTTTAAAGTTTGTATACTTTGCAACAATTTGCCTTGCGCAAAATTTTCCTCCTACGAACCATTTTTGATTGAGAATGTACCACCTAAGCTTTTTTTGCTGGCGCATTTTCTCAAAATGATATTTTTTACAGGAGATTTTTCCTGCTAAAGTTTCCTCTTTGCAGGAAAATTCACTTCAAACCTTGACGTTTTTTTCTCCTAAGTAGAACTACTGTTCGCAGAGTTATTCTGTATTATACATTGTAATTGTAAATTGTATTTAGATAACGCTTTCTACAGCAGCTGAGGCATTGAAGAACGTTGCTGTGAGTAGCACGCTACTCCGGATACCTAGATTAGAGTTTAGTAGTAGATTACTATTAAGTGTTTTTCTTTCCTTGTGCTTTAGTTGTATTAGTTTTGTGTGCTTGATTTCTTGTGTGAATAGTATAGCCTTAGAGCCCGCCATAACGGGCTCTACAGGCCATTAAAGGCATGCTCGAGGCAAATTTTTCAGAATTATCTCCATGTCAATCATCACTCCGTGTCTCAATTTTTCCAAAGCTTTATAGCTACATATCCCTTAAGTATCAAAATCAGGACAATATGTACCTGTGATTGTTGACTGTCTGTGGGAAGTGCTTGCTTTGGCTGACAGATCACCCTTTTAGGTAATTCTGCCTTTTTTACTCTATTATCCTGATTTGTTTCTCAGGCTCATCAGAACAAAAACAGCTTGTGCAACACAGCCATGGCGTTTGCTACTTAATTGAGTCTAGTGTGATAACTTTGAATAAAGGACTGCAAGGAGATCGGGACGGAGTGACAGGGATTCTAAATGTTCAAGGGGCAATTTTTTGTTGACCGACTCATTACTGTTTATTCCTGTTTCTATTACTTGCCATGTCATTAACCATATCCAGTAACCTAGAGAGAGCAACATGGTAAGATGATGACACACCAACTATGGTAGGCTGTGGTATCATCAATAGATTTTAGGACAATATAGACCCAAAGGAAAATAAATGGCATAAAATTGAGCTAAGAGGCAAGTATAGACTGGTAGCCATAAAGATGTTAAGTGTAGGTAACTGGGCAGGCCACAATAGTTGCTGCAGATTACCAAGAATTGGTAACGTCAAGGTCCAACTTGCTTAGCTCGAGACCAACATTGTTCTTGCCAACTCTACACAATGCTATGTTGGTGCCCAGTGGGGAATGCCATAATAATTTTGGTGTTTTTTTGCTTCCCACTGATTCATATATCGTAAAAGCACCCTTCATTGGCTCATTATTCCTCTGTTCTAAAACATTGTATTGTATCTGTATTTCTATAGCGCTTACTAATCCTGATGAAGCCTTGACCCGCTTTAGGGCAGACACCACTCCATCTGGAACACAAGGTTACTGTTTAGTCCAGAGATTATTGTTGGTGATTGGTTAGTATTGGTTGCTAAGAGTAGTCTTTCACTATCAAGGAACTCTTTCCATGCATTAACCCCAGGTTTATTGTGATAAAATACATTTATAATGATGGTGTACTGGGGTGCCTCAACTGTGACCTTCATTTAATATACGAAATTCCGTTAGCTCCACAGGCTTGCTTGCACTGTAATGTTTTAAAATGTATTATTCTATGTTCATGTGCTGCTGAGGACAGAATAAATTCAACTGTATACAATTTGAGGCCATTTCCTTTGGTCGAACAGAGATGCTGTTTATATTTTAAATGTGTTTTTGTTTTCTCTCATGGAAGGTAATGCATGATTATTCAATAGATGCAGAGCAAAAGTAATTCCACAATGTAATGTGTTATCCATTTTATGAAATAACTTAATGTATCTTTTACATCATGCCATAGTGACTGTACGGTTTATCTGTCTAAAAACATATAAAACTCTCCAATTAGGAGATGAATCCAAGATGTTCCCTTGCTCTCCTTATGGGTGGACCTATGTTAGTCTGTTTTTCTTTTTTATGTTATTTTTTAGTATCATTTTTGTGTTGCCTTTTTTATTGAAACAACATTTTAAAACATGAGAACAATGTAGCAAAGTCGTAAGCAACAAGAAGCGTTACAGTAATAGAGAGAGGGGGGAGGAAGGGTGGGGTGGGGGATAAGGGGGAGGGGTGGCAGGGGTAACATTGGCAGGGTGCAGCTCGTCAGCAGGGTCTGGGTTTCCATCCATTCGCCCTGACGCTGGGTGCCAGGCACTGAGTAGTGAACCAGAAGCAAACCACCTGTTAGCAGCAGTGGGAGGACCCGTGGGCCGTGACTCCTCTGAAAGGTGGGGGCGTCAAGAGTATAGGTAGACCGCCAGGCAAGGGGGCTGAAGAAAAGGGGAGTAGGCCCAGGCCGTGGGTTGGGGTAGACCGCGAGACCTGTACTGTGATGATAATGATATAATGGAGAAGCGAGTAGCGGTGGTGGTGTGGGGTGCAAGATTGTCGGGGTGGGGGGTTCATAAATTGCTGGATTGGCGGGATGTATGGTGTAGGATGTCCCGGTGGGGGGTTGTGCAATGGGTCCATGTTAGTCTGTTTATTCATTTATAATTACAATTTTTCTCAAGTTTCTTCTCTCCTGGTAATATGAGAAGTCCCTATGACAGAATGATCATTGAATCTTTATTTGCTTTGTGTCAGACCGTATTCCGCTCTAGCTTTTGACTAGAATAAGGCTCAGCTGCCACTGCCGATGCAGATTCACATTTAATTGCAATTTTGAGTATTTGATTACCTAACCATATATTTTTTGCCTTTTGTAATGGTTCCTAAATTGTAAATAAATATTCATGGTTTGTACTTTGAACCTTGTCTTGTGTGGATTTTCCGTATGGATTTTCCTTTGTGAATTCTCTGGGATTCTATGAATTTGTATTTTGTGCTCTTGTCCTTAAAGATTCACACATAGGCCGATCAATCGTTGACCCTTTTAATGCTAAAAGTGTCATCACTCTGGAACTCTCGCATGGTCTGTCCAAGGTGCACTGATAATCATTATACCTCCATAGAAGGTGAAATCTGTTAATTGTTCGTCATAGGGTCCAAAGTCTACCACCCTGCTTGCAAGCACCAAGAGTCCCCCTGACATAGAAAACCGCCTTTTGTAAATTCTCCAATATGATCATAACATACGCTAACAAACGTCTACTTTCATAGGTATATAACATTTAAAAAGTTTGAAAGAGAACTGGTGGCCTCCCACTCATGACATTAATAAAAAACACAACAAAATTCAGGACCAGTTCCAAGACGTGACACTGTGCTTATTGAAATGTTGCAAAGTCATACTAATGAAATGAAAGATGAAAACAAACACTCTGGGCAGGGGACCTCAGGTGACAAACAAGCTAAATAACAAGCATGGGAACCTAAGATACTACAAAGTTAAAGAAAACAACACACACCGAATAAGGACCTCCTGAGGGGCAAAATAAGCACCACAGACATTTCATTGGACTATGAAACCACAGCTCAAAAGCATGTGAAGGGCCAACTAAAGCCCCACTCACTGGACAAGAACGCCCCAGGTGAACTAAGAAAGTACCATTAATTGACCAAGCACACCTCAGGCCCAAAGAAAGCACCACACACAGAACAAAGACCTTGCAGGGTAACATGAAAGCACACCACACCGAAAAAAAAGTATATGTGGGGCAAAGAACGCATTACATACTGGGCAAAGGCGGGATAAGTAGGGATGACGTATTGAACAAAGGCACTCTGGGGGCTGAGAAAAAACAACTTATTAAACTAAGGCTAGAAAGCACCACTAACTGAACAAGGTTTCCCTCGGGCAGAAAAGGGGGAGCAGCCCATAAACGGGGATGGCCCGAGAAGCCTTTACATGAAATATGGCCCATGCAATTAATACAAGTGAAATAAGACTCCTTGTTTGACAACTTCATAAATGGAGTCTCTGTGAACACAGTATAATATAAATCAGCACGATATTGTATTGAACATTTTATAAAAGACCTTAATCCAGGTAAAAAGCAATAAAAAAAACTTGAATTTGTAAGTTTAAAAGTAAGTAAATAACAATAGATTAGTTATTTAGTAGAAATGTAATAATGCTTTAGGCCCTTGAAACAACAGTAGCCACCTGACACTTAGGGGCACATTACGGTGGCGGGCGGACATCAGTTCGCCCTCCATTGTTGCAGTGCTGGGACCGCCCACCAGATGTGAAGCGGGCCCACCACATATATTAGGATGAGCCCGCCATTCGGGCGTGCGCATTCTGGGCTTTTAACATTGTGGACGGTGCTGTTGGCTGCAGCACCGTACGCAATATTAAAAGAGCATGCACTGCATTTCCCTGCATCACGTGGCAGGCTCCACGGGGTACCTGCCACTTGGTGCATGGAAAAGCAGGGGGGTACCATGGGTACCCCACAGTGCAGCGACACCCCCCAAACAAGGGGGGCCTGTAACTGCTAGGCACCGCCACCATTTTAGGGGCCCAGAACCATCCGCCAGGCAATCGGTGGAATTGCCTGAGGCGGTTAAGTGAAGGACGGACTTTGCGTCCGCCGCGGTACCCACCGCCATCCTAATTTGGTGGTGGGTAAATCACTATGTGATTGCGGAAGGACCGCCGATGCCGGCCCGGCGGTGGCGGTCCTTCCACAATCATAATGACCCTCTAATTCCCTGTGTCACAAAAGGGACATCTTATGACAGGGTGCAGCAATAGCATGTGACAGGAAGGAGGGTAAGGTATTCTTTCCTTCAGCTGGTGAATAGCGAAAAAAGGAACCCACTAAAGCCCTGGTTGAATGTCCATCTTTTTTGTTCGCATGGGGCAGCCCCGGAAAGCCCTGGCCCACTTAGCGTATTGCTGAGGGGCTCAAAGCACCAAACTCATATTGGTGCTGCTAAAAAATACAGAACACTTAAAACCGTTCATGCCAACATTTTAGAAGAGAAAAACGGGGGTTAAAAAAAATAATCAGGAGAATGTATTTCTCCGATTAACTTCTATTAAGAGCGAGGACTTATTCTGGTCTATTGTCGTGTATGGGACTTGGAAGTATCCTGCTGCAAGGTCAAATATTAGAAAAACAAAAATATTTTTTTTTCTTACCTGTCAGGGGCATCAAGCATTATAGCAGGCAAAGCGATTATGACAGAAATGTTATGCACTGGCCTGCAGGAGCAGGTTGCTGGCAGTGCATACTCCAAATCACACAAGACCAGTTCCTGTCGGCAGAAGCCCATCGAAGAATCAGATTTTTGCATGAAGGAATCGGGAGGGGGAAGACTGGCCTTGAAATAGTCAAGACTCCTGTCTGAATAGGGAGGGTTGGCATGCATGTAAAACATATCAAGAGACTAGAAAGAGCAACACACTAGATAAGGTCATCCTGGAGGGCTAAGTAATGCTCAATATACAAGTATTATTAAAGCACCAATTCCAAAAACAAGAGGACAAACAGCCATAGATAGAGGGAGGCCAGATGCGATCTGTGCCCCAGATCTTTTTGCTGTGGGCTATCTTGGGCCTCATCACCACATCTGTTGAATGTGCCTGGAGGTGGCAGAGGAGAACAAACGGACTCTGCACCTTGCCACACATAAATAATTTGTCCAAATACCTTACAGTGGAATGTAGAGTGGCTTGCTCATATTTGAAGATGTGTGTCCATATTTATATATACTCTATAAATATATATATATATATATTCATATATTCATGCATAGTCAGATTTAAAGAACTAAGCAACTACATATATGGAGACAGATAGATAGATAGATAGATAGATAGATAGATAGATAGATAGATAGATAGATAGATAGATAGATAGATAGATGGTTGAAGTGGAGTTATACGTAGGTCTTCGAATAAAAAAAACACTGATATTCACCAATTATATATAGCTGTCCTATGTATCACTTACATCGCCATAGGATTTCATTGTCATCAGTGACGTAATATGTGTGATCATAAGCAATGCATCACAGTGGCCAGACCTTATTCAGCCAAACCACCCACCTACCAGGGCGGAAAAGTGGCGGGCGGTGTTTGACTCCGCTGCGGTCCCCCCGCCATTGTAATGTGGCGGGGGGGGGGAGGGTGGAGGACGGGCATTTATGTCGGGCGGATCGCACCACCACCATGGCGGTGGCGATCCGCCCGACATCGTAATGGGCCCCTAAATCTGTAACTGCTTCGTACGAAAGTTGGCAATCACATTTTATTTACTGTGATGCAGTCAAAACTGTTAAAATGCATATATTGCTTGCAAAACTATGGATGCATTGTTGATTAATGTTTTAACCAAAACTTTAGTACTTTTTATTCAGTTTTGTGCATGTTTACGTTTTAAAACACTTGCATTTTTGGTGATTCCTAGAAAGTTTGTGATTTTTTAAAATTACCTTTGATCATTTTGTATAGTAACATCTGAAATTATCCAAATGTTTATATCTGGAAATCAGGTTAAGTGCTACGACAGACAATGTTGGTAAAAAACAAACAAAAACACGCTCTTGACACTTCTCAGTAAATTACACATGCAGTTATGGTCCGTGCCCAGTCTGTCAATACAGAGGTGCTTCCAGTGATGTGGACGGTCTATGTGGTTTTACAAGGCCTGCCGGGTACTGCCAGCTAATTATCAGCAATCGGAGTAAGATTTCACTCAATGACATACAAGTGAAATGTTCACTATATCCGCCGAACCGCCGCGAACCAGCCCTGTTCTCCTACTTATAAAGTTTTACAGTTCTGTTGCATTTCAACATCCGCGCTTGGCAGGCGGCGCGAGACGTAAATCAGACGTATTATTATGGGATATTGTTGTTCCCAGTGGGGAGAGGTGTAAATCCTGTCATTGTCACCGCCCGAGCACTTACCTTGATTGCAGACATTGATCCACGTGAAATAAAGCTGATTGACTTGTGGCAATCAACATCAAATGTATGCAAAAGGAACCGCCGGGAGCCAAGGTGGCAGACTCAGATGATGGTTTGGCTCAATTAAGCCAATCACAAGTGAGTTCTCTTGAGGTCTGAATCAGCTACAGATGCTGAGCTGTGGTCTGTCCTTATTCTCCTAGCAGGAGGGACCTGCTTGGGGTACTTGGTTTCCCATCAGAAGATGATCAGGCATCAAGCCTTTAATATGCACGCTTCGCGAACATGGCTGATGTATGCGTGGCAGTAGTGTTCACAATTTCCACCCTACTGCACAACAAAATATTCACTATGTGAGCAGCATTCATTCTGAGACCAACACCTGTAAACCTGCCATCATCCCACTTAAAACAACCCATCCTGGATATTTTACTGAGACCATGAGGGACTATCTACAGGCAGAATCTATGTTATGCTAATCGATGCCCTTGTATGCAAAGCTAACGGGAGCAGTGGTGTAGCAAAGGCATCATTGGACCTAATACGAGTAAGGAATTTGAGCCCACATACCCTGGTTTTGTCTTTAAAAAACAGCTACTGATTGGGTGAAGCGGGCTCCTGGGACCCCTGGTGCTGCTGTAACTGCTGCACCATTGATAGATATATCTCTGAATAGGAGTTCGGTGTCCTTCAAACATAGCAGTGAGGGTACCATTGCTGACCAGAGTCTAATACTATTAATGATGTGATTGCGTTTGTTCCTCTGGTCGGTGAACATGTCTCCATCATTGAGTTGATAGTGCATGTTGTTATCTGAAGGGTGAAAACACGCGGCTATCCCGAATTGCTTATGCATCATCTGGATAAGTGGGTATGCCCACAGTCCAGCATTGTTCAAAATTAGCATAAATACAAGGTAGAAAGATTTCAAACCAGATTTTTTTGTACCAACTAAGCTAGCCTCCAAACTGTCTTCCCCTGAGAATTGCCCATGCTCGTGCAAAACCAGCAGGGGTTCATAGTTAGACAGATCCCTAAGCAAACATTCTAATTACTTGGACAGGCCACTATGTGTGAAATGACCCAAGGGTTAGGACTGGTACAGGGCCAGTTACATGGCAAGTTATCGTGATCGGCCCTTTCTGCACCTGGTAGATGTCAGTAACAGACTGTCAGGGAAATCTGCAGAGTTCCTAATAGGCCAAATCCTGACACTGGATCCTGCTTAAGCTGAGAGCGCCCGACTGACCAGGCCACTTTGTCTAATGCAGGATGGCGCTTTCATATCTTTTAACACCTTGACCCCGGCGCGAATTCTGCCGCAGTGCTGGTGATTTATTCAGTGGGTGGGGTTCGGACGGCCCCTGGCCATCCTCCGCACACGCCCACTGTGACGTCAGACGGGCTATCAGACACATGAAAGGGGTTAAAGATGGCTAGATCCCCAATGATTAAAACCCTACTTCAAATCAATAGCACTTCAGGCCTGTAGCTAATCTTAGAGAGTGCTGTCAAATGGTGCATTTGCAATCTGGCTTTTTATCATGAAGTCCAGTCAAAGAGTCCCCTCGTGTCCTGACGCAGCAACTTACCATTACAAAAAAGTTAATTTACGGCAGAGCTTTTGGAGGACAATAAGGTTTTATTTTTCATCACAATTCCTTATTCCTCAGTAGAACATTGGAATGTTGAGCACTCCATTGAAGACAATGGAGTGCTCCGGACTTCTAATGGCCGATAGAAGCCCAGAGCATCAACATTCCAATGTTTTTTTCATTTCACAGCTGTTGCTGGGAGCAAAGGCCTCTCGAAGGGCTTGAGAGGCCTTTGTTTTTACTAATTTTAACATTCTGCCCTCTAGGGACGGAATGTTCTAATAGCCTTAGAGCCCCCCATAGCGGACTCTACTGTCCATTAAAGGCCTGCTCCCTTGTTAAAGGCCCTCGCCTTCGGCTCAGGCCTTCAACGCTGGAGGAGGCCTTTAATGGCCGGTAGAGCCCGCTACGTCGGGCTCTAAGGCTATATTGTGTTCTGAAGACTATTCAATTCATTCTCTTGAATACAACTTCAAAATCCGTGCTATGTCATAAATATCATGCCTGGCCAAGACCTGTAGCACCAATGTAGAGCACAGTCATAGGACGGGGACCTCACTGTGCTGTATATCTCTTGAAGCCAGGGCAGAGAGAGAGAGAGAGAGAGAGAGAAAGAGAGACTTCATCATGTGGTCATCAATGAGGGTCAGCTTCTTTTGATGCTTTCTGTGCACAGTAGCAACATTTTGGCAAATGTGACGAATTCATAGCATACAGGGTAGGGTGTGCTGGCGAGTTTACCAGGCAAGAGAAGAGAAGTAAAGCCTTGGTCTTTAATGTCGTTTTCTATTGTTTCTTCTGAAAGAGATAAAGGCCTCTAGACGAGCCTGGACGGCCACAGACGGCCCGCCCTCTGCCCGGGCTCCGCCCGGCGCCGTCCGCGATGCGGAGAGAGTCTCCTCCTTTTACAGTGCCTCCAGGCGCGTGGTGACGGGAAGCGGCTGGGCGTCGGCTCGCAATGCCTGCTGGGAGCTGCAGTTCCTCCCCACAGCGGCCGTGCAGGTGATGAGCACCGGCGGCGAGAGGAGCTGTCAGCGTCAGGGACCCAGCGGCACCAGTAGCGGAGCAGCGATATCCCCTCGGCGTCAAGGAAGGTCTGCCAAAAGATGTCCCCCGCTCTCCAGTGAGAGCCTCCTCCTTTTACAGCGCCTCCAGGCGCGTGGTGACGGGAAGCGGCTGGGCGTCGGCTCGCAATGCCTGCTGGGAGCTGCAGTTCCTCCCCACAGCGGCCGTGCAGGTGATGAGCACTGGCGGCGGGAGGAGCTATCAGCGTCAGGGACCCAGCGGCACCAGTAGCGGGAGCAGCGATATCCCCTCGGCGTCAAGGAAGGTCTGCCAAAAGATGGCTTCTCTCAGTGCTCTTTGTTGCCACTGACCATCAATCCCTCAACAATATCCTCAATGCAGATAAGGGACTAGCTGGTCCAATTAGAGCAATGGTCCTCTGATCAGTCAGAAACCATCCGATAGGTGTCTTCAGGTCCTATGGGATACTACTATCCTGCAGAGTTTCACAAACTTTCATTCAGTGTCCAAAATTCTTTAACATGCTGCAATACATGGATATCTACCTGAAGGGGTACGGGACAATTTAAATTCATTTACATTGCCAATAGTACCAAACAATCACAAATTTGTGACTGGTTCTCCAACATGAAACTAGACATGTTAACACAACTAATCAGTAAAAACGCAAACTCGATCCGCTTCACCATTGTTTCAATCTCTTCTTCAAAACACAAAGGGCCGTGAAAACGCAGACGGTCTGATATCAACTCACTAACCTGCACACAGCCAGGCCATGCTTTTTTAAAGCAGATTTTGGGGCCACTGTCCAATTCTTGGTGGTCTCATACCTTGATGGTGCCAATGCTGAGGTTGCCAGGATCCATGGCTCCATCGTGACCCTACCAAAGTACAGCCCCTCCACATTTTAAACAGCTGAAGAAATTCAACATCTTTTCGAGCCTGAAGGATATACAATGGCTACCACGCCAAGCCTGCATCATCTTCAAGACATGCTCCCCCACGTGAAAAGCAGTGATGAACTATGCCCTTCCTACCTGTCCGAAAAACGAAACATAGAACCTCTGCATCACTATACTGGAACCGAAGAAAGATACAACACATACTCCCAGGGCCAAATCATGTCTAACTTTTCCAAGTATCTCTAACAACATTCCTACTTATACCCGGGTTGCTCCTTTCCTTCTGCCCTTTGGAAAAGAGGTTAAGACACATGTCAAGAGGACTAGTGTGCAATGGGGAATTGAATCACCTACCACACACCAGAGCCCATTACAGAACAGATCCACGTTTCCCTCCCTGATTATTAAGAATGATCATGACTCTGCTTTTCCACCGCCTCAACATACAGTGCGCTGGGGCTCGCAGCCTGTTGTGTTCCATGTGAAGGCTAGTGCAGTACAATTCATTGAACCAGCAACACTTTCATGTGCATACTACTGGACAGAGATAAAGCTGTGTGTTTATGAGACACCTTTGACTGCTCATTTACTGCCTCATATGCGTCTAGGAAAGGAAGTAGGTCGTGGGCATTCTGTGGTGTTTAGGGGGAGCGAGGATGATGATTTGATCTCTCACAAAGGCCTCATTAATCACTGCACAGGTAAGCTTCAAAGATAGCTGGCAGGAAAGAGAAAGGGGTTGTCTATGCCATGAGTACTCACAAACATTTTCCCATGGGCCACAAATTTGGTCTGTGATGTGACTGAGGGTCGTGTTGATGGCCAGGGTTTGGGAAGGGGTTTGTAGTAAGGTGAGTGTAAGAAAAGCTAGGCGTATGCATCTAGTGTCTAAATTGTACAATGTGAAACCAACAACTTGGGATTCATTCCGGCTTCCCCGCTTAACAAAACTCGGTGATCATAGCTAATTATTTAATTTCAAGTGCACTCCTTTTTCTTCATTAGCACATGAGGACCTTGAAATACATGACTTCAGGATGTTTGCTGTACAAAGCCTTTTCCAGTGTGTGATTTAATAAACTAAATGTTGTTTGTGTATTTTTAGAATCCTCGGCCCCCAAAAAACTTCACATGACAACTGACTTGCCTCTTCGTACACTATTGGCATTATTATCAGGTTGTAGGCAGTGTCTAGGGAAGAATGAATGTTTCTCAATTGATGTTTGAAAACTGTAATAAAAAAAAAATCTCAATGTCTGATAATCTGATGTACTAAGGTGAAACTGTTCTGCAAGTTAATGAATTATTAACCAACTTTATCATACTTTTACTGAAAGATGTTTTTATAAACGATGGTGTTCCTAATGTTAAGTGGTTTAGGACACCCTAGTTACTTCCGTGTTTTAATTTCAATTAACCTTTAAATAAATGCTTGCCGGTTTATTTAACATATATTTTATGTTAGTGCTGAGTCACGTAAACATTAGCCAAGTGCTGCTCTTGACCAAGGGGCCGCACGTAAAGGTCAGGAGGGCTGCATGCAGCCCCGGGCTGTACTTTGAGAATCACTGGTCTATACTGTTTAGAGGTAAAAGAGATAACTTAAAAAAAGATAATAAAGTAATAAGCCAAGAAGAAGGGCTTTGGTCCATCACAGAATTTAAGGAGAGCCACAAAGGGGAACATCACTTACAACGCATTTTTACAACTACCTACCATTACATCGCAACCATTACAACGCATACCATTACAACGCATTGCGCTGGGGGGCGCTCTAGGATAGGGAATATATTTAATTTACTATCCAACACCTTCCCTGCTATCCACGGGGACTGGAGTTGGAATAGTAAATTAAATAATTCACTATCCAGCGCCTAAAAGCATTATGCGTTGTAATGGACTGCGTGGTAAAAACCGCGTTGTAAAGGCATGCGATGTAAAAGCATGCGTTGTAGTGACACCAATCCGCCACAAATGACAATGAGTTGGAATGAATCTTATTGATATAGTAAGTGTTATATAGTAAAAGATGAGGCTAAATATATAATAGATCCTGCCCTCTTGGACCTCACGCACCTGGGTTGGACAACCTTGTTGTTTTTTACTGTGATGTTATGTACAGAAGACAGTGAAAAGTACCCTCATTATCATTATCACATTGCAAGACTTGAATATACAACTTTACCTTGGTTTTCACCCAAAATCAACCTACAAGTAGCAGCGCTGCGTATTCAACCTATCATGAAGATACCACAGAGGTGGCAATAGCGCCTCTGGATACGATTACATCAGAGTTTCCACTGAAAAGGCATTTTTTGTTTTCTTAATAACTTTGGCGCCATTCAATGAATGTGCAGTAATTTTTCCAGAAGAGAAGTGCATCCACTTTAGACTCTTCATGCCAAGTTCATGCAGTACAGAAAGGTTGGGGCCTTACAATGGGAGGGAGGGGGTGATCATATTCCATTTAATTTCACATAGAATACATTGCTTCTCAATTGAAAAAAAGCAGCTGAACAAAACTACACCAATCTGGGTATGCAAAGAGAACCTTACTGAAGGAAGTGCCTTTGCTTGGATTGGTGTAAATTCATTCACTCTATCACAAGAAATCAGTGTTAAAATTGTGTTACTGTCTGGACACGAAGTTATTAAAGTTTAGGTATATCTGAACCGTTCTTCTGTATATCTTCTGTGGATTTGCGAAACCATACTGGATTCACAAATCCAGTTATAAAATGCAAGACCTTCAAGCTTCGCCAGGGGAATTGTCTACTCTGGCACTTTCTGGGGACACAGTGTTTTCAAATTGATTGATACAGGCAACTTTTCGAGCTAGGGCTGGACATATTTAAAGAAGCCTTTGTTTTTTAAACTTGTCTATTTTTCCACTGTAAATACGTGCACTTGGACTAGATAAATATGAACATTGCATTCCACAGAGTGTATTCACACTACAAGTACATTATGTGAACTGATGTTTGGACTATAGGTCACGTGCTAAAGTGGATTTAAAGCCTCCAGCACTACGCAGTAGAATTTGTCTCACCTGTGTTCAAGATTGCTGGGACAGCCGAAACGCATAAGGAAGAGAAATCAATGCTGCCTGTTTAAACTGTAATAAACGCTGGTGCTCTTCAGATTGAGGCCTCAACATTTCTTTTACTTTGGGATGTATATATATATATATATATATATATATATCTATATATATATCTATATATATATATATATATATATATATATATATATATATATATATATATATATATATCTATATATATATATATATATATATATATAGATATATATATATATATATATATATATATATATATATATATATATATATATATATATATATATATATACTAGCAGCCCGTCCCGACGTTGTACAGGTTTGAATTGCTGCCGGCCAGTAGTATATTGTTTTGTAGGATTTCGTTTTGTTAGCATTTCTTATCTGTGACAGGCCTGTGAAACACTCCGATTCACAGTGCACTGCTGATGCACTTAAGAGTGCGCGTTCAGTAGTATGTGAACTCGAGTTTCCCTATTTTATTTTTCCTTGCAATATTATATAGCGCAAACTCGATAACATGGCATGAGCACAATTTACATTACAGAAGAACACATTCATTTGTGGTAGGCACGGGGAGACAAAGCGATTTGCCTGGAATCACAGGATGTTGAGCTGTTGCCGAGATTCGAACGTAGCTCCCCAGCTCTTAAGTTCGTAATTCTAGAACTTGTGGCGGAAGTTGTGACTAAAAGTGTATGTCGGTGCTGGCCATCAATGAGAGAGTCAAGACACCAAATTGTACCTGGTGGTCAGAAGAATATGTTATTCACCAGGAATCACAGCGCAAATACGATGCAACAAACACCAGTGGGAACACACCATGCAAGCTAATATGTGCTATTTGGCCCAGTAGAGGCTCAAGGACGAGTGGAAAAAATTCCCATCAGAAGCCACACTGTACTGCCCTCATTTACATCATTTGGGTTCTCCTCGCCCAGGAGACAAAACAATACGGCCGGTCGAATGTTACCGTGACCGAAATAAATGAGAGAGGGGAGTATTGGTGTTGAGGTGGCGACTGAAAAAAGCAGTGTAAAGTGATAAAAGTGATGATAGTGAGTGATTATAAAATTAGGTAAACCGGGTAGAAAGCAATAGTTTATTAGTGTCTCCCAGTTCCTAATGTTAAAATAAGTGCAAGAGCGGATTCGAAATAATATCCGCAATCAGTAGTGGTCAACATGTTTCTGCATTTGAAGAAAAGAGTTTCCATGCATTCTTCAGGACCAGTTCTTTAAAAACTACTGCTTTTGTGAAAGAATAATAAATAAAACAGATATCACCTGAAAGAGTCCAGGTTGTGTGCTCAACCATGTACCATAAACGATGGTTGAGAAGCTTCACCCCACCTGGCTGCTGCTCAGGTATGAGGAGCACCGCTCTCTCAGTCAGTGTCTCCCGACAGGCGTCCGAGCTAGACAGCACAACGCAGACACGCCCACAAGGGTTTTGGGGTACAGGGGTATTTTTAGGGTTAAGGGCTAGGTTTTGATTTTGGGGTACAGGGGTATTTTAGGGTTCAGGGGTAGGTTTGGGTTTTGGGGTACAGGGTTATTTTTAGGGTTCAGGGCTAGTTTTGGGTTTTTGGGTACAGGGGTATTTTTAGGGTTCAGGGGTAGGTTTGGGTTTTGAGCTACCGGAGTATTTTAAAGGTTCAGGGCTAGGTTTGGGTTTTAGGGTACAGGGGTATTTTAGGGTTCAGGGGTAGGTTTGGGTTTTGGGGTACAGTGGTATTTTTAGGGTTCAGGGCTAGGTTTGGAGGTACAGGGGTATTTTTAGGGTTCAGTGGTAGGTTTGGGTTGTGAGGTACAGGGGTATTTATAGGGTTCAGGGCTAGGTTTGGGTTTTGGGGTACAGGGGTATTTTTAGGGTTTAGGGATAGGTTTGGGGTTTGGGGTACAGGATATATTTATAGGGTTAAGATGGGTTAGTGTTTAAGGGTGTTGGGGTATTTTAAGGAGTAAGGGTGGGTTATGATTATGGGGTGCAGGGGTATTTAAAGGGAGCAGGGTGGGATTAGCACATGATATGAGACATGGCATGAAGGGCGGAACGTACCACACGCCCCCAGCGTTTGTCACGCCTCCAGCACACGCCCACAGCACAAAGCAGACACGCCCATAAGGGACTACTTTGCTGGCACGGTTCTTTTACCTTTTAAATGTATATGGTAGGCGTCTGCATAGCCTATGTCCTTCTGCTGCAACTGCCCTTTCCAACGCTGTATTGGGTGTTGTGATTGGTGCTGTGGTTCCTGAGATTACCCGCCTCAAAGGTTTGGGCTCTCTCTTTATTATATTAGTATGGATCTATATATATATATATATATATCAACGCCCCGAGTGTGTCCCAAACTTGAAAACGCACACCAACTCCCACTAATCACGGTGGTCCAGCCAAGCACTGAAACGCGTCAGGCGTTAAGAACTGAGCAGACAGAAAGACTCTAATGCAGCTGCAACTTGCAGCATGCTGCCTCTGTTTTATCCGTGATTAGTGGGAGTTGGTGTGCGTTTTCAAGTTTGGGACAAACTCGGAGCGTTGATATATATATATATAGATATATATATATAGATATATACACACATATGGAGGGCGGGGCAAAAAAGCCTGTGTGACACAAAAAGAAAGTACATTTAACATAGAATTTGAGCTTTTACAATAATGATGCAGCTTGTTCTCGTGTGTGAGGGAAGCTGTGCTGCTGCCCATGACCCGCCTACTTGAATTGTATGAAGAAGGTGGGGCTGATGATGCTAAAGCTGTTCCTGTACTGTGTGTGAGGTAAGCAAAGCTGGTAGGTTACTGACTGTGACCCGCTAGTCCTCTGAGAGATTGAGGCAGTGTGGCAAGCCACCAGAAGTGTGGTACATGCAGGAGCGGCTCCTCCGCAATGACGGAGGAGCAACGCCCCACTGTCTCGAGCCAGCAGTCGAAAAATAAAACAATATTCTATTGTTCTTATTTTCACCTGATGGCATAGCTGGCATGTGTAGGGAGGGGCGGGGCATGGGAGAGGGGAAGCGGACTGGTTTATGCACTTCTAGGTGCCCATGTGTGCTTAGCCAGCCGTCTCAGACCGGCCAAACACACATGCGCACTTAGCTTTTTCCTACCCTGCTGTTTTGAACAACCAGGTTGAAGAAACAGCACAGACTCCCTGTCCCTGAGTGGAGCGGCAAACCAGCCTGCTCAGGCCAATCCCTGCACTGCTTTCATGAATGAGAGCAGTGCCGGGATTACACAGAAAGTCTGTGTTTGCTGGGACCAGGAAGAAGAACACCGAGGCGCATCGGGGAAGGCGGCCGGCAGCTTCAGGTAAGTCATCCTTTTTCTTTTTTATTTATTATCAAACTCCTCCCCTGCGCTTTCCCTCCCACGCTCCCCCTGTGTCCCATTCACCTGCCCCAACAATTTTTGTTTGTGGCAGCAGCGACTGAGTACATGTTCTGTGTGTGAGTGTACCTTACACTGTTGATGCTGGTACTTTCCCTCTTTTGTGAGGTCTGTTGTGGGTGATGCTTATGACTCACTAGCCCTGTGAGAGACTGAGGGAGGCTGGCCAGCTGCTAGATGTGCAATACATGTTCTGTAATTGAGAGAAGCTTCCCCTTTCACTGTCTGCATATATTGGAATGTTAACTTGCACTAGATTCTGCAACACACTTAAGCACACTGCACTGCAGACGATTTAAGCAAAAAGAGAAAGAAAACAAAAATTTGGCCTAGGCAAAAAAAATTAACGTTGCAGATTAACCTGGTCTTTTTAAAAACACGAGAAAAATCTTTGTAAAAGCTGGCTGAAACACAGGGAGCTAGAACAATTTTGTCGAAATGACTCAGGCACACAAATGTGGTGAAAGTTTATATGGCAAACCGATTGAAAAGGGGGGGCTCTTGGCCCCCCCGCCCGCATGGCGGCGCGGCGACCGTCCCCCTCCTCAGAACTCCTCGGTGGAGGGGCGTGCCCTTCCGGGCGCGCCTCGCCACCGATTGGTTTGCGCCCCCCTTTGACCCGGATGTCATTTTAGGGCTTCCGGGTCGGGAGGGGGGCGGGCTGCAGGAGGGGCTGGGTGGGGGCGTGCCGCCCTCACCTGGCCCCTTGGGGATAAAGAAGCGGGGAGCGCCCAGGAGACCCTCTTGTTCTCTGGACGCTCCCCCACAGTGTGTCGTGCCCCGCGCTCGGGGCTTCTCGTTGGGGGGGGGGAGGCCAGATCGTCGGTTAACAATGCTGGCCTGTGGCGGTAAGGTCATGACCGGTGAGCAGCTATTTTAAGGTCTGAGGGGGCGGGCATCATCCCATGGAGGTTCCCGCCCAAGGGGAGGTGCCCTTGGCACCTCATAAGAACTTCAGGGGCAAGGTAATTGCTGTTCAAAGGGGCGCGGGTTGGAGTAGTCACGCTTTCCTTAGGCTGGTAGCCACCCCGCGCGCGCATACTCATGACGTCACCGGATGGCGCAGAGTAAGGGCCCTCCTTTAGTGGGTAAATGGAGTTCACGGCGTGGACCGGGTAATTACCGGGCCCGGCTACGCATGCGCACATCTCTTGGTGAGGCGCAGCTGGTAATTGGATTCACGGCGTGGACCGGGTAATTACTAGGCCCGGCTGCGCATGCGCACATCCCTAGGTGAGGCGCAGCTAATAAGACCTGACACCGGTTAGCGACCTTGCCATATGGCCAGAAATGTAGTATACAAAAATCTAGCTGAGGATGTTAGTTTCGGTTAGGAACAACTTGTATTAGAGTCTCTGTTAAGGTTAGCCTCTCAAGTTTGTTGACAATATTGTATCTAATGTCCTGCTGATTTTTGTATAATGTATTTATCATGCTATTAAAATTCTTTAATTTTATATCTTAATAAATACGGCCGGGGGTCCCGCGACCCCCGCCTTCCAAAGATAACCATGTTTCATGTGTCCGGGAGTTGGTGTGGTAAGTTGGGAGGGGGGCGGCAGCCAGTCGCTGACCATGTGAAAAGGGGGGGCTCTTGGCCCCCCCGCCCGCATGGCGGCGCGGCGACCGTCCCCCTCCTCAGAACTCCTCGGTGGAGGGGCGTGCCCTTCCGGGCGCGCCTCGCCACCGATTGGTTTGCGCCCCCCTTTGACCCGGATGTCATTTTAGGGCTTCCGGGTCGGGAGGGGGGCGGGCTGCAGGAGGGGCTGGGTGGGGGCGTGCCGCCCTCACCTGGCCCCTTGGGGATAAAGAAGCGGGGAGCGCCCAGGAGACCCTCTTGTTCTCTGGACGCTCCCCCACAGTGTGTCGTGCCCCGCGCTCGGGGCTTCTCGTTTTCCCACCCACCATCCCTGGAACTACTCGGTCGAAGCTGTTTTAGTTCAATGTACATATACTTTGCTGGGTTATTACTAGCACAAGGCCTGGTTTAACGTGCGTTATGTGACTAAAGTATTTTGTTGTAAGTGTATTTTAGGCCTTTTTCCCAGTTTAGTGAATTATGCTATAATATGCTGTGTGGTGGTGTTTGTGTTAGGACCTTCTCTCCTTTGTAGCGATATGTCGATTTTGATGTGATATTTAGTTAGAGTAGTTGTCCTTTAGCTCTTTTCTTCCATAGGTCGTCGTATTTATTAGGTTTGGGGCATGCGGTAAGGTCATGACCGGTGAGCAGCTATTTTAAGGTCTGAGGGGGCGGGCATCATCCCATGGAGGTTCCCGCCCAAGGGGAGGTGCCCTTGGCACCTCATAAGAACTTCAGGGGCAAGGTAATTGCTGTTCAAAGGGGCGCGGGTTGGAGTAGTCACGCTTTCCTTAGGCTGGTAGCCACCCCGCGCGCGCATACTCATGACGTCACCGGATGGCGCAGAGTAAGGGCCCTCCTTTAGTGGGTAAATGGAGTTCACGGCGTGGACCGGGTAATTACCGGGCCCGGCTACGCATGCGCACATCTCTTGGTGAGGCGCAGCTGGTAATTGGATTCACGGCGTGGACCGGGTAATTACTAGGCCCGGCTGCGCATGCGCACATCCCTAGGTGAGGCGCAGCTAATAAGACCTGACACCGGTTAGCGACCTTGCCATATGGCCAGAAATGTAGTATACAAAAATCTAGCTGAGGATGTTAGTTTCGGTTAGGAACAACTTGTATTAGAGTCTCTGTTAAGGTTAGCCTCTCAAGTTTGTTGACAATATTGTATCTAATGTCCTGCTGATTTTTGTATAATGTATTTATCATGCTATTAAAATTCTTTAATTTTATATCTTAATAAATACGGCCGGGGGTCCCGCGACCCCCGCCTTCCAAAGATAACCATGTTTCATGTGTCCGGGAGTTGGTGTGGTAAGTTGGGAGGGGGGCGGCAGCCAGTCGCTGACCATGATGTCTGCCTGCAGTCGGTTCCCACTAGTCCACCAGATATCTGAGGCGAAGGCTGCGCTCTCAGACACGATACTTAAAACTATTGTGTTAAAGAGAGAAACTGCCACGGGAAACTTGTTAACACGAAACAGATCATTTATTTTTCTGTCAGGGGGAAGGCTTTGGTTTCACTAAAGATATCGAAGCACGGCCGGCATGCATTACAAGCAGCCAGCGTCCCAGAGGACGCACATTTTCTATTCCACAAAAGGAGAAAAAAAAATGACTTATTTATTAGACGAGGCAGGAGGGGTGAGAGACTGGGGCTGAAAACGCATAGAAATACTTTAAAAAATAAATTGGAAGGATAAAGATTAAAGGGCGAGTGGATAATGGTGTTGATTTTTCGTGCAAGATTAACAAAATAAAAGCAGATTTCCTTTGCTTGGGCAAGCGCGTGGTACAGTAAGAAGGGAGCTTCATTTGCATAAGAGGAAAAAATGACAAAAAACCAGAGCTTGGGGACAAATCCTTCGGAAGCGATTTGCATGAAATAGCAGCCATTATTGTTCGTGCTGACAAGGAGAGGCTGATGGCATACAGGGAAAATCCGGAAATTGAGCGAATTCTCTATAGGCCCTAGGACCTGGAAGGGGGAAAGGGCGGGAGAAATGTCCGTCACTTGTCAGGATTTGGGTTCATCTTGGATATGACTGACTCTACCCCCAGCCGGTTTTTCACAGGCGCCTGCCTTCTAGAAGAACTTCTGTCTACAAGCTTGTAGGTGTCTTTAAGCGAGGTTTGGCCTAAAATGTCAGCTGCAACGTGGGAACCCACAGGCTCCGGGTCTCGGCATCTTTCATTGACATACTGTGACGTGACCACAGTCTTATTTTCTTCTCTGGTTTTCGTTTCTGGAATCCGTGAACATGAAAGAACCAGACTGTGAAAGAGAACTACATTTTCCCCAAAGAAGACAAAAGCTAGCGGAATGGATGGTCGTGGGTGCACTATTCAGTAAAACATGTTTGTCAGATACAAATTTTGGTGGAAATAAATCTCGTGCCAGAAAAAATGCGCGTATAAAAATAGGTTACAGATTGGTTAATGATGCGGTACAGATTCCGCGGTATTTTGTTTTCACAACACTGGTGAAAACCTGGTGCACAGTAGGAGCTGGGGTTTTTTTGTAAGCTATGTTATGTTGTTTCGTCCATTGTGAAGTGTTTTTTTTCTTCCTGGAGGCTGGTAGGTGGATTATCTCAGAGTGAAAGTCTTCGGAAGCTAATTAGAGTATAGGTTTTCACACAATGTAGGGATCTTTTAAGCCTTTAAAGATCTGGCAGGACTGGGGCAGCGACAGTCACAAGGTAAGCCAATGAAATCATAAAAATGTGAAGGAAATACAGGAGCGAATACTCCCTAAGTTAGGTAATAACTGAGGCAGCAATTCCATCACACCTGAGTTCATCTGTGTCCTTTCAGAAGAGGGCCAGCAAGATGTAAATTCGGCTAACCTCACCTGCCATTACAAAAGGGAACCAATTGTATGCAAATCAGTCTAAACCCTGCTTTTTTAATACAAATGGAGACAGATTTATACAAATCACTAACTCCACCTGCTAACAGAGAAAAAACATAAACGTAACATCAATGAGACATCTTTTCCGTTCCGAAAGGACACACGATTATACAAATCAGTTCAGCCACAATCTGCCATTACTGAACAAAAAACACGTTTTTTAAACCACGCCAAGTCCCTCTGGTATTGAAAAAGGAAATCGATGTTATCCGAAGCAGACCAACAAGTCTGCCATGACAAAAGGAGCAAATCTTATACACTTCCTTCCAACTCCACCAGGCCACCCAACCATGCTAGAAAAAATATCCATCATGCAAAGCAATAGCCTATCAAAACGGAAGACCGATCTTATGCAAAGTATGCCAACACTGTCTGCCATTACATAAGTAGATTTTTTTTAGTGCAAATCAAGGTCACCATGCTGGGAGACCAAAAATATGCAAATCAGGCCTCCTGCGCCTAGGGCGGCGCCTACGCTAAGGCAGAGGAGCGTTGCCCCATTAAATAAAATAAAATGATAATAATGGAGCGTTATTATCATTTTAGTGTCAGTATGGCAGCTGCACTTCAGCAAGGTTGTTAGGGCGGGGCCGGGTTCCTCTGATATCGAGGGAGGAGGAGTGGTGACTGCACCTTAAGTGCCATGACTGTTTGGTCGGCCGTCTTGTGCTGATCAAACCGATATGCGCACTTTGCATGTTCTCCACAGGCAGTATCGTACAGCCTGGGTGGAGAACAGGCACAGTCCCTTTCTGAGCGCCGTACCACAGTGCTCAGACCAATCACAACACTGCTGTAAGGCAGCGTTGTGATTGGTCAGGGGATTCTGGGAGGCTGTGTGCTTCCTGGTTCCTGCTGGAGGTGAGGCGGCTCTTGGTGACAGCGACTACCAAGTAAGTTTTCTTTCTCGTTTTTTTTCTCCAATCTTCCCCCAACCTCCTCTGATCCCTACCATCATTCCCTACCAGTCGCCACTGCCTACGTCTACCATTAAAGAGGGAGACCAACCATATTCAAATCAGACCACAATGACTTTCACAACAGAAGACCAACTTTAGACAAATCTGTTCAACTCCACCTGCAATTAGGAAAATAACAATTAAATGCTTATAAGGCCAACCATCTTAGCCACTGCAGAAGCAAATCAACATTATGCACAGAGACTAACCTTATGGAAAGCAGACCAATGTTGCCTGCCATAGAAGAAGTAAATGATCCTAATGCAAATTAGGCTAAAAGTGCTGATCAGGACCAATTTGTCCTAAATCAAGACAACTGCGCCTGCCATGAGAGAAGGACATCACCAAGCTGAAAATAAGGCACCACATCTGTCACGAGAGAACAACCTCATGTGAATCCAGCCATTCACACTTGCCATGAGAAAAGACCAATCTCTTGCAATTCAGGTGAACCCCATATTCTGTCTCATTAGACCAGGCTTATACAAATCAGCCCAAGTTCACCAGAAAATGAGCACTCGTCTTAATCCACTTGCTTGTTTATACGCATTCTCTACAGCCAGCAAGCAACCCCAACATGTTGCAGCCAATTATAGAGTACTTTATTTGCACCATGAGGTATACCCAGGAAGCAGTTCATGTTTTGGAATTGTCAGTATTACATTAAACTCTACTGAATCTGTCCCACCCCTACTAATCATAAACAGATACTGGTGTGCGCCAAGATCCTCAGATTTGCTTTTGGGTAGAGTGTACTTTTGATTGCATACAAGTTGACTTATACTTTGGAACGCGTGAAGTGGCAGGAATGTGTAGCATTTCTGTGGTAGGGTGCAGTATGTTAGTGTTCTGCACTTGGTGTGGCAAGTCATCATTCCATTGGCCAAATCGATTGGGCAAAGGTCTGCTTCACTAAAAGATGTTTTAAAAAACTATGAGTTCATAGTCAGTGTCTAGGTAAAGTAACAAGCAACCTTTGGTGTTTTATCTGCCCTGGTGCGTCTCATTCAAAGCTGCATCACGCAGAACATTACATCGAAGAGCAATGTGACTGATCGGTGCCCATCAGTCCCCTTTTAACTGAATGAAAGTATATGAGCATCAAGTAAATAAAAAATATCCACCATCTTAGATCAGTCAATGAAAAAAAAAAGATAATAGCACCTGCATCCTTCTGTAGGCAGTCCCATTCTTGGTGATGCGTGGGCATGCTTACATAATGACTTAACCGCCAGCAGGGGCCATGCAATTGCACATTTTATTTTTTGCTGATACAAAACACTGTTGCAAAAAGCTTTGCTTCCCTGTACTTAAAGGTTCTGTTTGTAATTTATTGATCTAAGTGGTGCCCACGATCTTACATCAATTAATATAGAAAAAAACAAAATTACACCCACTCTATTCTGTAGGTAGGGACATTCGTGGTGATGCATGAGCATGCCCAAATAATGAGGAACCTGCCACTGCACTTTTTATTTGTTGTTGCCACAAAATATCATCCCAAAAAGCATTGCTTTTTACTGTTGCTGTTCAAAATCTCAAAAAAAGGTTTTTGCTATGCCAATGCTAAATTCCTTCTCCCTTTACTGTATTTCTTTTTTTGTGGCGTATGCTGCACCTCCGCGCATAATGCTTCTGGGCCACTCACTTGGCACTTTAGCTACCATTCATCTCATCCGGCGTTGCCACTGCTTCTAAATTGGGCAGACACCTTGGAAAGTATCGTCCAAATAGTGATTGTTTTAACCTTAAAAGTTGCCACCTATGATTAGAAGCATTATGCCAGCCATCTTTGGTCTCTACAACATTGGCATACTAAGCACAGTACTTTTCCAAGGTGGCCACCCTGGGTAATATTAACTGAGTACTGATCTTTAACTGATATTGTGTATAGTGTATCATTGCATTACTGAACCCAGGTAGCAAATACATTGCTTCCAAACTTGGCAACTATATTGAAACTTTCATACACCAATACACTATGCACATTACCAGTGCAAGATGTCCGCCCACTTCTATATTTTATTGTTTATTGCAAGCATATTCTTCCATGTTTAGGCTGCAGCATATTTTATTTTTTTATAATTGTATTTTTTTTTATTTATCTTGCATATGCTTTTAGAGTTATTAGTATTTTAGTGTGGATAGGTAAGTGGGTGAATTCAAGTAAGAATCGGTGTGTGAATGATTGCATGAGGGCAAGAACAATTAACAAGGTGAATGTATGATGATGACGACTTACTGAGTGCCAAAATCACAACTCCCAGTAAAGGCAACTTCAGTTTTAAGACAAACCAATTGGCATTGCCAATGCTTGTTAATCTAATGAGTTTTCTATTTTTTCATTTCTCCAAGTACGGGATATGGGAGGGTCCTAAGAAATTACCTAAAACCATTAAAATAAATAAAATTGCAGCAACTATAGTTCACCCTTCAGTGTGGTAATATAGAGGCCCTCGTTTGTTGTTCTGGCCTACCCAACGAGACTGGTACATTTAATTAGAGCATTTACATTCCAAATATAATCTCAAATTATTCAGCTCTCGTCCTCACTAAAGGATCAGAGGAAAGCATACAGTTAGATGACTGCATACTTCCAAATAAAGGCCTTCTAGTTGTTCCTCAAAGGCCGAAAATCCCCAAACCCTTTGATCATCAATACAAAATATTTAAACTGAACACTTCTCTGGTCTGACTCACTAGAATCAGCCTAGGCCCTCCTTGACAACACAATAAAGAACCTCGGCGTCCCAGCTGACCACCAACCCCCACATCTCCAGCATGACTGTAATCTTCAGGGATGAGTCCCAGCCATAACAAAACTACGACCAGAGACGCTATTTGTAGACACATACCACTGCTCCTCTAAAGAACAAATTAAGATGGATCTCATCTTCCACAGAGATAGACCTGAAAGCTGGAACACCGCATTGAGAATGCAACTTCACATATCTAAAATGACGACCGCCTCACACAGCTGTAAACTGACGACCTCCCTCCCCAACCAAGCAACTAGAAAAGGGAACACATCAGTGACCATTTACTCAAATGGCACAGTTTTGATACAGGCCAATAACGAGAACCTAGAGGCCGTCGACTCCCTCTTCCCTACTCTTTGCTCGGCACAACTTTAGTTGCTGCGTCCCGCTCCAACCCATCCCCCTTCCCCGATCAACCTGCCCCAGCAGGAGATGCAAATATCTACTTCCTCTCCCCTGATGAGATCCCCCAGCCTCCCTCTCAAAAACTCCCACCATTCCTCTGTCCCCACGAACGGTGGCCTTCAGTCCTCTAAAGACGATCAGTCCCCTCAGCCCCCTCTATCCTATCCTCTTCAACATCACTCCAGCATCCCATGGGCTCAGCCCACTGACCCCCATCAATCTGTCAGAGAGGATCAAGCCCCATCGCCCCATCAATCTTACCCGCTTCAACAACCTAACACCTTCCCTAGGGCCCGGTCTATTGACCCCCTCATCACTCCAGCAGAATCACGAAGGAAGAGCCCCCGACTAAACCCCCTACCGAGGGCTGCTAACAGTGACACCCAGGCTGACCTTCCCAGCACTAAACCTCAAAATGTGACCCTGCCCCCATCTCACGAGATGGCCCTACCCAAAACTGCACGTCACCAGCCCTGGAAAATATGGTGCACCGGCTGGCCTTCCTAGAAAGTCAGTTAGAAATTATATTCAGTGGCCTGGATGAAATCCTTTCCAACCTAGACAAGGCTCGTAAGCCCAATATGTCCAATTCAGGGCTTCTGGTTCCACTGACTCTTTCCCTCTTAAAACCCCGATTCGGGAACTCATCCGCCCTCGAGAACCACTCGCCAAGGCCCCCTAGAACCAACTTCAATCTCCCACAAGAATCAGAGCCCCCGCATCTGAAGCAGAGACACACACCAGTAAAGACATGGAGATCCACTCAAATAGACCTCTCAGATCTACAGCAGCAATGTTTGATGAAGAAGCTATGGACCTAGCCTCCACCTATGTCTCCCCTCTTCCAACTGCCACCAACTCCAAGATTCAAGTGATCACGGGCTTCGGAAGAGACTTCCAGCCCGTGAAGAACACAAGACCCCCGCCCTGCCTCACCTCCATACTGAGGGCCCCTTTAGGAAAGCAGACAAACAAAACTAATATATCTACCAACTGCATGCTCATTAACTGTAGATCTGCCCCCTAGCATGCAACGGAAGTTGATTAAGCCATCCTCTCTCAGGACTTAGACATTGCATTCATCACAGAGACATGGCTAAAGGAGATCTCCCCACCCTGCTTAGACATGTTGGTGCCCCCAGATTTAAACATCATCAATAAAGATAGAATAGATCAACGCGGAGGAGGTGTAGCCATAATCCATAAAGATGACATTGACATCACTGTAATGGACCCATGCGGATATAGCTCCTTTGAGTGCTTATCTGTCACCATTAAGTTTAAGGACAACAGCCCGTTAGTTGGTCACCTTCTTTACCACCCACCCGGCAACACCTCTACTTTTGGTTAACATATATCTGACCTGATTGCCCACTGCGCACTCAAAGACACTAACTACATAATTCTGGGTGATCTCAACCTACGTTGGAACAAGGCCAACAACACACTAATTCAATCGCTCAATACTCTCCTATGTGACAATAACCTTTCCCAACATTGCTCTGAAAAAACTCACAACAAAGGAGCGACCTTGGATGCCATCATTGCCCATCAAGACACAATTACAATCGACAACATCCTCCAGTAGACTGGTCGGATCATCACATGATCTTATTTCACATCAACCAAAGAGTCTTATCCCTGCTTCCTGTGCAACACCCCCCCAAATGGTCCAGAAATCTCTCCCAGATTCCCCTGGACATCATGGAAGATAGGTTAAAGCTTCTCCTACCCAGCGACAAAACTCTATCCACAACCGACCTCACCTCACTCTATAACACGAATACGGTAAACCTTCTTGACCAACTAGCACAGTTGAAACAAAGAAAAAACCGAGCCATTCCGTCGAGATCTTAGTTTGACTCTAACACTAATGAAGAAAGGAGGCAACTAAAAGCTGCAGAAAGACGATGGAGAAGCGTGTCCACTATCTTCCATCGAGACAAACTCAGAACTATCCGGAAGAAGTACAACAATCATATCAAGAACAAAAAATCCATGTATTTCCGCTCTGCTCTGGACAGCGCAAAAAACAGACCCAAGGAGCTCTTCAGTATTATTAGGCAGCAAACTTCCAAACCATATTCCTCCATGGGGCAGACCTCCAAAGAACGTTGCGACAACTTCGCCAACTTCTTCAATGATAAGATCTCCAAGATCGAGCGCTCTCTGGTTATCAACTGCTCTCCCCTTCCCTATAGCAACATTGGGGGGTGCTTGTTAGAGCTCCCCCACCAATTTCTAAACCCTGGTCATTCTTCCAGCCCATTCTAGAAGAGGAAATAGTCAAACTTATCTCCCCCTCTAAACCTTCATCTCACACCCTAGATCCCCTTCCTACTCTACCTACCAAAAAACTGAAACTCTCTCTAGCCCCACTGTGGTGCAGGATTATTAACAGCTCCCTAAATAGCGGAACCGTCCCAGATTGCCTGAAAATGGGACAAGTCACCCATTGCTAAAAACACCAGGCCTGGACATAAATGAGTTAAACAACTTCAGACCCGTCTCTAACCTTCCTCTCCTTTCCAAAAACCTAGAAAGATGTGTACTCCAACAACTAACACAGCACTTGAACACTACCAACCTCCTCGACTCACATCAGTCAGGATTCAGGAAAGGGTGCAGCACGGAAACCGCAATCCTCAACATAATTGATGACATACACAAATCATTGGACTCAGACCAATGCTGCCTCCTCATTCTCCTCGACCTATCGGCGGCATTTGACACACTTGACCATACTCTTCTCCTCAAAGCCCTAGAAGAAAGGGCTGGTCTAGATGATGTGGTCCTCAACTGGTTCTCCTCATTCCTGCACAACCGCACCCAAAGCATCAAAATCAGAAGCTTTGAGACCGACCCTTATTCAGTCAAGAGGGGAGTTCCCCAAGGATCAGTGCTCTCCCCTCAACTCTTCAACATCTACATGGAACCCCTCTCCACCCTACTCAGGAAAGCTAACATTCCCTTCCACCTCCACCCGGATGATACCCAAATCTATCTGGAAATTTCCTCCTCTAAAGACATTCACAGACTCAATGACACACTAAAGGAAGTGAAACGCTGGCTGTCAAGCAACCACCTAAAGTTGAATCCGGACAAAACTGAACTACTCCTCATCTCGAACAAAGAAGAGAACCCACAAGTGATTGAGTGGCTAAAAGATATTGACGCGTTCAATGGGAACCTCACCCTAGCTGACTCCGTCAAATCATTAGGAATCACGCTTGACTCCAAACTAGACTTGACCAAACACATCAACCTGAAGCTACTAAGCAAAATAAAACATTTTATTCCATCCAATGATCTCAAACAAGCCACCCAAGCATTGGGGCTTTCAAGACTTGACTATTGAAATGCAATCCTGTCTGGAATACCCAAACTCATCTTGCTCCTCTGAAAACAACCCTCAACGTGGCTGCCAGAATGGTCACTGGAATAAAGAAATTTGACCATATCTCTCCGGCACTAAAAGAACTCAAATTGTTACCAATAGAAATGCGGGCGACCTTTAGAACAGCCTGCCTCACCCACAAAGCCCTTCACACAGGCAAACCCGAACATCTGGCGTCCAAACTTAAAAAAGCAGGTCAGAACTGGAACCTCAGAAGCTCTAACACCTTACTTCTGATTCCACTAAAACCTCGAAAACAAAAAAACGCGGACAGGTCCTTTGCCGGAAATGCGCCCAAAATATGGAACTCTATCCCCTTCCACATCAGAACTATTCCTTCATTCCCTAAATTCAAAAATCAGCTCAAAATCCTGTTCCTCGACTGCTCCTTAGCTAACAGATCGGAGCAGCTTGGAGTGTCTAAAGAGACTCTGCTCCCCTCCCGGACGTGGAATACTAAAACCCTGCAATGGATCTCTTCTTCTTGCTCCTTACTATGATTCGTATCCTGAGTGTCTCGCTGTAATGGTATTGTGTTTTGCTTTCTTTTGCACTGCTCTGTAATTATGTGAAGCGCTCCGATACCTTCCGGTCAGGCTAGCGCTGTATAAAACTTCCTAAATAAAAAAATAAAATAAAACTCGCAGAGTCTTAAATGCACTTGCCTTAGAATGCCTGGTTTCTGTTGCTGCAAGGGTCTCTATATCCAGGCAAATTCTTAAATACCTAGAAGCATCTGAAGTCAAGTCACGTGAATCTTACTTGGAGTATTGGAGTATGTCATAGGCCCAGATCTGCAGAGCCCCAGTAACCATGGCAATCTCTCACGCAGAGCTTCCAGTTTAAGGTTTTCTGCCATGTCAATAAAGACATTCATGGCCAAGCTCTTAAGTACCTTACCAAGACTGTATACTACACTAGGAAGTCAACCAAACTTATCATTCTGATGTCATAAAAAATGCTTCATAAGCAGCACAGCAGTAACCCAAACGAAGAACTAGCTAGCGTTTACCCTGTAGGACATAGGTTATTTACCAGGCTACCTAAATTCTGGTTCTGGAAAAAAAAAGGAATTGTTTTCTTTAGAGTTTTATATAGTGCAAACTAGACTCGATAATATCAGGTATCAGAGCACTTTACATGAGCACCGGTTTCGTTACAGATGGACACGTTCACGGGGAGATTAAGTGATTTGCCCAGAATCACAGGATGCTTAGCGTCGTTGTACATGAGCATTATAACCTGACAAGAACTCTCACAAACACCCACCTGCCTGGCCACATTTCCTGAGCACCACCACAGGCTGCCAGCACAGGGAGCCCACCCTCTGTCTCTTACTGTGTCAGCTGTGTGTCTGTTAATTAAAGGCAACAATACCCAGTGCTCTCAAGATGACCCTATGGAGCATGTCTGGTGCTTGACTAGCATCTCAAAAGAATGATAACGGTGGACAGGTCATTATGATACCCCCAGAATTGGCATATTATTTTAGGTTTATTAGCTTGAATTGGCTTTTTTTAAAATTACTTTCCATACAATAACGAAAAATGAAAAAGTTTGAATGTTTGAAGTCACAACATTATGGAGGAAACCTGATTGAAAAGGAAGAAAGTGGGGAAAATGTCCATGATAGACCAAGAGTGGCACTGAGGTCACAGAGCCTGGACTATCTTGGTAAAACGCAGACGGAAAAAAATATGTTCCAGTTGGCAGAGCAAATCACAGGAAGAAGATTTGGAATTTTATTTTTTCGTTTCCAATAATCTAAGGGAAATACTGGCATGTACCCGCCTCTTTAAAATTATGCAAGATTTATTTTAATCTACGAAATGAAGGTAAAACTATGGAGCATGACTAAGCTATGCAGAAAGCTCGAAATCTATATTATCTTGATGGTAAACAAAGATTAATTAGGGACCATTTTCCAATGTTCTTTCTAACATTCGGCAAAATTCATTTATTTTATTAATAGATATGCTGGTTTCTAAGGGCATCTTCTAGCACCGAGGCAGCCAGGTCACCAGTTTAAAGGTTCCTGCAACTACAGCAAGGACTTATTGTTAAAAGTATGAAGCCAGCTGGCGTGCCATATCACGGTGGGCCCATCAATTTAGTTTTTTGATTTTTCATTAAAAATCAAAGTTTCTTTCTGAAAAACAAAAAACGTATGTCCGTGATGAGCTGTGTCAAGTCAAGTCAAGTCAATTTTTTATTGGATAAAATTATTAAAAATCGTTACAAAATGCATCTAGATCAACTTGAGACATAAAAACACATTTTAAAAATTTGGCAGTTAAAACTGTTTGCAAGTGACAAGAAAGAGTCAGTTATTTCAGGTTGGTGGTATAATTCCAAGGTCAGCTTGCTGTAGGAGAGATTGGGCTTTCATCATATATTTGACCCCTCTGCAGGCCAGCATAGGACATGATCCATCTAGCCATTGGATTACGGCTTGCCTACAAGTCCGAATATTCAATTTGTTAAAAATGTTCTTTAAAAGCCGTCTCCTCAAGTCCTTAAGTGCCGGGCACACACATAGTAAGTGCGGTAGTGTTTCATTTCGATATCCACATAGGCGACAATGGGGGTCGGTGTGGCAGTTTTTCCAGGCTGGTAGCAGGTCCTTTGTGAACTGTAGACCTAATCGATGTTTTATATATCTTTGTTTTAACGAATTGTTAAAGTGACTTTCTAGGTAGGACTGTGGTTTTATCCCGGTATATGTATTTATCACGGTCCACCCGTGTCGTCTTTTTGCAGTGATTATCTTGTCTTCCAGATAGGATTCCCATTTGACCGCATTATTTACAATTTTATCAAAGGTGGATCTGTCTGGATTCATGTCCCAGGATTCTTCAATTCCTATGCAGATTAGGGATTGAGACAGGTAGCCTCCCCAACTGTTTGGAACTTGCTGTTTCTGTTGAGTTTCAATTTCTTTCCAGCAAAGATTATCCAATGTATTGGCTTCCGACGTGCGTATTTTATTGCAGAGTTTCACAAAGGTTCCCATACTGCGAAATTTTTGATTTAGAAGGCCAAATTCTAGGCGAACCTGCGCCGGAGCTGATGATTTTGGAAGGTTTAGTACTGCCTTATGTACTTTTGTTTGTAGGCTGTTTAACAGCCCTGCTTCTTTGCCACACCAGGTGGCCAGTGCGTATGATAAGGATGGTAGGGTTTGAGCTTTGATCACTTTCAGCAGGTGTGAATAGTTTGAACAACTCAGTTTATTTTGTAATTGCCGGTATGCGTAGATCAGAGACTGTGTCTTTGCTTTTAGCTCGGTTTTATGTTCTTTGTTCGTCGGCCCTCGCCCCAATTTCAAACCTAAGTATTTGTATGAAGTTTCCTCCTTTATTGGGGTGCTATTTGCATACCATTTGAATATTTGCTTTGTAGGATCCACAATGCGGACAACCTTAGTTTTTTCTTTATTCAGATCCAAGCATTCGTGCTCCAAATAGGTTGTCAAATTATTGATCGATCTTTGCAACCCTATTGGGGTTTGGCTCAGTACAACAATATCGTCTGCATACTGCAGGAAGGGAATTGGGATTTTTGACATGTGGGGTGGATGGCATTCCCCAATCTCCATGTGATTGACAATATCTGCCATGTACAGGTTGAATAAACTTGGGGCCAGTACACAGCCTTGTTTTAGGCCCTGTTGTGTTCTTATTTCGGCCGTTACGCTGCTACCGTCTCCCAGTTTTACTCGAGCCCAGGTGTTGCTATGCAGAACTATAATTGCCTCCAGTAACTTCTTCGGGATACCCCATGATCTTAGTTTTTCCCATAGCCGGGATCTATTCACTTTATCAAAAGCTGCTCGAAGGTCTATAAAGCAAGCATACAGTTTCGTCCCCCTTTTTGCAGCTTTTTCCTTCAGGAGCGCCAGGGTTGTCAGGTTTGTCAATGTACCCGTCCTTGGCCGGAAGCCAGTTTGGAACATTGGTATTATGTTCGTATCTTCCATCCAGTCTTGAAGGAGTGATAATAGGCATGATCCATATAGTTTTGCCTCAACATCCGTTAGCGATATCAGCCTGTAGTTCCCCGGCTCGTTGTGGTCACCGTGTTTAAAAATGGGGTGAATTATGCTCCCATTCCAGGATCTTGGAGGCTTGTTCTGGTTATAAATTGCATTGAAGAGTGGAGTTAAATATTCTGCCCAAAATTCAGGCGAGTATTTAAAAATAGCATTTGGGAGCCCGTTTGGACCCGCTGCACCCTCTTTTTTCAGGCGTTTTATTTTGTCTTTAAGCTGATCTGTTGTTACTAGGGTGTCGGTCACGGCATTCACAATTTTTTCTGATTTACTAAACTGTGAATTTTTGGGGTTGATCTCGTTTCCACTGCCCAACGATTGCTTCAGCTTCTCTCCTGGAGCATTAACTCCTTTTCCCAGCAAATTTTCTGCATGCTCGCAGTTTCTAATGCATACTTTGCACTCCGAATTACAGTGCCTTTTTTCACCTCCCATCCTGTCGCTGAACATGTTCGTAACGTGCTGGGTCCATATACTTTCTCCTATACCTGCCTCCTGTTTTAGGGTATTCCCCCTTGTCAATTTATTGATAATACCCCAAAATGTACTGGCATTTTTATGTTTACTAGCTATTAGTAAGTTAGTCCACATTTCCTCTTGGTACAGTGTTTTTGCGCTCCTTAGCATGATCTTATATTTTTTTCGCATAACTTTCAATTCCGATTTATTTGATTTTTTTCCATTTTTTATCAATGATGCCTGCTTGCGGACTTCGCGTGCAATTTTTCTTTTTTCTTCCCTCAGGGTAGTAGTGTACCAAGGTTTTTTGCCAGTGTTGTATCTTATTGGGTTTTGATTGGTACGTGGGGGAATACTTGTTACTGCTTCGCATAGGTGTTCCCATGTTTTTACCAGATTTCCTTTTTCTTCCGGTGTTAAACTAAGCAGTTCATTTTTGATTTTATCCATTGTTAGTTTTATATCCTTTCCTCTCCATTTTAGTTTACGTAGATTAAATTTTTCAGTATACTGGATGATGGTATTTTGTTTTTCCGTCTTGGTAATCAACATTATCATTTTGGTAATTAGAGGGAAATGGTCACTTTCCACACGTTGCTCCACTGAAAAAGCACTCACCGTTGGTAACAGGCTATTGCTCAATATTGTGAAGTCTATTGTTGACTTTCGGTTACCGCTTAGAAAGGTTATTGGTATACCACTATTCCCACTGACTTCCTTATTTAGACTAAGAAGGCCCAGTTCTTCAAGAGCTTGCGTTATCTTGTCATCTTTTTTTAGGTTGCTATTAAAATCACCTGATATAATCATGGAATACTTCTCATGAGTGAGTTGTAAGGCCCTGATCAAGGTGAGTAGAGTAATCAGTTTTTCATTTTTTTCCTTCTTTTCCGGATGAACATAAACGTTGAGCAATAGTAGATTACAAGAGCCTGTGCCAGCAACCAATTTCTCCGTGAGTTTTATTACTTGTATCCATTTAACCATAGTGTCTACTTCTTCAGTATGCCATCTGTGTTGTTGGGCGATATACGTTGATAAACCTCCTCTAGGGTGACCAAAGTTAGAGGGTTTTTCGGCGAGGACGTGAAATTCGATGTATCCCGGGATGGAGATTTGGTGCAGGTTCCAGGTTTCTTGTAGCAATATTAAGTCGTGTTGTTCCAAGAAATTTGCAGTTTCGTGGTCATGGCACAAGCTGCTGAAACCATGTACGTTCCAGGAACAGAGGCTGATCGTGTGCGGATTTGCAGAAATGGATTCCTCTTGATTGTCAGCTGTTGACCAGTGATGAGCTGTGTGTTTTCTTCCTGTGAATGAGGGACAGTGTCACTTTTTCCTTATCCACAAAACCATGCCTTTCTGTGCAGACACAAAGTGAAAAACAGCATTGGGATGCCAATCCTACATACAGCAGACTTTACATGCAGCGGCCATGGCAGTCCTGTGGCGACTGACAGTAAAGCCAGCTGAAACTCCGCCTTTTGAAACAAGGTAGTTTCCCAATATTTAATTGAGGCTGGGGATCCAAGTGAGGGGTGGATGGGGGCATCTGCTCATTTTTGAAATATGGTCTTTTACTGCTAATGACTAAATGACCCCTTAAATGTGTCCAAAGTGGATTCTCAGGTGTCTAATATAGGATGGTTTTCAGGCCCAATTATTTTTGTAAGTGGCACGATCTCAGTTGTACCCTTTGAAAACTTGCATCTGGAAACCAGCGAGGATAGAGACTCAGAATAAATGATGGATATTTAATTAGCCGAAGAGGAAAGCTGTAAATGAGTTTCATGAACTAGAAAATGCTTACACTAAAGTTGTCGGTTTTTCTCTTAAACGCAGATTTAAAAGTTAGCAAAACAGAGAGATGGGAGAAGCGGTACCTGTGGGTTTTTCAATTAGTACGTGAAAGAGATTAGAAGGGCCAAGAAAATATCTAAGTTACAAAATTCTACAGGGAAACCAATCCAATGTATTGCAAGCAACATAAGAAGTCATTCGAGTCAAAAGTATTCTTGGCAGCTAAAGCCCTGGAACACCAGTTCTACAGATTTTATTGCCTCATTATTTTAAGCAGGGACCCCTGGCGCCTATTCAAGTTCTATGATTTAAACCATAAAACAATACACAAAAATATAAAAACTAGTTCTGAAATATTTTTTAAACAATTTAATTTTCAATCAAATTTAGAAAAAGTTTTCAAATTGTCAGTGTTGCTTATTTGCATATACCCAATACATTTAAATGTATTGGTTTTATTATCATTTATTTTTGTAAACATAGTTGTGGACCCCTTAAGTAGGCCTCGTGGAACCCCAGCGGTCTTCTGACCACAAGTTAAGAAACACTGCCTTCATGTCTTTTTAGTGCAACATGCAATAGAAAAACATCAGCCACATATATTGGTGTCGTAGTCCCAGCCCTATGTTGATAGGCCGACATCTGGATGCAAATTTCAATTTCGGTTTGGTAAATTATCAAACTGCCCAAAATGTTTGAGGTGTGCTTGCAAGGTCCCCAAACACAAATCTTTGTTTCTATGTTCATTTCACGTTACACGTGGCTCACACTGACAGAAATGTTCTGCCACTCTAGGATGGTAAGAAGTTGACATGATACATTCAAGGGTGATACCATTGATATAACTGATTAATGAGTGGAGTTTTAAGGTATTCCTTGTGACCAGAGAGGGACGGGAGGGGCACACTGACTTGAGAGCGGGGTTTAGAGTAACCCTGGGCATAGTTTGCAGAGTTTTGGTACACGGAACTCCGCGAATTTACAAAAAACTCTGAGAAGTTCCACGAGTGGGGGAGTGCAGTGCGAACTGCAGTTTGTGCTGGTATTTCTGCCGCTCGGGTAGAAATTCTAGTCGAGCGGCCGATTGCGTTCACAAACTTACTAATCGCAATCACGAACTTACCATTCACGATCGTGAGAGAGGAAAAAACTTACCCGCACTTCACGAAGCGCAGTTTTCTGCACTCTTTAAGTTCCACAAGTGGGGGAGTGCAGTGCGGACTGCAGTTTGTGCTGGTATTTCTGCCGCTCGGGTAGAAATTCTACCCGAGCTGCAGCTCGCGTTCGCGAACTTACTGTTCGCAATTGCAAACTTACCATTCACGATCATGAGAGGTGAAAAAACTCAGCCGCACTTTCCAAAGTGCAGTTTTCTTCACTCTGCGAGCTCCGCGAGTGCAGAAAACTCCACAATCTCTGCGAATGGAGAGAAGTTTTCCACCCAGGCCTAGTTTAGAGGTAGGAGATTCGGGTTTAACGTTGCTTGAAGAAAATGGGTTTGGAGGTTAGTTAAGAAAGAGGCATGAGAGAGAGGCTAAGCCAAGGTATTCCAGGTGCAGTTTATGCATAAGTAAAGACCTGCCAGGATCAAACGTCGCTGCACCACTGTGACTGGCCTCAGGCCAGAACAACCATCCCTTTAACAGAACCATTTGGGTTTTTTTTAAGCAACGCCTCGCTCGAAATAGAAATACAGCCATCACTAGCTGAAAGATGACCATATAACGTTTTCAGGGCTTTAAGTGGGCCGGGTCTCAAGGGGTCTGAGCACCGGCAGTTTTTTAAAGGGGGCTTCGAAACGGGTCCCTATTGGGCTCTGTTTTGAGCCCTGGCACAGGTGGTCTGTTTTTTTTCCGGACTGCAGTGACAGCAGTTTGCTGTCACTGCAGGCCAGAAAAATTTGCCAGGGCGCAAAACAGCCCGATAGAGACCAGTTTCGAAACAACAAGCACATTGATGTGCGCTGCTCAACTGCTCACTGCTCACTTCTCAATAGTGGAGAAGTTATGGCATGACGTCATGCCAGGTGAGCGTTGTAGGGGAAGGGAAATCCTTTAAAGAGTCATTTTCTTTCTTGATTTCCCTTCTCTTTCTGAAACGTAAGAGCAGCAACATTGTGGGATGGTCACCAGGGCTTTGTTTGGAAGCGTTTACAATATTATATGTAACAAGCCATAGTTGCTGCTTTTTTATCTTGTGTAACTAACAACCATTGACAAAGCCAATAGTCCTGACTTGTTGTAGGTGTGATGTTACTTGTTGTCTCACATATTTGGATGCAATGACAGAAACAGCAAAATACAAGTCGGGCAGCATACTACGCTAAACACAGATTTTTAGTGTAAGTGTTTTAAAGCCACGCCCCTAATTACTCTGGCCACGCCCCTTTGAGAGACCCCCCAGTTTTTTTATCCCACTTAAAACACCTGAACGTTTGTAAAGTGTCAAGCTCAGCAACGCAGCCCGAGTCCAGAGGTTTTAATAACCTTTGATCCGCATGAGCTGCAGGAAACATTTCTTTCATTCAAATCTGTTGATTCATATTAATGTAGAAGGAGCTGGCTGTGGTTGTGTCTAATGCCTCTCTAAGACGCCATCGAACCTGAACTCAAAGGTGTTGACAGTGAGCTGCAGCACTGAGACAGACAGCCTGTTCCATTAAGACACCTGATGCACTGCACAACATTTCCAGTGGCAGTGGCTGAACCTCGTTCGTTCGAGTTGGGGGATGGGCACGCGCTCTCGCTGCCTGCACACGTTTTCTGCTAAGTATTCACAGGACTCTCTCTTATGCTCTTTTTGATTGCCTGTCTTCAGTTGTTGTTGTCAAAATGTCGCATGAGCAGTGTTTGGTAAAATGGCATTACTTGAAGACAACTACCGCATGTCCCACCGCACAAAAGTAGGAGAAATCATGGCGGTTCCAGGAAATATTGACTCCATGTCTTGCCTGTAGCAGATGCTTGTATTGCTGGAAGAATAAAACACTTTGGACCATGCCTCTGGAAGAGCTCTGAAGTATGCCTTTCTAGAACGTGCCTACAGGAGCAAAATGAATACAAACTACAAGTGGGCCTAAGAAATCCCCATGATTTCTCTGCCCCAGATGTACCATTATTGGGGTCCCGGTAACCTCAGGGATTACCAGTTTTTGGGAAATAACATGTGGGAATTGGTGGTTTTGCACCAATTTTTGCATGTATTCCCCCATTGCTCCACAAAGAGAATTCCTCTGCTTTCAGCAGGCAAAATATCTGTGTGAGACACAGTAACTTATAATTCAGGTGGGCTTGGGGGTTCCCTTTATCGGAGCCTTTGGAAGTAATGGGTTTCACGGAAGTAAAGGGCCTCAGTGGTGACAAAGGCACTAGTCTTTCACTACTAAGGTCCTCATTAATAGTACACCTGCTATCTATCGCACCTGATTAATAATGATACTGTGGAAAGTGAGCCCATAATTCTATCGATGCCCAGGCTGCTGGCGCAAACCGCCTCTTAGTTCCCATTCTGAATAGTTACCAAATAAAGAGACGGGCGCTGGAAGCAGGAATCAAGAACAGAGTTTATTTCTCATGAGGAGAGCCAGTCATTTCGGACACGAAACACAGTGTCTTTCGGGAGGTGCTCTGGCAAGTGAGCTTGAGACTCTTGCTTATATACTTTGCAAAACATTTGATGGTACAATCAGGTCAGTATGTCGCAAAAGGAGGACATCCCTATAATCCTCGTGATGATCCTATTCCACATACATTCACAATGGGGACCCTTGACCTGCTGATAAGAGGGGAGGGCAATCATGCAGCTGAGTGTGTCGTAGGATGTGTGCGCCTGATCATGGCCCAGGGGGTGGGGTGGCTAGGCATACAATAAGGGCAGTAAATGGTATCTCCTGGTTTAGGCGATGGCCTCGGACATGTGTGGTCAGCCGAATTCGGGGGAAGGGGTCATCAAAGGAGTGGTATTCATGCCTGCGTGGACAATCGAGCGTGGAGGGAGGGGTTGTCAATAGAGGGGCATTCAGGGAAGGGAAGGAGGTGCTGGTCAGGCGCGGCCGTGACTCTCAAGGACAGGGCTTTGCGGAAGAAGAGGGTTTATGACTTGCTCATATGAGGAGAAGGAGGGGGTCAGGGTGCGTGCAGGGCCAGAGTCGCGCAGAGAGAGAGAGAGAGAGAGAAATCTTATGACCTGTACATGAGAGAACAGGGGCAGTCAGATACAACTGGGGGGGGGGGGGCTATGTCAGCTGAGGCGAAGGATGCTTCTTCGAGAGGGAAATGGGGAAGGCCTGGGTCAAGCAGGAGGGTTACCTTTTCACATCAGGATCGCGCAAAGGGAAAGGGTTTCGTGGTCTATACATGGGAGAGGGGGTGCAAGATACGCGCAGGAGGGAAGCTGGGGATTCCAATGGGTAAAAAGGCCATAGTGCCTGGAATGGCTGCACATATGCATAGGGGTACGGGTTCTTACTGGCAGGGTGATACGGTCAATAATTTACAGTATCCATGGTGCCCACAGGGAGAGGAGTGGGAAAGGAAGGGAAATGAGTGCTGTCTATGTACATTAGTTTCGTCAGATTTTACAGTCGCCCCTTTTTACATAGCAGCAATCATTTTTGCAGCTGATGGCATTACAGGTAGACAAGCATCGGTGACGAATTAGCATTTTGTCGATACTAACATGTGGCGTACAATCATAGACAGTCAAGGTGATGGGAAAAACGCAGTACATAGGAAATTACTTTTTCGTTGTGTTCCGGGCAATTAAACGCACTACATAGCATACATCTTTCTGACTTAAAAAAAAATGTGACCAATGAACAGTTTTGACCAGATAGTTAAGAGCGGAATTCAGTTCAATACACAGGATCTCTTCGTCACAGTGTCTTTTATCAGGGAGCCATCACTGGTAGGCTCTAATCCGGGTACTTTCGTTGGCACTGTTGAGCACCGGCGGTGGAGCTATAGGTCCAGCTCGGTTCGATCCTTACGCGTTGCAGGGTGCGGTCAGTCCTCTGCTGTTAGACCACAGTCCTGTTCCCTAAACAGTCCGTTTGGCGGCGCCTTATGCTCGGCACCTATAGTTCTGTGGCAACACCCTCTTCCCATATAATAGCAGCTCTTTCTTTTGGCAGAAAGTCACGTGGGAAGGTGGGTGGATTTTGGTTCAAAGAGTCGATAGGAGAAAGAGTGAGCGGAGTTGGGTCAGGGTTCCTGGGACACACAAAAAGGGACCAAGGGAGCAAAGGATAACAAGCAGGCAGGCCCATCAATCGGGCCCTAAGAAGGCAGACGGAGACTCCAGGCACACGTGGGTTAGCAGTCGGAGGGCTTCGAGGCGGCCCGTCATTTTTTTTCATTTTCCACGTTGAAATTGCGGTCTCGTCCCGTGCCTTGTTGCTCTGCCGCTCCACCTCTGGTCGATGTCATACGTGTCCCAAGGTCCGCAGTCAGGCTGAACGTCACATCTGACCCATCTCCTTCGGCGATCGTGAATCTTTGAATAGGTACAAGACAACGTTTTAGAGAGATGGCAGAAGAAGACATCTACGCATATGAATTCCTCCCTCAATTCTTCGCATTTGAGATTTTATGCTCATCGGTCACAGTCAGAGGTCTATTACCAAGCAGTGCATGTGTCAGCCTTCCTACTGAGTCTATGGCATGTTTATTCATTGTCCTATTTATAACTCTCATGAGGATAAATGACATTTCCATCAACTGTGCGTCACATCATATTCAATATTACAGAGCATTTCCCTTCAGGAGCAATCATATTTTCAGACAGGGTGGGGGTGCTATCGTCGAGAGTCGGGCAAAACAGGATTTCCTCAAGGGTCAACAGCTACCCATGGTCATTACGTTTATACCCGGGACAGCAGAAGTGGTTCTATCAAAAATGGGGCGGGGATGCTTCGGGCGCTTGCGCTTGGGTGCAAAGGGGGTGGGACAATCTGGGTATTGGGTGTCAATCTAGACGTTGGCGTTCGTCTCTGAAGAACAGACATAAGGTGCCATTGACATACAGTTCCCCTATAAATGGCCTGATTTGGGGGACTTTAGTCGTCTTACCTGTCCTTTCCTTCTCAGCCAATTCAAGTTCATTCATTTTGCAGAAAGGAGAGGCAGTAACATGGCGAGATACAATCATTTTAGTTTCGGTCAATTTCGCTGAACACCTTCGCGTTCAAATATGTATCAAATCAGGCTGGTGCCGGTGGGGCACAATTTTACCAAAGAGGGGGAGGGAAAATAGGGAGACTCTCATAGAGAGTGAGAGTCGTCCGCAATCTAAACGAGCCATTCGGTATACGTATGACATGTAAGGAGAGGGAGAGAGAGAGAGAGAGAGAGAGAGAGAGAGAAAGAAAGAGAGATAAAAAAGGAGTGAAGAGAGAGAGAGACGTGTACGAAAATAGGTCATTTAGTGCGCTCACAACACAGAACGGCGAAGGTCAGGCGACCCGCAGATACAGACAGAGGGGAGACATAAATTCGTACGTTACACACACACAAACTCAGACAGGGAAGACGGCACATATATTACGCATGTACAAGACATTCATGACAAGACAGGAAACAATTGTTAGTCCACAAGATCTGTTTTTATATTTTCTACATATCGTTACTATCCTATTTATCTACGTGCTTAGCTCTTTCTGCCCTTCCCCCCTTTCCCTTCTCGCTTGTCATGCCTGCGAGCGTTCCCAATCACCAATACTCACACCTCGGTTGGTCGATCAGAAATTAACCTGGTTGCGCTAGTTACCCATGGTTGGATCTTAAACCATTTTTCTGTTCCCTCCTGTGGTGGGAAGTTCTCCAGGCTGAAGCAACGGCAAATATTGATCGGGAAAACAGTCGGACAGCCTGGCTAAATCTGTAAGAGTATGAGAAAAGGGGGCAGTGCATTTTGAACATCGGCAACATTTCTAACTCTCTAGGCGGGTGGTGCCGTGGCAACCCTTACCCGTACAATTTTCTTTGTCCTTTCCCTACCTAGTCAAAACGTCCAGTTATATTATTTAACGCGTCGTCTCTAGTCAATTTTTTTTTTTTTTTTTTTTTATTCCGTCACTCAGTACCTGTCCAGTCTCTATGTCAGTCCATCCTCCCAGTTGCTATGTTCTAAGGAGGAACAGTCATGTTTAAGTCTACGTCTTTAAAAAACTTTTATTTGTCATAAGGACCATGCTCATATTCCTTTCTTCCCCCTCTCATCGGCGGTTCGGTCGTCGTCCATTTATACATCAGCCAGTGTCCCGACGTGACCTGCAGAAGGGAGGAGAAAGAAGGGGTGGGGGGGGCAATATTCAAACCTCATCAGCATGCAGTAATCCGAAAATGCTTTTACCTACCACATACTCGACCTATTTCCACGTAGTGCATTTCCCTACCATCACGGCGTTTAAGCCCTAATGGACCAGGAAGGTCAGACAGATAATCATTGATGATCTGTGTATCTACATGAGTTACTTGGTCGTAACCCCTTTCGATCGGGTACAAGGGTGGCGATCAGGTGGCATTTCTGTGGTGTCGTTTTTAGGGCTTTCTAAAGCACTTTTCCGGCTGCCTGTGACACATAGTGTGGCTGCTGAATATCGGGTCCCTTTTTAAGCTTTAACCTTTATCATACTTTCTCGTTGTTCACAGTAGTAATACATTCAAGACTCATTAATTGCAACCGCTACAACTATGCTTTCGTTTTCAAAATACTTTTAATAAAAAGCGTTTGACACATAAATACAGGCCTACAACCCGGTGGACTAGCCACGGAGCAGATTGGATCTGTACATAAGGAGAACAAAGCTGGTGGCAGTTCATTGCATAAAGTGCGGCAGTGCAATAAAATCGTATTAAACTCCCCTACAGAGCAAGCATGATGCATGTCAGTAATTCATCTTTAACAAATTCACAAATACATTATCCAATGTTCATCTATTACCTTAAATTACACCAATTCATTTTCCAACTCATAATCGGTACCCACCCTTAAGTCAATTCATTGTCCAAGCACATACTCAATATCCTTCATATCTACTTTCATTATCCAAACATTATATATATCTCGGGGTAAAAAGCTTGCGCAATCAGGGTGCAACAAAGTTCATTAAAAACGTCTCATTTTGCGTCGGCGCCATTTTGGGTGGGGTCAGGCAAGTTCCAGCACAGTCAGAGTATCTCTAGTCTCGCATGGTTGGCCCAGAACTTTCCATTGGTAGTTCAGAAAGTCTTGTGCAATGTGGTTAACAGTCTAACAAATATGGACCACGAGTCAAAGAATGGGAAGGGCGGCAACAATTTTCCTACCGGGTCATTCTGGTGTTCCTCCGGAACTGAACAAGCCTGTGCCGTGGCGGCATTTTAGCCATTTCCGATCCGAGTCTGGTGCCGGCAGGAGTAGCACCGATGTCGTGGTTCCCAGCGAAGGGGGCGGGGGCACCCATGCAGAGGGTCGGGGGCCACCCGGCTCTTATAGAATCTTCAAGGTCGAGGAGAGGCGATATGGAGCGAGTGCCCGTCCTGGGCAGAAGACCGCTTTTTGATGTTGACCCTCTTTAAGCAAAGAGTGTTGGGGTGTCGCTGGAAGCCTCCACCTGGAGGGAGGTGGGGGAGGGTCGTTCGCGCCACCTCCCCCTTCCAGCGACCCCGCGCCGTTCTCCGGCTCCATCATTTTCGACATTGGCCGTGCCAGCCATTGATGATGGGGGGGGTGGTCGGCGGCTGAGGCAAGACAGCCCCCCCCCCCTCCCTTGGCGACATGTGGCGGGACTACCTTCAACTCTCCAGGGAGCGTGGAATGCGGCGGGACTGCCTGTACCTACGCAGGCGGCGGCAGGCGGCGAATTTGGCATGTGGCGGGACTACTTGATTTGCCGCCGTCCTCGCCTTGGCTTCGGCCTTTGACAAGAAGCCGGATCGGGTGAGAGAGAGGGGTGGTCGGTGGCCGAGGCAAGACAGCCCCCTCTCTCCCCGCGGCCTGCAGGGCGGCAGAAGAGAGAAGATGGAGAGGTCCTTGTCATCCTTTGGACCGCCTGCCCAACATCATCTCCTCCTGACCGTGGCCAGGCGAGTCCCTCGTGCCTCCAGGCCTCGCCTTCCGGATGGGCGTAACCGCGGACCTGTTGCACTTCGGGAGCTTCCGGAATGGGGGTAGGTATCTATTGAGTTGTTTCTATTTCATGTGACCGTTATTTGGGCGGGGCGGGCAATGAGGCAGACATGTTGGGCAGGAACAGGCAGTGAAGCCTAGCTACCACGTGGCTATGTTCTGCTATCAAATCTTTTCGCCATCTTACATTTCTTATTACGAATTATTTCTAATGTTTCTTATTTTTGGTGAAGTCAAAAGCTCATCAGGGGGTTACTGACTTAGCCTGATTTCTTTTTATTTTTCTTTCTCTTCCTTAGCGTGTTTCGAGCTAAAGCTTTCTGTTAGTAGGGAACGGTGATCACTTCATATTTTTATGTGTCCTTTTCACTAGGGGGGGTACATCTGGACGGACCAGACGAGTCCCCTCCAATAAATGGTCCGGGGTGGAACGAGATTTATCGATCAAAAAGGGGAACATATATTCCTTCATTAGGGTATCATCCTGGACAGACCGAGCGATGTACTTCCACTTACTAGGGTAGCCTCCTGGACGGACCAGTCGGTCTATTTTCTACTAAATGGCCCATGAGTAGAGAGCATATGTCCTCCATAAGGGTAGTCTCCTGGGCGGACCATGTGAGCTACCCCACAATAACCAACCAGTGGGGAGTGGGTAGGACTGACGAATTCACAAAGGGGCATAACCTACCCTTTTCTACTTGCAAAGACTAGACAGAGTGTTTCTATTTCACGTTGTTTGCAAATAGAAAATACCTCAAACGAAACCATTCCTGAGACAACAATGTCCAGGCAACCAACCAACCAATGGGGAGAAAAACAGGCATGACGGATTACAACGGGGACAAATGTCTGCATTACCTGCCCTTCGCTATCCATAAAGGGAACAGAATATTCCTATTCGTCTCTGTTTGTGGACAGGGAAGATCTCAAAGAGCAACAATCGATTATTAATCGACTTCAAACAATTCAGTGGGGAGAAAAGTAGGCATGACGGATTACAACGGGGACAAAAGTCTGCATTACCTACCCTTCTCTATCTGCAAAGAGGGACGACGTTCCTATTCGCCGCTGTTTGCAAACAGAGAATGTCTCGTTCTCAAAAGAGAACCAATATGTCAAGTAGCCTTCAAAGCTAAATGAACCAATACCAACCAATACAATATCAGTATACAAATACCGATTTCAATACAATCAATTCAATCAATCAGGTGGATAGAACCACCCTACCAATCAGGCGTAAAAACACCCTACTTAATCTTACCCGGACCGGACCATGCGGACAGTTCTTCGACTCCCTCCTCCAGCGCCCGATCGTTCTCTTACTCCATGTAGCATTCCTGTGGGATTCCAGTCAGGACAATAGGTCACTCAAGAGAGGTCCGTTCAGAATTGGTGAAGTTCTGTCGATCGGCAGCCGGGCTAGGGCCCTCTCAAGGCAGGTATACTCCGATCATTTTAGACGTTCACTTCTTCGTCTGGATCTCTCTTACCGAACCCTATGTCACTGATGGACCCCGCGTTGGGACGCCAATTGTGGAAAGTGAGCCCATAATTCTATCGATGCCCAGGCTGCTGGCGCAAACCGCCTCTTAGTTCCCATTCTGAATAGTTACCAAATAAAGAGACGGGCGCTGGAAGCAGGAATCAAGAACAGAGTTTATTTCTCATGAGGAGAGCCAGTCATTTCGGACACGAAACACAGTGTCTTTCGGGAGGTGCTCTGGCAAGTGAGCTTGAGACTCTTGCTTATATACTTTGCAAAACATTTGATGGTACAATCAGGTCAGTATGTCGCAAAAGGAGGACATCCCTAAAATCCTCGTGATGATCCTATTCCACATACATTCACAATGGGGACCCTTGACCTGCTGATAAGAGGGGAGGGCAATCATGCAGCTGAGTGTGTCGTAGGATGTGTGCGCCTGATCATGGCCCAGGGGGTGGGGTGGCTAGGCATACAATAAGGGCAGTAAATGGTATCTCCTGGTTTAGGCGATGGCCTCGGACATGTGTGGTCAGCCGAATTCGGGGGAAGGGGTCATCAAAGGAGTGGTATTCATGCCTGCGTGGACAATCGAGCGTGGAGGGAGGGTTTGTCAATAGAGGGGCATTCAGGGAAGGGAAGGAGGTGCTGGTCAGGCGCGGCCGTGACTCTCAAGGACAGGGCTTTGCGGAAGAAGAGGGTTTATGACTTGCTCATATGAGGAGAAGGAGGGGGTCAGGGTGCGTGCAGGGCCAGAGTCGCGCAGAGAGAGAGAGAGAGAGAGAAATCTTATGACCTGTACATGAGAGAACAGGGGCAGTCAGATACAACTGGGGGGGGGGGGGCTATGTCAGCTGAGGCGAAGGATGCTTCTTCGAGAGGGAAATGGGGAAGGCCTGGGTCAAGTAGGAGGGTTACCTTTTCACATCAGGATCGCGCAAAGGGAAAGGGTTTCGTGGTCTATACATGGGAGAGGGGGTGCAAGATACGCGCAGAAGGGAAGCTGGGGATTCCAATGGGTAAAAAGGCCATAGTGCCTGGAATGGCTGCACATATGCATAGGGGTACGGGTTCTTACTGGCAGGGTGATACGGTCAATAATTTACAGTATCCATGGTGCCCACAGGGAGAGGAGTGGGAAAGGAAGGGAAATGAGTGCTGTCTATGTACATTAGTTTCGTCAGATTTTACAATACCACAGGGTACGTTTTTATTAGGTGCAATAAATAGCATCTATTACGAGTTTATGGGTAATATCATTTTGGTATTTCGATATTTAATGCACCAAAAGCTGCATGGTACAATAAATACCCTACACATTTCGACTGTTAAATTTAGGCAAGGGTTACCTGCCGAAATTTACTAAAGTTTGAGGTTTTTAATGCATCCTATATCGGATGCAACAAATAGCTCCCAACTTGCAATTCTGACCCGTGTGTTAAGAAGGGTTTACTCACTGGTCAGGATTCACCAACCCACTCGTAATTAGGCCCTTAAAGCCTTCTGTTCTTGACCATTAGAGGCCACCACAGCACATCTTAGAGAACAGCTGACTCTAGAACATTCCTGGGAGAAGGCTTTGCAATCTAGATTTTCACAGGAAAAGAAGTATATATTGCTCAAGGGCAAAATCAACAATGGAGATGCACAGGAAAAACACAGCTGAGTGACATCTGACAGCAGGAAGCTCAATGCACCCGGTGCTAGGTGAACGGCATCCCGAAAACTACTTGTAACTCTGGATACAAGAAAGGATATCCTATAACTCAAATATAAAAGGGTTGAGATAGTCACCCCTGGCACAACTGAATCTTTTGACCTGCATTAGACTCCCTCAATAACACTGTAAAGACTTACAGATGCTTTTGGGGAGCTCCGATGTGGAACATGGAATGCTTTGGATCATTTCCACGTAGCTCCTCCTCCTAATTTACTCTGTGTGGACTTATGGATCCCATGAAAGGACAAGGTGTATTGAGTTCAATGGGGCTTCCAAAGGGACCCATCCTGCATCTGATGATGCATTGACTTCCTCCTTGTTTGGTCTTTTTATTACTCTCTTCTTTAATAAAAGGTAACGAGGCAATACTGAGCATGGGCTGTTACATTAGTTCAGATAGGATGGGCTCATCTGTAAAACGTATGCTTAAGTATGAAGATCTAGGTTGTGCACAACAATAAATCACCTGGCAGCAATCTTGGTTTTGTCTCCTATGAGCAGGTGATTTGTGCGCTTCCAACAGGAGTTAGGAAGGTAATTTGTTCCTACAACGGTAATCCCTGCACATCTAGTGCTGCAAAAAATGCATAAGGTCCCATTCCAAGCAGCGGTATACTTAGTGGCCTGCATCTGTAGTGATTACAACTGCAGATGGGCCTTGCATTTTGATTGTTGCAGGAGGATGTGTAGCCTCTGGGTCACTTCCTTATCTGCATTCCATCGCATGTGTGAAAACTAAGCCTCTTTTCCTACCATCATTTATGGGTGTGCGGTCTCCAAACCCTTTATTTTTTTTATTACCTTTGCTCAAATTTGTGACCTCTGTTCTTTATTGTCACAAACGCTGTCACAGGTTGACCTATACTCAACAAAAGCATCCAGGGGTCAACGGACTTGATAATTCTCGCCTCAGTGCCTACTCTAACCAGGGAACTCACTCTGTAACTTTGGGCATTAAGCTTGCCTCATCTCTACAATGGCCCCCCACAGACGCTGGGGATGCCTGGTTTCACTCTGGAGATACCCAGAAAGGGACCATCTCACAGGGAAAACCAGGACGGGTTCCCCAGTGGTCTGCAGCGCCAGGACACTCGGTTAGAGTAACAGTGCGCTTTACAAATACCCCACATTTACATTTACATTTACATTTACAGTAGAGTTAACACATACAGGCCTGAGGTACAAAATGGCAACACTCCAACCCAATGCAGACAGGTAAAGTCATTGACCAACTAGAGAGCCAGCTTGAAACTTAGGGGGCAAAAGGCAACTTTGGAAATGGGAGGAATTAGTACAGAAGTGATGAAACCAGGTAAACCTCTTCCTGAAGAGAACCATGCAACTTAAAGTAAATAATGTTCAATGGAAACATTCAGTGTTCTGATGCACGTCACAGCCACAAGGGGGAGATTTACTAAGATTTTACGCGCTGTGACGCAAATCGTCGCAAATGATTTTTTTCTGAATTACTTTCCAGCCCTAAACTTGTTTAGGACTGGAACTAACGTGCATGTAACGCAAACCAGCACAAAGCGCTGCTTTGCATTACTTAGCAACAGGAAGGCATACCATGGGTGGTGCCTGGGCGTTTCCATGCAACTACCCAAGGTTTCTGACACTAAATCCTATTTACTAAATAAAGTGGGCATGGTTTAGCGTCAGAAAACTGCACCTCTTATGAAGTGGGCGCAACAAAGGAGAATTGCTTTCATTTCTCCTTCCTTTTCCGACTTTGTACATGTGCTGCCCTTTACTGCACACATACAGAGAGGGAAAAGGGTTAAAGTAAGTCTATGTATAGTATTTTTTACGTGAAAGATATCCTTCCAGTACAAAACCTATGCTAAACTCATGGTGACACCCTTACACTATGGTGCAAAGGTGTCTCTGTGGCGCACAGCAGCATAAATCTGCACCAGCGCTAGGGAAAGGGGAGGAAACTGCCATATTTCTATATATTTGGCGCTTTCCTCCTCTCTCCTTTTCACGCAGCGCAGTATTTACGGCTGCTGCACTATGCTGCGTGAGTAAGTAGTAAATCTGGCCCCAAGAATGGCCTGAAGCCTGTGGTGTGGCCCAGACGGAATGTCTTGAGAGCCCACGCGGGATGGTCCATGTGCAGCCCAGCTGGGTAGAGGTGGCTGTGAGAGGACAGTGTTTATTTACACGGTGACTTCGAAAAAGAAGATACACAGGTAACCCGCTCAAAAATGCTCTAGAGGAAGGTTAACGCCTGCGGTGACGCGACCCGGGGTAGCTTTTTTGTTAATCTGTCCGGATTTCCTCTGCTCACAGTTTATTGTTACTTCAACTTGTCAAAGAGTTGTGTGTTGTCATTTTTGGTTAATCAAGCATGCAATGTCACTAACATGCCTGCCACAGAGAGGACACCAAGAACAACCCTTGTCTGTAAGCTGACATAGCAGAAACAAATAGAGGCACTCAAAATCTACAGCCACATTTTTGCAGGAAAAGAAGACAAGACACAGAAGACACAGAAGCATATAATGGCGATGAAGCATATTACTCTTTCTACGACCAAATCCAAAAAGAAAAGTATAGCAAACAGAAACTTTGCATCGACATTTTTGTAACATTCATGAATATTTAACTAATCAAAATATTTTGGATGTCTGACCATCTCATCTACATCTCTTTTCAGCTCCAATTTGTGAGTCTTACATCCAAGGTCTCAGCCACTCTCACACATTTCACAGCAGCCTGTCTGATGCCATGCTATCTGCACCCTCACAAATCTTTCCTTAGCTCCCTACCGACAATGCACAAATCCTGCCTACACATTCATTCATTTATAGCCCCTTGCAAAGAATCACAGTGCAGGTCCCCACAGCTCAATCCTGCTTCCAATCCTACTGAGCGCTGTTACAATTCTTGAGTAGCTCACTCAGTGCCTGCAGTATAGCCTGTCGATGTTAACAGCTGCACTGCGGTCCCACCTCCTTGGGCACAGCAATACTTCCTTCCTTTCTGTTGTGTCTACTCTCTCCCTGCCTGGAAATTTAAGCAGAGATGAAAACATGTCTAAAGTGTATGTAAAACTGGATATGTTGATAAAATCTGCAGATTACTAAACAAGCACTGGCAAAGCCATTAGTCATCACATGGCAACCAGTGAAGACCGAATGGCTGTGACAATGCCTGTTAGCATCTGCAAGAAGTTAAATATGATGTACATATGCACGTGTCATCATACATCCATGATATGACATGACGTTGCTGCCATTGAGTGTTTTATTTATGCTCCAAGATGGCGGACTCTTATCTTGGTATGTGCGGCTCCTCCATTGTAGTGGAGGAGCGCCGCCCTACTTAAATTAGCCCTAGAAATGAAAAATAAAACGGTAATTCAGTACCATTTTATTTTCCATCCCTCGTCCCGAACAAAGCCTCAGGATGGGGTGGGGCCTAATGAGTGACAGCAGCAGGGAAGGGGGTGGGATGTATGTGCACTGTTTAAAGTGTGTATGTCTTTTTGGTCAGTCATCTTGTGACAGCCAGCCACACATGCACACTTTAAACATCTCTAACCCAGCAGGCCTCCAGAGCACTGTGGAGCAGCGAGTAAAGCCACTCCCTCCAATCAGGGCACTGTTCCCATGCTGCATGAGAGCAGCGCCAGGATTGGTCAAGGGAGTTTACTGGTGGCCGGGCTGCAGTTCAAAAAAGAAGAGGTCAGATGTTATGTTATGTTATGTTACGAACTTTTGTATTGCGCACAGCTGCCCCAGCTAAGGGGCGTCCTGGCGCATGGCAAGTAGAAAGCAACACCTACAGGGAACATAACAGAAAAGTATGCGGAGAACTTGGTAAGTATTAAATATAATTTTATTATTATGTTATGTGCGCTCCGGTGAACACCTCCCTTGTAGATGCGAGCCGCCACTGAATCTTTGAGCTGTAAATAAAAAAAAATATATATATAAAATGTAAAACTTACAGAGTCTTCCGCAGCGGACCTCTTATTTCTTGAACTACAGCCCGGTCACCAGGAAATTCCCTTGACCAATCCTGGCGCTCATCCTGATTGGAGACAGGGGCCTAACTGGACGTTCCACAGTGCTCTGGACGCCTGCACTTGCTCTAACCCAGCTGTTTTAAGACAGCTGAGTTTGATATGTTTAAAGTGCGCATGTGTGGCTGGCGGTCACAAGACGGCGGCCAAAAAGACATGCGCACTTCAAACAATGCACATACAGCCCACCCGCCTCCCTGCTGCTGTCACTCAGCAGGCCCCGTCTTGATGCTCTGTTCAGGATGGGAGATGAAAAATAAAATAGTAATGAATTATCATTTTTTTTTATCTCTGGGGCTTTGGGAGTTGTTAAGTGGGGCGACGATCCTCCGTTCCAACGGAGGATCCTCCCCTGGAAAAACCTGTATAGAAAATTGGGACTATCCACGCTAAATAATAGCAACTATAGCGAAACAGAGAGTCAAAACGTGCGTAAAAGTTGTATAACAAAACATTGAGCATGAAGTTCAATAAACAACATTGACAATTTCTACCCCTAAATACCACAAAGTGTGCTCTAGAGCGGTCGTGACTCAATGAATCTGACTGTTTGCGTCACAACAACCAGCCAGCCTTAATTTATTATGCCAGAGCTCGTGTGTAAAAGCATTATCCAGGGTAAGATTGTAAAGTCTTACTTTTGTTTTCTCTTGTCATTACTTGGCACCTTCCATCTCACCCCAAAGTGCAAAAACCCTTCATACAGTACTGAGGCAAAGTTGCTTTTGTGCAGGAACCACAACTAACCCAAAAAATAAATGACGCCTCTGGCTCGAATTCTCCAGCGTGCAGTGCACTTGCCATGTTCCAACAAGAAGTGTCAGTGTGAAGAGAATAGCAGCCTGAGCAAAGGTCGGCCGGGTTAGAACTGCGCATGCGCACTACACTGTCTCACTGTAACATGCCGCTGGCAAGCACCGCTTTCTTGTTGGCTAACAATGCCCCCGTGGCATTACAGCAATGAACACGGGGCACAACAATAGCTTAGTCACTCGCCTTAAAACCCCGCGGGGAAACGGGTCTTATTGCATACAAATTACAGTCTTGTTCTTATTAGGTTTCTTTCGGCACTTTTTTTCCAACAAATACCAAGTAATTTGAGCGTGAAGTGCTCAAAGGGGACAACCCATAATCTCATTAACATCACAGAGTCCATTATAGGCCAAGCCCAGGACTGAAACGTCGGCTCAAGTTACAGAAGGATGTGTCTACCTTTATGGCCTTCTCGCAGACAAAACCCCTCTGAACTACACATTTATCATGCGCTGTAATTTAAGAAAGGAATATTGCACCTTGCCATTACATTCCATTTACAATACTCATTCATCATGGGCAGACTTTACACAGCTGCGCATCACAGCGCGTGAAGGGGTGGCTTCGGCTGAAGGCAATGGACGTCATTTACGGGTGGCAGCTTACCCCTGCAACCACTGGCACTGCCTTTGCGACACCCTGGCGCCAGATGTGGCTAAACCAGTGCCAGAAACACAGAGGCAGCTCGTCCTCATAGACGTCGCTTGGGGCACTACTCTCTTTGTTCTCTGTTATTTTTTTTTAGATTAAACTAATAGTGAATAGTGTTTTATTATTCACTATTAGTATAATAAAATGGAGTACAAATAGGTGGAATATGACCTTACCTGGCAGCAGAGATAAGTAAAAACAAATGATTTTAAATATATGTTGTGTGTGTGTACTTGCAGATGAGTGTGTTTATTTGAGAGAGTGTTAACATGCATGCGTGTGTAAGCGTGTGCATGAGTTAGCCACATCGCTGCGGCCGCTATTCCGCCGCAGCGCTAAATGGGCGGGGCGGCCGCGTGGCGGCCGCATGCTGGTGACAGAACCGCTCCGTCACCAGCCGCGGTTGGGCTGTGCTTGTGACGGAGCGGTTCTGTCATGGCCCCGCCCGCTCAATAGAACGCGCCGCGCAGGCGCGGCGGCAGGGCCATGACGGAACCGCTCCGTCATCAGCACAGCCCAACCGCAGCTGATGACGGAGCGGTTCCGTCATCAGCAGCGAACGGGTTAAAAGTGAAGGTCCAAGGGTAATGTCACTTCCCTTACCCCTGGGATTTTGACGAAATGACGTCCATGCAGTGGCGAAGCAAAGGGGATGGTGGTGGTCCGCCCCGGGAGGCATGAGTTGTGGGGGCGGCAGCCCCCCGCTCTTCCCTTTGCCCGTCATGGACGGCATAAGGCCTAGCTACGCCTCTGCGTCCATGCTGAATGGCAGCTATATTTTGAACTACAGGAGAAGAGTGAGTAACAAGGAATTTCTGAGCTCACATTATCTCATATTTCTATGATACGTGCACAGAAAGGGTGGTGTGGCAGAACTCAATCAAATCAGTTTTCTTCTCTTTTTAAAGCATGTGCCCTCAATTTCATACATTGCATTACAGAACTTCAATTTTCTCAACTTCAATTTCCTCTCTTCCATCATTATAATTCTTGGCACGTTTCACTTTTAAGTTTTTTGGGAATATAGCAGTTAAATATGCTGACTTTATAGCCCCCAACAGTATACTAACCTAATAAACAGAAGTCACAACATCAATAGGAATACACTACACTGGTACTGCGCATACATCCAACACGACTCAGAGTTACTCAGTAATTGGATTTCACAAGTTGAAACAAGCTCCTCACAACAACATACAACTGCACAACAACACATAACACACTAACCCTCGAGTCAACGAGGTAAAACGGGTGATGTTCTCCCTAACAAAAACACCTCACACTATTTTGATGTGAATGCTGGGACGGGGGCTGCTGACTAAGCACTTACCAGCAAGAAAAGAAAAACAAGATAATTTGTTATGAACTTGTTTTTAATATTTTATCTGAGTTGAGCAATGGTCTTAAAATACATGAGTGGGTAGAATGATGTCTACGGCATCAGTTATTCATGTGGTAAGGATGATTGTAAAGAAAAGAGTCAGAACTCAACTGTAATAAGTTATTGCACCCGACTTTTAATGTCACAACGTCTCTGCCAGAGCCAGCAGCAGAGGTAAAAGACATATCAGGTCACGGGGAAGGAGCAACAACAGCAAAATGTTGCTTTTCTTTCTTTTGCTCTATTTTTCTAGTGTACAATGACAAGCAGAAAGAACATGTTTATTTTTTGCACTCCTTGAATAATTATAGGAAAGTTAGAATCTTTCTGCACGTTCTAAAACAGGGCGTTTCTAACCTTTCCAATAGTGAGAGCTACTTCTGATCAAATAAAATCATGCGGCTACCATACTCTCCATAGATACGGTATTGAAAACCTGCATTTAACTCAACTATGTGCTCCTTATGGTATAATAAGAATCTTCTCACTCCTAAGTCTTATGAGATCGGACATGTGTGGGCTGCCAAAGGAATAGCAAAGACTTCTGACCTATACGACAACTCTGGGCCGTTACCATTCTTGTCCTCACAACATAAACATAACCTGTCTAACCTAGACTTTTATGATTTTCTCAAAATTAAGGCAAAGATCTCTAAATTGGGTCCTTTCTTCAACTCTCAACTCATACGAAAATTCCAACTGCTTCTCTTACAATGTCACACTTCCTCAAAATTCTAAAATTCTATGAACTGCTCACTGCCTCAAAATTTCCACATCATCTACCTCTAGAACAGAAATGGTCCTCTGTTTTCCCCTCCAATAACCTTGTCCTGCCAGACGTGGACACCTGGTCCAAGGTAGGCTCTCAACTACTCCAACACAAACTGATTCTGTCGCTAACCCAGACCAGACTTTTTGCATCTCACCATATGTATTGTACACCGGCAAACCTGTTCCGGATCAAGTTTAAGGATGCTAATACATGCTGGGCCTGCGACTCGTCCCCTGGCGACGAGGAACACATGTTCTTTTCCTGCACTGATTTACAACTCTACTAGTGAGAGGTGTCCTTGCAGCTTCAGAAAATCTATGGAACGTCTATCCCATTATCCCTCCCACTCATCCTTCTAGGACCCCATATGGCAGACCCTCCAATTGACCACTCTGCCATGGACCTTTCACTCCTTGACCTTTTGCTCACCATCGCTATTAAGGTTATACCACTAGACTGGAAATCCACCAGTAATGTATCCTATCATACCTGGTGGGCCTGGGTAACCTATCTACGAAGCACGCACATAAACCAATCTCATGCATGAGGTTGCCCAGCTTAATCCCAGGGTATTTGCGTACGCGTGACCATTTCTATACGCAACACACCGCCCCGAAAGTGAAATTCCTCAACCACCTAATGACCATTATTCTTATTCTAACTACAATTGTTAAATCCCTGATTCCTCCCGTACACAGTATCGCATGACTCCCCCTCCCTTTCCTGCCCTCTTACTTACCCCCCTTCTTTGTTATCATCACACCAGGACACTTGTAGAAGGTATCAGGCCCGGACTGGCCGTTGCGGGCACCGGGCAATCTCCCGGTGGGCCGCAAGGGTGGGGGCCGGTTTTGGGCCCCTGGGGGCCGTTTTTGTTACAGGGCCGTTTTTGCAGCCGAAAAGTGTCCCTGAAAAAGAGCTCGGTCACCTCCCCCCCTCCCCTGGGGGGGCGGGGCGGCAGAGCACTTTGCCAGGGCCGATTTTCGTTCCCAGTCCGGCCCTGAAAGGTACACACATGCCAGTTCCATTTTCTTCATTTCATCCAGTCCTATTTTCTGCTCATGGCCTGGCGCTAAATGCTTCTGTTACATCCTTAGTACTGGACGTATGCCTGTTGTTATTTCATGTACATAACGCCAACAATTGTATGTATCCCTTTGATGTACACATCATGCAACTGTTGGGTGTCAGGTGTTGAATCTTTTCTTCTCCGTCCTCATTTCCTCTATATCGCTTTTCATTATTAAAAAACGAATAACGTTTCTTGAACAACAACAAGAAACCCATGCAGAGCTACTGCCTAGTTATTATCTAAGGGTACGTAAAGGCCAAGCACCTTAAACCCTGCCCTTTGAACATCCAGTCCTTTTGCAGGGAGCACAATTATTAATAGCTTAAAAGGTGTACTCGGTAGGGTCTCCAAGGAACTTTTTGCTTAGATCTGTGAGAGGAGAATGTCACCTTTTGTCATGAAATAGAGGGGAGGAAACTATGTTTGTTAGGTGAGATAGAGCCTGAAAGAATTCCATTATCTTGCGTATAACCCTAAAGTCTATTGGTTCCAGTCAAGAGATCCAGATAATGCATTTAAGTCTGAAGATTAAGAGTAATGTTTATTTTTGATTGAAATAATTAAAATAATTATTGGCAAGACCGGCCCTTGACATTTCCCTGCTTTGGGACAAACTGCCCAAGCACTCCAAGGAACATACAGACACACTCAAACGAAATAAATAACATTTCAACCTTAACTGTGACCATTAATAAATAAGTTCACAGAGGCTTTTTTAGGGCTCTACCAGTAAACTTATTTCTTCAGTCATACCCATGTCATTTAGGATCACTCTTGAAGGAAGGAAGGCGAGAAAGAAGAAACATAGCCAAAGCAATAACAAATACAGAGAAAAGTGATAGAAAGTCAGAAATGAAAGAGAAAAAATGAGAATGTGAGAAAGGAAAAGGTAAAGAAAGGAAAAAAGGGGAGAAGAGACAAATGAGAGGAAAGAAGCAAGGTAGTGGGCATTGAGGGAACTGATCAAGGCAGAGTGTTTCCACCCAAATCAGACTACAGTAGGATCAAACAAATACACAACTTGGAGTACTCCAGGAATACAGTTTTGCCACTCACCACCTTTCAATACATCAATAACCATCATTAAAAAAAGAATTACAGCTGAAATTAGTACGAACAAGCATTGGCAAAGCTAAAATGTCTATGCTTTTGCCAATGCTGTGCAGCCCCCAAGAAAAATGTGGCCATCATTTTATTGTTATTTACAGATCCATGATGGCGATGCTAGTCTGGAAGTGGTATATTAAAGAAAACAGCTTACATCTGTGCGAAAGCTCCTTTTGGATGATGGCGCAGCCTGGCTTGGTAGCAGATTGAAGCTGCCAGGCTCTCCCGAAAAAGAGAATAAACGTTTTAAAAATGTCTGATACGGAAGGCTGGGAAGTCAGTTAAAATGAGAATTTTGCTGAGCCGCATTAACTGCAGAGATATGGGCGACACAGGGAGAAGAGGCAAGGTAGCACAGAGGAGCATCATGGAAGAAAGGAGCACAATGGGAACTTTGGGAGTGGGGGTATTTAAAAACTAAAAATCAGACGGGAAGGAGAGTGGAATGTAAAGAGGGAATTAGCAGGGACAGTACAAGAAAACACATGCATTTCCATGGAGTGATGGAAATAAATTAAAAATGTTGCTTTTTTAAACTAAGCAGTGGAATGATAATAGTCATCCATTCAAAAGAACGGTAAAAAAACTATGCTCTAAGGAAGATACAATCACCAGAAGAGGAACAAAACACATCTAATAAGAAGAAAACAAATGAAAGTGACAAGAAAGTCAGCCAATTGTAAACAGTGGCCCAAGCCCACTTAAGGTTTTTGGAATGGTCCACAAGACCTAGGGCCTGATTATTAGTTCATCCATGAGACCGCCTAGCCCGTGGTGGAGGTGCGCTGGTGGTTGTGGACCGCGTACCAGTGGTCCGAACAGCCCATTAGGAGTGCAGCGGTCATACCATGAGGGGACGGCTGCAACCTCCGGGGATCTATGATGCACGGTGGTGTCACAGCGTACTGAGGTCGCATTATGCTTAATGGTGCCGCTGCGGTACCGCTAAACATAATACAAGTTTCCTCCCTGCCTCACTTTGCAATGAGGTCAGAAATGGTGGTGGTGAAAGGGGGCCTGTAGACGAGGGTGCCGCGTAGCATGGTTCTGGTCCAGATCTGGAAGTGGAGGTGTTCGGTGTTGGAGGGGGAGTCGCTCGTGCTGGAGGTAGAGAGTCGGAGGGAGCTCTTGTGTTTGATGGCGAGTCCACCTCCTGGGCGGTCCTTTTTCTGGATCTTGTAGCCGTCGGGGATGGCAGTGGAGATGTCGGGTCGGAGGTGGCGTTTGTCCAGGTATCGGTGAAGAAGGCGACGTCTGGGTGTCGAGGAGGTTCCAGATCTCTATGGCATGTATGTGCAGGGAGCGTACATTGAGGAGGATGCACTTCAGGGCTTTGCCGAATGGTTGTTCGGCGTGGGAGCGGAGGCCGTGGGGGTGCTGTGGATGGTGAACGAATGTCGGCTGTGTCGGCATGAGAAGTGGCAGTGGGTGGTGGACAGCTGGCAGCTGTTGTTCCTTCCGGGATTGAGTGTGAGGAGGGTGGCTGGGTCGTAGCGGTGGAAGATCGGAGATCCAGGGTCCCTGGTGCTGGTCGCGGTCGGGGATGGGTGCCGACTGGATTGCCTTTGGCGCACCAGTAGCATGCCTGCTGCATGCATCCGCTGCATGGCCGCCATTAAATGGGGAAGGGAGGCGGGAGATGCAGCTGGGAGGCGGGAGCGGGAAAACTGGCAGGGGAGGGGCCACCGGGGCAGCAGGGGCGAGGAAACGGGCAGGTACAGGAACGGAGGTTGGGGAGATCAGGGCCACAAGTTTAGAGGCAGCAAAAGACTATAAGCCAGAATAGGGAAATAAAATGAAGCAGAAATAAGCAAAAAAGGAAGTAGGGAAATAAGGTACTGTAACTAAGGAATAAAGACAAAGAAATATGACAAGGCTGCAGTCAAAGGGACACAGCAGACTCAAACCTCTGCCAGGCGCAGAGGAGGAAGGGACAGCAGCAGGGAGGCTCAGTCGGCGGAGCTGCACGGGCAGAGAGCTGGGTCTATAAACAGGAGGTCAAAGGTCCCCCTTGTGCCTCTGGGTCTGGGGCTACATGCAGGGGGGCACATGGTGTGCCCCGCTGTGTGCATGCACCCTCTGTTCCTGCACGGCATGGACTTGGATACATATAGGGGGCACATGGTGTGCCCCGCTGTGTGCATGCAACTCCTGTTCCTGCACGGCATGGATTTAACAGTCCATGCCATGCAGAAACGGCCTTTGATGTTCCCATTGCAGTGCCTTTTTGAATGGGACCTCCGTGGGAACGTCAAAGGACCGCCCCAGACTACAAAAATGCTTGTAATCTGGCGGGCGGCTGGCGGTGAGCTTTGGCAGTGCGGTAGAGGGGCAGCAGCATGGCGGTCCGCTCCTGCACCGCCAAAGTTGTAATCAGACCCTGAAAAACCTGGTAGTTCATTGAATGGAAACTTTACAATTGTTTACAACTAATGTCAGAGCCAGGCTGACATTGCGCTTTGACCCCACTAGTTGCATTGCGTAAAAGGAGTCAGTCAGTTTTCCCTTCAAAAGGTAGCAAACAGCAATGCATTGATAGGCACGACAAACAGTGCGTGTGAGGTTCAGAAACTCATATCTAATCCCGCCATTTTGGAGCGTGTGCAGTCAAAGGGCGGACTGGAAAACGAAGCCAGTCTCTTACGACGACCTGTCCCTACCTTCTCACTCAGTACATGAAGGTAATGAAGTAAAGTACAGTCGGTTGAAGTGACCACATGCTTCAATGTGGAACAAAAATTTTCAATGTAAATGAGTGATCTAGTCTAACCCTATTAAATGCCAGGGTTAGTGGAAGTGACATCACACAGCCTTTTACCTTACCAGCTTTATGTTCTGTTCTTTTTGTTGCCGCCTCTGTTACTCCTGATACCACAGTTAGAGTGTGACAGTGCCTGGAGTCCTGCCCACTACCTCAAGTGTCAGGAGCCAATGCAGTCTGGGGTACCACATGGCAATGAAGGGGCAGCAGCTGCTGCTCCCCCTGAATACCTGCAATTACAGTCCATGGCTTTTCTAGGGAATTAAATATGAGTCGAGGCTCCAACGTAGCATTGCAAGGGTGTCCTGTGTGATGGAGAAAAATAGGCCCCACATTCGCTGTTTCTATATTCGCTCGTGCAGCTCAAGCTTGTCTTGCATATTTGTGTTTATTAATATGACGTTTACAAGGAACTGCCCCAGGCAGCACTTTAAAAAAGAACCTCAGTCTGCAGCAAAGCTCCAGACGTTGGCTGTGGACACCCGCATGTATGCACAGCTCGAAAACAACGTGACAGGAGTGCCTGCTACATGCAGATCACAGGAGTGAATAAGGCGGTACAACTTCGACTATCAACCTCATTTTCCTTTATTCAGTGTTTTGGGAATATTTTTGGAGTTGTCACAAAAAATAAAAAATAAAAAATAAAAGAAAATAGTAAATGATTGAATACCCCCCGTATGAGGAGAGTTTGTGCTGTGCCGCTGCATTTTGGGAGTTCTGGGAATGAGCGCCACGAAGGAATATATATATATATATATGTCCAACCATTGCTCCCCTCGCGGCCCCGAGGAGCACTTAAGCGGCACACCCAAAACTGAAGGAATCTCCTTTAATTCGATTTGCAGCCAGGGTTTCACAAATAGCGCCCAACGCGTTTCAACATTACGTCTTGATCATGGGCATTCCACCATCACGACTGCTGAGAATCCCACAGGTGAGTTCAACTAAATATTGTCTCAAATGAATCATGTGATTAGCACAAGGCATCCTGGTCTCAGTAGTCACCTTCATTGGTTATTTCTTTGCGTGAATCCTGTTGGGATGCAAAAACAAAAACAATCATGGAGTTCAGTTTTGTCCCGCACGAGCATGAATTTGGAAGCTCAGGCAGGCCCTCTAATGTCTGTGTAGAGGTGATGCCTGCTTCTGCCGGCACTGGGCTGTGCCGTGAAGTATGTCCAACCATTGCTCCCCTCGCGGCCCCGAGGAGCACTTAAGCGGCACACCCAAAACTGAAGGAATCTCCTTTAAATCGATTTGCAGCCAGGGTTTCACAAATAGCGCCCAACGCGTTTCAACATTACGTCTTGATCACGGGCATTCCACCATCACGACTGCTGAGAATCCCATAAGTGAGTTCAACTAAATATAGTCTCAAATGAATCATGTGATTAGCACAATGCATCCTGGTCTCAGTAGTCACCTTCATTGGTTATTTCTTTGCGTGAATCCTGTTGGGATGCAAAAACAAAAACAATCATGGAGTTCAGTTTTGTCCCGCCCCAAGCATGAATTTGGAAGCTCAGGCGGGCCCTCTAATGTCTGTGTAGAGGTGATGCCTGCTTCTGCCGGCACTGGGCTGTGCCGTGAAGTATGTCCAACCATTGCTCCCCTCGCGGCCCAGAGGAGCACTTAAGCGGCACACCCAAAACTGAAGGAATCTCCTTTAATTCGATTTGCAGCCATAAAGATTATGCACTAAATGATCGTTTGAAGCTTGTTTGTGGTCTGCACCTGTTGCTGGTATCTGAGGATCCTGAGGTCAGGACTGTTTTGGAGATATATATATATATTATCCAAAGTTCCGGTAAGAATGTCAGTCCCCCTCGCGGGCGGGTCGAGGTAGGGCTCCCGGTCACCCAAAATATCAAAAACAACTTTCCATTCCTGCCAAATAAATTTCGTGCAGCAGCAACTCTACGTGTGTCGAGTACGTCTATTCGGATGAATGGAAAGTTGTTTTTGATATATATATATATATATATATATATATATATATATATATATATATATATATATATATATATATATATATATATATATATATATTTATTTATATATATTTTTTTCAGCAAATGTAAACTCCCGCAACCTCCAGGCGGCGAAGAAGGAGAAACGCACCACTTCGAGTTTCAGGCAAGATGTTTATTTGACCATATCTTTCAGCAGATCACGCGTTTCAGGCTTGGAAGCCCTTGTTCACATGCGGATCATAGATAAACTGACTTTTTTTAAATGCTGCAAAGTGCACACCCACTTCCATGTATTTCGAATCACATGATCATAGATCATGAAAACAGACTACATTGCTATCAACGGCCCCGGCATCGAGTTTAAATTTTATAAAAACGCAGACTGTATCTTTTGGTGATTCAAGAAACATAAAAAATATTACATTTACTTTTCAGCATTCAAATGGTTCTGCATATATTTCTTTCTGTATAAATACATATTTCGAGAGCATATTCTAAACATGCAGCTTCTTACTAACAACACGTTTTCTAAATATACCAGAGTCGCACATTTAAATAAAATTGCCCTCTACAGCTGAGCATATTAAACTAATGCTCTTTTGTATAGTACTGCTGCAAAAAATTATTACCGGATAAATCCGTAATGTAGAACCACTATTAATAGGTAATGTTCCATTTTGTAAAAACTTTTCTTATTTTATACAACAGCTACGTATTTATCCCGAGGAGGGCCCACTGAAGTGCAAAGAGTGCATAGCAGCAAATTATTTAACTGTGCAAAACCGTGCTAATATGTTTGTCTAATAAGAAAAAAGTGCATCCGTATGATTTGAAGAAATGTATAATATTAATAACAATACAAATCCAAAATTGGTTAAATATTGCTAAAATCATATAAATATCATCCATAAAATTCATCATACTGGATAAAAGTGTAAATGTGCTATAAAAACAAGTTTTCAGATTTAAGGTAATATGGGGTATTTGAGTCAAGTCAATTAAGTATAATATTTTCAAGATATCTAATGAAATGCAAAAAAGAAGGAAAGAACTGTCTACATAAAAGTATAATATAATTTTTACGCCTAAAATCAACGGTGTATTCCATCATGTTGTGCAGTCTAATCCAACTACAGAGGGGAAGGGCAAACTAGAGAAAATTGTACATGTCTTCCGTATTGTTCAACCCGTTCGGCCATTTACTGTCGAATTCGAGTATCATTTTGGTCTCTAGTTGCCTTAATTGAAGTTCTCTGTTGCCTCCTCGTCATGGTTTGGGAATGGATGCTACCACAAAGTATTTGAGGCAAGTTACATAATTAATATGTACCTAATAAAGTGACGCGCTGAATAAGTGGGGTCACTATGTAAAATGGCCCGTAGATGCTGCGAAATCCTCATGTGCACCTGCAGCATTGTACTACCAATGTAGTTAAGACCACAGGTGCACGTCAGGACGTATACAGCAAATTCAGTCCTTTCAATTGAAGCTTCCTAAAATAGCGGTTTCTCTAGTGCTGAAGGGAGTGCGATAGTGAGACATGTTTATGCCAAACTTGCATGCTCTGCAAGTGGAACTTCTCTTAAGTCTTAAAATCTCACCATAGGGGATACTGGCTATGAGATGTTTGGGATGTGCGCTTGTAGCATGGAGTGTCACATTGCCTGCGGTGGGTTTACTAAACAGTGTTGTTTCAAATTTCTCATTCTTAATACACAATTTTACATCTAAAAATTCAATACTGAACTTGTTAATGTGGGATGTGAAGTGGAGGTTCATGGTGTTATTATTGATAGCCTTTATAAAATCTAAGCTTCCCATTCCTCACCTTTCCACAAAATAAAGTTGTAATCTATATACCTAAGATAACAAGATATATTTTTATTGAAACATGCACGGTGCTCTTTTTTAAGGACCTGTTCCTTCAACCAGCCCACGTGCAAGCACGCGTAGCTGGGGGAGAAACAGGCTCCCATCGCCACTCCTCTGAGTTGTCTAAATAGTTCCTTCCCAAAAAGAAAGAAATTATTATTCAAGCACCATTCAATGAGATTTAAAATCAATTTGATGTGTTGATGAAATTCGCATGACATCTTCTCTAAAAAAATATTTGACTGCAGAAAACCCCGTGTTATGGTCTATGCTTGTGTAAAGAGATTCAATGTCAAGAGCAATCAGCAACATATCATTTTCCATGTGAGGTCACTAGTATATATATGATGGTCAATGAAGTTCGACGAGGAGACCCATACAGTGGTGGGCCTCTCAAACACCAAGTGGCCTCCCAAACTTGTTGGCTCACCGGGCTTCGCAGACCTACAGCACTCAGGTCCCAGTGGGAATGAATGTTGATTGCTGGGACCCACTGGGACCGGAGTGCTGTAGGTCTGCGAAGCCCGGTGAGCCAACAAGTTTGGGAGGCCACTTGGTGTTTGAGAGGCCCTCCACTGTATGGGTCTCCTCGTCGAACTTCATTGACCATCATGCACTTGGAGCACGAGGTGAATGCAAGCAGCAAGCAGAGGCGGAGTTGGACTATCAGTGAGTGGGAGTTACCACGAGAACGTCATAGAACTCTTAACCTCTTCGCCGCTAATGACAAGGGTAACTCGTCATGGACTTTCCATTGATTTCAATGGAAAGTGAATGGCAGCAATAATATTGCCTTAGCAGTAAAGGGGTTAATGACCCCCACGTAAGAGGCCCTGTTTGGAAACCGGCACTGAAGAAAGCATAACTGCTGAAACGCGTCTACCTGGCGTTTCCTGTATTTCTGCATGACTCGTGATGCTAATGACTGGAATAAATCCTTCTGTCAAACCCCATCATATGTAAGACACCAACTGGTATAAGTCTCAGGAAAGATGTACTCTGCTTCTCCGGCCGGGAGGTGGAACCAGGAAAGAAGGAAAAGAATCCAACAAGAAGGTAAAAGAGGCAGAGGAAGGGGTGCATGGGAACACAGGGCAGAAGCTCCAAACCAGCATCATGATGGACACCGAAATGGTGAACAAAACCATTATTAACCTTTCTGAAAGACTCTTGAGTGAGGTTGAAAAAAGAACACTATGCTTAGGCCTCTGATTTTATCCCACCCTTCCCTTCAGCTATGCAGAAACCCGCATTGACTTCTTTAAATGTATACGTGAGCGTTTCTAGGTCTGGCCTAGACATAGTTTTAAGAGACGCACAAGTCTCATGCAATCTAAAAAATCCCAACATAAACATATGTAAATGAACACATACAGAAAGGGGCTGTGAGTCAGCCTTTTCATCCATTGGTCTGTTCAACTGTCATTCGCATTTTGCTTTCATCCACCAAAGCAAACAGCCGGGGGCAACGAGTCAGCCTCCTTCTACCACTGTCTCTCCTTCACTGTGAGTGACGGAATTCTGCCCAATCACATGTTTACATATGTTAGAAAAGAAGTTCACTTCTGTCCTGGTCTACTAAGCTAATAACTTTGTCAATGCCTTTTTGCATTCATTATCCTTATTTATGTTTTTAGTGCTATTATTTATTTAAAGTACACAAACCTTTAAATCACTAAGTAACCAAATGTTTACGCACACAGTTCACAGAAGCCGCTCCATGTGTTATACAAATATTTCTGAATAGATTTAAAAAACGTAGTCTTTAAGGAGAAACCCTCTTCGCTGCCCCTTACACCGGCGTCGTTATAGACTCGTAGCAAGGAAGCACGAGTAACCCCTACGTTAGTACGGTCTCATGGAGTAGTAAACTCCTAACAAAACAGTCAGCTAAATAGCGGTTGTTCAGTAGGTACATTACTATACCTGCACTTATAAATTCCACTTTTTTAGAATATAACAAATCTAAAAAATAGAAAAACGTGAGTAAGGTGGGGATTTGTGTACCCCAGTCCTGAAGAAGGTGTTTTTACACCGAAACATGTTGACACACACACACATAGGAGGTGGCGCACATAGGTTACGCCAATACCTCCTCTCTCACCTTTTACTAGTACCAGCCCGGGGCCAATTAAAGTTTTTTTGCTACCCCACGAGCCAGGCACTTTTTAAACTCCACTCACTATCAAACCCCACCACAGCACTCACTTACAATTCCCTCACTTACACCACACATAGCCAATATAAGTGCTCCCGCGTAACCGTCGGTCGCAGCACGTCGCATCCCGTAGAGGGGTGCGAGGACCCCAATGATGAAGCATGAGACCAAGGGGCATGTTGGTGTGTGAGGGGTACCCAAAAACACCTAGTGTGTTCACACCCACCGTAGGGACACCTCCTTCCCACTTCCTAATGGATTCCTTTTGTTTATAAAACTAACATCATGAAAAGTAGCCACATCAAAGCAATTTGATCTCAGGAAATGCTGCATCTTTTCACATTATGTCACCAAAATGTACTTATAGCTAGTGGGGTGAATAACAAAAGCATTTAGGAATATGGGACATAGTACCGCAGTAGTACTTCTTTGCTTACTGTCTCATGCCTCTGTGAGTCGTCCCTGAAACTTCTAACTCCCTATTAGTAAAAGTCCTTTCTATTCGTGTGTATTGTGTATGAACATGTTCACTGCTATATATATATATATATATATATATATATATATATATATATATATATATATATATTTTGTAACTCACATCCACCTCCTGCCGCTCCACTTTGCCCCGGGTGCCTCCTTAACGCACGGTGGAGTGCGTAACATATTCCCAACACACAGTTCCATCCGTGAACTGCTCCGCAAATAAGGACACTCCAGCCCAGTTTCTCGGTCTCCGCTCTTTTAGTTTATTTTCTGCGCGCACACACAGTCAACAAGCAAACGCGTTTCGGCGTTGCCGCCTTCGTCAGTGCTAGCCAACAGAGACATTTTTTGCGTTTAAATAAAGTTAACATTTCAAAACATCGTGATTTAAATTGTGGGGTACGCGCACGGTAAACGCACCCGTACGCGCACGGTGCGCGTACGTCGGCAAAAAAAGACAGTTAAATAACAAGTTTGAGTGTTTAGATGTTGGTTGGCTGTGTGTTTGGGGTGGTGGCAGCTCCCTGTTACTCCCGCTTTGCTTGTGGCCATACTAGTTAGAACAGCGGTGATTTTAAGACTGTTTGTTCGTTTTTATCATAAAACAATCGTATCTCTTTTATTTACATTTTATTCTGCCTAACCATCTTTCGTTGTACAGGTGCATCGCGGGCGAGCTCTGACTCATCCGTTTATCTTGGCAAGCCTCTCCTGGCCCCTTCTCACCGCGGCTGTTGTTACGGTGGTGGTGAGGGCGGGCGGCCATCTTGAGAGTAGTCCCTCTCCCCAGCAGAACTGGTGGCAGCGTTCTAACTGGGGGAGAGAGGACACGGCATAAAATTAGCATGCCTGCAACAGCGCGCAGCGGTCGCGCATGGCGGGCGCGCCTTAGCCGCGCCGAAGGTAAGCCAAAGGTCAGCCCGTCTGCGCCCGTCCGCGCCTCGGACGTGGCGGACGCTGGGCGGGCTGTCATGCAGGCGCAGACCTCGATTATAACTAATATTAGATATACGCGGTCGATGTTGATGTCCTTACGCCCATCATTAGATAAAGGATTAACATGTGTTGCTATTGACCCTGTAAGGCTCAGTTCTTGCTCGGCCTGCGGTTTTGCATGCTGTACCAACAACGTCACTTCATCTAATTCCATCTGTGATGTAGCTTCTATTTCAGCAGCTCTAATAAATGCGCGCTCAATGTGCAAACATGCTTCAGAAATGTTTTCTTTGTTAGAAGACGGTACCTTGGACCTGTTATTTATCACGGAAACTCGGTTGGACGGTTCAAGTGCTCCTGACATCGAATTAGCCATTCCCAGAGGGTTTAAAATCCGAAGGATGGATAGGTTTAGTGGTAGAGATGGAGGGTTAGCAATTATTTTTAGAGAATCTTGGGTGCTTAATGTGGAAGATTCAGATAATCTCGCGGAAGGCGAGATTGTGAATTTTTCGATAATTTTGTCCCCACATTTTACATTGGGTGGCTCCCTTATTTACCGACCTCCGGGCCCCTCGGGACGGTTTCTTAAAGCTCTCTTGGAGACTCTCGTTCCCAGAGCAGTGAGGTTTTCTCGTTTTTTACTGCTCTGTGACTTAAATATTCATGTAGATTGTCAGGAACGTCAGGAAAGTAAGCTTCTATCTGACTCTTTTGACCTGGCCTCCCTAACCCAATGGGTTTCCTCCCCTACACATACAGGCGGGCATATCTTAGATGTTATTTGTTCTAATTTCCCGCTGAAGGTTGAAGCCCCCCAAATATTAACTTGGACTGATCATCAGCTTATCAGATTTTCATGGTCGGCCATGAAAGATTCTCCTAAAGCCTCCATGAATATGCGCCCCCCAAAGATCAATGTAGGTAATTTTTCTGCCTGGCTGGATCAGAATAGACCCTTTTTGGGAGGAGAATTAGATTCCGCTGTGCAGATCTTTGACAGGTGGATACGAGCGGCCTTGTCTGTCTCATCAAAGGTGACCGATCCTGGTAGAAGTAGGATGACTCCTTCCCAACCATGGTATTCGCCCCAACTACGCACTAGTAAACTAGTCTGCAAAAAATTGGAGCGAGTATGGAGGGCGGCTTATTGCCCACAAGCAAAGGCAGCTTATCGCTCTGCTCAGCGAGAATATTATGCTAACATCAAACCGGCAAAAACTGAATATTTTGCTAGAAGAATTGAGAGGGCGAATAACAACAGCCGCGAAATTTTTTCTATAGTTAAAAGTTTCCTTTCTCCATGTGCCGAACAAATTTCGATGTAACCCTCTACTGAATGGTGCGAAAGTCTCTCCTCCTTTTTCTTGACAAAAATCGCTAAAATTCAGCAAAGTCTAAGAGCAATTGGCGGTGGGAGTTGGACTGCTGACAATGTTGGATCTAATGTTTCACCCACTCACACCATGGAGAGCTTTGCTCCACCTTCTGTGGATGATACCTTAGTGGCAATTAAATCGTTAAAATCTGGTGCCCCTGGTGATACCTGCCCGGCCAGGGTGTTGGCCGAAGTGGCAGAAGTAGTGGCACCTGAGGTTTTTCAAATAATGGGCCTATCCTTTACAACAGCTAGGGTCCCTTATGAATGGAAACAGGCTAGGCTGCTTCCCTTGTTAAAGAAGACAGGTGCAGATCCAACTGTGCCTAGTAACTACAGACCCATATCTCTACTCCCAGCTATGGCAAAAATTGGGGAGAAACTTGCATTTGCTCAGCTGAATGCCTTTGTAGAATCCTCGGAGGTTTTACATCCTCCTCAGTCTGGCTTCCGTGCAGCTTATAGCACGGAGTCGGCTTTGGTGGAGATTACTGAGGCAATCAGGGAGGGCTTGGACAGTGGCGGCAGAGCGGCTCTGATTTTATTGGACCTCTCTGCCGCGTTTGATACTGTCCCACACTCACTCCTCCTGACTCGCTTGGCTGAGATTGGTGTATTGGGTTCAGCATTGGAATGGGTGAAGCCTTTTTTATCGGACAGGTCTCAGCAGGTTTGGATCCCACCTTTTTCATCCTCAATTAGGCCCCTCACTACCGGGGTTCCTCAGGGATCTTCATTGAGCCCCCTGCTTTTTAATATATACCTTACCCCTCTTATTGTGCTGGCCGAACAAATGGGAGCAAAAATCATAGCGTATGCAGACGATACGCAGCTTTTATTTACTTGGCAGGATGCAGTAACTAACACAGAGGTTGTCCGTTCGTGCCTTTCCTCTGTGTTTAACTGGTTAGCAGTGGCACAGCTGAAGTGCAACGAAGACAAGACTGAAATCTTGCTATATGGCCAATTCCCCCCCAATTTTAGAGAACTCTTGTGGCCGTCTGATTTTCCCCAGCCAGGCTCAGTTACTATCTCTGCAAAGAATTTGGGAGGCTGGTTCGGAGAGGATCTGAGATTCGAGGCACACATAAAAAAACTCACTGGGGTGTGCTTCGGATCCCTTAAAGCCATGAGAAAGTTCTTTCCTTATTTGCCATCTTCAGCAAGAGAGTCAGTTGCGAGGGCTTTAATTTTATCTCGGCTCGACTACGCCAACTCTCTTTTTAGCGGTACTCCGGCCTTCTTAGTTGCCCGACGGCAGATTATTCAAAATGCGACGGCACGTTTGTTGTGCAAAATTCCAAGTAGAGAAAGCGTGCGAGCACATTTGAAGGAACTTCATTGGCTGCCAATTGCGCAAAGGATAACTTTTAAAATCCTTACCTTAGCATTCAAGGCAGTCAATGACCTGGGGCCTTCTTATCTGAGAAAAAGATTTAGCCGCTATGTTCCCACTAGGCCTCTACGCTCATCTGACTGTAATTTCCTGAGGGTGCCCCGCTTTCAGCGAGTACGCCTGGGAGGCCACTCGCTAGCTGTTGTCGCAGCTCGAACTTGGAACACTCTACCCCTTCCCTTGAGATTGATTGAAAATTTTGTTTCTTTTAAGAAGGCACTAAAAACTTATCTTTTTAGAATTGCCTATTAGCGTTATCATTCTTTTCAGACGGCCACTTGCTTGTTTTCTTTTCCGCGCCAGGATACTCTGGTAGTAATAGAGCGAGCTATAAAACAGCTAAATAAATAAATAAATAAATAAAAAGAGCCGTTGTGTTCATTGAGTGTTTTTTGTACCTACAAGTAAGTACCGATGCAGAGTCTAAAGTTTTTTGCGCGCACCTTTAAAAAACAAATCAAAAATGAGTAAATATTAATACATAAATCAAATTTAAAATGTAAATATTGTTAAAAATATAGAACATTTGTATAACAAATAAATATAATAATTGATACATTTTAAAATTAGCATTTAAAAAAACTTTGAAATTCACTTAAAAAACCAGAGGTTTCATACACATTATAGTTAGGAATTAGCATTTTAAAAACCTTTGAAATTCACTGAAAATACCATAGGTTTCACACCAGTTATAGTTAACTAGACATTTTACTCATACAAAACCATTGAAATTCCGCCGTTATAGTTAGTTGTACTCAGTATAACTTGTGCACCCGCAATCCACTGCTGATGATGTTACATATTACATCATTCATGACATGGTCAGTGACATCACTGATGACATCTCAAATGACATCACTGATGACATCATCCAGTGAATGTGGTTTGCTTTGATATTTAAATATGTATTATAAATACACTACTGTGCATTGAAGAATGAGTGGATATATAAATATAAATGTGTGAATGGTGGATTTAGTAACAGTGTCGTTGATTGTTTCCTTGACTAATTTGTAGGGTCTCACTATATATAATGTGTAGTTACTAAACTGGGTGAAAGTCTTTATTGCTTTGTCTTAATTGCTATGTTAAAGACTATATTTGTTATTGGTTTCTTAACTGAGTATTTGTATGGGTAAATTAATGTCTATGTGGTTTGGTGGGGGTGTGTGATTGCCCAGAAATGTGTGAATAGTTCATTCAGTAGGTATATGAGGTTAAGACTACATGTTATAACAGTTTTTTCAGTGAGTGTATATGTTTATGGGTGTGGTGGTGATGAAATATTTCTCTCAATGGTACATCTCCATTAAACTTGCAAAAAAAAGGCAGTGTATGTGACAGTTATATCTAATTAAGTGTGCTTAAGACTTAGTGATTGTATGAGTCATTATATGGATAACTGTATACTTGTAATAGTGATTTTATAACACACTAACGTTCAGATTCATGAACGGAAAATCGGCTCGCAAAGGGCCAGAATCTGAGAATCTGGCCCTTTGCGAGCGCAATTTTTGCATTTGGGATTCATAATCCCAAATGCAAAAATCGCTATTATAGAATTCGCAAATTTGCGAGGAATTGCATTTAAGGAATCTCTATTTGAGATTCCTTAAATGCAATTCATGAAACATTTAAAAATTGCTATTGAGAGAGAATATCCACTGCTTTGTGAGTATTCCCAACACTCAGTGTGCATATTCCCTTTCAGTGAGTGTCAGCATTCCTGTGAAGAGTGAATTTGGAGCCATTGAGTGTATTGGCAGAAATTGCGTTTAAATAGTTTGTTTATATGAGACACTCTTGAATATGAGAAGTGTGCTCAAACGAAGCGATTCCAGGAATACAGAACATCAACCAAACTATAATTTCACACAAGAGATGTCAACCAAGACTAAGAGGCAGGAACGCTAATAATACAAAGCAATAGGGAGGAATAAGGAAAGAGTCAGTGTCATACATACATGAAAGTAGAGATAAAAAGATAAAAAATACTCAGAATGGAAAGAGAAGGACAGTCAGACTAAAATGATGGTCAGGGAAGCAACAGGAGCAAGAAATAGAGCAGAAACATTAAACAACAGACAAAAATATACAGCATGAAAAGAAAAGGCAAAGATGGTCAAGAAAGAAAAAGTAATAAAAGTGAAAAGACCATTTAAAAAAAAGTGATAGATAAAAACAGATATGGAAAGATTGACAGTAACAGACTGTGAAAATCAATTTAAGAAAACAACAAAGAAATCTAAATAGAAAGAACAATAAAACATCACGAAAATGATGCGGAAAAAGGATACGGGTAAATTAACGGAACTTAAACTAAAAGACAAAGTGAGCTTTGTATGTGAGTCATCTCGGCTCCCGTCCACGCGCTTTCTCTGGGCAATTTTCCGTGCCCCCCCCCCCGAGGCAGAATCGTCGGTAAAAGAACCTACCAGCGTCGGATGTTGTGAGGCTCCAGTGGAATGTATTTTGCTCTCTCGGGAGCGTCTGCACAGGCCTTACTCTGTTGCGACTTCTCCAGGAAGAAAATCCAGCGAGGGCTAAGATGGCGGCCGGAGTCCACCTTCGACGAGAGACCGCTCGACCCCTCTGAACAACGTGGCCTCTACAGATGCTATGAACACACCGGCACCTTGAGGAACGCAGCGGTGAGCCCCGCAAAGAGTGCTCGGGGTTTCTGGAGGCAGTGGAGTCTGCTGCGCTGTACATCCTCAATGCCTGACCTCAACAATCCAGAGAGGGACAAAAAGGCGGCCGGAGCCCGCCCGTGATGAGACAGCCCGACCCCTCTGAGAAACAGTGCGGCTACTGACACACCAGAACCTTGAGGATCACAGAGGTGAGACCCGCGAAGTGCGCTCAGGGTTCCTGGAGGCGGTGGAGTCTGCGGCGCTTTACAGCCTTAAATGCCTGACTTTAACATGGAGGCCGAAATCGCCCTCAAATGCGCTTGGAGCTGAAGCTCCGTGTCGACCCTGCTCTCCAGGCTACAGAAGGGATTTTTGCAGCACCACACTCCGGAATAGAGAGTGTGTTCCAGCGCCGGAATTTGGTTGGAGGTGCATGGGCATAATATCAATGCCCTAACTTGTGTAGCTGGCCCCGAAATTTGAGTTTTTGGTTGCAAACACCGGTGAGCAAGATAGCGACTGCCCCCAAACTGTCTGGTTGCAGACCACCTTAAATTTCAATTTGTGACTTTTCCAGCGGCTGGATGCTGAACCTTTACAAGCACCCTTACAAGCAGGCAAGACTAGTCCATGGAGTCCAGTCCTGCTTTTTGCACGATCCTGACGAACCTCAGCGGCAGCAGAAGCAGAGCAGGAGCGGGAGCGGGGGACGCTGAAGAAATCGCTCTGCTCCGCTACGAACTGCCCAAACTGCCCCAGCCCCAGCCGCTTACACATTCCTCCGCTGCTGGTTCCCCAATACCCGTGAGTTGTGCCCCGAAGCGGTAAGGGGCACATCAACGTGAGCTGCGGGAATCACTCCACGGCACGCCGGCAAAGGCAAAGGCACCAGCGGGTAGCGTAACCCCTCCCTCCCCCCCCCCGCCCTGCATCGGACTGCTTTGCACCCGAGGGTGGCCGGCGGAGTGCGAGAGTGCGTGAGAGCGGGAGAGAGACCGGCAGCATCAGAGCCACGACAAGGAGGTGGTGCAGTGTGAGGCACGACCTGAGACAGTGAAATGAGGGAGACGCTGCAAGTGAAGTAAGAGGAGCCCGGCATTTTCCAGGTACCGCATCAACGGCATTGGGTACTGGGCTAGACTTAACTCCCAGCAGCCCCCCCCCCCAGCGGAAGGAAGCAGCGAAAAAGCAGAAGCGCAAAGCGCAAAGCCTAGACAAAGCCTAGTTAAAGCCAACAGCAGCAGGCACTATCCTCTCCGCCTCGTACCAGGGAGAGTTTTCGGGGGAGTTCCTGGGGTGCAAAGAGTCGTATTGGCAAGCGTGAGCGCGGCTGCCGGTAGAGGCGGCCACTAAGTAAGAGCCCAGGGGGTCTGACAGGCAGTCTGACTAGGTCTGACTGACCTACGGCCCCTTTGCGCGCTCCGCTCTGCTTAACCCGAAACGCAGCCAGCTCACATCCAGCCCACCCACGGACAGAAAACTAGCGAGTCAACCATCATCGCAACTAACGACATGAGATCAGGCAAGGCCAGGGGGTCCCTGGTAGTTAAACCAAAGCCTACAGCAAAAACGAACGAAAAACAGGGAAATGGGAAGGGGCATAAGAAAAAGAAAAGGAAAATGAGCGCAAACTCGACTACCAGCACGGTGCTGAATCTCTCCGCATCAGATCAAGCAATGGAACTGAGCTATAATACAACAGAGCAAGGATCCGCAACGGTCTTGATACCAGAGACCGCAGTAAGCACATCACAAAGAGCCAAAAAACTCTATCAACCCAAAATATTCACAAAGTTTGAATTCCTAAAGGATGCGGGTGCAGCAATATTCTCGAGTAACAGGCACCTGTCCGGTCTGCAAACACCACTGCTTCCGGCTTTCTTGGGATCAGCATGCCCTTCGCCACCACTGCTTGCACCCGAAGGCCCATTGACACAAGGTGGCCCTTCGTCGGATCCTGCGCAGGGCAGCACCGCGGGGCACGGGAGTGCTAGCACTGCTCTGGAGACCTCAAGCGAAAGAAGGAAGTCTTCTAACTCCGCTGCCAACAACCAGAAGACTCCGTACGCATACCCAGCTGGCTTGGTCCTTTGCAGTCAGGAAAATATCTTATCACCCCCACTAGATGACCTCAAAGTCAACCTGAATGAGAAACTCATTTTAGTCCAAATACCAGCTGACAATCTAGACAGCTGTCCCACTGAAAGGGCTCCTGGGGCAGGCCTACAGACATCAGCATCGGTTCCAGCAAAAGAAACCGCACCATGTTCGGAGTTGGATTTGCAATTGAAGAGCCTTACTCATAGTACACCCATCAAGTCTTATCTAACGGCTGAACGCGCTCTATCAACCACAGATCAGGAAACCCAAAACTCAGCAAGAAGAGCCTCTGGTGGGGAGGCAGTAAGTTCTCACGACTCCATTAGCAAAGCCGAAGCTAGAGCACTAGCGTCCCATCTCAACACACAAGAATGGGAAGATAGGCTAGCCACTTATACACCTGATCCCAAAGGGACTCATGCCCCTGACTCACCTTTGGCAGCCAAAAACCCAAACATGCCTGGCAATGACTCTAAAGAGAATGAGCGGAGAAAGGAACAAAACATCGGAACGTGGAATTCACTGCTAAATACAATCCAACTAGCAGTAGATACCCTGCAATACCAATCAGAGAAAATGGAGCTTCAACTCAATCTTCTGAATACACTGGCAGTCTTTACAGCTGGCATCGACGATAAGCTAGGCAACCTAAACAACCTGATTCTGAGAGCACAATCAAACACCTACCTGAGCTGCAATTGCAGCCAGGCATTAGACAAAGTAGCCTCACTGCCCTCAATGCTAACTGACCTAATAGGAGATATAAAGTCTCTACACAGAGGAAACTCAATTAAAGAAATGGGCACCACTAACCCTGAAGCAGGAGACATCAGGAGTGAAGCATCCAGAACCGCAGCATAGCCAACCACCCACTCCGTACCCGCAAACGAAGAGACAACCCTAACGGGACAGGAGCCCTCGCAAAAACTCAACGCCAAACAGCGCCGTCAACAAAAAATAAAAGGGCGTAAGCAAAAAACTGAAACATCCACGTCTAAATATTTCCCCATCTTCTATGACACAAAGGAGAGATCTTGAGATAACGCAAACAATGCCAACCCAACAGATAGCGAATACCACTCGCCCCTAGGCACAAATCAGCAGCAGCACAAAACAAACAGTAGCCAGCTGAAACAAGAAGGGCAAGGGTCCCAAGGACCACGGGTAAGAGACCAGTCGGAACAAATAGTCGGAGCAAGAGAGGCGGCAGTAAAGATCAATCACCTCATACCACCAAACTGTGCCAAGAACAAGACAGCAAGGGCCTCTGAGGAGCAAGCGGGAGTCTCAACACTGCAAAGCAAGGAGTCTCCTCACCAAATGGAAAGGGGAACATCAAAATTAACTACCAATCAAGACTCGCCAACAATAAATGTTAACAACCACCCTCACAGGCTAAATGTTGAGGTGGGGGATAGGAACGGAAAACTTGGACCATCGCTAAGCCAAATTCACGGAGCCCATGTAACAGACACATTGGACTTCACCAATCACTCCGCTTCTAATCAAACTGAGCGTTCCCAAGCAAAACGGCCATCTGAAACACGAATAATATCAAAGCAAACGACTTCATTTAAAGCATCAACCATCACTGCCAACATGCCAGGTGAAGGTTCAACCTCGGTACCTCGCGAAACTCACACAGGCCATGCATCATCAGCTCAAGTACATCACTCACAACACAAGGAGGGAGGAAGCACCAAACAAACAACAGAGATGTTGGTCTTCTTTCCGGAATATAAGTCACAAGGGCAGCATGACACGCTCAACCGTGGCAACATTCTGAAACTAATGGGACATATTCCCAGCCTGGAGGGGATAAGTACCAAGGACTTAATCTCGATTTAATTCTTGCCCGCCGCCAATCCAAATAGCCCGGAGGGGACCAAGACCACCTGGTCTTCCAACAATGTTGCGGAGTCCATTGCAGCGGAAGCAGAGCAATTTAAGACCTGGGGCATCAAGCTAGACCCCATTCTAAAACCAGCCTACCCGTCACCCTTTCAGAAGAGGACAAGCTCATAATTGGAGGCAAGACAGGCAAATACCCTTAGCGTCCTTAAAGGCGCCTTGGGAAGCTCGCCCAAGAAAAGAGAGAACATACACTGGCAGCGTCCGGAAGACAGGCCGAGGGCGTTAGTGGGCTCTGAGCTAGCACTCACACCAAGCGGGAGAAGTCCAGTGCAAAAGCACCATCAGATCCGCACTCCTATCATGACTAAGCCCCTGAGAGGAAGTCCGCCAATTAAAAACACACGCAACCCTCGGGATGGACAGAAAAGAGCACAGGGGGGCGCTACATCAAAATCGAGCACTAACAAGAGAAACTCTCTCTCGAACGATCTTCATACATCCTGAAGAGGCCTGATGCCACCAACAAATGAGAGATGGAATAAAGGGCAGTGCACCATCCATAGGCATCTGCTCCTGGAATATAAACGGCCTAATTTCAAAAATGGATGACCCAGACTTCCAAAAGTACATCTCTCTATTTGATATAGTAATGCTGCAGGAAACCTGGCTCACATCTACACAACACATCACAGGCTTCACTGGCTTTTCAACAGCAGCAGTTAGAACCAATAGATTTGGCCACCAGTCAGGAGGCCTGGCTACATACATATCCAACACAACAATATCGTCGGCAGTTCTCATGAACTCGTCCACATCCTCAACCTTAACAGTAAAAATAAAACAGAAGAAGAGATATGCCTTGTCAATGCATACGTTCACCCTAAACACAGAGGTAAAGACTCCAACACAATTTCCAATCAACTCACGGAGTATTTCTCCCAGATAGAAAAGCCACTCTTTCTCCTGTCAGGGGACTTTAACCAAAATCTCCTTGGCTCATCAGCAGAGGAAGAGGTCCTGGCTCTGAATAATATTTACACCATACCACAACAAAGCTCCCCGCAAAACAGGAGAAAGCACCAACACAATCCCTTTCTCAAAGACTTAGAATATTTAAATCTCCGGGCATTAAATGGTAGATTCATGACAGATCGTCCTCCAGTAGAAACATTCTACTCACATACAGCCAGCTCCATCTTGGACTATACATTTGCCAGTCTAGCACTCTTCCCCTACATCTTGGAATTTAGAATGGGGGACAAGGGAGAAAGTGACCACCGTCCCCAGGAATGCCACCTGACAATAAAGTTGCCTATTACAATTAGGCCAGACAAAATGCTAGGGGCGAACTACACCATCAATCGAAAAAGGATCAAATGCACATCATCTAACCTAACAACTCTAGCCGATACCGCCCTTCAACGATATAACATACACAAACCAAATTCGGCTGGGCATATCCCATACTGGGAGCAATACACAGGATCTTTGCTAAAAGAACTGGCAACCAAGACCCCGGCAAAAACTAACTTGCACAATGTGAGCAGTAAAACCAACTAAAAAAAAAGACCAAGAGTAGAATTAAGGCAGCACAAAAGATTAGTAAATTCGACCTTACGAATGGTAAGATCAGCCCCCGACAACACTCAGCTTCGGACAGTGTTGAAGAAACAAAGAACTGAGCTCAAAAGCATAAAATGGAACATAAAGAAAGATGCTGAAAATGAGAAATGGGCAAAATTACTACACAACAGCAAAAGCAGCAACAGCACACGCTTCTAGCAATCAGCAAACAGGATCCTACGACCACAGCATAAAGAACTAGGCTCGCATATTCTGGAAGAGTCATGGATCACTTACCTCTCTAGCCACTTTAATGTCCAGCCGGAACACGCAGGAGCACAAATAACGAACACCACAGAGCCTAACTCCACAATGTTCGCGCTGAAGGCCCTGATCAAGAGAGAGCAAAGCCTACCCAAAAACATCTTGGATACAACAGCCGACCAGCAAACAGCAATCATAAAAAAACAGATTCGCAAGGGCAGGAAGGAAGGTGCTCCGGGTCCAAACGGCATTCCGCCAGCCCTATTTAAGGAAAAAATCACAGAATGGGCTACCAATATGCAACCGCTATTTGCGGAAGTAAGACTCTTAAACAAAATCCCAGAATCTTGGAGAGGGTCGACGATTGTCCCCATATTAAAAAAAGGCGACAAAACGGACCCTAATAACTATCGACTAGTAGCCCTCCTCGATAATGAGGCAAAATACTTTGCGGGAACTCTCTTAGAGGAAATTGCGCAATGGGCGGACACAAATCAGATAATACCATTGAACCAGACCGGTTTCCGGAAAAATACTGGAACAGCTACCAATATTCTGGCCATCTCTCTAATGATCGACGCAGCAAAAACAAAAAAACTGCCGCTGCACATGTGCTACATCGATTTCAGTGCAGCGTTTGATAACATCGAAAGAGGCAGACTTTGGGGGAAACTGACACAATGGGGATTACTGCAGCCGATCCTAAGCATGCTGAAGCTTCTACACTCTGATACCTGGGTGCAGGTGAAGCGAGGAGGCGGCACACACCTGTCATCTAAAGTTCGTACCACCAAAGGCCTGAAGCAAGGGTGCGTGCTTGCCCCAATATTATTCAATCTGTTTATGGCAGACTTATCAGACACACTCAACATATGCAACTCTGACTCCCCGAGGCTGGGAGGGAAAACTTTGAGCAACCTGCTGTATGCGGACGACGTTGTGCTACTTAGCCATACCTACATCGGCCTTGAGCAGCTTCTGATCCAAATGCACAGCTATGCCACGGAAAACAAACTTAAAATAAATCTGAGCAAGACACGCACCATGTCGATCAACACCAAGAAGAAGTCTCAGAAGTCATGGGCATTAGGCGGTCAAAAAATAGAGTCGGCACTTGTTTATAAATACCTGGGAGTTCTCTTTGACAGAGATGGCACCTTTGCACAACAAAAGCAGGAAGCAAAAAGGAGAGGGGCGTGCATCGCCGTTACACTAAAAAACATAGCCAATCACCTGATGGGGCCAATTCTAACCCCCTATCTGAGAGTTATCCAGGCTAAGCTACTCCCCTCTATCTGCTATGGCAGCGAGGCGCTGCGTGGGAGAGACTCCAAGAACCTGGATACAATCCAGACAAAATCCTATAGAACAATGTTTTCCCTACCGTCCTACACATCGCCGGCCCAACTTAGGCTGGAATTTGGATTGCAAAAGCAAGCTCTTGCCAGACAGGGAGCGTACATCAACTGCTGCCACAAACTCCGCTCGGCCCCCACCAACACTCTAAACTCGCTGCTATGGCAAGACATCCAAAATAGGGATACATCTCAGGCAAGATCCTACCTGAAGACTGCTCTGGTGGCTACTAATCTAACTGTGATTTGGGACATGCAACTCGGGCACAACCCATTTAAAAAACTAGTCTGGAAAACTGTTAAAACACTATCCTTACTAGAGGACAAGGCCACATTCGCCAAAAGAAACCATGCCTGGATGTCATTAAACTCTTATAAAACGCTGACACCACAACCTTACTTCAGCCAGGGTTATCCTAAGACAACAAAACTGAAGCTCTTGAAATATAGACTAGGGGTTTTGCCCAGCGGAGAGTATCTTCCACCATGGCTCAGGAGAAATGGGCACGAGGTTTGTCCGTTTTGCAACACAGACAATGGCGATATACTTCATCTGACCTGCCTTTGCGAAGAGCTACGGCCAGCCCGTCAACAGCTCTTAAAGGCCCAGCTTAAGCAGCTAGGAACTCGCACAAGAAGGCAAGCGGTTCTCGCCTGCCTGAACCCTTCGAACACGAAACTGAATTGCAGATACGTTAAGTTCCTTGCAATGATCGAGCAAAAACTGTCAAAACAAAAAACTTCTGAACATTGACACAGACAACATGCAGGCGGCCTACAGGACTCACAGGAATATGCTGCCCCGCCTTAAAGACAATTGCTCCTTGCAAATCAGACTGGGTTTTTCTGTGTATGCTTTTTAATGACGATAACAATGTACAAATCTTAATGATTTTTTAATGTCTTTTTTTTATGTTTACTGCTTGTACTACGCTCTGCACTGGTTTTAATTAACTATGCATAATAAACTTACTTACTTACTTACTTACTTACAAGCAGGCATCAGGCCGGACAGGGCACTCCTATAAGACTTGGAGAATCATTTGACCAATGTGATCAATTGGAGAATTGTATGACCACTACTACAGCTCCTGGTACGGGAAACTCCTGAGGCATTACAATTGTGGACCACAGTGTCTCATGGACTTCTTTACTTTTCACTTTGTCCTGCCCGCCATTTTGCAGCCTTTCTCTGCAGTTTTTTCCCTGTTCCCCGACCCGTCATCTTGTCCATTCCCTCGTCTTTTTACCCTTTTCCCTCCTTTTCCCCTTGAGGATCCTCAAATGTTTCTTCCCCTCTCTGTTTTGCCTTTTCTCCATACCCTCGAATCCCTCCCACCCTCCCTTGGTGTTGTGACTACGTCCCTCCTCCGACCCCACTTAATGGAACTCTGCCTGAGGAAATCTACCATGTTTGTATATTTATGTATATAGGGATAACTCTAATCACTAGTATAGGCAGTAGACCTTTGTACCATCTACCATTCCTATGTGACTCTTAGAGTATATCCATTCATATCCCTTCTCTATGTATATAGAGATAACTCTAATCACTAGTATATGCAGTAGACCTTTGTACCCTACTATTCCAATGTGACTCTTAGAGTATATCCATTCATATCCCTTCCCTATGTATATAGAGATAACTCTAATCACTAGTATATGCAGTAAACCGCTGTGCTCTCTACCATTCCTATGTGACCCTTAGAGTATATCCAGTCATATCCCTTCCCTATGTATATAGAGATAACGCTAATCACTAGTATATGCGGTAGACCTTTGTACTATATACCATTCGTATGTGACTCTTAGAGTATATCCATTTGTATCTCCTCCTTGTGTGACTTTACACCTTGTACATTTGCAATTTTTTCTGTTTGTATCCTTTATGTAACGCATGAAATCCTGAGTACTTATGTTTCTCAACTGGTTTTTATGTAAAGCGCTCTGACACCTTCGGGTAAAGTTCGCGCTATATAAAATCGCATAAATAAATAAAAATAAACTAGTCGCAGAACAAGGAAGCGCTACACAGGAGTGAGAGATAAACTAAAGTGATTAACATATAGAGGCAAGGCAATGAAAACGAAAGACAAAATGAGTAAATCGATGTACAAAGAAGGAAAAGTGGCAGAGAGACAACGTAATATAAAGGGAAAAAACAAACACTGAGGGAGGAAAGCAGATAAGGTAGACAGGAAAAACAAAGGAAAGCTGCTAATTGGAGCAGCTGATCATCCTCGTGGCACAGATGGTGAGAGCGAAGCAGGCGGATAAAAGCACAGGCCTGTTCTTTCCATATGTCAAGGGTACCTGCAGCAGCTCTTCAGTCGTTCTTACAACATGTCTATGTCTGAAAGCAGTCCAGGGGGGTTCGAAATTACTCGAGGGAAGATTTAAGATTCAATGTGTCCTGCGCTCAATGTTTGCTTCATTTTGATTCAAATTTCACTCCGTTAAGCTCTCATCTAAGTCCTACTCGACCCAGACGATCCCACCTCAAACTGTAGGGCTGGTACGAGGAGGAGTACAAATCGGGGTAATGCAGGCATAAAACAGGACAGTAGCCCACGCAGCTTAAACTACCCAGTGACCATTCCTAAGAGGCACGTACTGCCTTGAGTGTACATTACATGGCAGTCTTTCATCTGGTTCGTTACGTAGTGGCACGTACTCCACTCAGAGGAATCTGCCGTAGGGCTACTTTACCCTTCACAGGCTCCACCTCGTCACAAGTTCTGCAAAAACACAATCCAGCCTAGCAAGGACTCTACCCGCATGTCTTTTTTTTGCTGGCTTTTTCCAAAACAGCATCATTTAATTGTCTCTGCATGACCGACTGTTCTCATAGCATACATGTATATTAGCTACTCATTCCCCCAATTCTTTACAATAATTAGGCTTGACACCTCCTGACAGGCTTACTTCAAGTTCAAGCAAAGCAACTCTGTTTGATGCCGCATCCTGTTAGGCCCTTCCCAATTTGATCGAGGACAACAAAGAGAGTCCTCATCCTAACGAAAGAGATAATGACCTCACTAGACAGGGGGATCTGCTGTCCCCATTCTCCTTGACCTATTGGCTGCGTTTGATACAGTGGATCATAAGACTGGTCCACTGTTTAGCAACAATAGGGGTCAAGGCCCTTTCCTTGCTCACCTCTTTTCTTTCTGATAGGACACAAACTGGCTTTAGGCAAACTCCATTCAACACCTTTTACTTTGACATACGGGGTCCCACAGAGATCCTCGCTGAGCCCAACTCTTTCTTTAATGTTCATGTGTCTAAACTGGCCCTTCTTAGTAAAAGTTTTAATTTGGATCTTACTTCCTATGCTGACGACACCCAATTGGAAGTCGCAGCCTTCAACAGCGACCTGTCCGGACCTTTACAATTTAAATAATGTATTAGAGCAGTTAGCCTCTGGATAAGCAAGCACTGCTTAAAGCTCAACTCGGGAAAACAGAGGCGAAATAGTTTGGGAACCTCTCTCCTCCCTGGTCCCCAACCTGGTGGCCAGAAGTACTTGCCCCCTTCATACCGGTTTCCAAAGCCAAAAATCTGGGAGTTATTATTGACGACAAACTCCGTCTCGGAGCTCAAGTTTTGTCAGTGGTATCTTCATCCTATCATACTCTCAGGATGATCAGAAAGATTTTACCCTATATTTCAGATAGATCCATGAAAAACCTGATCACTGCTTTAGTCCTCTCAAAGCTAGACTACTGCAATGGCCTCTATATGAATCTGCAAGAAAAGCACGCCAGTAGACTTCAGCCTGTCCAGAACGCCGCAGTAAAAATGATCCTAGATCTCCCGAAATTTTACACAATCTCCCCCGGTCTCCGAAAGCTGCATTGACTCCTCGTTCGCAGCCGGGTAACATTCAAAGCCCTTTGCATGGCACACAAAGGTCTTTACCAAAAGGGACCAGAATTCTTAAGGCATGCCTTCCAGTGGTATACTCCGAACAAACCAATACTTTCTGCAGGATCCAATACCCTAGTGATCCCCAAAGTTAGGAAAGTCAACTGGGGAGGTAGGAGCTTTGTTGTCAGCACAACTAAACTATGAAAGAGCCTTCAGGCCCACATTAGAGCCATCCCTTCCTTCCTCGCATTTAGGAAGGAGATTAAGACTTGGCTTTTTAACAACTAAATGCGCTAAACTTAGCGTGTTCATGTTCAGTCAGTGCCAAGACACCCTACGGTATTCGCCCGCTTAATAAATCTTTTCACCGTAACATAACAGAACAGAACTTGCTTGTCTGCACATTCTGGCAGAGCCAGGATCTCTACTTTATCCCAAGACCATTCTAAAGACTCTTCAGCGAACTTTGGCTAACCATAGTATCATAGCTCTTAATTCAGGCGTTATCATAGTTAATAACAACATCGGATGTTGGGGAGAAACTCTGGGATTCTGCTCCACTTAGTAGTATTGATTGACTCCAGAATAGTATAATTCTTCTACTTAGAGGGAACTGGCAGCTGTGCTCCAGGCCTTGAAAGTATTTGCCTTAAAGTTTTGGAAGCGGTTGTTGATAAGGACAGAAACCATGGTGCCCAAACCTTATGTGACCAGGTACTGTTTCTGGACCACTCTATTTGAGCCAGGTTGCAAGACTAAGGGCCAGATGTAGGTAGCCAAATACCGGTCGGTAACGGCCGATTTCGGCCGTTACCGACCGGTATTTGCCTTTTGAGATGTAGGTGGGTCAGAATTTACAGAATCGGTATATTTACCGATTCGGTAAATTTACCACTTCGGTATTTTACCGAATCGGTAAATATACAGATTCTGTAAATCCATATGTAGGTGGCACAGTTTGCAGTGCCACAGGCCCTTAGGATTTCTTATTTTACCATCCAATCCTATTGGGTGGTAAAATACCGAATTCCAGTGTACATGCACATCTGTGCATGTACACCTATGCCATGTGACACACAGATATGCCCTTAGGGCATGTATGTGTGCCATATGGCACACAGGCCTGCATTTGGGGTGCTACAGGGTGTCAAAGTGACACCCCGTTCCCCCTGCCAGGATTCGGTATTTACTGATTCTGTAAATACCGAATCTGTATTTCACATTGATTCCTATGGGCTTCAAGGCCATCTTGACATCAACGCGGAAGCAGAGCGGGGGGACTACAATACCCAGGAGCCTGAGCGGGGGCGCGCATCAGTGACGCGCTAGAAGGCGCCCGGAGGTGCTTAAACAGCGGCGCCGCCGGAGCACCTCGGGAACCCCATTCCAGAGGATTAACGCACCTGAGTGTTGAAGCGCCGCCGTGTGAGAGGCAGAGAGCGAGTCTGCCAGTGGGATTGCCTGAGGGACCGCGACGCCAGTGGAACTAGGAGCAGAGTCCCCCACGCCGCCGCATCTTGACATCAACGCAGAAGCAGAGCGGGGGGACTACAATACCCAGGAGCCTGAGCGGGGGCGCGCATCAGTGACGCGCTAGAAGGCGCCCGGAGGCGCTTAAAACAGCGGCGCCGCCGGAGCACCTCGGGAACCCCATTCCAGAGGATTAACGCACCTGAGTGTTGAAGCGCCGCCGTGTGAGAGGCAGAGAGCGAGTCTGCCAGTGGGATTGCCTGAGGGACCGCGACGCCAGTGGAACTAGGAGCAGAGTCCCCCCCGCCGCCGCATCTTGACATCAACGCGGAAGCAGAGCGGGGGGACTACAATACCCAGGAGCCTGAGCGGGGGCGCGCATCAGTGACGCGCTAGAAGGCGCCCGGAGGCGCTTAAAACAGCGGCGCCGCCGGAGCACCTCGGGAACCCCATTCCAGAGGATTAACGCACCAGAGTGTTGAAGCGCCGCCGTGTGAGAGGCAGAGAGCGAGTCTGCCAGTGGGATTGCCTGAGGGACCGCGACGCCAGTGAAACTAGGAGCAGAGTCCCCCCCGCCGCCGCATCTTGACATCAACGCGGAAGCAGAGCGGGGGGACTACAATACCCAGGAGCCTGAGCGGGGGCGCGCATCAGTGACGCGCTAGATGGCGCCCGGAGGCGCTTAAAACAGCAACGCCACCTCCGCGTAGCGGGACGCGTGCGGGACCTAGCGCGGGGCTAAGCCCGGGCAAAGGGCGGGCCCTCTGTGGCCCTCAGAGGCCTGAGGAGCCTGGCCTGGGCCAGAAACCCTGCCTGACCGTTATTAGCTCATGGACAGTGGGACATCAGAACTGTAAGTTGGTTAACCATTCATGTTACTTACTACCGTGAGCCATTAGGTTACTGACATTCCGAGACTAGCAGTCTAATTTTCCAACACTTCTTTCTGCTCTATTGTTGTTGGGTATTTATAGGGTCTGTCATGAACTGTCCAGAGACCAGAAGCATGGCAGCTGCAGGCGTAAAGAAGCTGACTGGTACCCTCGATGAGTTTATCGTTCGCACCCATGCTCTAATTGATGAAGGGATCATACTCATGGACAGAAGGGTGTCTCAAGATTTAGCCATGGCTAGGCATTCCTCTTTAGGTCCTATTGCTCAAGCTTGTACCCCTAATACTGTATCTGCCCCGAACACTCTTGCAATGGTACACAAGGACGGGGGCCATAACGCTCTAGGTTCTCAGGAAGACCTGGAGGCAACCCCCAATCTCTCCCTGCTAGTGGATAGCGGCCCAGTTGAAAATGAGACTGGAAACCTATCTATAGCTAGCGCTTTAAATCAAAGGGGAATGAAAGAGGGGGCAATTCCTAAACAAAAGACTAATAAACAAAAGATCACTAAATCCATCATTCGCAAAGGGAAAAAAGCTCATATTAGCAAAAATCCAGACCCAACCAATTTAGATCCGGCGCCCTTGAATGTGAGCAGCAATCCAGTTGCTCATAATAATGACATTAGGGGAGGGCACCAGGCCAATGTCGGCCTACCCTTAAGTCTCCCAGATGAAACTGTTTTAGATAGCAGCTTGGAGGAAATCCTGGAACTAAGTGGCGAAGTAAACAACCAAGTTAGAGGTAGTGAGGACAGTAGTAGCCTGAGCATGGTTAATAATAACATCTTTGAAATGCTAAAAATTCTTCTCGAACCCATTGAGGTTAGGTTACGCTGTTTAGAAACAATACTGAAAAATGTTCATAAAGATATAAGTGCCCCTAGCTTCAACTTGAATAATAAAGTTCCACATATAAAAACTATAACGAATAAGCCACCCGTAGCTGTTAAAAGTGTCCCTACCACTAACCAACTGCCAAAAACTATACCAACACTTAAAACTCCCACCCCAACTGATAAAGTAGTGTTAGTCCCACAAACTCCTAAACTACCACAGGACAAAGATAACCCAGATAAAAGGGAGGTGCGTAGAAGTATACACTTACCCCCAAAAGCCGCACCGTATGTTGTGGTTCTCACTGGAGTCCCTCAACTAGATGCAAAATCAAATGAAAATAATGGGGGACTTGTAAATAAAATTATCTACTGGCTGAATGATAACTACCCTCTCCCGCCAGCTATCAGAAGTAATATTCTGATGGTTGAAAGGGCTCCATGGATTGGGTATAATAAAAAAAGGGTACAGGGCGACTGTGTGGTGATAACGTTTGAGAACCCACACACTGCCGAATATATCACAACGAGGCCCCCAAGAAACCATGGTCTGTCCATTGTGGCCAGGGCATTATCCTATTTTTACCCTGAGGTGGAACACCCGGATAATAGGTGGAGTTGGACTAGGGACAATCGACCTCAAGGAGGTAATAATGGCCAGGTCTTTGATAGCAACCATTATAACACACAATGGGGAGGGAGGAATGAAGATGGTTGGAACGTAGTGAAATATAGAGGGAGGCCTCCTTACTTTCATCCACAAAGTTATGATCCAGGATGGCTTGGCAATCTGCAATTTCCTCCGATCTTTCCGTGTTATAACCGGTTTGATTGTTTGGAAGCGGTGGATTGACTCCCCAAGACAAAAGAAGAGGTTTCTAAGACAACTAAACCTGTAGACTTGGGGTTGATAAACCTTTTGGGGTGTGAGGAGACACATGAAATTCGAGTGGTGGACGAGATTACACAAGGGAGTCAGGATAGACATTAGCGCACCACATGCAGCGCTCCCACTCTATGCGAACTTGCTAGCTGCTCTCTTGAGCTTTTAAAATCACCCGTTTTTGTATTTTTGTATACTTGAGTTTAAATTGTTTACCCTGTTTTTAATTTAGTTGGCACACGCCTACTTGTAACTGCATCTTCTTACACGCACTGTAATCGGTGGAACCACCGCTCTTTGCGGGTCCCTCGCCCTCGTTTGTTTGTTGGCGGACATCTTTGGTTGGGGAAGAGGGTGCACGCGCTAGTCCTCTCTCTAGGAGGCGACTAGGGCTTAAAAGCAGGCAAATCAGGTCAGCTCGTTCTTGACCATTAGCGCACCACATGCAGCGCTTCCACTCTATGCGAACTTGCTAGCTGCTCTCTTGAGCTTTTAAAATCACCCGTTTTTGTATTTTTGTATACTTGAGTTTAAATTGTTTACCCTGTTTTTAATTTAGTTGGCACACGCCTACTTGTAACTGCATCTTCTTACACGCACTGTAATCGGTGGAACCACCGCTCTTTGCGGGTCCCTCGCCCTCGTTTGCTTGTTGGCGGACATCTTTGGTTGGGGAAGAGGGTGCACGCTCTAGTCCTCTCTCTAGGAGGCGACTAGGGCATAAAAGCAGGCAAATCAGGTCAGCTCGTTCTTGACCATTAGCGCACCACATGCAGCGCTTCCACTCTATGCGAACTTGCTAGCTGCTCTCTTGAGCTTTTAAAATCACCCGTTTTTGTATTTTTGTATACTTGAGTTTAAATTGTTTACCCTGTTTTTAATTTAGTTGGCACACGCCTACTTGTAACTGCATCTTCTTACACGCACTGTAATCGGTGGAACCACCGCTCTTTGCGGGTCCCTCCCCCTCGTTTGTTTGTTGGCAGACATCTTTGGTTGGGGAAGAGGGTGCACGCGCTAGTCCTCTCTCTAGGAGGCGACTAGGGCTTAAAAGCAGGCAAATCAGGTCAGCTCGTTCTTGGCCATTAGCGCACCACATGCAGCGCTTCCACTCTATGCGAACTTGCTAGCTGCTCTCTTGAGCTTTTAAAATCACCCGTTTTTGTATTTTTGTATACTTGAGTTTAAATTGTTTACCCTGTTTTTAATTTAGTTGGCACACGCCTACTTGTAACTGCATCTTCTTACACGCACTGTAATCGGTGGAACCACCGCTCTTTGCGGGTCCCTCGCCCTCGTTTGTTTGTTGGCGGACATCTTTGGTTGGGGAAGAGGGTGCACGCGCTAGTCCTCTCTCTAGGAGGCGACTAGGGCTTAAAAGCTGCCATGTCCACGCGCAGCGGAGACGCGCAGCGGGGATGCCGGAAAATCGCCGGAGTTTCGCCAGAGTCAAGCCCGTCTGTGCCCGTCCGGGCCCAGACGGGCTCAGGGCATACCACTCTGCTCAATCCACCCAGACTTCTGGCCCCCCCCACAGGTATTCACGGGACTCACTGCTCTCGCTTCGCGCGCCTAAACTGCCTAGTTGCCGTTACTACTGGGTTGAGGGTACTGCCTTTAAACACTGTCTTGGGTGTCGTTTGTCTAATAGCTGTGTGACTTTAAATTCACTCACTATGGCTCTGCTTAATTGCAGATCACTGCCTTGTCACGCGATGGAAATACACTCCCTCCTTTTGGACCACTGTCTGGATGTGTTATTCCTGACGGAAACGTGGTTGACCGCGTGTTCTGGTCCCGATATTGTCAATGCTCTCCCGCCGGGATACCTCATTTTCCATCTTGATAGGCCGGATGGGAGAGGGGGTGGAGTGGCCATCGTGTATAGAGATACATTTGTGTGCAAAGCTGTAGACTGCGGTATTACCAACACTGAAAGCTGTCATTTCTCCCTTGGCATATCTTCTTCCGTTTCCATCTCCGGCCTCCTTTTGTATCGGCCTCCTGCTACGCTGGGGAATTTTGTGGACTCTCTCATTGAGGCCATCATTCCATTAGCCGCTGCCTCATGCAACTTTGTACTTCTTGGGGATTTTAATCTTCACTTTGATGACCCCAATGATGTAGTAGCAAGAGATTTATTGAGCTCATTTGGTGCTCTCGATCTTCACCTCGCTCATCTGGGAGCTACTCACAACAGAGGTCATCAGCTTGATGCTGTTTTTGCTAATACTGCCAACCTGCAAGCCCTCCAGATGTTGGCCCTTCCCTGGACGGATCACCACCTTATTCCTTTCAGCTGGTTGTTGAAGAACCGGGGAGATCCCGTGCCTAGACAATATACTGTGGAACGACTCTGGTCGAAGCTGCCGGTTGACAGTTGGGTTGAAGAGCTAGCTATAACTCGCCCTGACCCTGTAGATGACCCCAATATTGCTGATCAACACTTGGCTAATTGGCTCACTAACTCTCTTGATCTATTGATTCCTAAAAAAAGGAGGCTTATCAGGGAGAGAAGAATCGCCTCTGCCCCCTGGTACACTCCGGAACTTAGGAGTTGCAGAACTTCTTGCAAAAGGCTTGAACGTGCCTGGAGGAGAGAGCAGACGGAAGAAAGCCGGGCTAATTATAAAAGAGAGATGAGGAAATACAAAAGTGCACTGAAGGATGTCAAAAAGAATTTCTTTAGTGATAGGATTGAGAGGGCAAGTAATTCTCCAAGAGAATCGTTTAAAATTTTTAAAGAACTTTTGAAAGCCCCGGTCCCGCCAGTCGTGCATGTTAATCCTAAAGATAAATGTGAAGAACTGGCTAGTTTCTTCCATTCAAAAATAGATACAATCCTATCCTCTCTGCCCGCTATGCCTCAAATCTCTGAGCCGGCTGCTGGTCCAATAAGCTGTCTGACCGAACTTGTCTCCTTTGGCCCCTTCTCGGAAGAGGAGGTTACAAAGGTCTTGTTGGAGATGAAGAGTGGATCTCCGAGTGATCCAGTGCCTATGAAACATCTTAAACTTGTGGCTAACACTCTGTCAGCTCCGCTGACCGACCTTATCAACCTTTCTCTCTCTCATGGCATAGTCCCTCAGAGATGGAAAAGGGCAGTAGTAAAAGCCTTACTGAAAAAACCAGGCTTGGATCCCGCCAATTTGACCAACTTCAGGCCAATCTCGCTTCTGCCGGGGTTTTCTAAAATCGCCGAGAAGCTGGTTAACCGTCAGCTTTCTTACTATCTTGAGTCCAACCACCTGTTGGGAGACTCCCAGACTGGTTTCCGTCCCGGCCAGGGAACGGACACAGCCCTGCTGGCGGTAGTGGAGGAAGCAAGGAGCACTCTTGATACTGGAGGATCAGTGGCAGTGATCCTCCTGGACTTGAGTGCTGCCTTTGACACCGTGAGTCATCAGGTGCTCCTCCAACGCCTGTCAGAGGTAGGTGTCTCCGGGACGGCCCTGAAATGGTTGGGATCCTTCCTCTCCAACCGTTTCTACCAAGTCTGGGAAGGGGCAGAGCAGTCTTCCCTATTCCCTCTTCAATGTGGAGTCCCGCAGGGCTCATCGTTGAGCCCTACTTTGTTCAATGCATATATGACTCCACTTGAAAGAGTGGTAGCCCCTTCGGGGTTGAAGATCATCAGCTATGCTGATGATACTCAGCTGGTGGTGGGCCTCACTCAGCTGGCGGAACAACCCAACGTGTTACATGACTGCCTGGCCAATGTCTACCAATGGATGTCCAACTCGGCTCTAAAGCTCAATGGAGGAAAAACTGAGCTGATGCTCTTGGGCAACTCCAGTCCCTCCATTATTGCCAACTGTTGGCCCCGGTCTCTTGGCGATCCACCATCTCCCAAGAAGGAGATCAAGTCCTTGGGAGTATGGTTGGAGGAAGATCTGTCCTTTAGGACCCACGCCAGGAAGACCGCGGGGGTTTGCTTCGGTCTACTGAAGTCAGCCCGAAAGGTGCTACCACTGCTTCCGGATCCAGCTAAGAAGCTTTTGATGCGTGGTTTAATCCTTTCGAGGCTCGACTTTGGTAATGCCCTGTTTCTTGGTGCCCCTGAAGCGACCTTTAAAACCCTCCAACAGGTGCAAAACGCAGCTGCCAGAGTTTTGATGGAGATCCCTAGAAGGCAGTCCGCTGCCCCGGCCCTCAAAGCGCTTCACTGGCTCCCTGTTAAGGAGCGGGTGAAATTCAAGGCGCTGTGTACGGCCCATAAAATTCTACATGGCAAAGGCCCCCCCATCCTTTTTAATATGGCCCGTCCTTATAAACCTCCACGCCTTCTGCGCTCGGACCAGCAACATCTTTTGCAATCTGCGAGAGTTAGGAGAGCTCGGACTGGGGGTAGGCGTTTCTCGGTACAGGTGGCATCTCTGTGGAACTCTCTGCCCCTTAAGATTCGCTCAAAGCCCAAGATCCTATTATTCAGGAAACTCCTTAAAACCTACTTGTTTCCACAGTAGTGAGTAATCGAGTTTCTCTTTCTTTGGTCTGTCGCGCCGGGATGCCCCCGGGTAAGCTGAGCGCGTTACAAGTTTCATATAATAATAATAATAATAATAATAACAAGCTGGGGTCATTGCAGAAGCTCTACCCATAGAAGAATATTGCAAGGTGGTCTTTTGGAATGTGGCAGGTTTAAAACAAAAAATTTCCAATCCATCTTGGGATGATGTTATTACTGACGTGGGCATACTAGCTTTACAAGAAACTTGGGCCACCGCACCGATACATCTAAATGGCTATAAAACCTACTTTACCCCTGCGGTGGGGGGTGCACACGGAAGACCCAAGGGAGGTTTGTCTGTGTATATATCTAACCTGCTAGTTTACGATAAGATCTCCTTTTCCCCTGGATCCAGTTATTACCAGAAAATAGCGATAGACACAAGGAAGGGTCCAAAGATTGTTCTTTTTAATTTTTACAATAACTGTTTAAGTAGCATGATTAAGGATGTACTTGTCACTATAACTGCAGACATACAGCACAAATTTGATATAAAAAAAAGGGGTGAAGTTATGGTATTATGGGGGGGGGTGATTTTAATTGTACTCTGTGTAAAAAGGGTCAGAAGGGTATTTGCGGCCTGATGTTGGAACAGGATATTAACTTGACGCATTTTGAACATACCCTACTAGGTGACTCATTAAATGAGATGATTTTTAATTTTGATTTTGGGTTTACAAATGAGTTAGCCCACCACACAATGCCATTTGTTCCAACTTTTGTGGGGCGGGGGGCCTCGTCTATTATTGATTTCAGTTTGTGTACACATAGCTCTGCGGGTAGATTGATTAGCTCTAGTATAATGGACCTACCATTGAGTGACCACTACCCACAGGTAGTTAAAATGGAGAACCTATTCGCTGCACCCGATCATATAGTAGGTTCCAAGCATATGGTGCAGGATGTGAAGCTAGGTACCCAAAACGGTTATACTCTTAAATGGAGTAGAGTGGTCCCGGAGGATTTTTTGTCCACACTACTGAATAAGTGCATGAGTAGCTTTCTGATCTGTTTGAATGAACATGCCACGAGTAATGAAATCTTAACTCATTTTAATATCATTTCCACCACAATTAAGGAGGCGTTGTGGGTTGCAAGGAAAAACTCCCTAAAGTCTAATAGGAAATGGTTCGATAAGAAGTGCACTAAAGCCTTAATAAAGCTTAGACATGCGATTCACAAAAGACCACGGAATGTAACCCTAATTAGAGAATTGAGGAGGGACTATAACATAGTACTGAAGGACAGGAAGGTCTCAATAAAAAGGGAGGCTTGGGACGAATTATGTGCGGCGTCACAATCAAAGGATCCGGCTGCTTTTTGGAGGGTTATAAACACCCCCCTCCTATATGAAAAAAAGGCACGCATGGAAATTGCCGTCTCAGAAGATGAGTGGGTGGCTCACTTTTCCTCCCTTTATAGGGCTGTGGAACCAGTCCTTGATACAGGCCAGGACCCAATGATGTTAAATTTAGACACATCTAAAGTTTTAGTTGTAACTCTTCCTGAAGTTCTTGCGAGCTTGAAGGCAACTAAGGGGGGTAAGGCGGCTGGACCAGATGGTATACCAGCCGACCTTTATAAGGCCAACACTGAATTATGGGGGCCATTGCTAGTCCAGCTTTTTAATGTTGCTTTGGCTAAAGGTCTAATCCCTACCTGGTTTACATCGATTATAGTCCCAATCTTCAAGAAAGGTGACAGGCAGAATTGCACGTGCTACAGGCCAATTTCTTTATTGGACTCTTCCATGAAATTTTTGGGGAGAGTGGTTTTAGTCAAGCTGCAAAGCTGGGCAGAAGAAAATGGGGTGTTAAGTGATTTTCAATTTGGGTTCCAAAGGGGTTTAGGGACTATAGAGCAAGGATTGAATTTGTTTATCTTGCAACAGAAGTATATAAGGGTTAAAAAACAACGTCTATACCTCACTTTTGTTGACTTATCGTCGGCTTTTGACTGCGTATCACACAATAAACTGTGGGCAATTATGGCCGAACTGGGGGTAGACAATGCTATTATATGCTTCTTGAGAGATCTATATTCCGGGGCCACTGCAACTGTCCGGTATGGGAAAGACGGAGAATGCAGTAGACAATTTGGGATTGGTCGGGGTGTACGCCAAGGGTGCGTTTTAGCCCCCTTTTTATTTTTGTTATACATAAATGGTTTGGAGAATCGCCTCGTGCAGGAGGGTAGGGACATGCCTATGGTGGGTGGGAGGCCTGTCCCTGCACTGATGTACGCCGACGACGCTGTGTTGATGGCACGCACCCCAATGGCACTACAAACCTTGGTCACATCTTTTAATAGTTTCATGCTTGGCTTAGACTTGAAAATTAACTGCTCCAAAACCTTGTCTATGTATTGTGGGCCAAGAACAAGCAGGCACTTGAAGCCAATTTTTATAAACTCCAATCCCTTAGAAAAGACCTCCACCTTCCCATATCTGGGAATTTTGTTTCATGAAAGTGGCTCATGGACTACTGCAATTAATGCTAGATCTCTGTTATTTTCCAAAACTATCATGGCCTTACAATGTTTTATGAAAAAATTAGGAAAAAAACCCATAAAGGAAATTTTTACTATTTATAATGCGACTTGTTTAGCTGTAGCTACTTATGGATCAGGTTTGTGGGGTTACTCAAATATTAACTCAATTCAAACTATGGAAAATAGGTTTCTACGCCACATCTTGTCCGTGCCTGAAAGTACTGCAACCATGATATGCCACGCTGAATTGGGAATGGTTTATGTTACTGACACGATTAAGATTCAGCCAATCCTTCTTTGGCACAGGGTTTGGACAAACGATTAATGTACGGTTAACCGGGCCATTCTAAAGGACATTTTAGCATTGGACAACATTAATGATTTTAAATGGATACGCTATGTCAGAAACTTTCTCGAAGAATTAAGTTGTGCCCAATATTTTGAGGACCCGTTATCAATGGCATACATATCAAGAAGAGATCTGAAAAATGTGTGTATTGCCTATCTCAGGGACAAAAGATATTTAGAGGAGGCGAGGAAAAAGACTGTTTCTGCCCATCAAGATATTTTATGTGGAGAGAAACTACAGCCATATTTATCATTGTATATGTCCAATCATGAACGTTTCCTTTTAACCCGGTTTAGACTTAACATTGTTTTTAGGTTATTATCTTTTCCTGTGATGAATTGTTGGTCGAAAGACTTATGTCTTTGTCCATGTGATGATGTGTCCCCACAATCTGATATACATATTTTATACCTTTTGCAAATTTTATACTTTTTTCCGAAAGAAACTTATCATCCCTATTCTTAAAGATTTAAATGTATATAGATGTCGCTCAGCGTTTTTAGAGTGTCAGAAAATGGAAACTGTTTTTATGGTAGCCTCACTTGCTGAATTTTTTTAATCTGTTTTTAGGTGTCGTAAATCGATTCAAATGAATTAATTCTTTATGTTGTACATATGTATTTAATTTTGGTGTTTTCTCTTTTATGTGATTTTAAATAATGACTACTTGACCCCTTTGTAAATTGTACCTTTTCATGCTACTTTTATGGTTATTCTTTGCTTTTTAACCGAATAAAGTATTTGAATCTGAATCTGAATCTGTTATGGTTCTGATGGTTGTCTGTTTCTCATGCATATCAAAAACAAATAAAACATTTTTTTTAAAAACACAACTGAAAGTTCCTGAAATCATTCCACTTCTATGTCCAATAATCTGGTCATCACAAACCTTAGTGCCACTAAGGGAATACAATGTATTTCCACCTTCCTCTCTTTCCCTCTTCTAACTTACTTCTCCTTGCAGATATATATATATATATATATTTCCCTCCACAATCTCTGGTAGCTTTCTGCGAGCTGTCGCGGGCGGTCCAAGCCGGGACACCGGAAGTCCCACATCCCCTTTCCACCAGTCGTGTTTGCAGTACACAAACAACTCGAACGCCTTCGTGTGCAGAAAAAATAATATATTTAATGGCAAGTGCCAATAAAGATATTATTTTTTCCGCACACGAAGGCATTTGAGTTGTTAGTGTACTACGAACACGACTGGTGGAAAGGGTATATATATATATATATATATATATATATATATATAGATATATATATATATATATTATATATATATATCTATATATATATATATATATATATATATATAATTTGCCATGGACCCATGTTGAAGCGACATGAGCATGTTACAGTCACACAAATAATTAAAAAATAATAACAATAATCATAATGTGAGAGTTTTTTAAAGTTCATATTTTTGTATGACAAATAATATTGAATAATAATGATTTTTATGCTAGATCCAACATGCAAATCATGAATTGGTATGGAAGCAGTTAAAACAATTTCATTCTGAGGTTTAGAAGTGTGTTTATTAACATGATTTACTTTGGTGAAAACACCATGTTGGATCAAATGGATGCTGTTTCTGTCCCTGTTTTCTACTCCTGCCTTAGCAAGTTATTGGTACATGGGGTTCACCCTGCAACAAATATAATAATTAATAAGTAGAAGAATAAGAAGAAATAGAAGAAGACGAAGAAGGAGAAGAAAAAGAAGAAGAAAATAATAATCATGTCAAGTGAGTGAGGTGGTAGACAGAACTTTCAAAACTTCCAACCTGGAAGAATTCATCTTTTTACTTCACGTTATGAATTTTTTCATCATGTTTTAAGTTTCAGTGATTATTCAATGACCCACAATGGTTTCCACTTTAATCCTATGTTGAGATCCTGAATCACACCCACCTAAAAACATTCTCTCATACAATTATGATAAATCTGAAGCACAGCATGGTGGGTACTAATTATGGACATTCATTTTGTGATGCAAACTGTGATGAATAGCTCATGAAATGAAGGAATAGCAAGCATCGAAAAAGCCAAATGGGTCTGGAATTGGCTGCCAACCTTTTGGCTTTGTAGATTCATGTTTTATTTTGTGATGTTTTGAGAAAAAAAACGTTCTTGTTGAGGGAGCTGCAATTAAAAAAAAATAGGAAATCGTTTAAAAGCAAAGAAAGTTTTTGGTGTAGTGGATTGCATAAAATGATACTACAACAGATCAATAGAGGAAGAGGGCTGACAGGCTCTTATCAGACATAGTGAGCGAGAGAGAGAGAGATTTTATTATAATCAAAAGGTCTCGTTTAACACCAGACCTAAAGCTATAAAGTGCTTGTAGTTACATAGCATCAAGCAGGATTCAATCCGGCACCCACCACAGGTTTGTAGCAGGTACATTGATGAATCTACTCAGCTGTCACTGTGCATCACAGTCAAAGCCACTAAAAGCTGTCTTCAGGGATGGGCATAAGTATTCCAACTCTAAACGACAGCCTGCGCTTTTAATTCACTCAGCGCATCCCCAACCTGTGACCCTCGGGTTATGCACCGCAGAGATAAACAGGCGCAGCAGAGAAAGGGAGGCAGCAGCCTGTTTGCATTCTTGCACTAATGTTATTACTAGAGAAGTATTCAGGCATCACTCGCCAAGGCTCTGCTGATGGAATCATAATACCCCTGTTTATGATCCGCGACACGCGCAGCTGCCATTCTGGGCCTGGTTTCGCCTGCATCTCAGCACAGTGATCAAACATGGAATGGGCTGAAAATCACAACCAGCGCTTAGAGGGCCACTGCAGCCTGCAATGTATCAGCTGCCAAGGGTATCAGGAGGAAAGTGGAGGGTTCTTACTTTTCTCTAAATAATTTAGATAATGAGAAGTTAGAACTGCTGTGGGAGTGGTCATAAGATCTGCACAGCGCACTAGAACAATAAAAACTAATCCCCACAGGTCTGTTTTTTTTCTTTGCAAATTCAGACAAACCGATGTAACCACCGATATGCCACAGCGCACTGTCACTCTATCCAGGTGGATGTTACCTCCCTCCACCAGGCTCCTCCTTTCCTCATTCCCTATATCTTGTCCTCTCCCCTGGTCCCTATTTTCCATACCCTTCTTTGTCCCATCTTTGTACCAACCGAATTTAGACTCAATGCATCAAAGTTCAACATGTGCATTTTAAAGAAAACTAAACTTAACAGTGTAAGTGTGCAAAAAGTGAAAAAGCAGATCTGCGTGCGATGGTGCATTATAGAAGCTAAAAACACAAGTCAACCCAAATGATCATTTTTAAGATTTGTAAACTCTGAACCAAAGCTCGCAAGCTTTGTAATTAGATTTTAATAAAGTCTCTCTGTTGTTTCTCTTAAAGCACGTCAACTCAACTACATCACACTGACAAACCAAAGAAACGATAATTCTGTGATAAGTTTATGATTACCGAATGCTTTTCCTGAAAAAGTTACTTTCCTTGGAATCACCGACAGGTGCAGTAAAACAGAGGTATTCATCAGTGGAAATTTGCATCTTTACAACTTATGCTTTTACCTTGATTTTGGGCGAGTCACGGTATATAATATGTATTACACACCTACCATTTTCAGGTCTCTGACGCTGATAACATTTGTTAATCATTACCCAATGACCATCGTTTGTATCGAAACAGGAAGAGCAAAAGGCTAGGATTTAAACCTGCAATCGACAGACAGGTCACACAGTGATCTGATCCGACAATAGGTGCATCAGTCCCTAAGCTATCCTACATGGATCAGACCAGTAGAGGGTAAACTGTCATGCGGCCTACATATTTTTACTGATATAACTCTGAGGAACAAATACATACAACTTCTAAAAACACTGCCCTGTTTGGCACAGCTGGGTCTTGAATTTTGTTAAAAACAATGTTAATTTAATGCGTTCAGTGGGTGGAACAAAGCGCCCAGATGATGTGTGTTCTTCTACTGTTTTGGGGATGCTAAGAATGGATGAGTTTGTGTTGTGCATGGATAATCCTAAAAAAACACATACACAAATGTCTGCTGGCCAGAGGCAAGTAATAGTGGCTCATTCATGTTGCTGTCTTTTCGGCGGGTTCCCACGAACACCTGGACTGCTGCCTTCTGTAGACGACCTAGCACGTAAAACCTGTTTGAAGGTGGGTCTTCACCCAAAGAATTCGAGATATCTAAAGTGGACAGCAGAAATGTATGTGATGCAAGGAAACGACACGCTACCAAATTGCGGTTCCAGCGCTGTCATGACAATCAGTCACCCAAACATGTTCTCTTCCGCTACTTGATACACGCCACAAATAGGAGACGTCATCTAGCTATACACAGAAGGGGGGTAAGAGAAAGAGGTCTGCCTGGCTGCTCCCTGAAGCCCTTCTCATGCCCGCCGAGGACACACCACTGGCCTTTCACCTTGCCAAATGAAACGATAAGGTTTAAACTTCACACACTGTAAAAACGAAACACCTTTAACAATACGGGCAGAAACTGGGAATACATATACGCTATTTAGATTTCAACCCTGGGGACACCGACCGAGCCTCAATAATAGTGGTAGGGGGGCAGGCGGCCCCCCTCCCAGGCCAATTTTTGGTCTTAAGACCACCACCACTTGAGGCCTGGCAGTAAAAAGTGTGGGGAGTGGGTTGTGGCCCCCCTCCCCAGGTAATTTTCAGCCCCACGGACCCAACCCCCAGGACCCTGCCTTGCAGAGAAATGGGAGAGGGCCACATGGTCCCCTTCAGGAGCCATTAATGGCACAAGGGAGACCCCTGACCCCCATGGCCGTCTCCAGCTATGTCCTGGGGTGCCGACCCCCAGGACATAGCAGTTTCCCTGCCTGCACTGGCACGGGCAGGCTAACCTATGTTTGCTCTCGCTTGGGAGGGGGCAATTTAAAGCTCCCACCAAGCAAGAGCAAACACGAAGTCCGCTCCTAACGAGCTGGAGCATCAAAAATTCTTCTGTTTGCTAGGAGTAGACTTTTCAGGGTTTTTCCTGTCCGCACTGAAACGGACAGTGAACCAGATGAAAAAATTGCTCCTGCCAAGCAATGCCGACTGGGGCTACAGTGGCATTGGGGTTCCCCACGCGGCCTCCAATAAACGTGTAGTGAGTGCCCTGGGTGAGCTCCAGGGCACCCACCTTTCATTGGCTGTCCCCTGGTGGATAGGGTTCCCAGGGTCAACCATGGCCCGAAGAGCAAGTAGTCAGCCCACTCCCTCTTTATTATATGGCCTGGCCCTGGAGATTGGGTCACAGGACCAGAAATGGCCCTCTTGCCCATTATTAATTGGACAGGCCCCAGGGGATAGGGTCCCCGGGGCAAATGTTAGCCTGTGGAGGGGGGATGCATACATCTCTTCCCCTTTATAATGGGGCTGAACCCCAGGAGATGAGGTTCCCCAGGCCACATCCCCCTGTATAATATGGCTAGGTCCAGGAAGATGAGGTCCCTGGGGCCAGAAATCAGCCCGAGGAGGGGAGCTGTGTGCCACCTCCCCAATTCCAATATGGTCAGGCCCCAGGAGATGGGGTCTCCGAGGACAGAAATCGACCTGGCCTTTCAATATGGTCTGTCCCCGGGAGAAGGCCGTGTGCGGTGGCAGTTTGATTAACGTATGGTAATTAAATATTACTTTACATTAAAAAAATAGAAATTCACTGAAAAAACAAAGGTTACAGGGACTTAATAGTTAGGAAATAGAATTTAAAGAAAATAGTTTGAGTTCTCTCAAGTAACTAAAGCTCATTCCCTAAGGTAACTATACCTCGTACCTTCGCCATTCACTGCTAATTACCCAACATATTACATCACTCATAACATCTTCTTTGACATTATTAATAATATCAGTGCAACATTTACTGTAAAAGTATTGATAAGAAAACTGTGCATGGCAGGAGTGCATTATAATTAAGTCTGGGCAGTGAACTCCGCTCCGCTTATGGAGTTTGCGGAGATTTCCGCACTCCGCGTTACGTAGAGTTCCTGAAAAACCGGAGCAGAGTTTTTGCCTTGCTCGCGTTCGTCAATGTCAAGTTGGCGAGTGCAAGCGAGGAAAATTCTCCTCCTGGCGAGATTTTTCATCGTTTGCGATCGTCAACATCAAGTTGGTGTGTTCAAGCGTGGAAAATCAACTTCACAGCGAGATTTCTCAACGCAGGCGGTCAGATTTCTCAAACTATAAACTAAATGCTCAGGAAACTATATGCTCGTGGTGAGAAAGCTGCTGCTCGAGTAAAAATCTACTCGAGCGGCAGAAAGCAAGCAGCGCCCGCTTGACCTGTGCATGGTGCCATTTGCGATGATTGCACAGTGCAGACAAGCACCTGGCAATAAAAATCACTACAAACAGCATTTATCCAACACACTCCCCCGCTTGTGTAGCTCCGCATAGTGCATCAGAGTTATTTTTGCACTTCACTGAGTTCCGCACAGCAGAAATTCGTGAACTCCGCCCAGGCTTAATTGTAGTTACCTTAGGGCACGAGTCTTCATATATAAGTATCTTGGAAAAAACCTATATATATATCCTTCAAGGTACTTATATGTAGAGTTAACAGCAAATCTACACTTATCTATATATACCCGTAACCACCTGCTATATAATGGTAGTGGATAATTTGCAAACAATATTTTGGCACATCGTTATCTTGCTCCTTCATATTCTGACATAGAACTGCATATACATCCATAAGAATAATTATAAAAACTTTGAGCACTCTGGATAGTCAGGAGCTATCCATAGTGCTGAATTCTCACGGTATAGCAGTAACAGATTACATCCTAAAAGAGCTGTTCCACCAAAACAAGTCGCGGAACAGGGCCCTACCATAAAAGCTACTTTCTTGTGTGGTTAAGGATAGAGTTGTATTCAATGTTGATCGTCATTTTTACTATTCTATAATTCTAAGGTGTTATTAAAGTGTAATTTGTTTTTGAAGAAATAACCCTGACTGTCATTAAAATCATAGCATGTTAGATATTAATTGTGTAATACTGTATATGGGCCAACCTTCACACTACTTACGATGGGCTACTGTACGCCTTGACTAGGAGTCCTTGCTTCCCAATAGAGTCAGGTAGAATTAAAAATTTGCAAACATTCGTGACAAGAATTTTCAATTCTATTAAGGACTAGGAGGCGAGGATTATGCTTAGTCTCATTTCTTTACTGACACATAGCAGCCAATCACATTACAGTAAAGAAAAAACAGAAACAGGGCAACCATAGAGTACACCCATAGTATATAAACAGTCTCAGAGGTAACCACTTCCTCTTTCTTTGTCCAAAATCCAGAAGGAAGAACTAATTAAACATCAGAAAAACAAGGAGAAAGTCATTCGAAAGGACCAAAATCCGAACGTGGAGGCGGAGGAACTTCCAAAAGCCACAGGAACAGAAGCAGGCCAACGAGGAGAAGAAACTCGCAGCAGAACGTCCACAAGGGCGGAGCCGGAGGAACCTCACTTGGGATCAGAGCCTGAAAAGAGACACAAAGCCGTAATACACATCCTGTGTAATCATGAGCAAGTAAAGGGTGGGTAGAGAAAAAATCAAAGTATTCATCACATTTCATTAGGAAAGATCCATGAAGCATTGCATAGTAACAATATAATAGATACATGCATATACAACGGGTGGGATAATCCTCGCCTCCTAGTCCTTAATAGAATTGAAAATTCTTGTCACGAATGTTTGCAAATTTTTAGTTCTATGTCAGGACAGGAGGCTCCGATTATGCTTGTTTAAAGCTGATCCACCACCACAGAAGCAACACTATCGATAGGCTTAAAGTAAAAAGTCTTAAACACAGAAGCAGATGACCAATCTGCAGCCTTCATGATATCAAACAGAGTAACACCCATGGAATAAGCTTTGGACGCCATCGCTCCACGTGCAGAGTGTGCGCCAAACACAGAAACATCAATTCCAGCTTCAGACATAAGTCCCCGCACCCAGCGCGCTAAGGTAGCTGGAGAGACAGGGCGAAAAGGCTTTTGTAATGCAATCAGCAGTTGACCCTGCATGTCTGAGCGCAAAGAAGCGGTACTCACCTCATAGTCCTTCAGGCATTGAACCACACAAAGGTTGGGGTGAGAAGGGAAAGCAGGATAAGAAATTGAAGGTGTATTAGATTTGGTGCGTCTGGAGAGACGAAAGGAAACTCCTTCAGGAGTGAAAGTGCGACCCGCCAGATCCAAAGCGTGTACGTCCGACACGCGCTTACATGAAACCAAACATAGCAACATAGTCAATTTAGCAGATAGTTGCTTGCGAGATAAGGAAGTATTGGAAGGCCATGCCTCCAAAAATCTGAGGACAACTGAAACATCCCACAAGGTAACATACTTAGGAGTGGGAGGTTTCGCAAAACGAACTCCTTTAAGTAACCTGGAAACAAAAGGATGTTCACCCGCGGGTTTCCCATCTATGTGGGTATGACCCGCCGAGATAGCCGACCGGAAACCGTTGATAGTTGAGTAGGCCAGACCAGAGGTGGCCAAGGAGGCCAAGAAATTAACAATCATGCTGATATCTGCTGAAACGGGATCAACTTGTTGTTGTGAACACCAATCACACCAACGCTTCCAAGACCCCTTATACCGTTTGTGAGTATTGGGAGCCCATGCTTCACCAAGGAGCTTGGAAGCGTCGCTTGAAAGGCCTGGGAGCGACCAGCGATCCCCGAGATCCTCCACGCGAGAAGGGGGAGGGAGCCTGAGAGGATCAGGGGATGAGGACTTCCGAGAGGGTCCAACAGGAGATTCCACAATGGGGGAAGGAGAAACGGTGGAGCCGAACACATTTCTAGAAGGACCGGAAACCACGCTTGAGCCCTCCAGAGAGGGGCAATCAGAATCAGATCCGTCTGAAATCGTTTGGAGTAGGCCAATACCCTGGGAATCATTAGAAACGGAGGGAATGCATAGCAGAGGGTCGATGGCCACTGCTGGAGAAAGGCATCCGTGGCCAGAGCCTGAGGGTCCGGTCTCCAACTGTAAAAATGCGGAAGTTGCGCATTGAGGCGTGAGGCAAAGAGATCTAGTTGGCAAGGACCCCAACGCCGATGGAGAGCACGGAAGACCCGAGGATGCAGCCTCCAATCGCTGTAATCCCGGAGATGTCTGGAGTGCCAGTCCGCTATCTGATTGTGGCATCCCGGAAGGTACTCCGCAATAACAGTGATCTTCTTCTGCAGACAGAAGTGCCAAAAATCTTTGGCGATCTCCGCTAGGATTCTGGACCTGGTCCCGCCTAGTTTGTTCACATAGCGGACTGCCGATATATTGTCCATCCGGAGAAGGACACAACAACTGGTCTGCAGGGGGGAAAAACATTTGATCGCAAAGGAACCCGCTAGGAGTTCCAGACAGTTGATATGAAGCTTCAATTCCTGAGGGGACCAACGACCCCCGGTCGAGACCGAGCCGCAACGGGCTCCCCAGCCCCACCGACTGGCATCGGATTCTATCACCAGATCCGGAGACACACCGAAGAGGGCTCGGCCGTTCCAGGCCTCCATGTGGTCCAACCACCACTGCATCTCCCACCTGACCTCCTCCGTAAGAGGAATCTGATCGGAATATCCGAGGCCTTTCCGGAGATGAAGAATTTTCAGGCGCTGCATTGCCCTGTAATGCAGGGGACCCGGAAAAATCGCTTGAATGGATGACGCCAGCAGACCGACTACACGTGCCAACGACCTCAATGACACAGTCGGTCTGGAAATAACAGACGTCAACTCTCTCTTGATATAACGCATCTTTTGGTTGGGCAAGAGAAGTTGACAAGTTACCGAGTCGATCTGGAAGCCCAGGAAATCGATACGCTGGGCTGGAACCAATACCGATTTCTGGACATTGATTAGAAAACCCAGAGACTGTAAAAGAGTGATGGACAATTCCAGATGTTGAAGAAGTTTGAGTGGACAATCCGCCATAAGAAGAATATCGTCCAGATAAATAATCAACCTGACACCCAGCGACCGAAGATGTTCCACAACTGGTCTCAACAGCTTCGTGAAGCACCATGGTGCCGACGAAAGACCGAACGGGAGAACCTGATACTCGTACCAGACTCCCTGCCAGAGGAACTGGAGAAAACGGCGATGTGGTTTGTAAATCGGAACCGCGAGATAAGCATCTTTGAGGTCCAGTCTGACCATCCAATCCCCTTCTCGAAGGAGATCCCTCAACAGATGGATGCCCTCCATCTTGAAATGTCGATAGACGACTCCGCCGTTGAAGTCTTTCAGGTTGAGAACAAGACGAGCACCGCCCCCTTTTTTCTCGACCAGAAAGACAGAACTGGCAAACCCCTTCGGATGACGGGTGGTTGGAATCACCGCTCCTTTTTTGAGAAGAGAGTCTATCTCCTCGGAGAGACAAACCTGATCCTGAAGAGAAAAACGCAGACAAGGAGGGGGAGAAGTCTGATGCATCGGGCGATAGAATTCTATTCTGAACCCCTGAACAGTTTGTAGCACCCAAGCATCGCCGGAGAGCATGCGCCAATTCTGCAGGAAAAACTGAATGCGACCCCCCAACATCACATCGCATGCATGAATCAGGCTCACCTGTAGAGTGGGAATCTTGGTATTGTCCCTGATGACCACCGGAACGTCCTTTGCCATACTGGCCTTTTCCTTTTCTGGAAGGATAGAAGTTGGCTCTCGATGAGTAACCTGCGTCGTAGGAGCCTCTGTGTTGAGAGGAATTGCCTCTCTGGGACTGATTGGCAGAGCCACGGCCGAACGAGCGTCCCCTACCTCGTCCGGCCTTTCCAAAAACCGGACGCATGGCTCGCCGCAAGGAGGCCTGCGCCTTGTCGATGCCACTGAAGGTGGAAACAAAGCGCGTAAGTTCTTTAAGGAATGGCTGACCAAACAGGAGGCCGTCCGCCTCAGGGCCCGACTCAGAAGTGGCCAATTCAGAGAGTCTAGGGTCTAGCTTTAACAAAATGGACCTGCGACGTTCCGCAGACATTGCACAATTTGCATTACCCAATTGGCAAATCGCCCGTTGCGCCCATTCGATCATCTCCTTAGGGTTCACCAGGGCAGAAGCTTCTTGTGCTCTGAAACCAAGGTCCAAAATCTTAGTGAGAGGCCCAAGCAGGTCTAACATTTTATCTTGACAAGACCGCCAAGATCTATCAAGGCCCTTCTTCGGGTCCTTGGCATATTTTTTCAAATACGTGACCATCATGGGGTCAACGTCTGGTGTCTCGGCCAAGTGAGCAGACAAATCAGGCCTCGGGCACTCTGAGCGCAACCGGGCACGAACGGAAGCCTCAAAAGGCTGGCGGATATGCGCCTCAATGTAGGCCGCTACAGCCGGAGAGGGCACCCATGAGGAAGAGTTTGGATGGAATATGTCTGCAGGCTCGAAGTTGAGCACCGAAGGACACTCGGGAGCGTCAACAAAATGTTCTTTACAGACCCGTTTTTTAGGTGGAGGAGAAACATGGTCTGAAGATGCTGAAGATAGCACATTGTCTGAATCCGCCTCATGAAGACCAGCAGTTGAGGATGGCGCAGCTGCTAAACTTTTTGCCAGACGCTGAAAGTCAGTCTTGTGAGGGTTAACAGGCGACTTCGCCGTCTTCTTGGAAGCAGGCAACCAGCCCTGCTGTTGAGCATAGAGACTGAGATGACGTTTCAAAGGGTTAATAGCACGTACTAGTGCTTTGTTAACGGACTGTTGAACACCCTTATCTAATTGTTCAACTAAGTCCTGTTCCAAGGAGCCTTCCTCCTCATCAGCATAGTAGTAGTCGTCTTCCACGTCATCAAAATATTCAGCCATTCTACACCAAGGTAGAGGTAAAAGCCCACAAGACGACAAGAAATATGGAGTGTTGGAAACACCAGTCAAGGGGGAGTGTATAACCCCAAAGCAGGCTTAAAAGCAGGAAAAACCTGCCTTGGTAGCAATTAAAACGTGGAGGGAGCCAAAGCCTGCACCAAACAACACTCTAGGCAGAGCCTATGCCAAGAAAAACACTACCAAAGTCCTAAAAGACCTCAGCGTCGGACGGGGTTAACTGCACTGACAGGCCGTGGGCAAAACGTCAACAAACGCCGTCATTAAACCAGCTGAAGAGAAAACAGCCGGAAATGGGACAGCGCGCATGCGCGACTGTCGCCTGCCAGTGAGAACCGTCGAAGAGCGCTCGCGCTCTCAAAACAAACGGAACCCCTGCTCCCGCTCCACAAGCAGCGCGCGAGCAGCTAGGAAGCGCTCGGCGACTCAACGGAGGTGAGACACACGCTCCGGTAAACAAATCGACTGCACGCTTGAAGCGGCGAAAAGACGCGAATAAACAACAACGGAGCCCAAGCCCCAGACGCGCGACACACAGCGCAATGCCAAAGCACAAAGCGGCAATAATCAACAAGGCACAATAATAGTATAACGCCAAGCAATGAAATATAAAGTAAGTAAGATAATGCACTTAACTGGCTGCGGAGCAGCAAAGAAAGAGGAAGTGGTTACCTCTGAGACTGTTTATATACTATGGGTGTACTCTATGGTTGCCCTGTTTCTGTTTTTTCTTTACTGTAATGTGATTGGCTGCTATGTGTCAGTAAAGAAATGAGACTAAGCATAATCGGAGCCTCCTGTCCTGACATAGAATTTGGAGGAACAACATTTCATCTCAGATCAAGTGCAGTCTTAACATTGGTAACACTACCTGGTACTTACAACTTTTCGATATATGATGATGTGCGACATTGCCTACTCCATCAAATTGTCATCTTGCAGTAAGAGCCTGTGCATTTCTTTTAAACTTTATTCAATCAACCTTTCACAACATCAGCAAAATTGTCACAGCCCAAAAGCTGACCTCCTTTCTCACCACAAGCGAAAAACATGCTTCAAAAGAAACTTCATCCGCTGCTCTAATACATTCCACTTGAGGCAATGCCCACAGACAAGGAATTTAATGATGTGTCTGTTTCAAGCAACTTATATAACATATTCGGTTTTTGGTCGGAATATCATTAGCAAAAACATTGTTTGACAGAAATATAGTGTCTTGAATATCTCTTGCAAAAATATTTTCCCTTTGGGTGTTAATTTCTTATCAAGCTTCTCCCTTGGCTTCCAGAGTCATCTGTTAGAGGCCACAGCCCACGGTTGTGTGCGAGTGTGTGAGCGTGCTTGTTGCCCACAACCAGTAAGACATAATTCTAGAACCACCTTTTTTTTTATGGTTTTTCAGAAAATGCAATCCCTGCTTCCATATTGTTGCATACAATAGTGGTACTTAAACATTTCAGAAAGAGAGCTTCAAGTATCACCAGGGAGTTTTTCTGTCTTCGCGTCCCTGTGTTCAGTTTGGGACGTGTCTAGTTGTGGCTCTTCCCTAAAAACTACACATTACCAATAAATACAAGTACCACGCAATTCACTTCATTTGTCATTGAGATGCGCATGCTCACGCGCTCAGCAGTCCGTTGAACGGCTCCTTTAACTAACTGCGTCAACGCTCCTCGAGCGCGTGCTGATTTCTTTCTGTGGTTGGTTGTTCCTCAGAGCAGAAGCGAAATTGGCCTCATCTTTTAGATACAACGCGAGACACACTCGCCATTGCAGGAAATGGATCCAATATACAATCCCCTGAGTGTTTATTGCCATAAATGAGCAGGCCTGCCACCTGCCATCTTCAGGAAAGCAATAAAAGCGAAATATTTGCCGCCACACAAGTCCACGCAGCCGAATCTGCTCCAGCCGGCTAGCATTCGATAAGGAAGTGCGCTCGCTTTCTTTATGAAGAGGACTGTGATAAAAAAAAGCAGGGTTCATTGGAGCTGAGGTGAGGAAAAGGAATAACGCAGATAGCTGATATGAGCAACTGAACTCTATAGAGACCAACGGACGGGTGCAGCCTGGCCGGCGCCGTGCGATAGGGGCAGGGCTACTGGTCTTACAACAAGCACTAACAAAGCCAATAGATCTCACCTTTGAGACCTATTGGCTTTTTCAATGGTTCTTACCCGCGCTGTATAGCATCCCTGATACTATAAGCATACCTTAACTTTTAAAAACAAAGAAAAAAAGCCATGGTTGGCTCCCTGCGCCATTTTGTAAGGATGCGCACCATGCATGTGCACGCCCACAAAAGGACATAGGTGCTTTTGTTCTTTTTAGTTACTGATCCATTTTGGATTGGTAACTAAAAAGAAAATATATGGCACAAAAAAGTGTTTTTTGTTTTCTAAAATAATTCAGGGGGAGCGGAAGCAATTAGGGGAGGAAGCAACAGGAGAGACATAAACAACACTGGGTGCCGTAGCAACAGGGGAAGCAGAAGCAAAACGGGATGGGTAGGGATCTTAAGAAACATGGAGTTGTGGGACAGCAACATGAGGAGTCAGGTGGTAGGGTGACCAACTGGCATTGGTGCAAATTCAGGACGGTGAGTGTAAAAATTCAGGACAAAGGGTCAAAATTCAGGACACAAATTCAGGACAGGAGGTCAAAATTCTGGACAAAACTTCAGGACAATAGGTAAGCTTTACAGGCACATCCGAGGTTGCGCAATAGTATATAAGTAAGCCCAGCCATTTCCAAACATATTCAACCATTTGCAAACCTATCCATCATGTATCCTTCCATTTATCATTTCACTCATCCATCCCTTCTTTCATCCTTTCACTCATCCATCCATTATCCATCCATCCTTTCACCCTATCCATCTGTACACTTATCCATCCACTATTCATCCCATCCATCCATTCACTCATCCATCCAGCCACTTACCCTTTCACCAATCCATCCATCCTTTCACTTACTAATCCTTCCACCCATCCACTCTTTTAGTCCTCCATCCATCCTCCCTTTCTCTCTCCATCGACCCTTTCACTTAGCCATCCTTCCTTCCATTCATTCATTCACCCACCCACCCATCCATCTACTCATCCACTCATGAATCCATCCATTGACCTTATCACTCATCCATCTATCATTTCACTCCTTCACACATCTATTCATCCTTTTGTCGATCTACCCTCCATTTCACTCTTCTCATCCATCCTTTCATCCACCCTTTCACTCATACGTCCATTCATTCACCCTTGCACTTATCAATCCATCCATCATTTCACTCATCCACCCACCCACCCATCATCCACCCAACCATCCACTCATCCCATCCTCTCATCCATCCAGCCACTTACCCTTTCACCAATCCATCCATCCTTTCACTTACTAATCCTTCCACCCATCCACTCTTTTAGTCCTCCATCCATCCTCCCTTTCTCTCTCCATCGACCCTTTCACTTAGCCATCCTTCCTTCCATTCATTCATTCACCCACCCACCCATCCATCTACTCATCCACTCATGAATCCATCCATTGACCTTATCACTCATCCATCTATCATTTCACTCCTTCACACATCTATTCATCCTTTTGTCGATCTACCCTCCATTTCACTCTTCTCATCCATCCTTACATCCACCCTTTCACTCATACGTCCATTCATTCACCCTTGCACTTATCAATCCATCCATCATTTCACTCATCCACCCACCCACCCATCATCCACCCAACCATCCACTCATCCCATCCTCTCATCCATCCTTTCACCCACCATCCACTCATCCATCCTTTCACCCACCTACCATCCACCTACCCACTCATCCATCCATCCACTTTTCACCCACCCACTCATCATCCATCCATCCTTTCACCCACCCACTCATCATCCATCCTTTCACCCACCCACTCTCCATCCATCCTTTCACCCACCCACTCTTCATCCATCCATCCTTCCCCTCATCATCCATCCATCCTTCCCCTCATCATCCATCCATCCACCCACTCATCATCCATCCTTCCCTTCATCATCCATCCTTCCCCTCATCATCCATCTTTTCACCCACCCCCTCATCATCCATCCATCCTTCCCCTCATCATCCATCCATCCTTCCCCTCATCATCCATCCATCCGTACCCCCACTCCCTCATCATCCATCCTTCCCCTCATCATCCATCCTTTCACCCACCCCCTCATCACCCATCCATCCATCCCCTCATCATCCATCCATCCATCCCCTCATCATCCATCCATCCATCCTTCCCCTCATCATCCATCCATCCCCCTCATCATCCTTTCACTCACTCACCCACCCATCCATCCTTCCTTCCCCTCATCCATCCTTCCTTCCCCTCATCCATCCATCCTTCCCCTCATCCATCCATCCTTCCCCTCACCCATCCTTCATTTCATCCATCATCCATCCTTCATTTCATCCATCATCCATCATTTCCATCCGTCCATTTATCCTTTCCATCCATTTATCCTTTCCATCCATTTATCCTTTCCATCCATTTATCCTTTCCACCCATTTATCCTTCCCCTCATCCTTCCTTCCCCTCATCCATCCTTCCTTCCCCTTATCCATCCTTCATTTCATCCATCATCCACCCATCCTTTCCATCCATCCATCCTTTCCATCCATGTATCCTTCCCCTCACCCATCCATCCTTCTCCTCATCCACCATCCTTCCCCTCATCCATCTTTCTCCTCATCAATCATCCAGCTACCCTTCCACTCATACATCCAGCTATTTACATGTTCTCTCCATCCTTCCCCTCACTCATCAATCCATCCATCCTCTCTCATTATCCATTTATTCAATCTTCCATTCATCCATCCATCCTTTCACTAATTTATCCAGCCATCCACCCCTCCCTTCACTTACTCGCCCACCTTTCCATATTAATTTTGAGCTGAGCCCTTTTGAGAAGAGGCCCATCAAGAACTTCACCCTCGCTGCAGGAGCCTTTCCAGGAGTGAGACAGAAGCCACCCAGGGAGGAGACAGGATCCACCACAGGGGTGGACAAGAGCCATCACAGGCGGGGGTGGGTGGGGGGGACAGGAGTCACAACGGGGGGGGGGAACAGGAGCCATCACCGGCGGGGGAGGGGGGACAGGAGCCATCACGAGGGGGAACAGGATCCACCAGGGTGGGCACAGGGGTGGGCATGCAGTATTCTAGTATCATCTTGGGCTCCTCGCCCCCTCCTGCACAAGACAACGAGAAGACAGGCTCTCTGCCCAAAATGACGTCCCCCACTGTGATGTACAGTACTTACAGGAGACACTCTAAGAGAACTGATTGTCCGCCATACTTTGTTAATCAGTGTGGGTGCGATTGTGTCATTTCTTTATTTTATTACATTATAGACTGCATTTTTGAAGAACCGAGGTTTGCTTACAATTTAATGACAACACGTGCTGCCTCGGTGTAATCTGGCCGAGTCTAGGATGTTTGGGGCCCTGAGTAGAAATGGAATGTGTGAGGCCCCTAAATTGCAGAGAGATGACGCATTCAGGGCTGTTTGCATTTGAATAGATGTCGCTGCTCCTGAACCTGCAGCCCCTCCTCTCAGACACCTTCGAGCACCTCTTAACAGCTCATCAAGAGCTGAAGGTGTGAAGGGTACCACCCCGCTGTGTCTCTCCAATACTGCGGGGTATCTGAGCTTTGGAACAGCCTCGGAGTCAAGAAGGGGGGTGAGGGCAAGCTGTGCCGGCTTTAGGGTGGGTCGACCGGTGCCCGGTTAAAATGACGGACAAATGGCGTCCGTTAAAGAATCCTTCACGGATAACGGACAGACGGCCGAAATTACGGACTGTCCGTGAAATTTACGGACGGTTGGTCACCCTATCAGGTGGGTGGAAGCAACAATGGGGAAAGAGAAGGGGGCGCAGGTGGAAGAAGCAACAACGGGGGAGAGAAAAGAAGGGTGCAGGGGTAAGCAGCACAGAGGGCACGGGGAAGCCATGGGGAGAAGCACACATGCAAGCTCAACAGGAAGAGGCATGGGGAGAAGCATACAGGTGGCAGAGACCAACGTGGAGTGCAAGGGGACAGAAGTGCTTGTGGGGGACAGTTCAAAAACACATGCACTCTTGTGTGAGTTCTTAACACAAAAAAGTAGTGCTTGCAAAGAAAGCAGTGGAAGCAGAAATAGTAAAGAGACTATGCTCCATAAGGGAGGGACAAACACAATATTGACAAGCTGTGGCACAAATAAGAAGCAGGCAGATGAAAGGGACAGGAAAGCCAACCAATGGCAAGCAATGGCGGGCTCCAAGCCCCGGGAATGTTCTGGATAGGCCACAATATGTCTTACAACAGACAGCGTATGTGCTGTCTAGTAGGCCAAACAAAACATGGCAACAGAGATCCAAACTATGTGTAGTTTAATAAATTAGCAGCATAAAATCTGGCAGTAATGTTGCACATTCTATATTGTTATTTTAATACACATTAGTACTATGTGAACAAATGTTCCCCTCATTGCTACTAGTTTAACACCCAAGTAAAGTAATCAGCAACTAAAGATTAGTCACTTACCCTTTACAAATAGTGTTCCACTGTGTAGCGCCAAGTGTGCTGCTTTTCAAATAACTTTTGACCCTTTTGAAACGAATAATTTTGTTTAATGCTGTCTTCAATTTATGGTGCAGTCAGTGGATTCCATGTCAAGTGATTACATTCATTATTATGAGTAAAATAACACAGCAGCAGAATCAAGTAAGTGCGGTGGTCATGGGTATAGATCAAAGTGGAGGACATATTGCTTACCGGTATGCCAGATTCAAAGGAGAAATATATAGTATGATAGGAATGAGCTAGATACCCGATACATTTGATGGTGTTTAAGCAGACAGAACAAATGGGGCATGGTTGTACTCCATGCAGTCCATATGTCTGTTTAAGTGATTTTACAAGGGAACTTAATGAATATGAGTAATGTAGAATGTTATTGTCAGGCAAACAGTTGAGATTAACAAGACACGTCTAGGAAGTGAGTGAGAACTCCAAAGACCAGCAAGCCTGTAATGTTGAAACCAGGGATGTCGCCATTCTATTTGATCCTGTTAGATCTTTCCAAGGACTGTAAACCTGGATCAACTTATTAACGCCTTATCCGCGGCGGCAATTCCGCTGCGGTGCGGGCGTTCTAAAAGGTGGGCGGGACGGGAGACTGGAACGGGTTAGGGATAAGCAACTACAGTCTGAATCCAGTGGGAAGGTGAAAATGATACTAAAGCATAGGACCAGCGCATGTGAAGCTTTTATGAAAAAGTTGCGATGAAGGAGGAAGAGGGAGCCCTGGGACGCCGCAGCTAAGGTAAGCCATTTTTTCCTTACTTTTAAATTGTTTTTAACGCTTGTAATTTAAATGCTAAAAGGGAGGGAGGGAGGTGGGTGGTGCGTAGTGGGGCTACGCGGAGTGTGAAGAGTTTGTTTTCCACTCTGTGGCACTCCACGTAGCCCCACTACGCCCACCCTTAGTTAAATGTGCCTGGGGAAATCTGAGATTTGCAGGCTTTTCCGCAAAACTGCAATCTATGTCTGGCCACACAAAATCCAGTTAGTGCCAAGGGATTCTCCCAAATCTTGTAATGAAGGCCTAGATAGCGGTCCAGATGATGGAGCCAGATGGATTAAACCCAGATCTGTGACTGGGGGTGAATGTCTGACAATGTTCAGCATTCCATCCATCATCTTTTGTGTTGCATTTTCACCATAAGTGGAAAGGGTATGCCCAAACATTGGTAATGTGCGCACTACGCCACAGGTTTCAAACTAGCCTGGCTGAGGAGGGGTGATAATCCGAAACTGGTCACAGGATGCTTGCTTTACGTTCTAGGGAAGACTCTGCCTTGCAAGTCGGGCTGGACTGTTTCCAGGGAGAGCAGGGTCCAGACTGATTTACATATAGCTGGGTCTAAACTGGAATGGTGTGAGAAGCAAAATAACGATGGATTAAACCCAGATTTGTGACTGGGGGTGAATGTTTGACAATGTTTAGCATTCCGTCCATCATCTTTTTGTGTAGCATTTGTGCCCTAAGTAGGAAGGGTATGCCCAGACATGGTCCTGTGCTCGCTACGCCACTGGTTTCAAGCTAGCTTGCCAGATGAGGGGTGATACCCCGAAACGGATCCCAGGATGCTTGCTTTCCAGTCCAGGAAGAACCTGGCCTGGCAGTTTGGGCTGGACTGTCCCAGCGTGAGCAGCGTCAAGACTGATTTGCACATGGCTAGGTCTAACTGGAATATTGTGCTGAGCAAAATAACAAAGTGTTAAACCCGGATATTTGACTGGGCTTGAATGTTTGACAATGTTCAGCATTCCATCCATCATCGTTTTGTGCTGCCAATAGGAAAGGGCCGTGATATACTAGACAGACAGCATAAGGTGCGTTAACTCTATCTGTCAGCCAATTACTGACCACCATATTAATTTAGTCCAAGCTATGCTACAATCCTACACGATCAAAAACTAGAATTGCTCCAACACGACCTATATTTCTACTCATTAAGCCTGCTAAGGGTCATTGGGCTAACCAATACTGACAAAGTTAAACTGTAAACGTGCATATTGTTACTTATCGTTTATTGAATTATAAAGACATGATGATATACTTTTTCAAAGATAACTTCTTTTTCCATATAGCAGTGCAAAATTGAATAATTAAAAGCATGTTGCCACATCACATATGCACCAAGATTGCTATACAATATTTATTCATAGTGACACATTAAATGATAGATAAAACAAACGAACAAAAACATTTAACAAGAACAACAATGAAGACACATATATCTATTTTTGCAAAAGTGACCACAATAACCCTTGTACTCAACTACACCTAACCATTTTCCCCTCATGCACATCAAGCCACTATCATACTCGCAACTCATCCATGACCTCCCCGATCAACCATATATACTGCTAGTTTGAACGGTGACAGCACATAAAAAATAATATTTGCTGTTGAAATGTTGTGGGTTGAGAGAGGTACAACCAGGTCAATGCATGTTTCGGTGGGAATAATGATTTATATGCTCCTTCTTCAGAACTACCCCTTTATATGATTTAAGGTGAGTAGGGGGGTTATCTGTAGCTCGCTAAGAACCGGACTTGTAGAGCTGGTATAAGTCCTCCAAAGAATCAGAGATTCAATGTCAGTAATTCTATATGAATACGTCTTTTAAAACACTTATATCCAAACTTGTCAAACTGGAAGGATTCTCCAATATGTATGCCTTCAAAACAGCATGTTCCCAGGTCCCCCAATGATACAACTTCAAAGCACTTGCTAGTGGGTACTATATTGCCACAGAAACCTGATCTCTACCAGTGTTGTGTCTGGAACATTTCCCATCCGCTGCTGTGCGTGTATGGCGAAGAATATCAAAAACAATCCTACGCGATCACCACCTGCATTTGTGTAAACCATTAAAAATAATAACCTGTGGGCTTTCTCGCCCACTGTCCAGCATTCTGCTGCTTCTGAGGTAGGTTTGCTCTATATGAGTGCCACTACTAACATACAAGCTTTCCAGCTTACACATGCCAGACCTAAGCAGGCTTAGGTGTTCAATTTTGAAACATGTTCCATTGCGTTTCTGTCGTTACTACAGGTAGAAAGCAATAGCACAACTCTCAACTCACCCCCATTTGAGGGTGTCACTCTTTTTGGACTGATCATAAGAATGTCTACCGTAAACTTCAATGTGACTCGGGCTGGCCTTGGGCATGGGCGAGTTAGGCCCAGTCTCGGAGTGCCACTTTTATAAGGGGCGCGGCAGGGAGCTGCCTGGCATAATGTTATGCTAACAGCAGCTCGTCCATCCCACTTAGTCTCATCGGTCCTGTTCAAGACTTTGTTATCAGCCCTTATTGTACCTCAGCGTAATTGTTAGCACCTTATCAACCCCCGCCTTCCTCCCATCTTCCTCATTCCTCCTGCCGTCACACCGCAATGACCCCACACCCCCAGAACAGACACCACATTTTCTTTACGCACAGGGCACTGTCCGGGCCAGTTCGATTTTGGGCCAGCTTGTATGCGACCAACCATCCAGAAAACTTTCCCCATCTACCAAAAAATGCTTCACATTCATTGATTTCAATAGCAGCGCCTTCCACAAGCATTCGATCTGACCTACCTTGGAGACTCAAAGGGTCGAGGGGTGTACAATGGGAGAGCTTCAAGCATAGCAAGTCAACAGACAATACCGCCTAGCCACATCTGCTGCACCCACACCTTATTTATTCCTCATATATAACGATACATGAGGCTCCGAGCTCTGGAGCGTGAGGGAGCGGTGAAGGCGGATACGAGCCACATTAGTATGCGACGACTGTTGCAGAAATGCTCATTTTACAGGAAAAGCGCAATTGCTTTATGAAAAATCATTTAGGAAACGTGGTCTCTAGGGGTGGTAATTCATCACGCGCCTGGTCTCTGCTGGCATGTGCCAATTACCAGGAAAGCAGCTCAACCAATGTATTTCACAGGCTCTAAAAAATTAATCTCAGGAAACACGTATTTTCTGGCTTGTACAGCCCCCGCTGTCTTCCTCTGATTGCTGCTAATGTGAGTTCATAGCAGCCGCTGGAAGGCACGCCCTCCCATTACTGCATTTTAATGCTAAATATACATTATGGTTTTTAACCGTGCTTTCTTCGCTTGTAAAGGCTTCAAATTCGGCTTTTTGGTGTCATGGCGGCACCGGGTCACACATGCCCGAAGCAGTTCGACATGTACATGTGTATTTCGTTGTCTACTTTAATTACGTGCGCTTTTGATTTATTATCATTACGCCTTTATCCAGAAGCAGGCTGGGCTAGAAAAGCAAGGAGTGGATGACTGATTCAGAGGCGGTTCCGGTCAGCGCGCTTGCTAAGAACCCAGTCAGGCTACCAGAAACTATCTTTTGCGAGGCCCAACCGCTCCATCCAATGACGAGGTGGAGAAAGGGTTCGACTTTTGGCGGGAGGGTGGTAGCGCGTGCCTCTATAATGCAATCAGTGGCGTGATCAACCGTGAGCTTCTTTTGTTTTGCATACCGGCTCCATTCTGCAAAGTGCTGGTACCGTCTGAAGTAACTGCGCCCCGAAGCTGTTGTATATTAATTAAAATATTAAAGGCACAGCAGCCCTGAGAGCAGCTGGCACTGTCCTCCTTAAAGATGGCAGCCCTAATTAGAAGGCGGCCCCATTCTGTCTCACAATAGTTGCTCTCGGTGTGAAGTCCTGGATCTGTCTCAAATAGGAAGAAATAGGTTAAGACATGAAACCCTGGTACTACTAAAATATCAAAATTATAGCAGGCCGAAGAAGTACAGTTACTGTAATAAATACATGTGTGAACGTGCGGTGGTTAGTACTATTTATCTAACTTAACATGGTTTTTTTTGGGCGAGAGAGTGTGAGAGAGAGTCTGTGTGCGTGTTTTTTTTATTGTCCCCTGCTGCATGCAATTATAGATCGAACATGGTATGATGATATTTGAGTAGAATATCCGTCCGCGACACCCTTACTCATTGGATGAGACATTCTCCCCCACCCCCCCCCCCAATATATTGCATGACATTTTTCTGCCAGGGATGCGCTTGCAGATAAAAGTTTCTCGAGATACAGATAAAATGCATGTCACGTTATATGCGTAATTTCATTAAAACGATGTGTACATAGCGTACATAGCAACACGGAATTCACATTTCATACAACCCTGCTTCCCATTTCTGACACTGAAGATGTGTGTTTTGGGGAATAATGAACAGTAGCTTCCTCTTAGTTCTTTGAGTAAAGAGCTCATCACTAAGAGGAAAAACAATCTTCTTGTCCATAATGCTGCATTTACTGACGTTATAACCCACGTGATAAGTAATGTCAACAGCCAAGCAACGTATGATTTGTCATTTCAGGTAATTTCTGGTATCTTGAATAATGTATTTTATGGGAATTATCGTTAGATGGCTTCCTAAACTGACAGATATGTGTCTTTTGTGAACTTCTTTTGAACCGTGAAGCCGATTTAAATAACGTTTTTATAAAGAGATTAGATTACTTTGCATTCATTTAATCTTTGACCCTAATTTAACTGATGTCAGGAAGGGCTGGCGATGCGCTCGTGATGCAATGCAACTGCATTATATTGTATCACACAGAATTTTTCAAGGATTTCCATGCACCCGGCAAACCAACTGCACAAAAATGTGGAAATGGGGCATGCCAGAGATTATTTGTTCTTGCGGAGACCTGTTTTTCGGAGACTTCTAAAATTTCTGAGCAAGGCAGCAAGGAAAGTTATGCCACTGAGCAAGAAGACCTCCAGACTTCCATAGCATAGGGGGCGTGGGAAGTACTGCACAGAAAGGAGAATTTAGTGCCTAGTCTACTGCAAATTGTTGCTGTCCCAAAGCCTTTCAATCAGCAAAATCATGCTTTGCCTCACAAAATGCAAAGTCAGAATGTACTAAACTTCTTTTTAACTGGCAATAAGCACATTTCGACTCTTTACAAATCATTCATAAAAGGGTAGGGGGTGGGGTGAAATGGGTATACCCACCTCCTATGTATTCGTAATAAGATGTATCAATGGTTTGCAGTTATATATATATATATATATATATATATATATATATATGTTGATTCCTGCTTCCCAGGCTGTAACCGCAGAGAAATACGGACCACCACACAGCTTTCAGAGTGTTCACATCCAGGTTATCCATTGGCAGTTAAGGTAGGCATGACGCGTTTCGGGCAGGAACTGCCCTTGATCACATGGCGGACATGCAGTAATGTTCACTTTAAGTAGGGCACACACTCATTTTTTTCACAATGACACCACGTGTTCTAGTGATAAACACTGAAGATAGACTCCAAGTGTGGAGTATTTACAAGTGCATAGGATTGGTTACAATTGCAAAATGACGTTATATATATCCAACAGCATATTGTCAAGCACTCATAATATCGACATTGGTCAGTGTAACAATGTAACATTTATAACCGCATAAATGCGTTAGGTTGTGCAAAATAAGCTAGCAGCATAACATAGTATGAAAAGTACATTCAATAGATAATATTTACATCTTGATTTATGTGCACAAAATAAATAACATAAATATGTTAAAATTGGTTATTAAAAAGACCCTGTTAAAAGCCATTTAATAATGATTGTGTTACATATATACAATCATGTTGTGCTAAAAGTAGATGTGCAAATAACCTTATATGTTGTTGCAATGAAAATCAACATTGCCAAGATGTAATGGTAGTAAGTACATACTCAAGCTGCCTTGCTGAAATATTGTGCTTCAATCTAACGTTACATGCTGTAAAAGCAGTTACCAATTAAAGTGCTAATGCTGGAAATGGTTATATATATATATATATCCATTCAGGGTAGATAGAAGAGCCGCAACAATAATGACATTATTGCTGCACATCACTAGTACTTTAAAACCAGTTTTATTTAGATATGATAATCAGCAATTGTAGTGAATTATGGTATTGCACAAGGACTTTATTTAAATTATGGCAAAAACAAACAGAAGAGCATAAGTTGAAAAAAAGACTATGCTGTAGTTTTTGCAAAAGTGTTTCTACTATGTTTACTATGTGCAAACATCATGTATTCCATTATTTATATGGTAGGAGCAATGGCACCCATTGTGTGTGATCAAGGCAGCAGGAACTGTCGAAACACATTACAGCTAAATTAAAGATGTGCAGGTAACTTTCCTTGTAGTGTCGGTGTATGGTTATTCCAGAGAAGACAGGAGCTGGTTGATATATGTATATATATATATATATATATGTTCACTAAAAAAACAAAAGTTAAAAGAATGTTATACGAAAATCTCAGTTAAAACATACTGTTTTAAACTAACGGAATCACTGAAGTTCACCTGCAATAGTTATCTCAATAACTATAACTCATGTTCTAAAGTAACTATAACTCACACCCTCTCCAGGCCCATATTTGTCATCAAAGATGTCCTTTCAGATGTTGTAGTGATGTTATCAATGATGTCCTAGAACACGTAATGAGTGATGAAATATGGGAGGTAATTACCAGTGCATACATAATAGGTAACATGTGTTAAGTGGTACATTATTGTGATCTCTCTGGTAACATTTACATACCAATTTCATCAACATGATGATAACCCTCAAACATGATGACAACCCTAAAACCATCCCGCAGAGCTTTAACATTGTCAGAGCTACTAGTATTATGCATCATTCAGAGTCAAATTGTCTGGCAAGGCTATCTAAATCATGCAGCAAGAAAGGCAAATTATTCAGCACATTCCCTAGCAGTGTTGATTTCATACATTTGTGCTAGAAAAATATTCTTGGAGAAATCTACAAATGATGTGGTAAATTGTGTGGCAAATGTGATAACTCCATAAATCATAGAGTAAACACTGCAGCCAGGAACCGCCCTCATCATTATCTTGTTAAAAATGTATTATTGAAAGGTAACAAAACTTAAATATTATAATTACAATCATGCCGATTTTTACCTGCACTATAAAGAAACCAGCATTTCAAACAAACTAGTACAAAATAAACATATAAAATAAAAATACATAATGAGTAACATGTAATATGGTCTAATATAGACAACTCTGTTCAGGTGACTTGCAAACAAGCAAATCACTCCACCTTCGACCCCGTAGTTTATAATGTCAATAGAACCTTAGATTACATTATTAGGCTACTTTACACAGTTAACAACAACAGTTATTATTATTATTATTCATATTTTTATTATTAATACGATCCTGCAATCCCTGCATAAAAGCCCATCTCCAATTTCCTTATCACAGGCAACCAACCCGAGACGCATCCAGTCATCTGTAAAAAAGAAACGATGTAGCTCTCAATTGAAATAACTTATTACCGTTGAGTTCTGACAACATACTGCTTGCAGCCAGCATCCAAGGGAAAAGCCATGCCAGAGAACATAATTAAAGCTGCATTTTCAAAACCGAAAACAGAAATGTGGCTTGTCTTTCTTCCGCTCTGTTTTCCACAAGACTCAGTGACAAGCAGAAGGGAGATATTTATTGCAACATGTTTATTTTTTGCACACTTTAGTAAATTATAGGAAAGATAGAATCTCTATATGTGTTTCCACAAATTCTGACATAGAGAGTTTCCTAAAACCGGACTTTGGTTAGTTAAGCTGATTCCGATATCTTTTTGTAACACATATCTAAATGGTTTTCGGTGTGTTTAATTGTGCACTAGAGATTTTACCTAAAATTCTTCATATCTGCTAACATAAAATCTCTTTCATGGGAAAGAGCACAACACTAAGGATTTGAGGGCGCTAAAGGTGATAGTGTCACCATGTTATATACAGAATAATGGCCCTAATTTAGAATTTAGCGGAGAGGGAACTCCGTCGCAATGGCGAGTGAGTACCTTCACAAGCCAAATTTAGAGTTCCATGCACCTCATATAGAGCATAGCAGAACTAACGTATGACAGTGGTGAGGCTACTCCATCTCTGCCACACAACTCCGACGGCTCAATAGAGTAAGGGCAGTCTGAGGTTTGGCCATTTGACCGCCCACCCAATTTAAAGTGGGCAGTCAAATGGTTGATTTTCACTGTGTCACTGCCAGAAAAATGCGGGTGGAAAGGGTCAGTGAAAACTGCAAAATTATGCCCACACCAGTAGGCGAAAGGGTCATTAGTTTTTTTTATTTTACAAAACAAATTTCTGGTTTGGGATTTTGTATTTGAAAATAAAAACACAGGTTAAAAGTTTGACAGGCGTACTGTCTTTTTCACTGAGCCATCCATCAAATTTTTTATACATTGACAGAAAGTGGAGTGACAGTGGTTCTTGCCAATATCATAGATGTCTGCTGGGCCTATTGACGGGTCTAAAATCGGAGGACCAGTACTCCATCAGAGCGACGAAGCTCTTTACTCTGTCATTCCAATGGAGTAAAGCCTGTCCTCTGCAGTCTAAATCAGGCCCAAAGTACCCCTGCAATATTTTATAAGGATATTGCAAGTCATCTCAGGGTTCCATGACCTTATAAAGCAACACTGCCTTCCGCCTCGTGCATAGAACTCCTCAGTGACTCGCAATAGCCTTACAATGTACGGCAGGCGGTACTTTATCTCAATTATTATAATAACAATAATAATAATAACAAGTAAACCACATATTACATCATAAAGGAAACTGAAATCTTGGTTCTAAATATCATATCAGTTTAGCTGTATTGCGGCTAAGGAGATGTTCCGATACTGCGCTTTATCAATTTGCCCAATCAAGCAATGGATGGAAAGATGATTCTGCTTCGGGTTAGGATGCTATTATTTTGCTGCTGCGGAGCGCCCAAGACTCCTCGCTTCATACACGTCTCATAAAGACAATTCTCCATGTGCCGAACACAGATATTAAAGTACTGGGTAAAATCATAGCAACTGGAGTTCGGAGTGCATTCACACAGACCATACACCATGCTCAATCAGGCGTTATTTCCAAATAGGAGAAACCATTTATCTGAGAAGGCTTTTTTAATATTGTCAAGAGCACCCAGGGGAAATTGCGGAAAACGCAGCAACTCGCATGCTGAAAAGGCATCTCAATCCAGTTTTTCATGAGCCTAGATATAACATTTTGACTTCCACCAACCAAGGGAAGGGATAGAAGTGCTACTTTATGATCAGGATAAGATCAAATGACGTCAGTGGCTTCCTCCAAAACAAGTCACTGGCCTTATGGGAAACAGTCAATTTCAAGTCTACCTTGAAACATGTTTAGGGTAAAGGAATCACCCAGCATGGGAAGGAACAAACCTGGATGTTCTTAGTCGAAGGGGGAGGACACAGACACTCCTGTGGCATTCCATCATCAGATGTGCAAGGTGTCCCTATGAGCCATTACGAATTGGGCTCCAAAGTCCTCACTGCAGGTGTTGCAGGAAAAGGTGAGTAAGAGCAACAACCAAGACTCACACATTTTTTCTTGATCCTTCTGTAACCGAAGCTCCTCATGCATATGTAAAAAATGTCACGATTCTACCAATGCTTCTTGTTATGTTCAGTGGGCGGAGAGGGGTGGGGCTCTTTCATCAACCTGCAAACAGCCAGCAATACCCTAAACGTGCATTGCTACCATGGATGGCCCTGTCCTAGGCAATGGAATTATCAACTTTTAGCAAAGTCCCATCCCAATATGGGACTCTTCATTCTCTAGACATAGTGAAGACACTCATTACGCAATGCTACATATGCATCCACACAACCATAACAGTGGTGGAAGAACTCTGTAGAAATAAAAGTAATGTGGTATAACATAAAGAGCACTCACTGACCACCAGCATCCTCCTCCTTAGGCAAGATACTTATAACATCAGAGCAGCATTACTATCTATGTAAGCGCATGGATATCTCAACTGTGACACTGTTCTTTTATGTCTTCAGCTGAAGTACTCTGCTGCATGGGGTGCAAATCCCTGCTAGTACCAATACACAAATATCTATATACATAGGATTGAGCCATGATTTTTAATATTTTTTGATCCATCACTGGAATTTTGCACCACCTCAGTTACAAAATGCCAAAACTCAAAGTTTATTCACTGGGAAGTGTCACTGTACAAACGACCCTTGGTTATAAATAACACTTTCTAAAACTATTTGGCTTGCCATGTTGACATTTGGCCTTTGATTGTCATGGACCCAACAACATTTTTTTCTTATACATCAACAGTTCAAGCATTACAATGGTCATGGCCATAGCAGAGGGGTTGTCATTTACCTCGACACGCCATTTCAGAGGGTGGGACACTTACTATTCTAACACCGTGAAAATGATGTGTGTACTAGTGTAGTGTTAAGCTGAGACAGATTTAATGTCTGTGGTCAAAGTTACAAGGGTGCGCAGAAGGATCAGTGGAGTGCGCAACCACAACCAAGAAAAATACAGAAGGTTTACATCCTCATTTTAACCAGCCCTTGAATTTCATTCTTGCACGAGCGACTGCCAGGTATTACTAATTCATGGATGCAGAAATATCATTGGGTTTTCCAGAGGGACCTGGAGCGTCCCATTAGAGAAGGCGAATTACTGCCAAAACCGATGTTACTGCTTCTGAATCCCACTGTTATTCAACATTTTTGGCCAGCTTACTGCACAAAAATTCACCAGTCTTAGGGCCCCATTAGGATGGCAGGTGGATCACCTCCACCCGGCCGGCGGTAGCGACCGCTGGCCTGGCGGGGCGATCCGCCCGCCATCCATACCTAAAAGACCCCTGCCATATTAGGATGGTTGCTGTCCGCCGCTTTTCCGCCGGTCGACACATCAACCGGGCAGAAAGCATGTTTAATATGGTGGCGGTGTCTGCAAGACACCGCCATCCATATTAGGATGATGGCAGAGATCAGCCTTCCATGGTGGCATGAGGTCTTTGCTTTTGGAGGCCCGTTGCGTGGGGGTGGTTGTGCACTTGGGGGGTACCTGTGGTACCCTCCTATGTGGTACCCCCCTACATTGGCATGGACATGGTGACAGGCACCGTGTAGTGCTTGTCACCTTGTGCATGCCAATGCACAACGTGCATTCCCAGCATTGTGTCGGGTGGTGCTGTGAGCACCGCCTGCCACAATTCTGGGGATAAGGGATGCCACTGTGGCGGTGGCATCATAATTGCAGGTGCGGGACCGCTGCACCCTGGCGGACGGTCCCGCATACCGTTACGGTGGTGGGCGGACTTCGTCCGCCAGCCATCGTAATGATGCCCTTAGGATGGGAAACATCAAGAGTGCGCTAGTCCGCATTCAGCCAGTTACCTCCTATTACTTGCAGAATCACAATTGCGTCTGCCTCAGAATGAAGGCCTAAGGAGCGTCTACAACGCTGTTGTAATTACTAGGCAGATGGGAATTGTGGGTGGTCTTTTTCTACTCCCATTTTCATATGAATCTAGCTGATATGTCTATGACATTGCACAAGTACATGACCTATGGAAGTTACCTTTTTGTGATGTTTTATGGCTGAAATATTTGCTTATGATACCTGATGGTATGCCTTCATTTTGATAAAAGACTGTCTCACCCAGAAAACGCAGTCGTGTGTGAAAGTGTTGAGGTCTTGCCAGCTTCAGCTCTACCTTTCAACTGGCACACTCACGTTGAGGCCCATTTTAGTGCTCCATGCATCCAGGTTACCACTGCTGCAGACACAAGCCTTCAACAGCTGCAAGCCAAGAGTATTCTAAAGGAAATTAATGCCATGTTGGTGATGGTGTGACACTGGACTCGTTTGCGAGGATTTTCAATTTTTTCATCTTAATCTGCTATGAAGCTTTCTTTTCATTTCTTTTTTAATTTACAATATAAAATTGAGGCAGTACTTGCTATGTCTCAAGGGCGTTGTACCAGAATGCTGTTGTCAGAATATCATCTGAAATACATATTATGTCTCAAATATCATATATAAAGTATCACACATTACCATTTTTTACCTCTTCTACCCCTTCGCTATTGTTCTCAATCCAAATAACTGGCTAACCTATCCACCACTCAAATTACTTTCATATTTTCGCTATACTAATTCACCTCTAATCCTTTATGGGTTCCGGAGTAGCGTGCTACTCGCCAAAGAAGCGCTTCAACACCCCATCAAGGGTAGCAAGTGCTATATAAATGCAAGTCTTTATTCCTCATCTATCCCTCCACTATCCTTCTCAATCCAAATAACTAACATAGCCACCACTCAAATTACTTTCATATTTCCACTATACTAATTCACCACTAATCCTTTATGGGTTCCGGAGTAGCGTGCTACTCGCCAAAAAAGCGCTTTGACGCCTCGTAAGGAGTACTAAGCTCTAGATAAATGCAATTAAAATACAATACACATTGGCGTTAATAAAAGATTGGAATTTAGGACACAATAGTAATGTCAAAGTTATTTCTGTATACATACTACACTCACAACTAAGCGTGAGCAAAGGAATATAGATGCCTAGCAGCTCCCTTTTCATTTTTTTCCCCTATAGGTGCATACCTCAGCGCAGCCAATAAGCCACCATGCTATATGTACAAATAATATATGTTCTCATGTTTAGCAGCATGCAAATTGTTTTGAATCAAACAACTACGCTGTATATACAAATGATATATTCTTATGTTTAGCAGCTTGCAAATAGTTTTTTAATACGAGTATTATCTACAAGAACCTTTCTTATTATAATAGCGAAAAAAATGTCAGCTCACAACATGCTGAGAAATACCAATCTTTATCCAAATCTGCTAGTGGTACTAAAACTATGGTTGAACTATGGTTGCCAAGAGAAGCATATTGTGGAGCACTCAAGAATGGAAGAGTTTCATATTATGAAACACCAGATGAGGCTGCAAATGGGGGCATGGGTTGAGCTACATATATATATTGCTGTTTGCACAAGGATGTTAGAGGCTCTCAGAATCTGGCCAAATATATCACACCCAGGCTTTAAAAATGGCAAAGCACGGCTCTTTCGAACACACAACCAATCACCCGAAGAGACTGTAATAAATGTCACAGCAACTGACTGGAAGAGTGCATACTTTCGATGATAAAGGCCACAAAGAACCAAGAAGCAGTACCAGAAAACATTTTGACCACCACAAACGAGCTCACATCCGGAAGGCAACGAATACCACCTATATCAGAATTAAACAGAAGAGAACCAACATCTAGTGTTCTTGCATTTGCTTATTAAATTATGTATTTTGTTCAATATTCATCAATGGGCGATGCTTGGCACGGATGTACCATGTTACAACGCATACCATTAAGACTACCTACTGTTACAACGCGACCATTACAACGCATACCATTACAACGCATAGCGCTTTGAGGTGCTGGATAGTGGTAAGTATAATTTACTATTCTAACTCCAGTCCCCGTGGACCCTAGGGAAAGTGTTGGATAGTAATTATACTTATTCCCTATCCTAGAGCGCCCCCCAGCGCAATGCGTTGTAATGGTATGCGTTGTAAAAGTCGCGTTGTAACAGTATTGCGTTGTAACAAATGCGTTGTAACAGGTGTATACCGCTTGGCACAGAAGCCCTCTAGCCGGACTTCAGCAACCAGACAACCAGTTTCTTCTTCTCCGTCTCATCTTTATTTCAAATCTATATTTTAAGAAATGCGTAAGAAGGGTTATTTTCGCTACAACATGTGCTATTTAAAGATTGCTATGAGAAATAGTAACTTGAAAACCTCAAATACAAACAAAAAAAAATGTCCTTGCTGGTATCCTCAAAGAAACTATGAGTTCAGCTCTCAGAACTGGTACTATTTAGGAGCAACAACGGCCTCTGTAAGACTATTCATCAAAGCAGTAGCGGCTGCTACCGACCAGGGGTGCGGAAAATAATTTAAAACAAGCATTGGCATAGCCAATAGGTCTCGCATTTGGGACCTTATAAATGTTTAGCCATGCAACAGTTGGTGTTGTTGCACCAAGGATATTTTGCTGCATAACTAAATACTTATAGGATCCAAAAAGTGAGACCTATTGGCTATGCTAATGCTTGTTTTGTTGCTGTTTTGTTTAAGTTGCCAGATCTACAATAGCTGGACATGGTTTTTGTTAACAGTTCTTTGCATCAAATTAACTTGTTTTCATTGCTCTGAATGTTGTTTCCATTCTGGTTGTAGGAAGCAGTGATTCCTGGGGGTGTGGGGGCTGCCTAGCTGTGTGCATGCGCCAAACTTTGCAAATGAGAAAAAGCCTGGTGCAGGCGCAATATACAAGTGTGGAGTGAGTGAGCCCCAGGCAGCAAGACTCACTCACACAGGAGTTCATGCATTGCACTAGCATACTCAGCATGTTTTAAGGAAACTGACCCACTCCCTCCCAGGCATCGAACACATATTTACCAAGAAACTCTGAGAAGAGCCTCCCTGCTGCACTGACGGCTGGTGGTGTGTGTGCCTGATGAAATCATGCTCTGATGGCTGGTTGTGTGTGTGCCTGGTGATAGTGTGCACTGACGGCTGGTGGTGTGTGTGCCTGGTGGAAGCGTGCACTGACGGCTGGTGGTGTGTGTGCCTGGTGGAAGCGTACACTGACGGCTGGTGGTGTGTGTGCCTGGTGAAAGCGTGCACCGACGGCTGGTGGTGTGTGTGCCCAGTGAAAGCATGCACCAATGGCTGGTGGTGTGTGTGTGCCTGGTGGAAGCGTGCATTGACGGCTGGTGGTGTGTGTGCCTGGTGGAAGCGTGCACTGACGGCTGGTGGTGTGTGTGCCTGGTGGAAGTGTGCACTGACGACTGAAGGTGTGTGTGCCTGGTGGAAGCAGGAGCATTCACAGTGATAGAAGACACACATGAAACTGATGAAAAGGAGGGGGAGGAGGGGGAGAAGGGAGGGGGAGTGCGAGCAGAGGAGCATGATTTACAGCTAGAAGACACAAATGAAGCTGACCAGGAGGGAGGGGGAAAAGGGAGGGGGTAGTGAAAGCAGAGGAGCCTGATTACAGCAATAAAAACACAGTTGACAGCTGTGCACGAGCTAGTAAACGCAAGCTGTAGGCCAGCAAAAGCCTCTGGTGGCACTTTTAAAAGCCACTTGCTAAATGTCTTGAAGAGACGGCGCATGCTCTGTCTCAGGCGAGACCTAAAAAGGACTTACCTTTTTACCACCGACCGCTGTCTCTTCTTTCTCCGTCCTCCTCTCTGCACGAAAGAAAGCACACAGCCTCCCAGAATCCCCTGGCCAATCATAGCGCTTCCTTAGCAGCTTTGTTATTGGTCTGGGGACAGGCAGGCTGATCATGTTCTCCACGCCGGCTGTCAGACAGCCTGAGTGGAGAACATGAAAGTGCCCAGGACGCTTTAGCCAGCCCGAGACGGTCGACCAAAGCGCCATGCGTACTTTAGGTGCTGCTACCACTGCTACCCCTGTGACGCGCGGGTAGCCCACCCGCCTACCTGGCTTCAACAGCAAGCTGAATGCAAAAAACAAAATGATTATAACGAACGTTATTATAATTTTATTTTTTTTAATTCAGCTTGCAGCTGAAGCAGTGGGCGACACTCCTCCGCCTTAGCAGAGGAGCCGCCATTGCATCAAAGTGAAATTTCATCCAAGTACATTTTGGAGCTTCGAGTGGCCTACAATACAAAATCCAAGTATCATCAAGGCGTTTTATGTTTTTTCTACTGCAGCTTTGTAATATTTTTACCACTTAAAACAACTGAAAGTTAATACTTGGCAGCAGACATGTTTCTGCGTCCTTACTGCTGCCCAACACATTACAAATGGAAGAGATACACGTTATCTTGACTCATTTAGCGGAACACTCTTGCCAAGGTATCCACATAAAGTAACCATGTGCCCTTTGTCTACTTAAAATGTGTCAGAGCACAGTATGGAGGGAGAAAAGGAGGCTGCCAAGTGTTGAGTCAGGCTTAGAGCTTTGAACATTATAAAAAGTGAAAGCAATTGTAACAGCTGAAAAAAAAATGGATGCATGACTGTGGTTGCGTTTAGTGGGCCAGTCAATGGCCTGAAAAAACATTTGGGTAGTAGAACTTCCCTTTTAAGGAACTTTCAAATTGTGTCAGCAAAATCTTTCTTCCACTATCACTTTGTGAGCACAGCGATTCTGGTTTTGTTACAGCCAATGCTATTCATGCAGTTTTATCGCGAATGCCTTTCTACTAACGATTTTGAGTAATCCCTCACTGCGTCGCCTAACTCTGATTCTAATATGAAAGTTTGAGAAGGAAATATCGAGGCCACACAATATCGTGACCACGGTATCGAGGACCACATTGGCGAGAAGGTAAGTACATCGAGGGTGAGGCATAGATAGAATACGGAATATTGCGTAGGAAATATCAATGTCACACAATATCGTGACCAGAATATCAAAAACCAAAATATTGAGAAGGTAAATACACAGAAGTAGGTATAGATGTATCATTCTTAAATCCACATCAACGTGCCTAGAAGATTTATATATCATCAAGGTATATATATATATATATATATATATATATATATATATATATATATATATATATCCATACATATATATATATATATATATATATATATATATATATATATATATATATATATATATATATATATATATATATATATATATATCTCCATACTAATATAATAAAGAGAGAGCCCAAACCTTTGAGGCGGGTAATCTCAGGAACCACAGCACCAATCACAACACCCAATACAGCGTTGGAAAGGGCAGTTGCAGCAGAAGGACATAGGCTATGCAGACGCCCACCATATACATTTAAAAGGTAAAAGAACCGTGCCAGCAAAGTAGTCCCTTGTGGGCGTGTCTGCGTTGTGCTGTGGGCGTGTACTGGGGGTGTGACAAACACTGGGGGCGTGTGGGGTACGTTCTGCCCTTCATGCCATGTCTCATATCGTGTGCTAATCCCACCCTGCTCCCTTTAAATACCCCTGACCCCATAATCATAAGCTACTCTTACTCATTAAAATACCCCAACACTAACACAGCACTAACCCATCTTAACCCTATAAATATACCCTGTACCCCAAAACCCAAACCTTTCCCTAAACCCTAAAAATACCCCTGTACCCCAAAACCCAAACCTAGCCCTGAATCCTATAAATACCCCTGTACCTCAAAACCCAAACCTACCCCTGAACCCTAAAAATACCCCTGTACCCCAAAACCCAAACCTACCCCTGAACCCTAAAAATACCCCTGTACCCCAAAACCCAAACCTAGCCCTGAACCCTAAAATACCCCTGTACCCAAAAACCCAAACCTACCCCTGAACCCTAAAATACCCCTGTACCCCAAAACCCAAACCTAGCCCCAAACCCTAAAAATACCCCTGTACCCCCAAACCCAAACCTAGCCCTGAACCCTTAAAATATCCCTGTACCCCAAAACCCAAACCTACCCATGAACCCCAAAAATACCCCTATACCCCAAAACACAAACCTAGCTCTGAACCCTAAAAATACCCCTGTACCCCAAAACCCATACCTATCCCTAAACCCTAAAACTACCCCTGTACCCCATAACCCACAACTATATCCGAACCCTTAAAATGCCCAAACACCCCAAAACATATACCTCAGTACCCCAAAACATATACCCCTATACCCATACTTACCATATCCAAAAATTTAAAAAACATGCTTTTACCATTCATGCATTTACAACGAATTTCGTTGTAAATGTATGCATGGTAAAAGCATATAAAATGTAGTGCCATGCGTTATAATGGCATTGCGGAGTCATGGTACTTTCGTAATGAAAGTGTGCGGAGTGATGATATGCGGAAAGAAAGTTGCGGAATAATGGGTGTTTACCCTCCCCCGGTAAGTACATTGGTGGCAAGGTGGCCCACATCTCCAGCAACATACTCATATTTTTTCGCCACCCATTTGAAAAATGCACAGGTCTCTCTCATTGCTGGCCAGCACCGACATACACTTTTAGACACACCTCCCGCCACAAGTTCTAGAATTGCGAACTTTAGAGCTGGGGAGCTATGTTCGAATCTCGGCATCAGCTCAACATCCTGTGTTTCCAGGCAAATCGCTTTGTCTCCCTGTGCCTACCACAAATTAATGTGTTCTTCTGTAATGTAAATTGTGCTCATGCCATGTTGTCGAGTTCGCGCTATATAATATTGCAAGGAAAAATAAAGTAGGGAAACTCGACTTTACATGCTACTGAACGCGCACTCTTAAGTGCATCAGCAGTGCACTGTGAATCGAACCGTTTCACAGGCCTGTCACAGATAAGAAATGCTATCAAAACGAAATCCTACAAAACACTATACTACTAGCCGACAGCAATTCATACCCGGACAACGTTGGGACGGGCTGCTAGTATATATATATATGTGTGTGTGTGTGTGTGTATATGTGTGTGTGGAGTTCGGCATATAAAATATATGCATACCAGATTATTGAGGACCAGGATATCCTGGTCCTCAATAATCTGTTCACGATACTGTGTGACCTGAATCTTTTCTCCTCAATATTCTGAAACAACACGTGTAATGTTATGGTTGCACTTTGTTTTAGTGTGCAGAAGTTCTCCTTCCTAGAGTCTCCTCTATGTGTATTACCCCTACCACTTGCACAGCGCTCCGAATCCCCGAAAGGTGGAGTCTATGATTCACAATAAATAAATAAATAAATAAATAAATATTGAAACTTTATGCTTGATCAGAAATGAAGCACTGTGGCCTTTCCAAGGATGGTAACCCTGAAATTAATGCGCCCTCGTCTACATTTTCAAAATTGAGTATGCACAGCAGCAAGGCCAGTAACAATGATATTTTGATTAAGCTGCTGGTTGGACTTTAGATTTCTATTAGCATTTTGCTACAGTACACCTACAATTGTACAATTTATGGAAATAGAGATAAAAAACTCTTGTTTTGTCTTTTTTCATACCTTACTGTGCAGTTTAGGAATTTACAGGCTAACTCAGTAGTTTTCTTACAAGTAGTCGGACAAGGCAAGAGCCGTATAAAGTTACTTGGTGTAGCATACACATTGTAAGTTTATCTCTCATCCTCCAGCCATGCCTCAAGACAGTAAAAATTTGATCTCTGTGAATACACAGCATTTTTTCTGTATCAATTCTCAATTCTTTTAACAGAAAAGTGGTCTTGTGACCCTCCAAATGCTAAACAAAGCTTATTTTTCAGGATTAACAACATTGGAATTTACACACTAGGGAAAGCCTGGTAGTGAAATATTTAAATTATGTTAATTGCTAATACTATAATCATAGCCGAATATAATTATTTATTGTTAATCAGATCAGAAGCAATGGTGCTGACAAAGGTCCCCGACTGGGGATGTATTACTAGCACACATGTAATGGGAACCAGCAGTATATTGTATTTTAAACGCTATCTTTTATACTAAGATGATTCGACTGTAGTGACTAAAGTTGGGAAATTAATAAAAACATGTTTAAAAAAAGTACATTGGTATTAACTAAAAGTTAAGTGGTTTATAAAAAAGTATGGGTTAGGAAAGAAAATGGGTGTCCCTATGGTAGTGTAAATGGAGGTGGCATTTGAAGCGTAGCAAGCGCCCACAAACTCATAACTCAAACTTTGTGGACATTTCCGAATACTAGCAACACAAAAACCACTGGGTCCTGTGCTCACTATGCCACTGGATTCAAGCTAGCCTGGCTGATGTGGGGTGATAACTCAAAACTGGTCCCAGGATGCGTGTTTTCCGGTTTAGGAAGGACCTGGCCTAGCAGTTTGGGCTGGACTGTTCTCATGGGGAGCAGGATCAAGACTGATTTGCAGATGGCTGGGTCCAAACTGGGGTGGCATAGTAAGCAAAAAAAGATGGATAATCCCAGATCTGTGGCTGGAGGGGAATGTTTGACAAAGTTTAACATTCCGTCCATCATCTTTTTGTGTTGCTACAAGTCGCCCTAAGTTGTGAGGGTATACCCAGATGTGGGTCCCGTGTTCGCTATGCCACTGGATTGAAGCTAGACTGATGAGGAGCTGATACCCCGAAACCGGTCCCGGGATGCATGTTTTCCGATACAGCAAGGGCCTGGCCTGGCAGTTTGGGATGGACTATTCCTATGAGGAATAGGGTCAAGACTGATTTGCATATGGCTGGGTCCAAACTGTGGTGACATGGTGAGGAAAAAAACAATGGATTTATCGCAGATCTGTGACTACAGGTGAATATTTGACAATGTTCAGCATTCCGTCCATCATCTTTCGGTGTTGCTATAAGATGACCTTAGTGGGAAGGATATGCCCAGACGTGGGTCCCATGCTCGCTATGTCACTGGATTCAAGCTAGCCTGGCTGATGAGGGTGATACCCTGAAACCGGTCCCAGGAAGTCGTTTTCCAGTCCAGGCGTGACGTGATCTGCCAGTTCGGGCTGGACTGTTCGATTGGGGAGCAGGGTCAAGATTGATTTGTAAATGGCTGGCTCCAAACTGGGGTGGCATGGTGAGCAAAAAAACGATTTAACCCAGATCTGTTACTGGGGGTGAATGTTTGACAATTTATCATCTTTTTTTGTTGCCATTTCTGAATACTGCCCATCCCTCTTGTAACACATACAGCCTCATTTTTTATGGGAATTTAGGAGAAGGGATTTTTTCAAATATAAAATATGCAACTTTTATGTAAACTCAATCAATATTGTTTTCCTGCTAATGGAAACCAGAAAAATTGTCAAGTATGAATTACATTTTCGTAAAATACAAAAATGAGCTAATGTATACAACTCTTGGGCATAAGCTTAAACCTGTCTAGACTTACTAATTAATAATGCGAAAGAACAGGTGCCAGTCGGTGTGGCTCCAAGCAAAATTTATTACAAAACAATGGGTTTATTGCCACCTTGCAAACCCAGTGTCAAGCCTCACTGTTTCTTGATTTATGCCCTCCATACCTTTCCCTCATTCTGCTTAAATTCACAATGTAAGCTCTCCATTTTTTGTTTACCTCTTGTCACTGAAGCTCAGTCTTTCATTGCTTTGTTTTCCATCATCCCTTTGGTCCAAAGGATGAGCAAGCTTTTTCTTGTGAGTGAGTGTCCTACTCATTACTTCTGTGTGGCTTACTACTCAACGCCTGAGAAGAAATCACACATAGCAGTAAAAAGCATTGGTAAAACCAACAAATGGTGAGAGGTATTAGATTTGTCATTGTTTAACCATGTTTTACAGTAACAAGGTTTGCGTGCAGCATTGCTTAAAAAAAAGGACTGGCAAAGTCAATAGGTCTTATCTATGAGAGCTATTGGCTTTCTTAATGATGTTAGCCTTATTGTACAGCCGCACTGCTGCAGTGCACCACTGATGAATGGAAAAAAAACGCTATGACACAGCCAGTGGTGTCTGCATTGTAGCACCTTTTTTTATAGAAGGTGGGGGAAACATGGTCAGTGGAAAGAGGGTGCGAGTAGGTGAGCAACAAGATGTACAGCAGTAGGTGGCAAGCAACAACACAGACTGCAGGTGGGGCAAGCAAAAATACAGTCAATAGATGGGGCAAGCAACAACACAGATAGGAGGAAGAGAAAGTAGCACATGAGGGAGACAGTTCCCAAATACATGCACTTGTAATCAGTGCTTAAAAAAAATAGCTCCTATAACGCAAGCTATGGAAGTACACCAGGGAGGGTAAATAGAGAACAGGACGTGAGGGCCATATGTGTTAACAAACGAAAAGCAAGCTAATGAGAGTGACCATGAAATCAACCAACAGGATGACAACTTTAGGCTTAAAAAATGTCTTGCAATCAACAACGCAAGCTAATGAGAGGGACCATGAAGTCAATCAACAGTAAGACCACTATAAGCTAACAAAATGTCTTGCAATCAACAGCGCAAGCTAATGAGAGTGACCATGAAGTCAACCAATGGTAAGACCACTATAAGCCACCAAAATGTCTTCCAATCAACAGCGCAAGCTAATGAGAGTGACCATGAAGTCAACCAAAGGTAAGACCACTTTAGGCTTACAAAATGTCTTGCAATCAACTGCGCAAGCTAATGAGAGTGACCATGAAGTCAACCAACGGTAAGACCACTATAGGCTTACAAAATGTCTTGCAATCAACAGCGCAAGCTAATGAGAGTGACCATGAAGTCAACCAATGGTAAGACCACTATAAGCTGACAAAATGTCTTGCAATCAACAGCGCAAGCTAATGAGAGTAACCATGAAGTCAACCAATGGTAAGACCACTATAGTCTTACAAAATGTCTTGCAATCAACAGCGCAAGCTAATGAGAGTGACCATGAAGTTAACCAATGGTAAGACCACTATAAGCTAACAAAATGTCTTGCAATCAACAGTGCGTGCACTGTCTCAGGCGAGACCAAAAATCACTTCTATGAATCCGCCCCTTGCCTATATAAACTTCTTACTTGTGAGAAACGTAGGATCTCTTACAACTCCTTGTGTACAAAGAAATTACACATAAATACGTAAATAAACACAAACCCATATTAATCTATAATCAAAAAGCCATCTCGTGAAATGCTTTTCGGAAAACAGTGCACAGTGGCGTTATTGTACATTTTTCGTAATTAGAGCCGCATTGATCATCATTGTTAAGCTAAAGGCGTAGGAAAACATTGGTAATTTAGAGCACGTCTGGGCTAATTGGCATTTTTTAGCAACACTCAAGAAGGGAAGCCCATCCTAGGGGTCACCATCTGCCTTTGTTGTGCTCTCTGGAGTGCAGGGACCATGGCGGTGTCATCCCTTCAAATGTAGCCAAACCAGTCAAGTGTCTCTGACTGACTAGTTCCAGGGCCTCACTATTGATTTACGGCTGTTGCTGTTCATCACCCTTGGATCTTTACAAGATGAATTGTGAATGTGTTGGTGTGACATTAAGAGTGGGAGAACGGAGACAGGACTGGCAAGCTCACACATTCATTCTGATGGGAGACCAGTCGGTGCAAACATTATTTTTCGGAGGGTGGGAATTAGTTCACAAAATACTACAGGCGATTTCTTGCATCAGTGCTCCCATCCCATGACCTTTCAAAGCACCAGAGCCGAAGCGCCTAGAGGCTATCCAGCTAATAGTGTGTGCTTTATGGAATGTATGACCTGTTACTTAATAGCCTTTCCGTTGGCCATAACAGCACTCGTTGATTACAGAGCTATGTGCCAAACAAAAAAGAATACGTGTGGGCGTCCGCTTACTGCTTCAACCACCTGCAGGCACATGCGAGCCAAGCGAGAGTCAATAATTTGCAAAATCCAGTTTTAAAATAACATTCTTTTCGACCATACCAGAGTCAGGCGGTGCAGAGCAGATAAGCAAACATACCAGAATGTTGTTGCAATATTTATTCACTCTGCTGTGGTGCACCAGTGCACAGATGGAAGGCAGCAGGAGAGGAGGCCGCCCTCTCCCAGTCCCCACAGCTGTAACAGGATTATTACACGTTTTAGAAACAGGATAGCGGAGGACAATGGCGGGTCTACAGGAGATGCATTACATTCATGCCATTTGTTCATAGACAGTGCTTAATTTGTAAAAGAATAATTGCCAGGTATAAAAGTTGTGTTCAGATGTCTGCATCTGGCACTGTCGAAAGTCGGAGTGCCGAAAAACAAGGCTGAGTAGAGTTGATTGGAGCTCAAACCTCTCTTATCCACCACCAGACCCTCTCCGTCTTTGTTTCACTCTTGCGGGTTCTTTTCCATCCCTATTTTCTCCCTTTGTCCCTTTCTCTTCTTCCTTCTTTCCACCTTTTATGTTTTCTTTGTCTTGCTCTAGATAAAAGTTTGTTGATGAAAAAGTAGGTGGCGGTCCCCTAAAATGAACACCTGTGGAGTGGACCTCACCTGCAAACACCGGCTCCAATTAAGCCCCTCCCCACTCATAGAAACTGACTATAAACAAGCATTGTCTCAAGATTCCTCACATGGCATACCTGGGAACTCTCTGAGTTTGGCTCTGGCCTTTGCAGATTTGGGTTGAATTTCTGGGTCAAATACAGGTCTCAACCACATTTTCGACAATAAGTGCCTATTTTAAAAGGCTTTTGCTTTAGGGGAATCTTTAGAGTTCTGTTGCCTACTTAGGGCTTTCTGAATCATATTTGTGCTTTGGGATAATATTTTGAGGTTGGTGTGTTAATCCTTTTTACAATATGTGTTTTGGAATATTTTTGAAAAGATGTGAACAAAATGGACTTTAGGCAAATCTGTGCAGTATATCCTCAATGGACAGTTTTGTGCATGGGAAGTTCTGTTTGGGTTCCCAGCGTGATTACATCATGGCACGCTATGAAAAGTAAAAACAAATAAACTGAAGAGTAAACATAAATCACAGTTTTCATTTAAAGAAACTGGTATTTTTATTGAAGGCATACCTTGTATGTATCGAAGGTAGAGACTTCCACAAAATGTCCTTTGTGTTCCTGCCCACAAACACTTTTTCAGTACTACCACTTCCTTTACCCTCACTCTAAATAAATAAATAAACCCCAATTTATTGGATGAGACTATAAACCTAACAATATCCCTTCAGTGTCATGTCAAGTCAAGTTCTTTAATCAAGTGTTTAGTCATTTTAAAGCATTACACTAAAATACATTCATTAAATATTTTGGAAAAAACTGTTATTTTACAGCACTTTAAATATAAAAATATAAACCTGGACAGATGCGCCAGATAGGTCTTTAAAAAAAATACTTTGAGTATCAGGCTTACCTCTCCTGAGGCAGATCATTATCAATCAGTATTTTTAATGTATTTTAGTAGAGTTGCATGGCCATCAAGCTTAAGTAAAAGAAAAAAAACATTTAATAAATCATTTATAAAAGTGTGAAAACCTTTGGTCCTTGCAGTGCGCTTTTTTTTAATAAGTGCAATAACTCTGTATTAAATAGAGACCAAATTTGCTACTAAGGGGTAGTGGTCTCCCATCTAGATAAGGCCTCAGTAGCTGTTAATTAATGTAATTATTCTTCGAATTTCTTTAAAACTGCTGTACTATGATGACAGATTTTCCTTTGTAGATGGTGTTATCCCAAGATTTCTTCTTTGTGAAAATGCAGGTGCCTTGAATATGTTGGTATTTTGAGGTAGTCATTGCTGTGATGACTCGCTCATTACTAAGATGTGGGTGATATTGAATGTTCTTTAGTGATCTGATCCCCCTTATAATTTTATATTATTAACCCTTTGTTTGTTCTATTGCTTTTAGGTTCACCTCCCTGCAAATGAAGGGGATAAAAGAGCCACTTAACCAAGTGATTACTGCTTGCCTACAGGATCGGGTTTTCAATTTTATGAAAATTTGCATTCAGAAGTTTTTTCCTTTCTGGCAAGAACTTCGGGCATAAGCAAAAAATGTGAGTTAAAGTTTCTAGCTTGTGTTTACACAGTCAACATTCTTGGTTTTGCGACCGATCCTTCCAAGTGGGGATAAGATCTTTTGTTTCCCACATGCCAAAATGGAATTGCATAAACTGGTGTTTTGTGGACAATGAGAAGTGAGCTGAGAGATATTCCTGGGGAAGCAATTTTTTATATGAATTGATCACTGTCCAGGTGTGTCGTCTTTGTGTAAGGGTATTCGTGTCTGTTAAATGAGACGGATATTTGGTTGTGGCCTTTATTGCTTGATCAAAAGCCAATTTCCCGATGTTCGCAATCCAGGCTTCTTCTGCACCTAGTTCCTCGATGGCCTGGTTTAGGTGTAATACACAGGATCCTTTTTTTATTGATCTGTTTTTACTCCTCAATTTCCTGTCAGCACAAGGTATTGATGGATCCTCTTTGAGATGCGCACATTCTCCAGCATTGTTTGATAGATATGCACTTTTACACTGAAATGCTTGGTTTAATAATCCGAACTCTAGGCGCACTTGGGCTAGGGAGGCTGATTTCGGGATGCTAAATACAGATTTATATGCTCTTGTTTGTATCTTGTTAAGTGTGTCTGCTTTGCGACCTCGCAACGTTTCTGTGCCATAAGTCACAGTTGGCATTAATTGAGCAAGAATTATGGTCAGCAGATGGCCTATTGACGAACAGCTTAGTTTCTTTTTTAGTAATTTAAAGCCGCAGGTTAACAATTGAGCTTTTGCCTGTATCGGTTCTTAAATGCTGTTTACCATTCATTTGATGGTCCACGTTAAATCCCAGGTATTTATATGTATCGGCTACCTAGACTTTTTCCTTTCCAAGAACCAAGAGTGTTTAGAGTGAACCAAACATACCACTTTATTTTTGTCAGGTTTAGTTCTAACCCTTGTTTATCCATCTAACTTTTTAAGGCCTTCATGCTGCATTGTGGTCCTATTGGTGTTTGGCTTAGTAGAGCAATGTTGTCTGCATATTGAAGACATCCTATTTCCTCTTGAGCCAAGGTTGGTGGGTGGCAGTAATTCTTCGGGAGTGCTGCTACAAGGTCTGCCAGATATAAGTTAAATAAGCATGGTGCCAAACACACACCCCTGTTTTAGTCCATTTTTTGTGCCGATTTTGTTTGTAGCACAAGTGCCTTCTCCAATTTTAATCCGGGCCCAAGTCCCTGTATATAGCTTTATGACTGCCTTCAATAAGCTATTTGGGATGCCCCATTTGGACATTTTTTGGCATGAGCGTCCATGAGGCACTCAATCAAATGCAAACTTAGGGTCTACAAAGAAGGCAAAAAGCTCAGTTGTTCTGTTTTTGGCCTTTTCTACTAAAAGTACAAATGCTGTTAGAATCGTTAATGTCCCCATGCCGGCCCTAAACCTGGTTTGCATTTGAGGAGAAAAGCTTGTTGGTTTCTATATATGATTTGATATGCTCAAGTAAACAAGATGCGTAGAGCTTTGCCTCTACGTCTATTAGTACTATGAGCCTATAGATTGTTGGCATTGTCGGATATCCGCTTTTAAAAATTGTTTGAAAAATGCAACCTTTCCATGATTCTGGGATGCGATTCATGTGATATAGCTCATTAAAGAATTGTGTGAAATATGGGCCCTGTAGATTATGTTTAGTTTAAACAGAGTGTTGGGGATTCCATTTGAGCCTGCTGCGCCTTCTGATTTTAATTTATTTATGATTTTTGTCAACTGTTTTATATCCACTACGGGCAACAGATTTTTCTAACAGTGAGTTGTGTTAACGTTATCCCTTTCGTCTTCATCGCGACCTGTCTGTCTTACTAAAGCTAGACCTGTGCTCACTTTGGATTCTCCATCTACCCTGTCCCACTTCTCTTTCGTCTCTGGTTCTGCATACATTTAGCGAACATGTGTTTCCCATGTGGCTGCTTTTTGTTGTCTGGTCTGCCCGAATGACAATCCATTTATTAACTGTCAACATTTTTTGCTGTTCGGTTGTTTGCTTGATATGAGAAGTGTGTCCCACAAGTCCGCTTGGTGTCTTGTTTTTACTTTCATACAGTTTTTCTTACATTGAGTTCTTTGTTTAAGTAGTCTGCTCTTCTATGGTCTTTTCTCTTGGTTTAGCTGCTTTATGATTTTTCTGGATCTCACAATATTTGCTTTTTTTGATTTCGTAACTCACTGCTGTGCCAAGATTGCATTCCAGTTCCCCCATTGTGTTTTCCGCTGTGACTGTGCTTGGGTGCCTGATTTTTTGTTTGGGAATTTTTCCAATAACGCATTGTTTAATGAGTCCAATGCCTTTTGTCGTTCTCCTTCTAAATGCTTGTTTTCCTGATTTATTAGTTCATTTTTTAATAACTCAATGATTTCGGCACATAGATAAACCTTTAGTGATTATTCCAATGAGCACACCAATTGAATAATGTTATCACCTGGGTGGACCAACAAGAAGATATGCATGTGCAAGGGCCGTTTTAAACATTTGGGGGTGAGTGAGATTGAGCTAGCTTACAAACTTATTGGAACATTGTGAAAGGCACAGCCTGGACCAAATTTTGCAAAGAAAGATGGCTGCCCAAGTGGCCAATCAATGAACAAACCATTGTTTTTTAACTCTTCACATGCCATAGGAAGGTGTGAGTACCTCAAGACAAAACCTTGATGGACCCCTTCAATCTTTAGGAATCACTGTAAAACATAGCAGGGAAGTAGCTCCGCTTTAGGCTTTTTATGTATTAAAAAGACTTTGTTGGACTCACTTCCATTTCTGGACATACTAGTACCTGCCGATTACAAACTTTTCGTCTCTGATAGGGAAGAGGGAGTGGGAAGAGAAATGCCTTTATTTGTACACCATTCACTAAAGAAAACCATTTGTCTCACTCAGACAATTGCTGAATGTGACGTAAGAGCCTTCTGCTGTAAAGTCCACAACACCAGACTGTATTTCAGGCCAATCTAGCGGACACAAAGATACACCATATGCACATACATTTGTTGGTTGAAGCCATCAGTCGTTATGCACTGTAAAAACCTAATCTTATGGAGCTTGTGGACCTTAACATCTTCTAATGACTCAGAAGTCCTTAATTCAAGGTTACTTAACAAGAAACCAACCCACGTACAAGGTCCCGTTTTATATACAATATGGTCCTCTCTAGACCAAAATCGAATGCAGGTCCAGGACATGTTTCAAGTACTGACCAGTTTGTCATTCCATCCACGTTCAATTTACATATGACTAAAAATATAACATATATTGTATTGCAATGTAGGACACACAATTAGAAAAATCTAAATGGTTCAGTAACTAGACAAGAAATTAAGAGAAACCTAGATCAGGTGAAACTCTCGATATGGAAACCTGCCCATCTACTCTTTTTAGCATTTAAATGAGAGTATCAAAACATCCTAGATTAACTACTACCCTTGGTGCCTAAAAATCAACATCCCGAGGGCAGGAGTATGCAGGATTTCCTGGTTCTTATCATAACTGAAAATCGTGAAATTAAAAGTCAGACAAGCTGAAAGGAAATGGTGTTTAACCTATTTTCCTAACTCTAAAAACTATTATGTTGCTTTTTTGATGGCAAACTATAGACAATAAATTCAGGAAGCAAAAAAACATACTTCTCACAAAGAATTCAATTGAGGAACCGCTTGTCTAAAGAGCTCTTCTGTATTGTAGAGGGACTTCACTCACCTTGCTCAACCCATTCTCCTATACCGCGTAGTAAGGATCTATGTGAAAGCTTAGCTTTCACTTTTTAACAAAAGTGGTTCCTCCGTTAGAAGGTGTAAAGATAGAAGACTCCATACCTCATGTTCAGATTAATACCTCTGACTTTGAAACCAATATCATCACACAATGGTCTGTCAAACCAGACTTTCCAGTTCTCCAAATGTTGTATGCCCTATAGAGGTTATGGAACAACTTTGCCATTATGCTAAGTAAGACCTCTTGACAATCTTCAACAGTTCCTTTTCCAAGGGCCTAGTTCATTCGGAGTGGAAACAGTTATGAAGCCCAGGCCAAAGAAGCCTTCACTCTGCCTGGAAGACCTCAGCAACTTTTGCCCAATCACGCTGCTCTCACCATTAGGCAAACTGCAAGAAAAACTTGTATTCTGCCAATAACAGAACGTTTCTGTTGCAGGTGAAATTGGGATTTTCCGGCCTAGTCCTGAAAGGAGTACAATCGCTTCTGACGGGCAAGACAAAATTTGTAAGACTTACCCTGTTTTTATCGTAACAAAGATCTTTGATATGTGTGGTGCGCCACAGTGTTTCACTCTTTCGCTGCCGCTATTTAATCGGTAAAGTGTCCCCCTTGCTAACGTGCTCAATTGGAAGGGGGCATGATTTTACACATAACCAGAAGATACACTGAGCGTCTTTAATATCCCATGCTCCCCCAAAAAAAACCTTCCTTTCAGGTTAACCAAACACAACTGAGTACTTGTCTTGGTATTATTCACTAACTTTTAAAAATTGAACCTTTTAAAAATGGATGTACTACTCACACCTGAAAACTCAAATCTCTGGAACAACATGTGCTGGCCGTCCTATATGGCACCCCATCCTGTGCCTTCTAATACTTGAAGGAACCTTAAAATCTTTTTAGATTTCTCTCTCACATTTGATTATCAATCAAGAAGTTGTTTACTCTAAATCTAGAATTTGAAGAACAAAATGTCTTTTTTAGATGCTCGTCTCGTGTTCCTATGACCAATGGCTTAATCTAGTTGAGATTGGATTTCGTCAATGATGTCTGGCCAGTTGCACAATTCAAAGTTATTCAATCTCTCCATTTTGCACAACTTCTATACTACAAATCACTTGATCGAAGGCTGCTCTAGACACCAGCATGTCACTTTAGTTTTAAAATCCCTTCTTAGGTTGCCTGAAGCTCTTTTCAAATCTATGAAAACTGTCCATAAAGTCATCTATCAGAACATTCCAGCTATCTTAACCTCCAAATGCTCATGGTACTGACCTTCGAGAACCTTGCCATCTGCAAGCTGATTCTTACTGTCAATACTTAAAGCTACTCTTTCCACAGTCGGCGACAGAGTATTTTGCAATCGTTGTAACCAGGATTTAAAATTTCCTACCACAAAGGCTCCGCTCAGAATGCTGCCTCTCTCCACTGAGGAAAATGCAGAAATCTTGACTTTTTAATCAACAATTTATGTTTTTGAACCTCAGATCTGTACTGTTGGTCTGGTATTTTAGCTGAAGTTATGACGTCAAGTTTCTAAAGCACCAAAAGGCTCAGTACTATAAGCCATGAGCCAAGGCTTCAAGTCTGTACATCTCATTCTGTCAACTACCTTTCTCACCTATATAATTTTCACCGTCAACTCAGAGTTCATGCATATCCAAAAATGTTCATTCTACAGTGGAAGCAAGTTATTACCACTCCACTCCTAAAATAGCTAATTGGTCTTCTAATTTCCCTACAGTATTATGTAGGTAAGGAACGTAAAATAACTGCAACAACATGTTTAGACTTGCTAACTTCTACATGACTGACAATTGTTGTTTAGGTGATCACAGGTTTCCAGGTGTACTCTTGGAAAACTGGAAAACCTTGGTAAACTATTTTTTTTCTTTTGCAATATCTCATATTTCCACTATGGGGAAACAACTATAGCTCCTGGAGAAATCCCTTGTGCTACAGCTCAGAAATTTTGGTATGGTTACCTTTGTCTTTCAATCTTAAAAAGGGATTTACATCTTGCCTTTGCTAAAGTAAATTTCTGTCCATTTCCAGAAGTAAATCTCTCACCATGTCCAGGATAGGAATAGGTCAGTAAGATGCTTGAGAATACCCCAAAAACTTGAGTTTGGGTATACTAACCTTACCAGAAAACCCTGCTATTGTTCACATACTCCTCACCCTCTTGAGTGGGATTTACTCACCTAAAATATTTACACCACCGTAGAGCATGTGGGTAGAAGGATTTACAAGTGTAAGGTCACCTTTTGTGAAGACCTTGTACCACTAAATTAAGTCATCTGCAATTGTATGTACTGACCTACACACACAAATATGCCTGTGATTCAGGTCCCTGTCATTTATGTTTACACTCCATTTTGTCCAAAATAAGGTCATAAATTCGTGAAGAATAATATCGACTTCCCTTAACAATGGTGAGCCTGTACGCTCCGCTTTGATCCACCATCACGCCCAATAGAATCAAATCACTTTACGTTATAATACTTCAAGCGACAACCAGCTCCATCACAACTGAACACAACTCAACGTGAGGAAGGAATCTAATCCAAAGAACCCCCATCACCCTTTGGGGCTGAATCTAACCAACCTCTCCTTTCAATTACCCTCACCTTGGGGCTGATCACTTTTCAAATGGTGTTTCTAAAATCCCCAATCACGTGTTCCAGTACTCCTTCACAAGACTTTTTACAAGCGTGGTTATAAATCGAACTTTTATTTCCAACCAGCTACCCGCTAAAGAGGGTTTTACAAAGGAATCTGAATTTTATCATTAGTAATAATTACCCTCAGTTCGATGGCGGCACTCAATAACTAAAGCAACCTTAAACAAGTAATAGGCAGCTCCTACTTCAGGGGGTAAAGTACAGGAGCAGCAAGCACACAGGCAATTTTATCCTCTCAGACGTCCTTGTTAAACTTTCTCATCTTCTTTCTTTTCTCATTATCCACCCCTCTTCCTGCCTGCTCACGTACTCTTTACTTTATAATTAGCTCTCAATATATATAAGCCGATTTTTTGACCATCTTATGGAAAGCATTTGCTATGTGCAAGAGTATTCGTAACCACAGGCAAGCATTTTTAGGTCTGGTGTTAGCCAAGTCCTTTTTCGTTTTACTACAATTATATATAAAATATACTTACAAGGACTTTAAGTTAGCCCTCTTCATCGACTGGTCATTCACATGGTATGGCCATTGGCTAACTGGACTGTGAAAGATGCCATACTCTTTCATAAGGAACGCATCCGCACATCAATAAGTTCCCATCAGGGACTACTATAGCACTGTGTGCTTTTTGAGACCCCAAAATGTTTTGGCTTTTAGCTACCGTTTTTTTTAGCTTCAGGAGGGCATGCCAGTTTTTCCAACCATAAAGTTTTGCAAAAAATACATGGCAAGATTAAACAAGCATTACCTACTCCAAAAGGAGTGGAACAATGATTAGGGAAAGGGAACCGGCCTAGGCAATCAAATTCTTATTTTGTGTGTTCATCCTTCCATCCTGAACATATTTCATCAGCTGCCCTTCCGTAACACCTTCGCTGCGGCAGCTATTCCGCCGCAGCGCTAAGGGGGCGGGGGGCCGCGCGGCACGCACATGCTGGTGACGGAACCGCTCCGTCACCAGCCGCGGTTGAGCTGTGCTCATGACGGAGCGGTTCCGTCATGGCCCCGCCGGCTCAATGGAACGCCCAGCGCAGGCGCGGAATCCACGCCGCACAGGCGCGTCGGGCGGGCCATGACGGAAAAGCTCCGTCATCAGCACAGCGCCACCGCGGCTGATGACGGAGCGGTTCCGTCATCAGCACGGAAAGGGTTAAACTGGTCTCACTCATTCTTTGAAAAGAAATTAAAAGGTTCAAGGCCTGATTAAGAGCTTGGCCCAGAGATACAGATATCCCATCCACCTTATTACAAGTGCCTTAGCATATTAAGCAGATGGTATTTCACTCACTCTTGTGACAGGGTAACGCGTCTGTCAAAGTCTAAATCAGGCCCTCAATTTCCTGACTCATTGGCATTATGGGATCCATTCAAACCCTCATAGTGCTGTCACGTATGCTCATTTGCAGTATTCGTTATACTAAGCTCAGCCGGGACTAGAATACACCCATCGCATCATCGCTACCTCGAGCCAGGATAGGTATTTCTTGGGAAGCCCAGCATTTAGGGGATAGCCATCATCAATCTCTGACTTCATAGATTCATCGAAAGATTAATCGAAAGGAAATATTGGAACCTTATGTACCAGATTTAGGGCTTTTGCTGGTCAATACTGAGCTTTTTGAGGGTTCTGGGATCAAAGGCTCACGAATCGAAGAATCATACTGTACGGCTGTATTCAGCTGTAGGTGGCTTCCGTCATCCTGTTCTACGAGATTTCTAAGTATCTAAGCTAAGTATCGCAAGCATATAGACAGAATATTCAGCCACAACTATCTGAACAGTCTAATGAGACACAACGTTAAAAATCATGTTGGGAGACACCAGTGGATCCTGACGTGGAAGCCCCCGGGCATGGTCAGAAGGACACAGACCGTTCAATGCCCCCAATCAGCACTATTCATGATTTTATTCTAGATATTGAGCACCAAGGCCTCAGCCCACTGGGTGGGGAAAACCCCAATTGTTCTTGGGCTAAACACTGAAAGATACCTAGAAATAGCTGTAACATACTTATAGAGACTTCCACATCCATTTAGAAACCACAGAAAGGTTGATAATAGCCAAGAGATACTCAACGTAGATTGAGAATTTTAGAAGAGGGTGCTACTGCCTGCTTATTAGTGACAGGGGAGGCAACAACTTACTTCTTTGCATAAGAGGTTGCCCAGGGGGCCTTATTTCTGCCTATTTGTGGACATACAAGGATGCACAGGTCATTTGCTACAGAAGTGCGGCACAGTAGCAGTACCTTGAACATAATGGCTGTGGTATCCGGCATAAAGTTATGAGGATGAACATGCCCATTATATATAGCTCAGTTAAAGAAAATGACCAGATGGGTGACCAAAAGCTGAAAATCCATTCAAGAGAACACACAATGAAACATAATAAAGCCTGCCATTCTGCATCAGAAGTCTCCTTCTAATTCAATCAATTCTCCAGACATCATTCACTTCAGTCTTGTCTAAATGTAATTTTACCATAGCCTTGTAAGTCCCGACAGGTACAAGTATATAAAATGCGGAACAGAAGCACACAAGAAATGGCTAGAACAATGCACGTATTTTTTCAAGAAACAAAGAAATAAAGTAGAGTTTTTTGTAGGGAATTGTTTACTTTAGGTAGCTCTAGACATAAAGTGGCGGTACCAGGCCACGTGATTCTGCATCCGGCATATGATACTGTATCTGAAATATGATGGCAGTACATGTCATATGAGGCAGTACCTGGCCATGTGAGTTGGTAACAGGCATATGAGGCTGGATGTGGGCATATTAATTAATTGCAAGTTTATATAGCGCTAGGATCGACTCCCGGAGGAGTATCTCCGCGCTTCGACCACTGCGAAACCCTTCCTGGCTTCCCTGAGAGATGGTCCCTTAGTGGGTATCTCCAGGGTGAGACCAGGCATCCCCGGCGGTCTGGTGGGGCCGTTAGTGAAGATGAGGCAAGCTAATGCCCAGAGTTGCCGAGTGTGATCGCTAATCAGAGTGGGCACCGAGGCGAGAGAATTATCGAGGCCGCTGACCCTGGTCCAGAAACCTGCCGCGTCGGGAATCGAACCCTGGTCCCGGGCCGTCCTCTGCTCTCGGGTCTGCCGCCTCTAACCAGTGAGCCACACTACTTCACTTATGAGGCTCGACCTTCCGAAACGAAAGCTACGGATGGGCATATATGTGGCGGCGCAGACATTTTAGGTTCAACTTTGGCATGTGAGACCTCAACTGGCATGCAAGAGCATCGAAGTTTGCGGAACATATGGATTTCTTAGGACACCACATTCCCCAAATCTTACAAATGCACCACCCAGGATCAGCATCCATATAGTGCCAGGCAGGAAGGAGTATGGTGAGGGCAACAAAAAAGCATCCCGAGGCCTGCACCATATTCAGGTGCTACTGAAGTGTGGTCATGCACACCAGCACCCAAACAACAACACAAATTAGACCTATGCAGAGTCCACGATGCGTCCCATTTTGCTTGGTATGTATGTGACTCAGCATGTCAGAAATACTATGACACAGTATAAACAACAATCATATCGTAGGCAAAGTTTTCGTCTTCAGCCAACTATATTTCTGGTACTGTTTTCTCAGCAGATTACCACTATGCAATTACATACCCAACAGCATTCAGAAAACATTCTAAAATAAAGAAACACAACTTGCAGGACGTACAATGCCTTTTTAAAAGGCCCACTTACATTCAGTATTGTGTGGTCCCAAAGAAAACAGAAGTGTGAGTTATTTTCAGCAAAGGAATGGGAAAAGGGAAATGCTATTACAAAGTGGTACAGAAGGGGGCACGTTTTACTTAAGAAGATAACAAAAGACAAGAATCCATTGACCAGTATGTGGTAGTGTTTAGACGATTAGCAGCAACATGCCAATTTAAAGGATTTGAAGATCAAAAATGCTAATAATGAATACAAACAGTATGATGGTGAAAGCCAGATTAGGGATTATCAAGGACATCACTGTAGGTCATCCAGTAGCAATTACACAAAATAGTATAATAATGAACGGCAAATGTAGAGACGTTATCTGATGATAATGTGATCAAAATCGAAGCAGAGTAAAAGGCACACCAGTAGACATCACAGTGAGATGAATGTAAGGATGAATGGGAGGGACTGATAATCGTCATGCATTAGGTAAAGTGTGGGGAGCCAGCACAATATTATAGCTTATCTGGAGTTCAAGAGTGTGAAAAAAAGTAAAGCACGCATTATGAAGGAATGAAGTAGATAATGACAATTGTGATGATGAAGAACAAATGGAACAGGAAAAGCAAGAACAATCTAACAATAAACCGACAAATGATAGAATGATAGTGAGTGTGCAAAAGTGAGTATTGGGTGACTCTAGATCAAAGGATACCTTCACTTTAGAACTATTGTGCAAACAAAGGATTAACACGACAACTGGAAAATTATTAAAGAAAACTGATAACTCTCTGAAGGCATGACAGTATCAGAACACATTTTTTTGAATACTTCAAGGCCTTTTTAAACTTCAAGAAAGAACTGCAGGTTTGAAAGTTTAGATAATGAGAAAGGAGATCTTGTTTTGGGTGTGTTGATAAAAGAGACTTGAAAATGAAGCTAGATTCAGAAAAGCAAGTCCGTAAAATTCGAGAATTATGTGATGATCATATGTAACGAACCACATACATTGCTGATGATTTCCAGTAATAAATTAGGGTTTTGAAAAAGTTTGGCTACACAAAATGTAAAATGAGGAATGGGACAATTCCTTTAAAACATAAAAAAGAGATGAGCAAATCAATATTTAACAAAGGAAAGTTGCGAAAAAACGGGTCTAGAAGTGGTAAAGGGGCCAATAGAAACTTCAGAATAGATTTTCAAAGAAATAATTGCCAACAAGTGAAAAAATCATATTCTCAGGTGATGTGTCCTTTTAAGAGCTATACATGGCAATGAATCGGTTGACAGCTGTCTCTTTACCCAAGCTAAATTAAATGTTGCCCAGATTGAGATGGTCTGGAGTAAAGAAAATAATTGATTGTGGACTGATGTGTAAGTTGGACAAATGTGAATTGCAATGAAGTGTACTTGGGCAATTCTGTAAGCTAAAAAGAATGGTACTCGAGAACACAACCATTAGGAACCACAAATAATTAATCATCTAGAGTAAATAAGGAACACATTTTTAAATTACACGTGTTTAGATGAATATTATGTGCCATTTGTACATAATTTTTCTGCAAAAATATCCTTTTTGCGGGACTGTTAAGAAAAATTATTATATGTCTGGGTTATAGAATAACAATATGCATTTGAAAGTATAACCGAAGAAATTTACAATGTACCAAAAATGGAACCATTTCACATATCAAAAATACTGTGATACAGATGCATTCTTGTTTATGTGGATTGGTTACCATGTTGACGAAAGGCTAGCCTAAAAGCATTGCTAACCTTCCGAAGGCAACTTGTGCCATAACTTAATGGAGGGGCCACTGTCTTTACCAGGGCTGTGCCCCATTTCGAGTCAGATTCGTGTGTAGGGTGGTCACCATTCTTAGCAGAACAAATCGATAACTACTAAGCCCAATCTTGACACATTGCTAAGTTGACATGGTGTCACCGAGATTAGCACGAACTATGGCAAGACTATATGGTTATTCGTACGTTATTGCATGTGTACCAGGCCGCAAAAATTGGTTCCAAGCACGACTTTCTACACGCTATTGGGTGACAAAAGTTTTGTATAAGTTGATGTTGACAAACTCATTGCCGATGTACAAGAAGCATTATATTGAACTGTAAGCAACGGTTACAAAAGCATTTTTACAGATGCCTTGTAGTATTGGCCAAAACAAAAAAGCTGCAAGAACACGATTGTTGCTGGTGGCCACGTCATTTCATAGGTACACATATGTTTGATGACATATGTGCATGCATGCATCACCACACAAGCGTACATGCTTCACCACACATATTCCTACATATTTCCTACAGCGCCATGAAGCCTCCGGGCGTACGAGCGCTTACAAATACATATTAACATTAACATATTCTTTGCCAAAGAAATGACGCAGGCACCATTTCTTTTATTTACCAATCCAAGAAAGATAAGTTAATTTTTTTTAATGAAATCTGACTCCGTAAAAGTGCTTTTTATAATGTTAAGGGACCTACTGCCAGGTCGTCCAAAAATGTAAAAGAAAAAGAAAAGAGAACCGCAAGGGAGATCAGCAATGGTGCAGTATTTGGTGGGAATTTGAGAGAAACAATGGGAAGTAGGCAGGGAGACAAAATAAAAACAATACTGAGTGGGGAGAAAGAGGAAAGTAGCACACAATAAAGCGATCAATAAAAAATGTGGTGCATGGGGAAGAAGCACTAATTAAAGAGACACACAGAGCATTGCACATGACAGAGTAGAACAGGAGATAAAGAGAGAAACACATGCATTCTCGTGGAGTGCTTAACAAATTAAGAAACAAACCGTTCAGTAGGACAGTGGAAGGATAGAAGTCAGCCAATGAAAAGGAAGATAAAAGAAACTAAGCTGCAGGGTAGGGACAAGCAGGAAGAGGAAGTAAATCCATTGAATCAGAAGCAGACAAATGAGAATGACAATAAAGCCAGCACACGAAACCAGTCATTGGGCTCTTAGCCCACTAAAACTTCTTGGTATAGACCATATAGGGTCTTTCACAACCTGGCATCCAAGAGAGCTCTCGCTATCTCCATGGCCAAAAGAAAATATTGGGTCTGGCAAAGTAAAACAGTCAAGAAGAAACTGAGTTGAACATTTGAAGAGAGCTGTTTCTAATGACTCTAAACATATTCAACGAGGGTCTATGTGAGAAAATATTGTAACAGCAGGGCACTATGACAATTTGCGCGCATGTACAATAAAAACAAAAAAGGTCAGATGTGGGTAGACAGACATAGATCGTGCAGAAGAAGCTGTGTAAGGAACTGTGCTTCACAACAGTAGAGGGGCAATATTTTAAAAAGTATTCCGACAAATTATCGTGGAAAAAATATCATGACACAAAAATGTCATGTTAACAATATTGTGATAGCAGACACAACAAGATAATGGATAGAGTGCTCAAACTGTTCAACCACTCACCCCCAGTCAAGAGATCTGGGTAAAATCCATTGTTCTTTTGCTCACTATGACAACCCAGTTTGGACCCAGCCATACGCAAATCAGTTTTAACCCTGCTCTTCATGGGAACAGTACAGTCCAAACTGCCAGGCCAGGTCTTCCTTGGACCGTAGACAAGCATCCTGGGACCAGTTTCAGGGTATCACCCCTCATGAGCCAGGCTAGCTTGAATCCTGTGCCACCGCCAGCAAAGGGCCCACGTCTGGGGATACCCTTGGCAAATATAGCAAACACAATATGATTCTGCACTGAGCGTTGAAACTTTTGAACCACTCGTCCCCAAGTCAAGAGATCTGGGTTAAATCCATCGTCCTTTTGCTCACTATGCAACTCCAGTTAGAATGCTTGTTTCCAGTCCAGGGAGGACCTGGCTTGGCAGTTCAGGCGGGACTGTTTCCTTGGGGAGCAGGGTTGAGACTGATTTGCATATGGCTGGGTCCAAACTGGGGTGAAATGGCAAGCAAAATAACAATGGATTAAACCCAGATCTGTGATTGTGGGTGAGAGTTTGTAAAGTTTCAACACTTCGTCCATCATTTTATTTTATGATGTAACAATATTGTGATGTCAGGAATAATAAGGGAAAGAATATAGAAGACAATAATATATTTGACTGATGGTCTGGCTTGGCAGTGCAGCTGTCAGCTGTTAGCATTACTGTAGTGGGGCTTTTGCTCCACACAAATCTTGGGATCCAGGAGTACATGTTTCGATTGGGCGTGCTTCCACAAAAAAGTGCTTGCCCTCTGCATAGCTGTGATCATTTTGTTTATTTATCCAGCTGCCTTATGTTGAACTTTCAGGTGCTCAGGCATGCCAATATCATGCTATCAAAGTGTCTTAGATAACTCGATAACTTATGGCTGGTTTGTCTGGCAGCAGCACAGATAGGAGGAGGGCAGTTATTAACCTACATGGATTTTTCGGTTTGGCTTGACAGTTCATGTATAATCACAATTACCTTTCATATACAAAAACTAAAAGCTTAATGTGGACCTCACAACAACCGCACCTATTAGATAACTTGGAACCACAAAAAAGCATGCGGGTCTGACTACATCTGCAAGTAAATAAGAGCTGGTCGAACATGTGTCAAATTCAGTTTAAGTAGCAGAACATGGTAACACTTACGTAGCCGTTTATACAAACCACAATATATAATAAAGTGCAATGTGTCATAAGAAGAAATTGAATCATATTGGCAAGGACTAAGAATAGAGACATGCGACCAACCTTTAGGAACACTCTGAAAACAGTGCAAAAAATGTGTTCTAAATCTGTTACCAAAAACAAGATCCACGGGTAACCACAAATGTCAAATCAGTTTCTAAACAGGGTACTCTTTTTGGGTGAACATAAAATCTGACAGAGGATTTATTCAATTTGAATTCTTCCCTGAGGGTAGACCTACAATTTAAAAAGGCTGTTCTAGTCAATTGTAGATCTGCTTTAACATTCGATCTAGATTTAAAAAAACAGGTTTGGGAGGCAAAAATCCAAAAAAGTGGACCTGATGAGCCAAGGAATTTGTACAAGTCAATCCAAGCCTGAGACAATAAATGATAATTAGCTCTGTGTGTGTCAGTATTAGGTTTGACCCAAGCAGAGAGCCAAAGTAAAAGATGGTGTAAATTAATGAGAGAAACGATACATCCCTGGCCCAGATCACCAGGTAAATGATATAAACAGCTAAGAGGTAAAGATAAAAGTAGTCTAAAAACTATTTTCCTCGATTTGAAGATAACGTGTGCTCATATAGCCCCAAATAACAGAGCCCTATACTGAAATATGAACACATTTACTGTGATAGATTTTACTCACAGCTTGGATGGGCCTATTACCCAACCTTGAGGCAGTAAGGAAATGGATCTGCAAAACAGTTGTACTTTGCTAAATTAATTACTGGTCCAATTATCAGATGCATCTAAATACATTCCCAGAGTAGAAAAAGATTTAACCTTACTAATAAGACAAATCATTGAGTTCAAAAACTTTGTACTAAGTAGATTTAGGGTCCAAAATCACGATATGCGAGTTGGAAAATTAGTACTAAGCTCTAACCTGTTCATAAATGATACAAAAGAATCTAACAATTGTTAAGACTGGTAGCCATTCTAGATAGTATGACAGCACTGCCAGCATGCATTGGTGCTGGAACAGGGCGATTGTCTACTAAAGGCATATCCCGCCTTTCAGAAATACAAGCTTTCCCCAGTAGATTAAGGTAGAAGGTAAAAAGAAAGTGTGCCAATATACACACTTGACAACCCCCCACCCCCCTCCTTCCCCCACGAACCTTTTCCCATGAAGATTAAAAGATTCAGTACAGTACCTTCTCCATATCTCACTCTAGCAGTAAAGTTCGAGTGGAGGTCACGCAGGAAGGTAACCTGGACTGAACAGCAGCTTTTGAAGTCATAGTTAGGAGAGTCCCTGAAGAAAAGGTTGTGCTAATATATATCAAGACCAGATGCCTGGCCCTTTGGATTTTTAGGTATCGCCTTTGACACTTCCTCAAAGGTAAAGAAAATCCCAGAGCCCGCCTCCAATAAAGAAAAAAATATCATTGTAAAGACTGGTCGAGGTATCGGCATGAACACCAGAAAAATGCCAAACCCAAACATCCGCTTGGAAATAACAGCCAAGGGAGGGAGAGTCAAATGGGGGAATTTGTAAACAGCCTAAAAAACACTACTATATTTTAGTGGACTAGTTTGATTTAATCAATCCTACCCCCCCCCCCCCCCCCCCCCCCCCACCAATAGCTGGTCTTCTCTCTTTAATTGTTACTTCTTACTACGTCTACTGAAGGACACTTCGGTGCAAAAGTAGATAATTTGTTTAAAGGCAGCAATATGCTTACAATTGGAAAAAGAACAAGCATCATCAAACCACTAAGACGAGTTATTCGAGTTACACTTGCAAGGGATAATTGTAAGTATTTTTATATGTAGGCAGATTACATTATAATAATAAAATGTCACAAAGAGTTGATATCAACACAATTTAAAAAAATCTGTATAAGCAACCTGAAATAAAAAATTTCGAAAAAGCTTCAGGAATTAAATCAGCCCAGTGAAGCCTGCGACCTTGACCATGGACAAGCTCAGACCTAGGGTACATGTTAACTTGTATTTGTTGGCAGGGGCCAGGAGTTAAAGAAAATGATAGGGGATTATGATCACTAAAATGAATGGACCGAACTTTGAAATCACCAAGGTAACAAAGGAGCAGAAATTAAAATATTTTCAAAAGAGTGCTCATCCATGCCAATAAAGGTGGGTAGAGCCCCACGGAGACACATATCCTCCCCCCAGTCTATATTAACTGAATGTCATCATAGGCACTGTTTCCAGTCCTGTGCTTTTTACTTACAATTCATTGCTCTCATGTATATTATTCAAATGAGTTCAATGGAAGCAAACCAAAACTACAACACCCAGAATGCATTTGAATTTTTCATTGGAAAAACAATTATTGGAAATTTTGTGGTTTAGAACCAGCTGTTATTGGTTTGAAATGTCTCTAAAGTTCTGGTTTACATTGGCCAGGCGGTAACCCGGGTTGACCTTGGTTTCCATTCCTGCACTTATGATGGGTTGCACTGAAATGGTCAGCAGGCCTCATCGCAGCGCATGTTGCAGAGCACTTTGCAAATCTTTCAATGGGCTTTACCCTAGATCGTGGCTGATACTTTCAACTAACCCGGTTTATAAAGCCAAAAGCGCGTTACATTTAAGGAATGTATGTTTTCATTTCGGCCCCCAAAAAAACCCCAGACAGCAAAATGCTCTGTTGGAAAATCTGGGGTGGTTGGGGGTGTTTCAAACATTAGTGATCTCGGGCTCCTTCGCAGCAGGTATTTGACCGCGCTCCCATGGTGCAGGTGCCGAGAAAAGCACCACACGCCAGAGGTTTGCCCAGAGCCTGCTGGTCTGACAGCTGCCTCCTCCCAGGTCCCACCCCTGCCCCGAGGAGCACCGCCATGTTTGTTTGTGTCGGCAGTGCCAGCTGATACAGGGCCTGCCGAGGACACCGGCAGCCCCTGCACGGTTCCTGTCGGTCGCCAGGAACATTACAGGGATCACCCCCATACTGTGCGAATGGTACGCTCCCATCGCCCACCGGCAAAGCAGTCCACCTGCCGTAAAGAACGGAGCCAGACCAAAGGGAGCAACACAAATGAGACATCCCAGAGGGAGGGCGGAGCAAAACGCCGGAAAAAAACAAAAATGAAAATCTCTTAGCAAATGGCATATTATATAACATTTTAGGTCGTGGAGGCGGGGCCAGAGGGCGTTGGGGGTGGAGCTGAAGGTATTGTGTCTTTCTGACTTTTCACCGACCTGCAAAATGGTATTTAAGTCGGAAAGGGAAACAAATGCCTTTTAGGTCACATTTTCCTCCGTGGCTCTGTGTGTTTTTTTTCTTAGCCATATATGACAGCAGACGGTGTAAGAGGGCGGAGGAAGCTTGTCAGGAAGAGGAAAGGGAGGCGGGAAGGAAGCGCTGACACCGCCGGAAATCTGGCACTTTCTGTCAGACACAGGCATGCAGACCCCCTCACCAAGCGACCGTCATTTCCATATTTTTTTCCCTATGAAAATAAGCCAGGCTGTAGATTTTTAAACAGTAAGCAAGATGGCAACCATACCATTCTAAAATCTTACTCCAGAATCGTAAACGAAAGGGGAGTGTGATACAAAGTTCACGCGCTGTTGTGATACCCTGAGGGTGACACAAATGTCATTTGCATAGCCAAAAATTGCCTTTTTGTTATTGTGAAGTCTGCATTCATTCCGCTTGCCCGGCCCACATGTCTCTCGCTGCCACATTTAACAGAATACGCCGTCGCTATAACAAAAGACGTTCCCGTTTGACAGCTGTTTCCCTTGAATGGAGTGGGAGGTAGATTGGACTGGGGCCTGGCTTCAGTGTATTATGTTTTTCAGGGACAACTATTGTTTATTTTCTGTCACCATTTCCAAGTTCACAAATGCTCACAATATTGTCAATAAATATCCAAAACGGATTTTGCAAAAAAATAAAAGATTTATTACGGTTGACAGTCTGCCTCGAGTCTGAGAATCATGGGTCCCTTAACGGGATTTGTGTACCACGGTGCATATTACACATGCATACAGGGCTGACATATTTAAATACAGAAAATGTAAATACTGCACATGGCAGACAGGCTGCAATGAGAGTGAACAGACTGTCTAGCTAAAAAGGTGCCACAATATACATTAATAATACATGAAGCATAAACACCCACGTTCATAGATTGAATGGCCATGCACCTGCCGTTGCAAATGTTTAAAAAAAACTGACACACACATGAACACAAAAAATTAAGAGAAACGTCTAGTTTACTTCCATTATAGTCCACAAACCGCGCACCCATGCATACAAAATGCGAATACTGATATTGGCCTTAGTAAAAATAAAATAAGCAAACTAATGACAGCACGAATGATGTGTGCGTTGCTTTCCCTTATAAAAGTGAACACATTAGGGTGAAAACAGGTGTTTAGCCCCAGCACCCCCCACCAAAGCTTTCCAGACTGCAAGCAAGCTGACACACTGCTACCCCTGTCCCCAGTTGTAGACGGTGCATAAGGACACTGGACACTTTACAAAATTCCTGCTCCCTTTTCCTCCCCCTCCTATAAAGCACAAAGACAAACACAGGCAGACTCAAAAACAGTAGCAAGTGCAACGCTCACCCGAAATCCTGGTCCATGGATTTGAAGAAGAATTTGTAGCTGTGCACCGGGCGGTTGGTGAGGACATTTTTAAAATCTGACAAAGTGACTTTTTCAGGGGAGACGGGCAGCTTCACCAGATAAGGCGTCTCTTCTTCGTCTATGTGGTAAATGATTTTTGTCTCCGCCATGGGAGAGGGGAAGGGGGGAGGAGGAGAGGCAGGCGAGAAAAGGGACAAAAATAAAATCTTCTTTTTTTCCTCTCCAGGCTAGGGAAAAGAATCCCCCGAAAACACGGGAACCGGGTCCAAAAGAACGGCAGCCCCCGCGCGCAGCCTTCCAGTGCCAGTCGCTCAATGTGCTTTCACAATATACCATGTACAGTTCCCAGCGCTTCTCAAAACAGGAAGGGAGATTTCAGTGCTCCTGAATGCACTGGTCTGTGGGAATGGCTCGCTCTTTTCTTCTGTCTGTTTTGTTCCCTGCACTGCTCTCTAGCTGTTCTACTGGAGAAATACAGGCAGGTTTGGTAATCCAGCGACAGAGGAGAATGCCCTGCTCAGCATGGGGCACAGGAATTTCCACAACTATAGACTTTTCACCACAAAATACTTCAGTTAAATAGGGTTGGTTTTTTTTGTATGGCTTTCATTTGTTCAAAATGTTCTATTAGGCTTTTAGATATATCATACAATAACCCCAGTTACGTACATTTTACTTTATTTTTTGTTTTGCCAAGTGACTTCAACAAAATATACACCCATAAAACCATTTTATTCAAAACCATAATTAATAAGAAAAAAGGCAAAAAAGTCATTTTCCTACAGAATTATAATATTTATATATTTTAGAAACTTTTATAAAGAGCTAGTCTGACTCGGGGCATCTACACTTTTGCAATACTTGGATACTTACAATTCCAGCAGAATTTGTTTTTTCAGTTTAACCATCGAGGGAGTCTATATACTTATAAAACCATAATACTTAAACTACTTACACGATAATCAGGAGCTTGGAGTTTGAATGTTAAATTCTTGAAATGAGGAAAAAGAGCAAAATCAATTTTAAACGTAAACAAGCATTTGCAATGCAATAGGTCTGGCATGAGGAAAGTTTGAGCTATTGGTATGGTAAATGACACATTTTTATTTATGTGTTGGTTTTGAAATAGCGAAATTAATAGCTTTGTCATTTACAATGCCAATAGTTTTTAACTTTCGCAAATGTGGCACCTATAGCATTTGTAATGCAATATGTGTTGTATTTACGTAACTTAGATGTATTGATATTAAAAATAAACATGGCTTTTAATTTTTTTAAATAATTAATACTTAAATAAAAGTTATTGTAATTTATAATGACAATAGCTTAAACTTTAGTAAATAACTTTTGTGGAGATTATGTTCAGTGTATTTTATTGTGACAAATCCAAGAACAGAAGTGAAATATTAACATCTTTTTGTGACAGTTGTAATAAAGCTTGAAACATTGACAGAACATATTTGAACCAGTTGTTGTTGAATGGTTGCACAGATTGATGCTGTGGTGGCGCTGAGTGATGTTGTGGTGGCGACGAGTGATGTTGTGGCGTTCAGTGATGCTGTGGTAGCGCATAGTGATGTTGTGGTGCCCCTGAGTGATGCTGTGGGGGTGCTGAGTGATGCTGTGGTGATGCGATAGTTAGATAGAGTGAGGGCGATAGATAGATAAAGGGAGGGCGATAGATAGATAGAGGGAGGGCGATAGATAGAGTGAGGGCGATAGATAGATAGATAGATAGATAGATAGATAGATAGATAGATAGATAGATAGATAGATAGAGTGAGGGAGATAGATATATACATAGAGTAAGGGCGATAGATAGAGGGAGGGCGATAGATAGACAGAGGGAGGGCGATAGATAGACAGATGGATAGATAGAGAGAGGGCGATAGACACATAGATAGATCGATAGATAGATAGATAGATAGATAGATAGATAGATAGATAGATAGATAGATAGATAGATAGATAGATAGATAGATAGATAGAGTGATGGCAATAGATAGAGTGAGTGCGATAGATAGATAGACAGATAGAGTGAGGGTGATAGATAGATAGACAGATAGATAGAGGGAGGGGGATAGATAGATAGATAGATAGATAGATAGATAGATAGATAGATAGATAGATAGATAGATAGATAGATAGATAGATAGAGGGCGATAGATAGATAGATAGATAGAGTGAGGGCGATAGATAGAGTGAGGGCGATAGAGTGAGGGCGACAGATAGATAGAGTGAGGGCGATAGATAGATAGAGTGAGGGCAATAGATAGAGTGAGGGCGATAGATAGATAGATAGAGTGAGGGCGATAGACAGATTGATAGAGTGAGGGGCAATAGATAGAGTGAGGGCGATAGATAGAGTGAGGGCGATAGAGTGAGGGCGATAGATAGATTGATAGAGTGAGGGGCGATAGATACACAGATAGATAGATAGAGTGAGGGCGATAGATAGATAGATAGATAGATAGACAGATAGAGTGAGGACGATAGATAGATAGATAGATAGATAGATAGATAGATAGATAGATAGATAGATAGATAGATAGATTATGTGGCGTGTAATTATGTGGCACTGACTGGTATTTGGAGTGTATGTTGCATTGAGCGCAGTGTAAATATGTAGCTTATAATTATGTGACACTGAGTGGTATTTGGAGTGTATGTTGCATTGAGTGCAGTGTAATTATGTGGCGTGTAATTATGTGGCACTGACTGGTATTTGGAGTGTATGTTGCATTGAGCGCAGTGTAAATATGTAGCTTATAATTATGTGACACTGAGTGGTATTTGGAGTGTATGTTGCATTGAGTGCAGTGTAATTATGTGGCGTGTAATTATGTGGCACTGAGTGGTATTTGGAGTGTATGTTGCGTTGAGCGCAGTGTAATTATTTAGCATATAATTATGTGTCACTGAGTGGTATTATGAGGAGTGTATGTTGTATTCAGTAGAGTGTAATTGTGTGGTGTGTAATTATGTGGCACTGAGTGGTATTGTTTGGAGTGTATGTTGCATTGTAATTATGTAGCATATAATTATGTGTCACTGAGTGGTATTGTGTGGAGTGTGTGTTACATTCAGTAGAGTGTAATTATGTGGTGTGTAATTATGTGGCACTGAGTGGTATTTGGAGCGTATGTTGCGTTTAGCGTAGTGTAATTATGTAGCGTCTAATTATTTGACACTGAGTGGTATTGTGTGGAGTGTATGTAGTATTCAGTAGAGTGTAATTGTGTGGTGTTTAGTTATGAGGAACTGAGTGGTATTGTTTGGAGTGTATGTTGCATTGAGTGCAGTGTAATTATGTAGCATATAATTATGTGGCACTGAGTGGTATTTGTGTGGAGTGTGTGTTGCATTCAGTAGAGTGTAATTATGTGGTGTGTAATTATGTGGCACTGAGTGGTATTTGGTGTGCAGTGTAATTATGTTGCATATAACTATGTGGCACTGAGTGGTATTTGGAGTGTATGTTGCATTGAGTGCAGTGTAATTATGTGGCGTGTAATTATGTGGCACTGAGTAGTATTTGGAGTGTATGTTGCGTTGAGTGCAGTGTAATTATGTGGCGTGTAATTATGTGGCACTGAGTGGTATTTGGAGTGTATGTTGCGTTGAGCACAGTGTAATTATGTGGCGTGTAATTGTGTGGCACTCAGTGGCATTTGGAGTGTATGTTGCATTCAGTGCAGTGTAATTATGTGGCACTGAGTGGTATTTGGAGTGTATGTTGCATTGAGTGCAGTGTAATTATGTGGCGTGTAATTATGTGGCACTGAGTGGTATTTGGAGTGAATGTTGCATTGTATTCAGTGTAATTATGTGGCACTGAGTGGTATTTGGAGTGTATGTTGCGTTGAGCGCAGTGTAATTATGTAGCATATAATTATGTGGCACTGAGTTGAATTGTGTGGAGTGTATGTTGTATTCAGTAGAGTGTAATTGTGTGTCCTGTAATTATGTGACACTGATTGGTATTGTTTCGAGTGTATGTTGCATTGAGTGCAGTGTAATTATGTAGCATATAATTATGTGGCACTGAGTGGTATTGTGTGGAGTGTGTGTTGCATTCAGTAGAGTGTAATTATATGGCACTGAGTGGTATTTGGAATGTATGTTGCATTGAGTGCAGTGTAATTATGTGGCGTGTAACTATGTTGCACCGAGTAGTATTTGGAGTGTATGTTGCATTGACTGCAGTGTAATTATGTGGCGTGTAACTATGTGGCACTGAGTGGTATTTGGAGTGTATGTTGCATTGAGTGCAGTGTAATTATGTGGAGTGTAATTATGTGGCACTGAGTGATATTTGGAGCGTATGTTGCGTTTAACGCAGTGTAATTATGTAGCGTCTAATTATGTGGCACTGAGTGGTATTGTGTGGAGTGTATGTTGTATTCAGTAGAGTGTAATTGTGTGGTGTGTAATTATGAGGCACTCAGTGGTATTGTTTGGAGTGTATGTTGCATTGAGTCCAGTGTAATTATGTAGCATATAATTATGTGGCACTGAGTGGTATTGTGGGGAGTGTGAGTTGCATTCAGTAGAGTGTAATCATGTGGCATGTAATTATGTGGCACTCAGTGGTATTTGGAGTGTATGTTGCATTGAGTGCAGTGTAATTATGTGGCGTGTAATTATGTGGCACTGAGTGGTATTTGGAGTGTATGTTGCATTGAGTGCAGTGTAATTATGTGGTGTGTAACTATGTGGCACTGAGTGATATTTGGAGTGTATGTTGCATTGAGTAGAGTGTAATTATGTTGCATGTAATTATGTGACACTGATTGGTATTATGAGGAGTGAATGTTGTATTCAGTAGAATATAATTGTGTGGCACTGAGTGGTATTGTTTGGAGTGTATGTTGCATTGAGTGCAGTGTAATTATGTAGCATATAATTATGTGGCACTGAGTGGTATTGTGTGGAGTGTGTGTTGCATTCAGTAGAGTGTAATTATGTGGTGTGTAATTATGTGGCACTGAGTGGTATTTGGTGTGTATGTTGCATTGAGTGCAGTGTAATTATGTTGCATATAACTATGTGGCACTGAGTGGTATTTGGAGTGTATGTTGCATTGAGTGCAGTGTAATTATGTGGCGTGTAATTATGTGGCACTGATTGGTATTTGGAATGTATGTTGCATTGAGTGCAGTGTAATTATGTGGCGTGTAACTATGTGGCACTGAGTGGTATTTGGAGTGTATGTTGCATTGACTGCAGTGTAATCATGTGGCGTGTAACTATGTGGCACTGAGTGGTATTTGGAGTGTATGCTGCATTGAGTGCAATGTAATTATGTGGCGTGTAATTATGTGGCACTGAATGGTATTTGGAGAGTATGTTGCGTTTAACGCAGTGTAAGTATGTAGCGTCTAATTATGTGGCACTGAGTGGTATTGTGTGGAGTGTATGTTGTATTCAGTAGAGTGTAATTGTGTGGTGTGTAATTATGAGGCACTGAGTGGTATTGTTTGGAGTGTATGTTGCATTGAGTCCAGTGTAATTATGTAGCATATAATTATGTGGCACTGAGTGGTATTGTGGGGAGTGTGTGTTGCATTCAGTAGAGTGTAATCATGTGGCATGTAATTATGTGGCACTCAGTGGTATTTGGAGTGTATGTTGCATTGAGTGCAGTGTAATTATGTGGTGTGTAATTATGTGGCACTGAGTGGTATTTGGAGTGTATGTTGCGTTGAGTGCAGTGTAATTATGTGGTGTGTAACTATGTGGCACTGAGTGATATTTGGAGTGTATGTTGCATTGAGTAGAGTATAATTATGTTGCATGTAATTATGTGACACTGATTGGTATTATGAGGAGTGAATGTTGTAAACAACAACAGAGGAGTGACTAAGTGAAAAGCTAATTAAACAAAATGTGCTCGAAAGAATTTATATTGTGGTGTCTTTTTTTGTATCTCTATACTGTACGTATAAATGTGTGCACAAAACGTCATACACACACCCACATGCACAAGCATGAAGTACGTTATCTCTATCTCCCCTTAAGGAACCAAAACCCCCTTTGAGGAGGACACCTCCCAAGGGAACTAATATCCCAAGTGTTTCGCAGGAGGGAAGGAAAAATCTTTCTTTTTTATGAAGGACCCTCACTCACCACTAGTTGGTGACATGCTTCATCATTGGGTCCCCGCTGGGGTCACCGAATACCCCCCAGCGTGCTACAACGCCTGATTACAGCGGAGCGGGATGTGGTGAGTGCAACAGTGCCCAAATTAGAATGTGATTATAACTATGTGTGCAGAATTAAAAAATGTGAGATTGTAGCCTTTACAAAAGTCTTTAATAATGGCCAACCTGCATTGGATTAAAAACAAAGTGGACGGACTACCAAGGTTCTGTGCTAGGGAACCTGAGTCCTTTAAATATAAAAAATGGTCAACATGTTTCTGCTGGTTATAATGCAATTTGCTCAGCGTTCGTCAGGACCTATCAGAAAAGTCCTCCGGTGGTGTACGCACGCTAAGGCGCACCCTCCCGTGAGGCTCTATGTGTGAAAAGCAGGTATACCGCGGGGAGTCGCGAGTGCTTAAAGAGACACCGCGTGAAGTGAACCTGCGCTGTCCTCACCGAAGGGGCGAGTCTATTTCATCTGCTAAGTTTTTTGTATATTCCTGAAAATTGCAGTGAATAACCACGGATACTGACCGTGAAACCATCAAATAAGATATTTTTTCACACGTAGAGCCTCACGGGAGGGTGCGCCTTAGCGTGCGTACACCACTGGAGGACTTTTCTGATAGGTCCTGACGAATGCTGAGCAAATTCCATTAAAACCAGCAGAAACATGTTGACCATTTTTTATATTTAAAGGACTCAGGTTCCCTAGCACAGAACCTTGGTAGTCCGTCCACTTTGTTTTTAATCCAATGCAGGTTGGCCATTATTAAAGACTTTTGTAAAGGCTACAATCTCGCATTTTTTAATTCTGCACACATAGTTATAATCACATTCTAATTTGGGCACTGTTGCACTCACCACATCCCGCTCCGCTGTAATCAGGCGTTGTAGCACGCTGGGGGGGTATTCGGCCACCCCAGTGGGGACCCAATGATGAAGCATGTCACCAACTAGTGGTGAGTGAGGGTCCTTCATAAAAAAGAAAGATTTTTCCTTCCCTCCTGCGAAATAATTGGGATATTAGTTGCCTTGGGAGGTGTCCTCCTCAAAGGGGGTTTTGGTTCCTTAAGGGGAGATAGAGATAAAGTACTTCATGCTTGTGCATGTGGGTGTGTGTATGACGTTTTGTGCACACCTTTATACGTACAGTATAGAGATACAAAAAAAGACACAACAATATAAATTCTTTCGAGCACATTTTGTTTAATTAGCTTTTCACTTAGTCACTCCTCTGTTGTTGTTTATGAATGACTGGGGTACAGGAGTGCCGACTCTTGCCCTTTCTCTCTTCTTGGTATTAAGAGTGAATGTTGTATTCAGTAGAATATAATTGTGTGGCGTGTAATTATGTGGCACTGAGTGGTATTGTTTGGAGTGTATGTTGCATTGAGTGCAGTGTAATTATGTAGCATATAATTATGTGGCACTGAGTGGTATTGTGTGGAGTGTTTGTTGCATTCAGTAGAGTGTAATTATGTGGTGTGTAATTATGTGGCACTGAGTGGTATTTGGTGTGTATGTTGCATTGAGTGCAGTGTAATTATGTTGCATATAACTATGTGGCTCTGAGTGGTATCAGGAGTGTATGTTGCATTGAGTGCAGTGTAATTATGTGGCGTGTAATTATGTAGCATTGAGTGGTATTTGGAGTGTCTAATAATAATCCACATTTGTAAAGCGCACACTCACCCGTAAGGGTCTCTAGGCGCTGGGGGCCGTCAGGAAGATTAAGCGAGCTATTGCCCAGAGTTGCATGGTGCTGGGCTAACCTGCCGCCGGTGCCAGGGATCGAACCGTGATCCTCAGATTCCGGAGTCAGTCACCCTGGCCGCGCAGTGTAATTATGTGGCGTGTAATTGTGTGGCACTCAGTGGTATTTGGAGTGTATGTTGCATTGAGTGCAGTGTAATTATGTGGTGTGTAATTATGTGGCACTGAGTGGTATTTGGAGTGTATGTTGCATTGAGTGCAGTGTAATTATGTGGCGTGTAATTATGTGGCACTGAGTGGTATTTAGAGTGAATGTTGCATTGAATGCAGTGTAATTATATGGCACTGAGTGGTATTTGGAGTGTATGTTGCGTTGAGCGCAGTGTAATTATGTAGCATATAATTATGTGGCACTGAGTGGTATTGTGTGGAGTGTATGTTGTATTCAGTAGAGTGTAATTATGTGTTGTGTAATTATGTGGCACTGATTGGTATTGTTTCGAGTGTATGTTGCATTGAGTGCAGTGTAATTATGTGGCGTGTAATTGTGTGGCACTCCGTGGTATTTGGAGTGTATGATGCATTGAGTGCAGTGTAATTATGTGGTGTGTAATTATGTGGCACTGAGTGGTATTTGGAGTGTATGTTGCATTGAGTGCAGTGTAATTATGTGGCGTGTAATTATGTGGCACTGAGTGGTATTTGGAGTGAATGTTGCATTGAATTCAGTGTAATTATGTGGCACTGAGCAGTGATTGAGCCTCCACGCTGGTCCGTTCTGTTTTTTGACTCACGCGTCAGATGATACCGGCCCCCAGCGACGACGATCAGCAGAGACAATTGTTTTTTCGCAAGCTTTCGCTTTTAGACCATGGAGCCCCACCGCTTAAACGGCGTTGATTGATCTTATCTAATAGATATTGACCCCGCGCGGGCTGATGATTTGCTTCTTTGGCGATTAAGAAGAGTTCTTTTCCCGTGTTCTTATGAGTACACCACACGGATAGTAGGTTTGCCCACTTTCAACCCCCACCTCTCCTTTTGTCCTGACGAAGACCTGCACCGTAAGGAAACTACCCCTACATAAACTTGGGTCGAAACGTAGACTGGCTACACCTTAGACACCAGCTTCTACCGCTAGCAGGATTTGTACGGCTGTATTGGAAGCCTGGTTTTTTGGAAATGGTTTGATCTTTGAAGGCTAATGTGGCCCCATAATAAGGGAATAGCCAAATAAATTGCATCTACAAACCAAGAGAATTTGATTTATTTGTCACTTGAATGAAATTTGTATCCTTTATTTTCCTCACGAAACTCGTTCACAACACTACCCTTCCCCTCCCTTCCCTCCTTCCACTTGTGGGCACATTTATTCTTAAAAATTTTAGGATGTATAACGTATAACCACTAATAAGGTTTGTAGTACTGTGTGAATAAAAACATTGTACTGTTGATCTGTTTCTGTATCTCATCTTATTTCTATCCTTCCAATTCTTTTTCTTCCAGTCTGGGACCCCCCTTATTTGTAACAATTATCTACCCAGGTCCCTGTGATTTTATTGGGTTAACCCTGTTCTATATAACGCATTTCCTTGGTATGAAGCATGCTGCACGAATGAGCCGGGACGCCACTCTGTTCATGCTCAAAGCGCCACTGCCAGCAAGCTGTGAGCAGCCAGCCCATGTGCGACGCCCCGACGGTGCCCCCCTACCTTTTGAAGGCGACCAGCACAGTCCAGAGGTAGGCGCGCGGCCATAGGCTTTAATTGGCAGCAGGCGCCTTAATCCAGCGCCGAACTCCGCCACTGATCAGCCCCACGCACTGAAGGCTGAGAGGAAGATGCGAGCAACCCAGCAGCCTGCGACAAGCACCCGCCAGGCTCACACCTCCTGCCAGGGCCTGCGATAGTGCACACAGAAGCAATCCTGAGCACTGAACAAAGCAGACGGCAGCACTCCCTACCTGCCGGTGAGCTTCTCTGCTCTGTCCAACCTCCAGACCACATTGAGGGCCTTCCTTTCTGCTGCCTGGACAAGTGGCTGCAGCGTCACCTGGCGGCTAGAGCTCCCTATTCCACCTGAAAGCACACAACTGACACACGCACTGGCCGGTGGTATGAGAAGGGGGACATCCTGTGTTTTAGGTCCCAGTCTGCCCCAGCTGAGAGGTAGAAAGCAGCCAGAGGCCACCGCTGCAGCCAAGGAAGAGGAGAAGCCGGCAGTGTCCAGAAGAAGCTGTCGGACTCTGAGACTGCCACACACTGCACTGCCACTTAGCCACCATGAGTGATACTTCAGCTACACCAACCAGGCACATGAGGAAGAAACAGCCTGCAGGGCAAAACCAATAGCAGGACAACCTCATCATGCCAGGGATATCCACAGGTCCTCTGCGACCAGTAGACCCCAGTAGTGAGTGTGGCTCACTGGTTAGAGGCGGCAGACCCGAGAACAGAGGACGGCCCGGGACCAGGGTGCGATTCCCGGCGCGGCAGGTTTCTGGACCAGGGTCAGCGGACTCGATAATTCTCTCGCCTCGGTGCCCACTCTGATCAGCGATCACACTCGGCAACTCTGGGCATTAGCTTGCCTCATCTTCACTAACGGCCCCACCAGACCGCCGGGGATGCCTGGTCTCACCCTGGAGATACCCATTAAGAGACCATCTCTCAGGGAAGCCAGGAAGGGTTTCGCAGCGGTCGAAGCGCCTTGGGACCCTACGGGTAAGTAGTGCGTTATATAAATGCCAATACATACATACATACCCCCGCACTGTGGCCAAGGACGGTCACTGCACCCGCACTCCCAGCCCCCTCAACCTGCAGCATTCAGGGCAAGCCACTGCAAAGGCCGCAGCGCCACCTGGTGGCTACCCAGATACCACACGCTGAGGGACAGACTGACTGCCTAGCCAGAGCAACTAGCCAGCTGTACCCCGCGACCATCAACCCAAACAGTACTAGAGGCTGAAAGAGAAACCCGGACACTCCACTGCCCTGCCAGAAGTGGCCGTCCAGCACACTAACTGCCCACCGTGACCAACGGATGCAGACCTGCGATCAGCGAAGCATCACTGTACCCCACGGACCAGCTGCACCAGGGCACCACACAGCATCCCGCTAACCAATCAGCAACAGCAGTCAGCAGATCTCAGAGTGCGCACATTCATCACCAGGAAGACTACCTGCTCACGCCCAGTAGCGGAGACGGATTCCACTGGACACAACAAGACGTGCCCTCCAAGAAGAATGCCCATAGAGCGGCCCTCCCGGCACCCTTGCAAGTGTGAACGGCCTGTGAAGATAGCGAAGTCTCCAGGGGAATGCCACACTCGAGCCCCAAGGTGCCCCAAGCTGCACCAGCACAAAACAGCATCATATAGGCAAGAGCACCGCCTGTCACCTCTGCAAAGTACAGGGGAAGACTGACAAACCCCCCGCAAGGAACTGCAAGAAACTCAAGCAGCAACACCCAAGACAACCCCACTTACAAGAGTGGACGACCAGTGAGAACTGCAACGTCTCAAGGGAGCTGCCCTCACTGACAGTGCAAGAAAGACTGGTGCAGAGCACGCGCCACACGTGGCTGCCCAACGCCGCCGCCAGTGAAGAGATTGCATCACCCACCCCTATTGGTGAACAGGCACAACCACCAACCACACTACAGGCACCCCAAGTGCCAGAAGACAGCGTCAAAGAATGAGACAGAGCACGCAAAGCCAGAAGCATTCAGAAAACCGCACCAGTGAACTGGATTGCACAGACAGCACCCAGGAGACATCTCCGCAAAGAAGCACGGGTGAACGCAGGTAGGAGAGCACCCACGTCTCCACCACCACAGCAAAGCCCCGCAGTGGCCCAAAGACCACGCACAGTGTCCTCCCTCACACTGTCTCAAGACAGAGTCGGCCGCGACCCAAAACAGGCAAGAGAAGAGTCTCACACCCCACGTGGCAGGCCGCCACATCTACATGCGTTCCAACAAACAAAAACACGAGACCGGACGTCACGTCGCCCAGCAAGCAAGGAGCACGTCACAAAGTGACCAGTCCAGACAAGCATGCCGGAGCGAAGGCAGAAGCCAGCGTAATGACAGCGCCGCCTCGAGGTCCAAGCGCACCGCCCTCGTAGAAAAGAAGAAAAATGACAGCCCTGTCACCCCAGAAACCGGATGAACACAGGTGGGCTGGACAAACAAACAAAAGGAGAAGACCGAGGACTCACAGCAAGCCAAGAGCACACCCTGACACACCGACAGCCACCAAGACGGACTGACGTCCTTGGATACAGCCTCATGGGTGAACCGAACGTAAGCCGCAGCAAGCGACAACCGCGTCTCATCCTAACGCTTCCCCAAGCGACCGTCCGTTCCGAGCGTCGGCAGTCTAAGTCAAGTGGCATCCCTGCTCCTGTCCATAGATGCCACGGGTGAAGATCAGCACAGAGTGTCCGTCCTCACACCGCCTCAAGATGGAGTCGGCAGTGGCCCCAAGCCTGGCAAGAGAGGATCCCCACACTCTACGTGTCAAGCCGCCACAGACACTCCAGCTCAGCAAGGCGGAGGCACATGGCTGCCAAGTCCCTCCGGACATCCAACACTCCCAACAAGTCACCACCACCTGTCATCCCGAGTCACCACATAGCTGGCAACCACCATCACGCCAGCCATCAGCACCTGCTTCAAACAACACCACTCCCAGAAGATCGGCAGACTGGAGTCCTGCACCGTCGCCACACCAGCCGACAAAAGAAACCAGAGGCCACCTGTGAACCTGGCCTACACCGGAACCGCTGTAGCGAGTGCCAGTCTTGGCCAAGACTCATCCACCCGTGAAGGTTGTGCGTGCGACTAAGTAACGGCTTCTCAGCGGTCCTGCTGCTGCCCCCAGATGGCACACAAGCGGTCCCCAGCGCAGCCCTCCTACAGTCCCGCAGCAACCCCGACAATAGGCCTCCCCAGGCGGGAGAGAGAGAAGAGACATTGCCCCACCGACAGGTTACAGGTCACAGCCAAGCAGTTCAACAGGGACAGTCGGCCCAGTTACACCTCTGTGAATTCTCATTTGGGACTGCATCCGTGTTCACGACTCAACCCACTGAAAGGAACTGTTTAGAATTCACCACAGACCATCACCAACATCAGCAAAGTGGAAGCCATACAAGACATGTCATTGTCACCGAACCGACGGTATGCAGCGGACATCTCCGAGCCAGCAGTTCGTGTCCTGAATCCCTCAGGTTAAACTACGGGTGCCCGCCGAGGAGGTTCTGCTGCAAGCACAGTCACCAGCCCATGTCGGATGTTGTCCTGCCACCTGACTCGAGAGACTGATGGACCCTGTGGTATCCAGTTAACTGTTTGTTTTGTCCCCACAGGTTGGACTAACACTTTGTTTGTTCCTCAATAAAGTTGGGGCGGAATGTAATGTCCTGCGGGACAAGTTCTAGTGTTCTTGCAATAACAACCGCAATGGATCGCACACCGCTAGCCCCTCCTACGTATCGCCCCTAAGGATTCTGGTACATATAGTTCATAAGTGGTTCACCTCAGTAGGTGAAAGTAAGTACTTGTTGTTCTCAAGAACTCTAGACCCGAGACATGGCCCGGGTTTCGTGATATCTTCCCTCATCAGTAGAGAACGTAGTTGGGGTGGAAAAGAAGGCCGCCAAGTAACCGTCACAGGCCTCGATGCCTAACCGGCACGCAGGTGCGTCATCCAGAAGCTCGTCAGCTTAAAGGCTCAAGGAAGCCCATTTGTAGGATCAACCGCAATGGATCGCACACCGCTAGCCCCTCCTCCGGATCGCCCCTAAGAATTCTGGTACATATAGTTCGTAAGTGGTTCACCTCAGTAGGTGCAAGTAAGTACTTGTTGTTCTCAAGATCTCTAGACCCGAGACATGGCCCGGGTTTCGGGATATCTTCCCTCATCAGTAGAGAACGTAGTTGGGGTGGAAAAGAAGGCCGCCAAGTAACCGTCACAGGCCTCGATGCCTAACCGGCTTGCAGGCGCGTCAACCAGAAGCTCGTCAGCTTAAAGGCTCAAGGGAGCCCATTTGTAGAATCAACCGCAATGGATCGCACACCGCTAGCCCTCCTCCGGATCACATCTAAGGATTCTGGTACATATAGTTCGTAAGTGTTTCACCTCAGTAGGTGCAAGTAAGTACTTGTTGCTCTCAAGATCTCTAGAACCGAGACATCGCCCGGGTTTCAGGATATCTTCCCTCATCAGTAGAGAACGTAGTTGGGGTGGAAAAGAAGGCCGCCAAGTAACCGTCACAGGCCTCGATGCCTAACCGGCACGCAGGTGCGTCATCCAGAAGTTCATCAGCTTAAAGGCTCAGGGGAGCTCATTAGTAGAATCAACCGCAATGGATCGCACACCGCTAGCCCCTCCTCCGGATCGCCCCTAAGGATTCTGTTACATATAGTTCGTAAGTGGTTCACCTCAGTAGGTGCAAGTAAGTACTTGTTGTTCTCAAGATCTCTAGACCCGAGACATGGCCCGGGTTTCGGGATATCTTCCCTCATCAGTAGAGAACGTAGTTGGGGTGGAAAAGAAGGCCGCCTAGTAACCGTCACAGGCCTCGATGCCCAACCGGCACGCAGGTGCGTCATCCAGAAGTTCGTCAGCTTAAAGGCTCAAGGGAGCCCATTTGTAGAATCAACCGCAATGGATCGCACACCGCTAGCCCCGCTGAGAGGTCAGGAGTGTGCTCCCTCCCTGTTTCCTGTTCTTGCAGGAAGGTGGACTTCCAGCCACTCCTTTGAGGGCTGGACACACTACACCCAGACACCCATCTATCACGAGTGTCACGAGTGACGTGACCCCGCTAATAAAAGGGACCGGGTGCACGTGCTTGTCGCCAGTTACTGAAGCATACCATGGGTGTCCGTGTCCGTTATTCCTCAGCATGTGGGCCTGAGGCCCAATATTACACCACCAATAATAACCAATTCAGCCTCCTCCCGCCCCATTTGAGTGTATACAGTATGTAAGAAGTCTGGGGAGTCGACGTTTGGGGCATATATGTTGACTAATAAGGTAGGTTTACTTGTGAGGGAACCAGTGAGTACAATATAGAGTTCACCTGGATCTTCCCTACAACCAGAGAAGACGAAAGGAACAGACTTATGAGAATACACACCCCTGTGAGTAAGATCTGTAGCTAGAGAAATACTGGTGGTGACCCCACGCTTTTGCAAACGGCTGACAGTTGCCGGGAGGCTGTTGAGTTTCCTGGAGAAATGCAATCTTGGCACCATGGCGTGCTCAGTTTGTACGAATGTGTTTACCTTTGCAGGGGTTGTTGAGGCAATGTATGTTCCAGGATATAAATGGGATATCTCCCCCCCACCACCACCACCCCCGGGACGCTTAACTTTTGAATTGTGCTTGTTGTTTTTATTGAATGAATGCTGCCTTTACCACACCTTGTTTAGATTCTGTTTTGTGCTTCTTTTCTTCAGTCTAATGATTTAGCAACTATTTTCGGGGTGTATTCTTAAATTTGGGGGTTTCCAGGGGTGGCACGTAAATGCTGGAGCAACTGTTGTAATCCAAGCACAGTTTTTGCCTTGGAAACGTTTCCATGAGGGAAAATCTCACTCATAGTTGTAATCGAACGGTGCGGTTTAGCAGTAAAATAACATGCTAAAAATACAGCACCAGCACTTCTCGGATTAAGTGCTTGAAGACTGAACAATTGGACTCTGGGATAAAGTTTTATCTGCAACTTAATGTTATTCATGTATATTATTCTTTTCTTGTCAGATTATTGATAGCCACACAAAGGCTATGTTTGCAATAGATTAATCAAAGAAATTGTATACATTTAAAAATAGATGAATTGCAATGTAAGATGTTATTGTTATCTAATCAAGATTGGAATGGAATTTCAACGTAAGAAAAATAACCAAGAAGTTTTTGATATTGCTAAAAGTATATGAACATTTTAGGATATCATGAGGAAATTAGATGATCAGATAGAGCTATTTACCAATAACCAATAACAGTAACTAGAAATATGATTTTGTAAAGATTTGAGAGAAAAACTACCAAGTAAAAGTAAAATGGCAATCAGTAATCACTTATTCGCGGATGACCGGAACCTTGGTGCAATTTCAGGCTGACCGTGATAGAACATGGGTCGGCTACGCCAAGCTTGCCAGTTAAAATTTTTACCTTAGGACTTAGTCACTGAAATGAAGTTCAAAATTCTTCAGCGGTGCAGGCTGCAGACTGTATCTGTGGAAGCCCACTTGAATCCGAATAACCGAATTGTCATTGGACGAGGACCCACAAAAGCCATTGGTTTTGATTGGAAAAGCTCACTGTGGGAAATGTTCACATTTTTCACCTAGAGAGGTCCACTTGTCAGCTGGATACTTTTTGCCCCTTCACCAGTCAAGATTTCTTTCTTCAGACAGTCTCTTTTTTGGATCTCAGAGTGTTCCAGTATGGCAAGGCTGCATACTGTATCTGGGAAGGTCACACAGAGGTTGGTTAGGAATGCCACCAGTTTCTGCTGAATAGGTTTTAATTTTTGGAGCTCCAAAAAAGCCCTAAGTGGAACACAGGGATTTTCTTGCTCAGCAAGGTTTTGCCTAGAGTGGATTGGGGGTGGGTCCCTGTTCTCCGGACGGCTAAAAGTCAGTGGCGTAACAAAACTTGAGTGGTCTCCTCTGCAAAGTACATGGAGGGGGCCATGTACTTTGTCCAGGACCTAAAGGACAAAACTTATGGGTCAGACTTCATCCCATTCATCCCATTGAGGCCACCAGGAGGCCCACACAAGGGCAAGTTGCAACTGTTCAGGTTGTGTTTTCAGGAAAAAGGCCTCTTGCAGCTTGTTGTGTCTCTGTAGCTACACATGAGGTCAGCCAACTGACCTATAGGTCTACTTCTTTGTCTTGGATACAAGTGGTAGTGGATCCATCCCATAGGTCTCATCAGAGGTCCCAACCAGCAGGTGGAGTAATTCTTCTGTTCTTCGACAGGTCCAGAAAGTATTCTCAGGAACTGCAGGTGAGATGCCAGCTTTATAAGTTTCCCTAGCCAGTGGGTGTCAATGACTCTTGGATACTCCCTAACCAATGGGGAAATAGTTTCCAGGGGCAAGCCAGACCACTTTTTCAGCACATCCTGTTTGTCTTACTGAAAACTATCCCACAGTGTACTATTCGAAGTGAAATCTAAGATTGCACACGCTTTCTGCCCTCAAAGAGAGCTTGTGTTCTGGTCTTGGTCTGTTTAGGGAAATTATCTATCCCCTCCTCCTAAATGTCCCAAAACTGATTCTTGGACCAGCTCCTGCTCCCACTGGGCTGGTACACATATTGCTACCTTCAGCAGAAAGAACAAAGGCTTCTTTAGGTCCTCCCTTACACTAAGCTATGAATGGGCATGTTTCACCTCTTTCCCTTTCAAGTTAATTAAGTTACTGTTACTTCCCCAGCTGATCAACCTGGGCTGAATGTATCACAAGCTGTACACCCTGTCTATTCTGTCACCATGTCTAAGCCATTGTCTCTGCAATGGGAGCAGTTTTCACACCTCATTAAGGTCAAGCACTGGCAGAGCAGCTGCTATCAGACTAATGCAAATTAGCCTTCAGGTGCTTTTGAAAGGAAACGGGTAACCTTCTAAAAGTTACTTTTATTTATAAAAAATCCAACTTTTACACTTACATTTGAGTTAATGAAAAAAGTGGGTGAATCATTCTCTATCTGGTCCCAAATTTGAGATAAGAGAATTGATATTTTAATCTGTACTCTAGTTTTCTTACAGGACAGCGAGAGCATTCCACAGTGAAAATAGCTTTTAAGAGTTTGTTACTGCAGGGACAGGGAAACTTTACACTTTTAAATACCATGCACCCTATCTAGTGGGCTACAAGGACTACATGGAGTGACATATTGACATTTAAAAGGATGCTTTTTCTCCAGTCTAAGGAGTGTTTTTGATATGTTGGATTGCAGGTTAAATTTGCAATAACCAGGCTACAATTGTAGGCCTAAAGGAACGTTTTCCTTTGTCTCACTAGTGGATGGCAAAATAATGCTACAGTCCACAGGTGATATGTAACTGTCCATGCTGCTGATATTTTCTCCACCGTATACTGTGGATTTACAGGAAAGTTAAAGATTCCAGTTAGGAGTTAGTCAGAGCACAGTCACTGGGTCTCATTAGCAGTGTCACCATGCATGGAGTAAAATAAAAAGAGCAGCAACAGTCCAAAAAAATGGCTGGTCATGTGCAGCAGGGTTTAACTATTTTATAATATATTAGCGAGATTCTGATCTTAATAAGATTAAAGGTATACTCATGGTCATACTAGTTAGAACTCATAGAAGACTATTTTCAACATTTTATGTATTCTCAAAAGTCACAGATCACCATGTTTCTTTATCAAAATTAGCTGCAGGAGTTGCGTTTAATGTGTTTACTTCTAGGGCACAATTAATGGAACTTTGGCTAAACTTGTGAAACTTAATAACTGTAGAACATTTGTGAATTATTCTCAAAGTGCTTTGAATAAGGGGTTAAGATCATCTGAGGGAAGATCAGAATCTCTAGATTTAACAGAATCCCCTTAATCAAAAAATTTGTTTTGTGGTATGTGTTTTTTACCCACAACTGTAATGTACATGTTTTAAATATTCACGGCTATATTATTTCCCTGCAATAGATCAAAATGGAATATTTAATAAATTCTCTGTCGTGATGAATAACACAGTGTTATCATTTATGAAGATGAGTCATGTCAAGCGAAGGGACAAGAGCACCAGACCTTTATTATAAAAAAAAGTATCTCGACCATTTCCTTTGCCTTGAGTACATCACTATTAATGGTTATCTGTTTTCTTGAGGCAGATTCTGCACTGGAAACTAGGGGCCTCATTAGGATAGCGGGTGGAAAATCACCCCGACCGCCATGGAGGCGTAAAACAGCCACCCGCCAGGACTGCGGATAAACTGGCGGCCAAATTAGGATGTACCGCCACAAAAGACTGACCGCGATGGTAGCAGCCCTACCAAAACCGCCCGACGCGGGCGATGAGGTCCAAAATACCGACCGCGGCGGTCGGAAAAGCAGTGGAAAAGCAACAACCCGCCGCAAGGAAAGCGGAGACACCGCACGGGAAATTAGGATATCCCCGAGGGTTCCGCGGTCGGAACCGCTGTTCCCGACCACCGCGGTCGCACACAGGAGTGAATGGGAGAGATAGCGGAAAAACTGCAGCATAGCCACCGCAGCGGACTAAACATGAAAAACATGGCGGACAATTCCAAAGCACCGCAGTGATGCCAAACATTGCACAAATCAAAGTAGCCCCCCAAAAAATACAAATAAAAATAAATAATGCAAATTTAAATAGAAAAGCACAGGACTAGTCCCACATTACACCTGACAGCCAAATTCTACTTGGACACACCCACACAGTTGAGTATAAAACCACCACCTTCACTGACCACAATCCTTTGCAACACTCCAGAAGAGAAGGCCATACACCACATCTGACAGGAGAGGCAAAAGAGCACAGCACACACACACATCCACCACCACTATCACTACCACCATCACACCAGCACCAACAATCCCCCCGCACACAACACACCTCACACACCAACACCACAACCCCCACCCACACACTTGCACCCACAAACACTTCAACCACCACACACCATGACATCACAGAAAATGCCCAAATTCACAGAGAGTGAGTTGACAGTCATGGTCAATAAGATAGTGAGAGTAGTGCCACATCTGTTTGGTAGCGGATCCCAAGGGGTCTCCGACTGTCAATTAAGCCAATGCTGTTCCGTTTTAACCTCAACTCCAAATTTATGGACAAATGGTACAGTATATTGAATAAGTGTTCTTTGGACCTAATTCTATTAATAATTGAAGAACTAGCAAAAACCATACACGAATTGGAAGAAGAGATTTTCAACTTAAAGACAGAGCTTGAAACAAGAATGGAAACTGACACCTGGAAAATCAGTCTAGAAGGCATCAATTTAAAACTCGAAAAATATGAGAAAGAGTTACAAGAGGGCAAACTCCGCAAATACAAACGAAATACAATCGACTATAAACTGAATAAAGTTTATACGTGGGCTGACATCTATGCCCGGCGTCAATTTGTCCCTAAAAAAACAACACCAACAGCCCACTCGTCCGAAGAAAGTTTGGTGACAGACAAAGATACATCTATTCGACGAGGACCGGTTCGATTAACTCAGGAGGGAACAGTGGTGTCTTCAGAAGGAAGTGACCAAGCAACAACAAGTGGAAATGTGGCTTTTTTGTCCCAGGACCAAAACCAAGGGCGTCCACCGACGCAACAAGTGGAAACACCATCAATAGGCGCAAAACAAAGTGAGGAAGTGGCAGGAAAAGCACTACGGAGTGGACGGACAGTAGTTTATTAATTAACATCTCATCTATGGTACTCACTAAACAACAAGTAAGAACATTAAACAAGGGACTTTCATTTGTACCTACTACCATAACAAATGAAATGGAAACAGAGGGAGCTTTTTTCAAGTTTATGCGAACCTTGAGGTTACGGCATTATGTCACAAATGTGGCTGAACCAATGGAGAAGAGTGAAGAAAGCTTAGAGCAAAAATTTAAACCAAAAAGTGTTTATCAAGCCCCTGTGTCACATAAAATGTTAGACACATTTGAAGTTATGGTAAAGAAAGATCTTCAAACATTGGATTACAAAATAACTCGGAACAATAACCTGACCAGAATGGAACAGAATATCATTAAAAATTTGGCTAACAACAGAGATTTGAAAATACAACCGGCAGACAAGGGTGGAGCTTTGGTAGTGATGGACTCATATTTTTATGAACACAAAGTCAATGAGAACGTGGCAGATATCAACACTTACTTATTGTTACCATCAGATCCTATCGTGAAGCTTCAAAAAATGCTTGACAGCATACTGCAGAAAGCAAAAGAGAATGAATGGATAGATGATCAAACACAAGCATATCTGAGAACAAAACACCCAAGATGCCCGAAACTCTACATGATCCCTAAGGTTCATAAACACCCAACCAATCCTCCATTTAGACCTATCGTCTCGGGGTGTGGGTCAATTTTTGACCCCCTCGGACGATATATAGACCATTTTCTGCAGAAATTCGTACAACAATGGGGTTCCTACATCAGGGACACGACAGATTTTCTGAACAAACTTGCATGGATTGAACAAGGATTTCAATGTCATTGGATTATGTGCACCATAGATGTGGTGGCTCTTTATACATCTATACCACATGAAGCAGGTCTTGAATCAGCAGAATGGGCGCTACTAAAATTGGGAGATTTATCAACGGATAAAGTTTTCTTGCTACAACTTCTCAAATTCTGTCTCTACAACAGTTACTTCCTATGGCATGATCAACATTACGCACAACTCACTGGAACTTCGATGGGCTTTGCAGGGGCCCCTGCGTATGCAAATACATTCATGGCCCAATTTGAGGCACAGAATTTGATGAATTCAGAACAGTGGCAACACATAAAGATGTATTGTCGATTTATAGATGACATTTTTCTCATCTGGGATGACACACCTGATACATTGGAACAACTGATTAGGCTAATTAATCAAATAGATCCAAGAATAAAATTCACCCACAAAATTGACAAACATAAGATTGACTTTTTGGATGTGAGGATCATAAAAACAGAAAGTGGATTTACCACAGAACTATATTCTAAGCTAACAGATCGTAACAACGCTCTCAATTACACCAGTTTTCACCCCAAGAGCTTGATTCAAAATCTTCCCGCCTCTCAATTTATAAGGATAAAACGCATTTGTTCTGACCCACAAACATGTCTAAACACAATCCAGAAACAGGCACAAAAATACGAGGAAAGAGGATATCCAACAGTGGTATTGCAAGAGCATATAGAGAAGGTCATGAAAATGGATAGATTTGAATTACTCAAACCAAGAACCAAAACATCCAAAGAAAGAATGGTGTTTGTAACTAAATATACCACTCAATCAAAAAAGATCAAGAGTATCATCAACAAAAGATGGGAGCTGTTATCATCGGAACCAGACTTCAAAGACCTATTCAAAGAACTACCCTTACATGCCTATACAAGAGGATCAAATCTGAGGGAGAGATTAAAACAGACACAATTGGCATCACCAATAAAGGAACACAAAGGAACAATCAAATGTCATAATTGTATAAACTGCAACAACGTCATAGTAGGAAACACATGTTTTCACCCAACTACTGGAAAACAAATACATTTGAAACATACTAGTGACTGCAACACACAGAATGTTGTATATGGTATTAAATGTCCATGTGGCAGAATGTACGTTGGCAAGACGGAACGGAAGGTAAAGACAAGAATAACGGAGCATAAGAGCAGGATTCGCATTGAGAATTTAACATCACCATTGGCCTACCATTGGAGAGAAGCAAAACATACTATTTCCCAACTGCGGTTCTTTATCATAGAACAAGTACCAATCAAGCCAGGCATTGACAATCACCAGAAACTGCTGCAACGAGAAATATATTGGATCAAGTACCTTAACACGATGTCCCCCATCGGACTTAATGATAAATATGATTTATCATGTTTTTTGTAGAAGATCAATAGGAATTACGAGAGATTATAGTAACAGCAAGTTTAACAAACTACATGGTTAGGTATAGGGACCATCCAAAATTAAATATAAGGATAGTACATTAACAGCCGCAATAAACAAGGGTAATATTTAAGTCACACCTCCATAAATAATGAAAATAAGGATAGCATCAATAATTGTATATATAGTAGGTTATGACCGGGTGCTTCTCAAACAAGCAATTTATAAATGAGAAGGGATTTACAACACTTCATCATAGCACAACACTTTACATACAGCATGAACAATACAGCATAGCCAGCATGTCACGAACCGATTCTATGTGGATTGATTAGAATAGTTAGTAAACACGAGAAACAGTTGTTTCAAGTAAGGTGTAACTGGGAGTATAAGATTAAGAGGATCAACCATGTAGGAAACCGGCGAAGTGAGGCAGTTTAATATTTCCATAAATTTAATAAAGGAAAGCATGAATTTACTATATATAACTTTGAGTTATCACAGCAAGTGAACAAAGTAGAGATACGGTGTTGTGTACAAGTTTCACCATGCAAAGATGGCATCTATAGTAAGGGAGATCGACGGCAGTAGTCTCTTTGTTTTTAGTCCTTTCTTTATTTTGAAAACACCATGACGGGTGTTAAAACACACGAACGGATGGCAGCCGATGGTAGTGACCGGGAGCGTTTACGTCGGGACAGCGGTTTCCTTTCAACGAGATACGTACGTGAATAAGAGGTACGATATGTAGCGAGTGGTAATTCGGAGATGATTTATCATATCGGGTGTCTAATATAATGACACAAATTTTCTCGGTGTCGTTTCAGATTAGAGAGACAACAAGAAAATAAGGTAGGCAAATGACTAAATGAGGCGCCAAGATCGACAGATTAACACAGTATTGTTCTCTAAGATCGTTTATCTTGTTTTTACAGTGGTCTGACTTTGGAAATTGGAGAAAGGTAGGCTTCGACAAGGTGTTTTCTTTCGAGAGAGTAGTTATAATGATTGGTTATTACTCGTTATGATAAGTGACAGTTACAAAAGTGTTCCTTTTATTTTGTCAACAGATAAATAGCGGTCATTGTGGTATGTATGAGATCAAATCATTTCACAAAGGTCAATTCAATCAGGTATGGAACAATCACAAAACACAAACACACAAGCTCCCATGGACAGTAAAGACACAAACATTTACATTTTTTGAAATGTTATTTTTTTCAGATTCGCCCCTGATGAAGGCACTAATCCGGTGCCGAAATGCATTGGGCTCAACATAAACTTTGTGATCATGTAATAATGTAAAATGTTGAATTGAGATATTAATGAAAATAATGTTTTTTTTTTCAAATGTAACTGTTGACAATGATAATCGTTTGAATTTTGTATATATTGAGAAAGAAAAATAAGGTTAACAAAAAAGGTTAACATTGAATGTGCAATTAAAATAAACAGAAATATCAGTAAAACAAGATTTAGAATGAATAAGTGAATGAACAAACCTAAGGTGCGGAGCACCGAGTGAACAGTGCGTGATTAGATGGGTTAGTATACCCATCATAACTAAGCACACAACTAAGGAGTGACTATCCTTATTAATCACAAGCACCAGTTGATTAATAACACTATTTGAGTACAACGGAGTGCTCCTCACAAACCCAATAACTCTAACTGGTAGCCTGGTCCAACAGACACCATTAGCCACGAGGACACAAATGTGGGAAAGGATAGTCCAAAGGGTCAATGCTGTAGGGACCACTCCAAGATCCAAGAAGGATATCATAAGGCGGTGGCATGATCTCAAGAGGGTGGTCAAGAACTGGCATCTGGCGAACGTGACTGGCAGTGGTCCTCCCATCCCACAGAAAACATTCACACCATGGGAGGAGAAGGTGCTTGCCATACTGCATCCTGAGAGTCTCACAGGAGTAGCCGAGGGGAACAGAGGCTGGTAAGTACAAACAAATGGCAACCAACACACTGAGAACTACTCCCTTGTGCAACCCAAACCCCATTACACTGTCCACCCACACCCAACAGGTAGTTAGCCATCTTGCATAGTAGGCCTGTATGGGGGAGGGAGGTCTGTACAACAACTCACACCATACCCCCTCTACCACAGCCTACCAAGATGTATAACCCCCCCCAACACCACCCAGAAGCATGTGTCAGCCATTGCACTGTTCAACAAACAGACTTACAGGTAGGTAGCCATCTTGTATTGGAGCACTGTTTGGGGGTGGGAGCCCTGTATCACTATTCCCAGCATGCCCCCTGTCCCACACTCCAGCAGCATGGAGGCCTTCCCCACCCAGGAGCATGTGTCAGCCATTGCACTGTTCAACAAACAGACTTACAGGTAGGTATCCATCTTGTATTGGAGCACTGTTTAGGGGTGGGAGGCCTGTATCACTATTCCCAGCATGCCCCCTGTCCCACACTCCAGCAGCATGGAGGCCTCACCCACCCAGGAGCATGTGTCAGCCATCACACTGTTCTCCCTCAGCTAACAGGTAGGTATCCATATTAACTCTTCCTGATGTGTGTGTGTGAGACCTGCATCACTACACAAAGCAACAATTTCATGCAATGCATCGACACCTGACATGTATGAGTAAATGATGTTCCTCTGCACTATGAAATTACACACAGTGTTGCCATCAATAATACTAGTGGAGACTTCATAATTGTGTAGTGTACAGACAGTCAATGAAACGCAAATGATACAATACTTGCACAGTGCACAATACTGACCATTCCCCATCTAATCCACAGGTGATGAATAACTCACTGCTGAGGACCAGAACATCGACCAGCAGAGCCAGTCTCCACCCCGGTACATGGACTCTCAGATGTTGACTCCCAGGACAGTTTGGATGATGAGCTCTAGCCCGGCCCATCTGGTGTGCCACAGACCCAGAGGTCCCAAGACCCCATCCTTCCCACCACCACGTCTGCTGCAACAACAACAACACAGCAGACCCCTGCAGTCACGGCCTCTGCCTCCACCACCTCCACCACTACCACCACCACCACCAGTACCACCTGCAGCACCCTCCCTGTCCCACCAACAACTGTGGAGGGCAGGGAGAGTGTGCGTGGACCCACAGTGGCGAGGCAACAGGTCCGTGGCAGCAGGGCAGGTGGGAGGGCCAGGGTCACCACCAGACCGCGGGTGGAGTGGACACCATCCCTGGATCACTTCACCAGAGTTGTGGAGGCATACCAAGAGGTCCAGGGACAAAGTGGCCGGTCTGATGAACTATTAAGGGAGCTCCTCCTGCTGATGAGGTCCATCGACAACCGCCTTGGACAGATGGTGGACCTCATGGGCCAGCAAGTGGCGTTGCAGAGGGACAGGCCTGTGTCCCAAAAAACACCACAGCCCCCTCCTGTTGTGTCGCAGGATGACAGTGCACCATCCTCCCCTGCGCCAACAGAGAGGGACGAGTCCCCTGATGCCGCTGGCCAGTCAGCAGACCCCCAACCACCAAAAAGATCAAGGGGGCGTCCAAAGAAGAGCCTGGGAGTCTCCGGAGGCAAAGCACCTGCCACACGCCAGTCATGGAGCCAGCCCTGATGGCAACCCTCTTCCCCACTGCATTGACTGTTTGGACTGTCTTTCCCCATATTTCCTTGGCAATGGCACTTGTCTGTTGGACTGGGTCACCACATCCATGTGGTGTCTACTCTTGCATCTCATCGACCATGACTGTCAACTCACTGCTCATTCCCCACCTTCATGTAAATATTCACGCACAAATCACATGTCCACTTTACTAATAAAATACCTGATGCACCAGATTTTGTGCAGTATCTTTTTTAGTACAACATTTTCAGTGCTGACAATGTCCATGATGTGCCCAAATGATGTACTGTATGTAGGGCAGGATTATTCTGATGCACCTAGGGAGACACAACAGAACCACAGTCACTGGTGTCATTGTGGCATCACAGACAGAACACTACACAAAACATACACAAGACACTACTGGCATACAAGACAATGGGCTGCAGGTGTGAACAAATAGAGGCCAGCATACGTCCCCATATGTAAGACTGATTAGAGCTCTTGAGGCGGAAGCCGAGAGCGTTTCACTTGTATTTTAAAACTGTCACGAAATTCGACTGTCTTATTTTAACTTGCTGCACGCTCACTTACTTGATCAGGTGGTTACTCTGTGCAGTGGATTTAACGCTGCCGAGGCCCCAGAGCTAATCAATCTCTCTCTCGCCATCGCGGCGAGCCCGCTGGCCATGCCCCCTTCAGAGGCCACGCCCCCTCCGCCGCCCTACTTAAGACGCTGATCACTAGCGCCGATCACTAAGACTGATTAGAGCTCTTGAGGCGGAAGCCGAGAGCGTTTCACTTGTATTTTAAAACTGTCACGAAATTCGACTGTATTATTTTAACTTGCTGCACGCTCACTTACTTGCTCAGATGGTTACTCTGTGCAGTGGATTTAACGCTGCAGAGGTCCCAGAGCTAATCAATCTCTCTCTCGCCATCTCGGCGAGCCCGCTGGCCACGCCCCCGCCGCCGCCCTACTTAAGACGCTGATCACTAGCGCCGATCACTAAGACGGATTAGAGCTCTTGAGGCGGAAGCCGAGAGCGTTTCACTTGTATTTTAAAACTGTCACGAAATTCGGCTGTCTTATTTTAACTTGCTGCACGCTCACTTACTTGCTCAGGTGGTTACTCTGTGCAGTGGATTTAACGCTGCCGAGGCCCCAGAGCTAATCAATCTCTCTCTCGCCATCTCGGCGAGCCCGCTGGCCACGCCCCCTTCAGAGGCCACGTCCCCGCCGCCGCCCTACTTAAGATGCTGATCACTAGCGCCGATCACTAAGACTGATTAGAGCTCTTGAGGCGGAAGCAGAGAGCGTTTCACTTGTATTTTAAAAACTGTCACGAAATTCGACTGTCTTATTTTAACTTGCTGCACCCTCACTTCCTTGCTCAGGTGGTTACTCTGTGCAGTGGATTTAACGCTGCCGAGGCCCCAGAGCTAATCAATCTCTCTCTCGTCATCTCGGCGAGCCCGCTGGCCACGCCCCCTTCAGAGGCCAAGCCCCCGCCGCCGCCCTTCAGACCTATAAATTATGTGCACCTTTCGGACGCGCAGCGGACGAGCGCAGTGGGCGCGCCATTTGCGCGCCGAAGGCGCGCCAAAGGAAAGCCCGTCTGCGCCCGTCCGCGCCAGGCCGGGCCTTAGGGCAAACCATGCTGACCGATCCATCTCATACTCAGCACAAGCTCTCAAAAACTTACAGCACCTCGCCCCCCCCGGTATCACCTTCTTCTCATAGCCGCAAACACACAGCTGGCCTTCTTTCTACTGCTGTACCCTCCCCATGCGTATGTACCTCTATAGCTAAACCGACCAGTAACACCATTTCCATCAGGTTGTCATACTTGAACACCCGCTCTTTAGTAAAACACCGCGAGGACATTTACATCCTGTTGACTAATAACAACCCTGATATACTCCTGTTAACGGAAACTTGGCTGACATCAGAATCCCTCCCTGATATTTTGGTTGCCCTCCCCCCTGACTATTACATCCTTCACGCTGATCGCCCTGGTGACCGGTCCGGGGGGTGGAGTGGCAGCCATCATATCTAAGCGCCTGAACGCTACTCTCTCCTACTCCCTCCCCCTCCCTGAGGTGGACAATCTGCTCATTAGCTTGGACACTGACTCCGGTGCCTTCACCTTCCTTCTTCTATACCGGCCACCACATTCTATGCCATCCTTCTCTACTATCATGAGCGAACACCTGTCTAATCTACTCATACAACACTCCAGTTTCACCCTCTTCGGCGACCTGAACTACTGGTTCAATGATACCAACGCCGGCCCCCACGCTACTGAGCTTTTTGAATCTCTTAACAGCTTAAACCTCACTCAACAGGTCACCAGACCCACTCACATTAAAGGTCATATACTGGACCAGATCTGGACCTGCAACCTAGCTCTGTCCCTGCCAGCAATATCCTCGTGCGTCTGGTCAGATCATCACTTAGTTGAAACTTCCATCACTGTCGCTGGCCGGATTCCTGCTCCTCTGATGGCTGGTGGCTCCTCTCGGAAATGGAGCACATATGATTCCCAGGGCTTCCTTACCACCCTGGCCGACACCCGCCCAGTCTTCAACCCCACTGACAACCTCGACGTTACAGGAAAACAGGAAATGACATTAGTTCCTGGTTGAGGTCAGCCAGAGACCAGTTTGCCCCTCTGACCAAATTCCCCGGCACTAGGTATCACAACTCCCATAGGTGGTTCTCTGACGACCTCAAGCAGCACAAATTGAAAACGCGCCAGCTAGAACGAATCTGGAGACGCGACTATTCTAACTCAGCCAGGTTGTCTTATATGGCAGCTACAAAACCGCCATTACCCTAGCAAAATCGGAACACTTCTCCAACAGGATCTCGTCTGCGGCTAATAAATCAAAGGAGGTGTTCAAAGTAATGAATGAACTCACCACAGACGACAGAACCCTCCCAGCCCAGACCCCAACTCAAGAAACCTGCGATACTCTCAACCTCTTCTTTGTGGAAAAAATCATAAAAATCAAAAATTCTATCCCCCCTTCACCCCAGCCACATTCTCTGGACACCTCTTCTAACAATCCCCTGATTCTTACCACTTTCCCGGTTCTGAACCCTACCTCACTTGAGGAACTCACTACCCGTGTCAAATCCGGCTCTCCTAATGACTGCTGTCCGCCTTCCGTCCTACAGAATGTTTGCCTCAATCTACCTGATTGTATCCTTTCCCTGCTGAATAGCTCACTCAGCAGTGGCATCGTCCCCAGCTCTCTCAAGGAGGCCATCCTAGTGCCTCTCCTCAAAAAAACGGGCGCCGACCACGCAGAACCATCCAATTATCGTCCCATTTCCCTTCTTCCCTTCTTTTCTAAAATAATGGAGGCCCATGTCACCCGCTGCCTGTCTAATTTTATTGAATCTTCTTGCTATCTCGAACCCAACCAAGCTGGCTTCAAACCTGCCCACTCTACTGAGGCCGTCATTTTGGCAGCCCTGGACACGCTCAGAAGTAATGCGGACGCAGGGATTCCCCAAGCCCTTGTACTCCTGGATCTGCCGGCCGCGTTCGACACGGTGGACCACAACATCCTTCTCCACCGTGTCGGACAGGCAGGCATCCAGGGCACTGCCCTTAAGTGGGTAGAGTCCTTCCTGACCGGAAGAACACAGGCCGTCCGCCTAGGCCCCTACACTGAAACTAAAACCCCTACGACCTGTGGAGTCCCTCAAGGCTCCTCCCTCTCACCACTTCTGTTTAACCTATACCTCCAGCCAGGCCCGGACTGGCCGTTGAGGGCACCGGGCAATTCCCCGGTGGGCCGCATGGTTGGGGGCCGGTTTTGGGCCCCTGGGGCCGTTTTTGTTACAGGGCCGTTATGCTGCAAAAACGGCCCTGTAACAAAAACGGCCGAAAACCGGCCCTGTCTCAGAGCGCGGTCGCACCTCTCCCCCCTCCCCTCTCCTCCCGGAGGGGGGAGGGGGCCGGCCGAGCACTTTGCCAGGGCCGGTTCTGGTTCCCAGTCCGGCCCTGCCTCCAGCCCTTGATCCACTCACTCCAGAAATGGGACATCACCGTCTACAATTATGCCGACGATTTACAGATCATTCTACCTCTCAACTCACCTCATGCCATTAACACGTTCCACTCTGTCATGATTCATATCCAACACTGGATGAATTCGAATCAACTAAAACTAAACCCTGGGAAAACCGAGCTCCTCCTCCCCGGACTCAGCCACGCTCACTGGGGTCCGCAGTTCTGGCCCTCTGAGCTAGGCCCCCCCCAGTCCCGGTCAAATCAGTGAAGAGCCTGGGTGTGATTATCGACACCGAACTGTCTCTCAAAGCCCAAGTGGGTGCGGTCATCTCATCCTGTATGTATCAGCTCCGGAAGATCCGCAAAGTTCGCCACTTACTTCTGCCCACCGCTCTCACTCAGGCCATCATCTCGCTAGTACTCTCCCGTCTGGACTTCTCCAACTCCCTTTATCACGGCCTCCCACAATCTTTGCTGCACCGCCTTCAGGTTGTCCAGAACCAAGCGGCCCGCCTCATTCATAATACTCCTAGATGGCAATCGGCAAAACCCCTACTTCACAGCCTGCATTGGCTGCCAATCGGCCAAAGGGCGGCCTTCAAGGTGGCCTGCCTTCCATTCAAGGCCCTCCACTGCACCAGCCCGGCTTTTCTCAAATCCCTCATCACTCCTCATCGACCAACGCGTAACCTCCGTTCAGCCCATCTTCACCTGCTAGTCACCCCTAAAGCTAAAACCAAGAAATTCGGTGGTCGTCGCTTTTCCCACCTAGCTCCCGCATTCTGGAATCTTCTCCCTCTGCCCATCAAAACCAGCGCTTCCCTCCTGAGCTTCAGAAAAACACTCAAAACCTATCTTTTCCCACCCCTTGGTTAGTACACCGTTACCTTCGTTTCCCCCTCAATCTCTCACTCTGTCTTACAGCGCCATGAAGCCTAGGTGTCAGTGCGCTCTATAAATTGCACTTAAGATAAGATGTAACGTCAATGTCACATTAACCACACACAGGTGACTGTACGTGTGCCTGTCTGTTACATCTGCGCATAGCCATTCACAACAACAGCAACCACACCAGACAATGTACACATGGTACGTCGTCACCCACCTTCAAGTAAAGTAGCGGTCGATGAGCTGTTGACGCAGGTCAACTCCTTCCTCCTCTCCACTGTCCTCATCACTGGACTCAGGTCCTTGGGCAGGTGGTGGCCTTGGTTCCTCACCATCGTCCAGGAGCAAGGGGATCCCCTTGTAGATGGCCAGTTTGTGCAGCATACAGCATGCCACACGATCTTGCATACCTTCCCAGGCGAGTATGCCAGTGCACCTCCTGTCCTGTCAAGGCAGCGGAATCGTGACTTCAGCACTCCAAAAGTCTGCTCAATTACACGTCGGGTCCTGCCATGGGCCTCATTGTACCGGATGCCAGCCAGGGTCCTGGGATTCCTCAGCGGGCTCAACAGCCATGGCCTACTGGGATATGCTGAGTCACCTGTGAATGACAAACACCCATTGCAATATTGCCCAGCCAGAGTGCAGCAGGTAACACACAGTACGCAACATCAGTAGACATACTGACCCACAATCCAAGCACGTTCGGGATGCAGATTTTCCATCATCCGAGGCACCATGCTGTTCCTCATGACGTACGAATCATGCGCAGAGCCAGGAAATCTTGCACACACATGGGAAATGGTCATGTCCGCAAGGCACACCACCTGCACATTGATCGAATGATAATGTTTGCGGTTCCTATAAATGTGCTCTGACGCCTGTGGTGGCACCAGACCTACATGGGTGCAATCGATGGCACCAACAACATGTGGGATGCGCCCAAGGGGATAGAAGTCACCCTTCACACCGGCCAATTCAGCTCCCCTAGGAAAATGAATGTAGTGATTCCTATAGAGCATCATGGCTGCAAGAGCATCCCTCAGCACCTGGCTGAACATGGGCTGCGACATTCCTCCAGCGCTAGCCACGGACTCCTGGAAAGAACCAGTTGCGAAAAAGTACAGGGCTGCCATCACCTTGTATGTGGGTGTGAATGCAGTTGGATAGTGACGGCGAGGCTTCATGTGGGGCTCCAAAAGATCACACAGGATCTTCAGTGTTGGTCTGTCCAGGCGGAATTTCCGAATTATTGCAACATCCTCCATGTCCTCCAGCACTGTCAGGTGACGTAGGAGATTTGGCCTCCTCCTAGTTGAGATGTAAATTAGAAAAGGTCAGTGACAACCATCATGAGATGGCCACAGCACATACCATCAACGATGTCATGGAAATACAAAGACTGCCTGAGAGATGCATAGCACACCAGGTTACATGGGTGGCCTTTTGATACACACAGATGGCACACCTCTCCATTAACAATACACGAGTGCCACAAACACATTGGTGAATGTGAATGCACACATACTGAACCACACATGTCACTTGTGCACGCCAGGTGCTGTGACATCCGTTAATGTGTCTGAAACTACCATGGCTGTATCATACCCATATGCTGTACCTGTCACACCTCAATACCTCATGTAAAGTCTGCACACATCCATCCACACATTCATCGCAGTAGCAGGAAAACTCACAGTTGTGTGCATGAGCTGATGTGAAAGCACCAGTCTGGTACGAAACCATACAGTGACACAAGCCTTGTCAAGGTCAGCACTGACCCACAACACATTGATTTCTTCAACATCATTGACACCAGCTCAAGAGTGTCAAGCATCATCAACCATCGAATGCATAACTAACATGACAGGGAACACAGACCAAAGTGTGTCACACAGAACATGCGTCCACCTGTGGATGACATGGAAGAATGGCATTGTGTGTACAAGGATGTGACCTTCACCATGTTTCTGCTGGGTACTGATACAGTGTTCACGATGGACATAGTCATTTAAAGTAACGAAAATGGCGGTAGCTACCGCCTGGCCCCGGCGGTGTGACACCAGCACCACCCCCTTCACAAGTGCGGTAGCCATTGGCATGGAGACATGTGTAGATGGTGATGCATGCTCCGTCACCGCGGATGCGGTCATTGGATACATTTGAATGATTCACCATCGCGGTAGCGCATCTCCGCCGTGGAGCATTGCCTACAGCCAATGGCAGCGATGATCGCGGTGGCATGATGCAGATTTGAAAATCGCGGAAGGTGTGCACTGCCACCGCGGAGGTGGTCATTGGATGCTTTTGAAAGAGGCAGACCTGGACAACCAATTGTAGCTGCTTTTCAGCCTCCAAATGACCCCAGGCGGCTATAAATCTGTGGGAGTGAGCCTCACATTTTCACTGCTCACAGAGCCTGCTGCCTGGGACCCTCTCCTGCTGCTGCCTGAGGAGCCTGCTGCCTGGGACCCTCTCCTGCTGCTGCCTGAAGAGCCTGCTGCCTGGGACCCTCTCCTGCTGCTGCCCGAAGAGCCTGCTGCCTGGGACCCTCTCCTGCTGCTGCCTGAAGAGCCTGCTGCCTGGGACCCCTCACCACTCACTTCCACCACAGGTGTTCCATGTCCACAGGATGGCAAGGACAGAGAAGATCTGTGCCAGTCCATTTACAAGTGAGGAGCTGGAGGTCCTTATGGACAAGGTGCTGGCACAGTACCCAAGGCTGTTTGGTGGTCCCAATGTAGTGGTAAGTCTCCATGAAGGTAGCTGTAGGGCAGGGGGGTGTCAGACGTGTAGTTGTGCAGCTGCAGTATATGCCTGGGGGTGTGGGGTTGTGTACGACACCGACAGACAAGCTGTCTCCAGGGCGAGGGAGTGTGTGTGTGTGTCCCAATGTCACTCTTTTCGATGCCTGTACTTGTATGTGTGAGTGGGGTGTGGTACATTGTCAGCCATACAGAGCCAACGGATGTTAGCCATGACAGTAATTGCTTGTGTGAATGTTTCAGAGTGCTCCTGTAGTCTGAGTCAGTGTGACTCACAGAGTAGGTTCAGTGGCTGCCCACCCAAACGATAAAACATCACCAGACTCACATGCTCCTGTTCCTTCACACTGAATAGTAGATATGCCCCATCTGTGCCCTGTATAATTCCAGACTTAAACACTTCTGTCGATGCTTATTGTATTGAGGCATCCTGCATTTGTGAGATTATCATGGAGCCTATATGCCGAAATGTGTGCCTGCAATCACAAATGTTTTGGCCATGCAGAGTGCATTGTGAGGGGTCACCCAGTTTTGGAGGGAGGGAGGTTGCAATGAGTCCTGAGTCTGGGTCTTGCCACTGTACTGATAGATGTTGTTATCTGACATTGTGTGACTGTTCATTTACCCTTCTTTTCTCTCATACCTGCAGCTCAAAGTACACCAGTGTAAGGCCCTGTGGAGGGCCATTGCAGTAAAGGTGCGAGCCCTGGGGGTTTCCAACAGACGACGCACCCACTGTCACAAGAGGTGGGACGACATCAGCCGGCTGGCAAAGCAAGTGGCAGAGATGACCTTGGGGATGCTACCACGCACAGGGCGATTGGCACGGCGCAGCATGACTTCACTGATGGGCCGCATACTGGCGTGACTCATCCAGACCTGGATACACGTCTGAAGGAGCATCAGCAGCAAGGCAGGGGTGGTGAATATCTGGGGAGGGTGACTTTAGCTGGGAGTGGATGCATTTTTACAGGGCCTGTGGCAGCGGTGACCCATGTGATGTGCGTGTGTTGCTATGCTGTGCTGTGTGATGCGAGTGGCTACTGTGATGTGGTTTGCATGAGGCATTGGCCCACCCTGGCCATACTGAGCTGATCCTCCCTGCTGTTCTTTCGCATTGCCAGATGTGTTAGGCTCCACATGGTCATTCATCATTGGGATAGTGTGGGGAATCTATATTGTGGTGAACTGCAGTGTCAACTTAATGAGTGTGACTTCAGGTATGCCTACTCTGCATGCACCATGATGGTTGAGGCCAACACATCTAACAACAATGTGACCGAGATTACCTCATGGTGCTTGCTATGGCCTACTTGGCATTGTGGCATGTAATGCAGTTGTATTTCTATCTAGGACCCTAATTCGATATTCCAGATTCATGCCCTTATGTGGTTATAATTAATAATATCCTTATAAAGGCATAAGAATCATATCCATATTCAGTAATAGCCCAAGCAGTCCAAAGCACAGCACGGCTACTCCCATCGACTCCTAGAAAGCACAACGCGTTCTTTAAACAAACCAAGCCTCCAGCAGCCCGGGAAATCCCCCCCTGCTTTTGTTTTGATTTGAACAAGAACTCCTGGAGTCCAGAAAGAACTGTTAGTTCTTAGTGACGTCTTATGTCCAACCTTACGTCAAACTCGGCACCTTTCAGGTATAAATATACCAACAGTTGCCTTAAGCAAACACACGGTGGTTTGGAGCAGAGCGGCTACCTACTTGCCTGAGAGCCCAGCTGATGCGAGAGCCCACGGAAGCCGCCCCTCCCGTTTTGACGCACTTCTCCAGCCGAGAAAATCCAGCTCCGGTGTTTCCAGCCACCCTTGCGGGTTGCTGGGAGATCGAGTCCTGAAGAAAGAGATACCAGACCTCCCACATTCTATTACCAAGGTACGGAGCTGACTAAACCCTTAAGAGAATTCTTGATTCAGATTCTTGGCAAAACAATCTTAACCAACTTAACTTAAACTGCTACTTACTTACTCCTTCCCAAGTATCAGGCTTAGGTCAGGTACACCGGGGTAGGCGTAGTTAGAAGCACCAGTTGAGTACGTTAGTCAATGTTTTATGTATGTATATATTTTATCCATTTTAAAGTATCATATGGCTAAGAAACCATATCAATGCTTTTACAGTATTATTTCATAATACTACTTTTACTGTACGCACTTTACTTTATGATAAGTATTGCAATTGTGGCAATTAATTTCTCTTGCATGAGAAAGAAGACAGCTCAATAAATACCACCTTTTATTGAAAACGCCCGTCTCTCTATTTCTCTGCACTCTGGTGAAACTAAGTATGCACGGTTGACTGAGTGAAATAGCTGCCTATTGTTTTCACACGACTGTCGAGATACACTCTTTTCTGAGGGAGCAAAGTTGTCATGTTTGTATGGTTGTCAGAAGCTAATCCCTTCTTGTCTAAATCCGGAGAGTTAACTCTTTCCTGAACATTCGAGAAAATTTCTAGTGACCTCTGAGCTAGCTGGCAAAACTAATGAAGTCTAATATAGTCAGTAGAGACCTAGTTGACCTCAGTCCTACGTCTACACTGCTGTTTATATTATTCCAATGCGCAGAGCCTATTGGGAATATAGGAACTATACTACATGGCGCCCAACGTTTGGTAAGGCGATAATCTAACGCAAGACACTAGAGTAACTCAGTCGATGCTTTTTCACATAGAACCTTTTTCCCGTAAAAACTCCAAAAGACGTCTGGAGTGGGTGAAAGGTTAATATCCGCCGGAACTTAGTAGGAAGAGATTTCTATGTATTAGTTTTTGGTTTAGTCAACGTTGAAGGATACAGTGTTCCAAATTATTGTGCACCTAATCTTTGTTTCCTTGAAACTCGCTCTGCAACAAAAAACTTTCAGTCAATAAAAATATCAGAAAGTGACGACGAAAGGGAACGAGCTAGAAAAGCAGCTCAACTGATAGAGGATGACACAACCATCCAAGAAAATGACCCGAATGCTATACTCATTCTAGTCAACGTAAGGAGAACTATAACTCTTAAACTTATAGAAAATGGACTGACATCACGAGGTGATGCAGTCATATTCGTGGTAGAGGCCCATGAATATTGGCAGACAGAGGTATTTTATTCATGGATACACTTTCCAGCAGCAAACGCTGTAACAAAAGAATTCCACTATTATAAAATAGAGGAGCCTCCGGATATATACATTCCTTTCGAGGACGTTGAAATCCCATTAAATTACCAAGAGCACCTGCTGTGGTTTAATGGCACCCTAAAACATCAAAATCACATCACCAGGCACGGTCCACTAGGTAGACCAGGAGCCACGGGGCCGGTTCTAGCCAGCTACGCAACACACCCAGACATTGAAACAATGTCAAGCGAAGAACTCCTAGTTAAACTAAAAGAATTAACAAAGGCATATAGAGAATTAGTTCAATTGGCAAGGGATGATATAAAGTACCTCCAGAAATTGAAGGAAACAGATATAGCAGACCAACCATTTGAACTTGCCAGAATCATAGAAAAATCCTAATAAGAACCAGGAAGAGATAGTTTGGGTGGGAAACCGGTAAAACCCCAACTAACTGAAAAACAGAGAAGAGCACGTCAAGTCCAAAGACAAGGAACCTGCTCATCAAAGTAAAAAATTACAATATCCAAGAAAGAAGGTAGCTAGTATTAAAATTAAAAATGCAGAGGATACTGAGGACACAACTGAAAAACGGAGAGTGGGCCCAGACGATGCTAGAGAGCGCAGCAGAAGTGACCATAGCTCGCAAGATCCTGATGAATCTTCTGGAGACAGTGGACACCAATGAATACATTCAAGTGGAAACTGCAGACTTGCGAGTTAGCGTGCCCCATAAACTATATGAAATAACATTATGTATAGAGGGAGACAAAAATAGGAAAATAAAAGGCCTCTTTTGGGAGAATCTATCTAAAGGCTATGACATCTTGTTAGCTGAAAAAGACTGGCCACCAGAGTTTGTCAGGGAGTGCCCTCATGGCGAAGAAATGATTATGCCTGCCTTCTGAAATCATATTCCGATTCGTAAAAAATACACATTGGCAAGAAAATGGGCAGTGGCTCAAGATCCTGCTTTCTACGAAAATCATGTAGGATGGGATGAGGATTCGCCTCACCACAAAATCCAGTTAAGAAATCAGCCCACTGCACAAAGGCAGTACCCAGTTAAACAAGAAGCTAAGAAGCAAGTCAGGGAGATCTTAGATCAACTTGAATATCAAGGGGTGATTGAAACATGCACCTCACAAATGAACAATACTTTGTTTCCTGTCTCCAAGCCAGACGATTCATATCGTCTAGTTTTGTACTACAGACATTTAAACTCCTGTTGCAAAACCTTTGCAGTACAAAATTCACACAGTGCAGCACTAATGAACAACATTGTGCGCAAGAAATATAAAACGACATTAGATATCTCTAATGGATTCTTCTGTCAAAACATTGCACCTGAAAGTAGGTATTTGACCGCTTTCTCAATAATGGGGTCACAAAAACACTTCTGTCAACTCCCACAGGGATTCAAGAATAGCCCAGGATTATTCTCAGCAAGGGTAACAGAGTTACTACAAATATATGATGATAAGGCATTATCCTATGTCGAAGACATCTATCTCAAAGATGATGACCTGGAGACTCACTTAAAAAGAGTGAACACCATAATACTTGGGTTCGCATCAGAGGGTTACAAATTCAACTTTAAAAAGTCATGAATTGCCCATCTAACTGTCCTGTTTTTAGGATATGAATTATCAAGTGAAGGCAAGAGCCTAGCTGACAATTTCTTAGAGAAATGTGCTGTACTCCAAGCACCAAAAATGCTGAAGAATTTACAATCAATACTAGGTTTCCTGAATTTCGGAAGAACATACATTCTAAATTATGCAGAAAGGGTTAAACCTCTCTATGAATTGATAAAACCAGATTTCAAACCAATCAATTGGACTCAAAAACACACAGAGATTTTGAGATCAATGCAAACAGACATGTTAGCTAAAACAAAATTACAAACTAGCGAAAACTTACGCAATCTTGGAATCCGAGTCATCCCAGGAAGATGCGGATTCACATACCTGACCTCTAATGAGGGAGAAACGGTACCTATAGCTTACAAATCACATTTGTACACTCAAGCTGAAATGAAATTCAGTTCTACTGAAAAAATTCTGACCGCGGTTCAAACTGCTGTGGCAAAAGAAAGAGCCCTAGCACAAGGTAAACGAATAATAATCGTTATACTGGTACCTGCCTTAGAAGCAGTAACAAAAGCAAGCATTCCAAATGCTAAAGCATTACACCTGAGATGGATACAATGGGTTAATTCTCTTGCTGCAACAGACGTAGTATACGAATTTGATCCTAATTTAAAAACACAAAAATTTCTCCAATATGAATATTAATGTCCTCTGCCGACCGAAATCCTGCCTCTGGAAAATTACGGTTGTATAATATATACAGACGGATCAGCACAACCAGCAGTTGGGGGTAAACAAGCATATAGTGCTGCATGCGCGAACGTTAAAGGTCGTTGGCACGAAGGGAAATTTAGACCAATGGTCACTAAAACTCAATCTCTAGGAGATTGTACAGCTCAGCGAGCTGAACTACTAGCATTTAAGATGGCTCTTGAAAATACCGATCGCCAATTCCCCACACTAATAGTGTGCGATTCATATTACTGCGTTCAGTCTTATAATGAATACTTGCAGAACTGGGTTCAAAATGGCTTCAAAGATGTAAAAGGTGGCACAATCAAGCATAAAACGCTTTGGGAACAAGTAGTTCTTTGACAGAAAGACCTACAAAAGACTCATGTGATACATACACTGAGTCATCAGCGTGACGGCGTTCACGTTGCGGGGAATTCATTGGCTGATGAAGCCACAAAGGCAGCTGTGCAAACGGCTTCCGTAGCTGCTATCACCCGGTCAAAAACAAAAATAGACAGCGATATAATGCAAGCTGTCAGTACTTCAGTAAAAGATGATAGAAAAACACTCCCGAAAGGCTTTCCAGTAAACTACTCATACATAACTGATGCGAATAATGTTACTTTTGCTCGAATCCCTGGAGTGGGGGATAGGGCATTTCCAAACATGAAACATAGGTTAGGACTAATTCTAGCGGCACACAAAGGACTCGCTTCTGCACATGCTGGGGTTTCCGCCACAATATCGTTATCAAAACAAAGATATTGGTGGCCACGCATGAGAAAACAAACTAGGAACTATGTTCTAGAATGTGAAATTTGTCAAAGAATGAAAGTATCAACAGTGAGACGACCAGCACAGACGCCCCTTCTAATCTCAGATAAACCATTAGCATGTGTTTACCTGGACCACTGTGGTCCCTTACAAAGGGATGGGAACTATAAATATATCATGGTCGCAGTGGATTCCTGCACGAGATTCATTTGGATGTGGCCCCAGCGCTCGGCTGACGCCAAAACTGTTATAAAAGATTTGCAAGTCTTTATCGGCACATACGCAATTGGCGTGCTACATTCTGATCAGGGTCCTGCGTTTAGCTCTCGAGCTTACAAAGAGGCCATGAACAGCATGGGCATTGCATTGCGGTACTCTTCTCCCTTCCATCCTGAGGGAAATGCGGTAGTGGAAAGAAAAAACCGGGACATAAAGCAATCTATAACGGCAAGGGTATTAGGTTCGGGTGATGGGTGGGTCAAACATTTAAGAAGTGTCCAACGTAGTCTTAATAATCTGCCAAGAAATTCTCTAAAAGGTCTCACTCCATACGAACTATTGTTCGGTACTAGAATGCACATTCAGGATCTTGATTGTCACACTTCAGTGGTAGAAGAAAAATCCTTTGATATCAAAGACCGTGTGGCTGTTTTACAGGATTTAAATGAAACAAGAAAAAGCCTGAGTAACATAAAGTTGAAACAACAGCCGACAGCCACTGAAGAAAAACCACCTGTCCCAGCAAGACCTGTCTGGATTCCAAAGATTGGGGGTCTGATCAGAGAGAAGATCGCGGTGAAGAAGGAATTTGGGCCTTCTTACAGAAAAGCAGTACCCGTCCTAGCTGTCAGTGGAATAAGATCAGTTGTACTACCGCCCCTTGCTGGTAAAAAGGAGAACAGAGTTGTATCCATCCCCCTGGTAAAACCACAATCATGTGGCCAATAATAAGTAGTAGGCCCAGTGGACTCCCAAGGAATAGCAGAATACCGAAATTTGCTACAATCCAAGAGGCTCAAACTGAGAGACTAATCACATTTGATAAACCTGCAGTGAATAACAAAGGACTATGCAATAATGCCATGGAACTTGTGCCTCTTGAAACCCAAATTGCAACAGTTCATCAAGAAACACCAGTCTACAATGATGTAGCCTCTGACTATGCTAATGAAACAAAGAAAAATGCAAAAGCAAATGATAATCCGGAAATAATTCCAACAATTGACAGAACTGCATCTGGCTTCTTCATCAACTTCGACAACTTTTCTGAAGATCCAAGCGAGCATGAAGAAACACCTGTAACAAAAACTTTCAAAGACAAAGTAATTGAACTTCTTCACCAACTAAAAGAAACAAATCTGATTTCACCATGGATTGAATTTTGATTGTGTTAGGTATACTTACTCTCCTGCTTCGGCTCATCTTGGTTCTATGTTTGGGAAAATTCATAGATGGAAAATATAGTACAATGGACACAGCAAGTCAGAACATCAACTTGGTCCTAAAGCCTCACACATCCTCCCACATCGAGAAAAGAGAACTGTCATCAGTAAATATCTCAGCTAATCCAATACCCGGTGGGGTAGCATGGGACAGAACTAATTATGACATTTTTGGCCCGGTTGAGCTCTTGAAATATCCACACCAGTTCAAGGTTTCATTAAGTGACTTTGTGACACAAAGTACATTCTCTGATGATTGGGACTTTGAAAACATTAATAATATGATGTCAGATTTAGTAATGTCAGCCAAATTTACAGAACATGATTACTTACAGGGTTCATCGAATTATGAAGAGTTATACTGTTATAATCATTTTGGTGATCACTATTTGCATAAAACTGCTCAGCCTAGAAGTGTTTTATCTTATAACCAATGGGAACACTGTCCAACTCCGCCAAAAGGCAGCTCGAAAACATTTTGTGAGAAATTTCAGTACTTCTCAGGGTTTGACAACAGTGATCCAGAAACGTTTTATTTTAAAATGTTATTTAGGACAGGAATGAAAACAATGTTGACAAATACTAAATTGATTTATTCTGAAAAATTTTATAACAAAATGTCTACATTTGGTTTCGAATTTTGGCAAAACAACATTGAAACAAAAACGATCTGGGGTACCAAAGATTGGCAAGTACAAGGCCTAGAAGCATTATTTAGGGCCTGCATGATCCCAGAACAAATGATATTCTTGAATGGCACAATTCAACAAACTAAAAGACTTAAATACACCGTCTATTCCGAAACCCATAACTGATAGTGATAGCACTACAGATGTGGAGATAGACGTATCCCATAGTTTACACCAAAACAGAATACATCCTGAATGGAAAAAATGGTTGATCTGGCCAACAGACACAAATAACTGTCAAGATAGATTCCTGAACAAAACACAGGGGTTCAAAATGACCAGGCCAGACCCAAGATACTCCCAGAGACAACATCCAGGGATAGTTACAACATACAGTGTAGAGAAACTATGCCTTTAGTGGGTACAGAAATCTACACTGGCTGAAATTAAGCAACACTTGACTTTACTTAAAGACGGTGCCGACTTGTGTGATTTCATACTCGGACCACGCAAACAGTGTCAAAAACGTTTCATAGCGGCCGGTATATAGGCTGCGTACAACAAAGCTTGGAAAGTAATGCAAATTGAAACAGCAGAAAAAATACGAGAAATTGATCGTATAAATTTGGAAAAATCACTTTCTGTAGTGGACAATGGGTTAACGACTCTGTCCTCCAGAATATATTCACTGGACAGCATTGTATCATCTGCTATTGATATAATAGAGCAGGACTTACTAATGTTACAACATGGTCAGTCTCAATTACGTTCTATTGTACAGCTTGGCTGGACGTTGCAAAATCTGCGTTCAGGCTACGTACCATGGCGTTTAATCAACACAACGTCATTATTCGGTATCTTTAACCTTACTGATAAACAAATCAGTTTGGCACAAAAAGAAGCAGACTATACAATTCTGAGCATTGAAAAACTTGAGAGATTACCATTGACAATGTCAGAGAGACCTGTCATTGAATGGATAATGCACGGAACAATTACAATTCCGATAACAACTTTCCAGTTTAAATACTGCCAAGAGTATATACCTGCAGGCCAGTATAAAAGGTTGGGTAAAGAATACATCAAATCAACCTGGGGTTTACCTTATACACACAGATGTTATAGTGAAGGGAAAAAGGAGGTATTCCTTAGTGGTAACAATTGTAAAAAATCACTAAGCGGTACACTTCTGTGTCAAGGTATTAACTTGCATGGAGCCTGCGAAGGGTCTTCAAATAACCTTTCATGTCACCTGCATGGCACGCCTGCAAAACAGATAGAGCCATTTTTTAGACAACTTTCTAACGGCAGTTACGTTTTAATAAGTGACCACAGCTGTTGTGGCATGGTGCCAGGAAAAGTCTATCTCATGAGCGTTACTTCCATGGTCACTTGCTGTATGCAAGTATTGTATTCACACAGCAATCCAGATATGCGGGCTGCGTTATGGCCTTCCTTGAATATCTCTTCTATTCGAATTGATACTTTAAGCAGAATGAAGTCTATTCTTTTACAGACAACTGTGCCTTTAACGTCATCCAAAGAAACGTATGATCTGCAAGTGGCAAGGACTTCGGCAGAGATACATTCCCTTTTATCGACAAATTGCCCAGTGCATTTAACAGAAATGTTAAGCCAAATTTTAAACATGTCTGATACCAGTGGCATCGCACATGTATTTAAGACAATTTTTTTGGGAGTGTTAGCACTCTTTGAAACAGTTCTGGACATCTTCCCGAATTTTGTCTATTCTGTCTTTGGCAGCCTACCTTTAATTTTGGGACTCGTAGCAGGAATTTTATTTTTGTTCCTTCTGCTCCGATATGGCAAGCCAATCCACAGACAAGACTCTAGCAACGATGGAAGAAACGATCCTAGCAATACGATACAGAGACCATATCACTAAGGTCCTCGGATTGGCCCGGCTAAGGGATCTGAGAATAACCTGGTTTCTTTCATTCAAACCAATCTGGCAGGATTGCATCTTACCTGTGCTTCGATGTCTGCTATGCGGAGAAGAATGCGTGTTGGACGTCAGTCTTACACTACCATCAGCAGTACCAATGGATATCGATACTTTGCTAGGTCCTGTAACGACTCATGCATCGTGTTGTCCCCAGCGGCTACCTATTCTGATGACGGCATTCGTTGAGAATTCACCACTATGAGTAGGTGGTGGTGAGGTACGAGAGGAAAGCAGCACCAAACAGGTACAACCTTCTGTGAGCATTGCTGATCCAAACATCGATGATAGCAATCACGCTCCAAACTGCACAATTACAGCTTTTTCGAACTTGGTCGAACTTTCACCTGATGTTGTAGACCAATTTTTTGCGAGTCTGTCTGATATGATGTTCTCTCCAGTCAACGAGAATAACTCTTAAAAAACAATGAGCACACAGCGTTCCCTGAACTCTGAAATCGGCCTTCAGTTTCGATAAACAAAGCTACCGAAAATATTTGGAACTATTTTTTCCCATGAAAGCGAAATAATTTTTTTCCATTTTCCAAAATATTTACTTTTTTTGGCACATTGTACTCTGCTTAAAGTAGAACTATTTTTAGAGAACAGAGCTTCTATTTTTAGGATACTAGAGACAATATTTTACCTCAGCCTCTAGCACATATACAGAATTTTGTATAAATATGTGATGGAATGGTCTCGACCATCTTTTCTGTATTCGGAGCCATTTCATGTGTAATTTTCGCAATTCATTCAGCTGATATATATATGCATTTAACTGAATGATGACACTGCTTGAAAAGCGTACAATACCAACACTCATTTTCGTGTATTTACCATATACCATTTCAAAGTCAAGTCAAGTCAAAAGTTTTTATTTTTGTTACGGTACTCTTTCGAGGACCACAAAATAAAATAAAATATACATTATACATTCCATTTAATACATTTTCAATGAGATTTTCAAAAACTTAAAAATTCTGTAACAGACGAATTCATTAGGAGGGCTTTTGCATAATGATAAAAAGTCTTTTGAGTTAGTGATCCTACAGGACCGATAGATAGGCTTAAGACATGTTAACCTTGCGTTTACAATTTCTGCATTTGGGCATATAAAAAATAAATGTTCCAAATTCTGGTTGCCCCCTTGACAAAGGGTACAAAAGGCAGAACAGTCAGGCCTCCAGGAGGAAGTAAAGGTTTGTACAGGAAGTGTTCCCAGGCGCAACATCATAATTGCTCGCCTTGCACCGTGGTGAAGAGTATACTCTAAATAAGGCTGACATTGTTTGTATTCCTGCGAGGCTGCATAGTGTTTATATGACGATAGTCTATTACAATGTAAGTGGTCGATCTCGTAGCTCAGTTTGGGAGTGAAGTTTTTTAGAAAAAGTTTAAGTTGAGCTGGTGACCACGTAGACAAAATTTCCACATTGACTTTTGCAAGCTGTAGGGCCTCTCGCATATTTTTTACAAAGGTAATATGGGTAGAGCTGGTCTCAAATGTCTCTACTTTTAGTAATCTTCTTAGAGTGCCTTCCTTTGAGTGAAGAAGGTTATAGGCCCACCTTATAATACTAGCTATGGCTGTAGCATATGCACTCGTGATGGTACATTCCAGTCTCAATGCCTGTACTGGGGTAGATGTAGAAATCTTCTGTAGTTTTTTCAATATTCTACCTTCTACTGAGTCCATATAGGTCCATTGTTTAAAAGGAATATATTCCGAGGCATAAGACAGGACCGGTGTGATTTTGGCTCGATAGACTTGAATTAGTGCAGAGAAATGTCTTTGTCCAGTGGCCGAGTATAAGCGGGACAAGGCCCCAGCATGTAGATCACTTTTCCTTTTCAGGTGGTTGATTTGGTTGATGTTACTCATGTTTTGTGAGAAAATTCTGCCCAGATATGTATACTCCTTTACTTGTTCTAATTTCTCACCTCCCAGCTTCCATTCGTACCTTACCCTTTTCTTCTGGTTTGAAAAAGCAACCACTTTGGTTTTGTTCGTATTTGGGATTAAATAATTTTTTATTGAATACTTGTATAAAATATCTAAGAGATTTTGTAGTCCGAAAGGTGTGAGGTCAAACATGACTATATCGTCTGCGTACAGCAGGGAATGAATATATTCAGTGGCTATCTTAGGAGGAGTGCATATCCCTTGCTGCAATTGGGAAGGTAGGTCACTTAAATACAGTGAGAATAAAATTGGAGCCAAGAGGCACCCTTGTTTCAGGCCATTTGATGTTCGTATTATCTTCGATAGGCCCTTATCACTTCCCATTTGGACACGGCACCAGGTGTCACTGTGTAGATTCACTATCAGATGTAATAGCTGCTCCGGGATGCCCATTCTTCTCAACTTTGACCACAGGGTCGGTCTGTCCACTCGATCGAAAGCTGTCGAGTAATCGATGAACGCTGCGTAAATAGTTAGTTTTTTCCCTGATGCGTACTTGTCTAAAATGGTTTGGAAGATTGCTACATTGTCAGTGACAGAGTGGTTTGAGCGAAATCCAGACTGAAACTTAGGAATTAGACCTAATGAGAAGGCCCAATTTTTCAGCCTATCCAGGATTTCTGCTGCAAATATCTTCCCAGCAGCATCCATGAGGGCAATTTGCCTATAGTTTCCCGGTATGTTTCTTTTACCTTTTTTGTAAATCGGGATTATAATACTTCCTTTCCAGGAGTTTGGCATTTGACCACTGTCGAATACATAGTTAAATAGCGGCGAGAGCACCAGTCCCCACTCTTTGTGGTCAGTTTGGTAGACCTTGACGGGTATCTGATCGGGGCCAGATGCACCCGTGCTCCTTGCTTTCCTGATATTCATAGAGACTGACACTGCCGACGTTCTATTGATCTTAATATCTTTAGTTTCCACAATTTGTTCTCCCGCCTCTTCATTTTTAGTATACTTATTCTGTTTGTATAGCTCACGAAGGTAAATATCCCAGTTTTCTTCTGAAACAGGAGTTGCCTCCAGCTTTTTTTTGGATCCCGTCATTATTGCAATCAGTGTCCAATATTTGCGCTGATTGTTTTGTTTAGCTGCTTGTTGGATTTCAGTCCAATTGAAGTCCTGCTTCAGTTTTTTCTGTTTAGTTTTTTCCCGTCGTATTTGATTCTTTAATCTATTGATTTCCTTTTTGTTTGCTGACGAGAATTCCAGATACTGGGCGCGTATCAGTCTATTGAGTTGTTTTACGACTGGTTGATTCCAGTTTTTATTCTTATTTTTCCATTTACTTTTTACTGATCTGTAGTGTTCTAACTTACTTTGCAGAGCTTGTTTGAGATTTTTCGTTAATTGTTCAAAATTCTTTACAGGGTCATCTGAATATATGTTGGTCAATATATTGGTTTCGGAAATTAATAGCTTCAGATAGTCCAGATTTTCTGTCCCCCAATAAATGCGACTCCTTGTTGTGTTTACTTCAGTTTTTGTTGTAAGAAATATTGGCTGGTTATAAAAAGAGGACTGTGCAATCCAATGGGTTGAAAGGTTTAAAAGAGCGTGATCACTTTCTTCACTGAATATTATCGAAAGTTGAATCATTTGTTCTTTTCCTTCGATCCCACATATAAAGTAATCAATGGTGGAGGGAGATCCATTTCCTTGCCGTGTGTATGTTGCTGGTATGTCACCGTTGATGTTACCATTTAATATAGTCCCATTAATGCTGGAGAGAAAAGATAGTAGTGCGCGTCCTCTCTTATCAGATTTAGATCCTTTTGGGAATTCAGGGAGTGATGTTTCCAAAGATTCCTCTTTGAAGAGACGAGCCCATTTCTTTATCTCACAGTTTGAAATTTTAGCGTTCAAATCCCCCATTATGAGGTATGGCAAGTGAGATTGGTCTTCAATAATATGAGTGATAATCTCCATTAGGCGGTCGAATAGCAAATCATTATTATTACTGGGAGGTGCATAGATATTGAAAAGTAATATTTTTTCAAGTTTGGCTGACGCTTGAGTTCTAAGGGATACTTTTAAACATTGTAGATTGTCCATGTTTGTATCGATTATTTCCTGTGACCAAGAGTGATCTTCTTTTAATAATATTGCCAGACCACCCTTGGCGTGTCCCCTTCTAGATCTTTTTGCCAACGTTTCGTATACATAGTATCCTTTTTGAGTAAAGGTATTAATTAACCATGTTTCCTGGAGGGCAATGATATCAGGGGAATTTTTGATTGCATGTTTCATTTTTTTATCAGTTTTCCCTGCCAAGTTCCAGGATAATAACGTCAGACCTTTGCTAAACTTGGTGTTGGTGTAAATTTACCATTTTTTTGCTGTTTAAGGTTTCTGATAACCATGCCCACGATTTTATAGAGTTCTCAGTGTTACTAGAGCTTGAATTCCGGGACCATACTGACCTCTCTCCTTGAATTACTTGTATTTTAAGTGAGTCTTTCCTCATAATATTTGATGCTGAATCTCCCCAATTAGAGCTAGTGCTTTCATTTCTTCTATTAGTTTGTCCTAATGTACCTTTGTTTAGGTTGTTGATTTTAAGATCTTCCACCGAGATTACATCATAGCCATTTTTGTGAAGAATTTCCTTCTCTCTGATTATTATTCCAGGCAGAACTGGTGAATAAAAGGATACCTGTACTAGTTTGTTATTTTCTTTTATTGGAAAGAGTACTAGGTCGATTTCTTTACTTGTCAAAGTTTTCAGGGATGGTATTTCTTGTAGTAGATTGATGATTTTACCACGATTAAACGGCTCCTTATCTGAGGGAAATAACTCTTCGATAGATATGTGTTTGGATGGAATTACTTCCCATGATTGAAAATTATTATCATGTAGTTCTTTTTTATCCATGTTATTTTGCGTTGTTGATCTATTTTCTATCGGAGAACAAAATTCATCTGCTTTTGGGTTTAAGGGTTTTTCTGATGATATTTTTTGAGTTTCTGGAGAGTTCACCAAGTTTACGGGATTAAATTTTTGGAATTTAAGCTTATTCCCTTTTTTTCTCTGTATTCTCCTCAAGGGTTTTCTCTTCTTCTTCCCCCTTACTTTTTCCCTAGTGTTACTTTTTTCAGACTGTCCTCCTTGGCTGAAATCCTGTTCGGTAGTGACTCCCGATAACTCAGCTTTAATTTCCCCGATAGTCTGATCGCGATTGTTATCGGATACTTTATTCGAAAAGATCGGATAGTGTTTAGTTTTGTTTTCGGGGATGGTTTCCCATTCTTCTTTGAACAGTTTTTTAAGTGAATATGTGATAGGAGGTTTTTCCTTGTTTCTTAATCCCTTAGTTTTATTGTTAATTATTAGTATGTCATTCGTTTGCGTGCTTGCTTCCTGTTGTTTTGGGGTCGCACTTCCCTTTTTATGAAAATCATCTATTTGTTGTGATTCGACTACTCCGGGTTGTTTTGATGAGACTTTAGTTAGATCTTTTTTCTTTTTTTCTTCAACCAGGAATTTAAGTATTCCTATTTGTACGTCTAGAGTATCGTCCGAGTTGGCTAAAATTTGGCCAAGGTGCGTTAGTACTGATTCCAGGATTTCTTGCAGTGAAAAAAGTGCTTTTGACAGGGGAGAGGCAATATTTCCAGAGTTTGGATTTATAAAATTTGGGTCTGATAGGTTGGCCAGATTAGAAAAAAGGTTAGGTGATTTTTCTGGTGAACTGGTTAGAGGATGTTTTTGACTTAGCAATATTTCTGTTTTTTCTTCTTCGGTCTTTGTGTTATGATTTACAGATACATCAAAGAATAAGTCGTTATCCTGGTTTTTTATAGGAGTTATAGATGTTATTTGAGACGTAACTGGGTGTGATTTTTGACATTCATCCGAGAGAGAGAAATTTGCCAAATTACTTTCAATTGTTATTTGACCTTGTTTATTGGGTTTCTGATCAGAGAAATGTAACGAGTCAGGTTCAACCTTATTTATTGATAGATCCAGCTTATTTTGATCATCAGTTGAATATGGAGAAAGAAACTTTTTCTTGGAGAGGGTAGAGAAGTATTCACTTATAGCAGGAGTGCTTGATATTTGACCAGGTTTTAGTGACTTGTCAACAGATTTTCTTACAGCTGCGTCTGTCCCCATACGCCTCATGTAGATTGTCCGTGAGCGTAGTTTTTTTAGAGCCCTCATACTTGGAGACAGGAATCTGTTTTATAGATTATAGCAGTCACAGCAGGTTTTGTGTATTTGTGATGACTTTATCTTTATCACAAAATCTCAGTTGATCAGTAAAGAATGGGGGGTTTTATCACATCGGAATCAGAGTTTGGTTGAGTAGTGTCCTCATGTGCTGAACGTTAGTGGGGTGGCCCGTCCCGTCCTCGGTCGTCCCCGGACGGCCACAGACGGCCCGCCCTTTGCCCGGGCTTAGCCCGGCGTCCCGCACGCGTCCCGCTGTGCGTCAGCTGGGTGGATTTATAGGAGGAGCAAGGGGCGGGAAGAGACTCCAGGTGCGCTCTGTTGGTCCTGCGCTGCAGCCTGGGTCTCGCAGTCCCAGCCCTTGCTGTCGAACAGCCTCACACGCGCTTCCACTCTCCACTTGATCCCTTAGGTCGGCAAACAAGCTGGGAAGCAGTAAATTCACCAATGTCACTGAGCCAAAGTACAGCTACGAGCGGCACCCGCAAAGCGGGGGCCGCGAGCAGTTGAGGATTTCGGCAGCCAATCACAGGCCGCTCTGGAGCAAACAGCCAATCAGTGAGGAGCAGGGACGGGAAGAGACTCCAGGTGCGCTCTGTTGGTCCTGCGCTGCAGCCTGGGTCTCGCAGTCCCAGCCCTTGCTGTCGAACAGCCTCACACGCGCTTCCACTCTCCACTTGATCCCTTAGGTCGGCAAACAAGCTGGGAAGCAGTAAATTCACCAATGTCACTGAGGCAAAGTACAGCTACGAGCGGCACCCGCGAAGCGGGGGCCGCGAGCAGTTGAGGATTTCGGCAGCCAATCACAGGCCGCTCTGGAGCAAACAGCCAATCAGTGAGGAGCAGGGGCGGGAAGAGACTCCAGGTGCGCTCTGTTGGTCCTGCGCTGCAGCCTGGGTCTCGCAGTCCCAGCCCTTGCTGTCGAACAGCCTCACACGCGCTTCCACTCTCCACTTGATCCCTTAGGTCGGCAAACAAGCTGGGAAGCAGTAAATTCACCAATGTCACTGAGCCAAAGTACAGCTACGAGCGGCACCCGCGAAGCGGGGGCCGCGAGCAGTTGAGGATTTCGGCAGCCAATCACAGGCCGCTCTGGAGCAAACAGCCAATCAGTGAGGAGCAGGGGCGGGAAGAGACTCCAGGTGCGCTCTGTTGGTCCTGCGCTGCAGCCTGGGTCTCGCAGTCCCAGCCCTTGCTGTCGAACAGCCTCACACGCGCTTCCACTCTCCACTTGATCCCTTAGGTCGGCAAACAAGCTGGGAAGCAGTAAATTCACCAATGTCACTGAGGCAAAGTACAGCTACGAGCGGTCCCCGCGAAGCGGGGGCCGCGAGCAGTTGAGGATTTCGGCAGCCAATCACAGGCCGCTCTGGAGCAAACAGCCAATCAGTGAGGAGCAGGGGCGGGAAGAGACTCCAGGTGCGCTCTGTTGGTCCTGCGCTGCAGCCTGGGTCTCGCAGTCCCAGCCCTTGCTGTCGAACAGCCTCACACGCGCTTCCACTCTCCACTTGATCCCTTAGGTCGGCAAACAAGCTGGGAAGCAGTAAATTCACCAATGTCACTGAGGCAAAGTACAGCTACGAGCGGCACCCGCGAAGCGGGGGCCGCGAGCAGTTGAGGATTTCGGCAGCCAATCACAGGCCGTTCTGGAGCAAACAGCCAATCAGTGAGGAGCAGGGGCGGGAAGAGACTCCAGGTGCGCTCTGTTGGTCCTGCGCTGCAGCCTGGGTCTCGCAGTCCCAGCCCTTGCTGTCGAACAGCCTCACACGCGCTTCCACTCTCCACTTGATCCCTTAGGTCGGCAAACAAGCTGGGAAGCAGTAAATTCACCAATGTCACTGAGGCAAAGTACAGCTACGAGCTGTGAAATATGTATTTTGGGGTGGGTTGGAAAACACACATGCATCGTTATATGTTTACTATTGCTTAGCTTTTTAGTAATGATGGACATTAATCCGTGGAGTGGGTGTTGTATTTCTATATAGGACCCTAATTCGATATTCCCGATTCATGCCCTTATGTGGTTATAATTAATAATATCCTTATGAAGGCATAAGAATCATATCCATATTCAGTAATAGCCCAAGCAGTCCAAAGCACAGCACGGCTACTCCCATCGACTCCTAGAAAGCACAACGCGTTCTTTAAACAAACCAAGCCTACAGCAGCCCTGGAAATCCCCCCTGCTTTTGTTTTGATTTGAACAAGAACTCCTGGAGTCCAGAAAGAACTGTTAGTTCTTAGTGACGTCTTATGTTCAACCTTACTTCAAACTCGGCATCTTTCAAGTATAAATATACCAACAGTTGCCTTAAGCAAACACACAGTGGTTTGGAGCAGAGCGGCTATCTACTTGCCCGAGAGCCCAGCTGATGTGAGAGCCCACGGAAGCCGCCCCTCCCGTTTTGACGCACTTCTCCAGCCGAGAAAATCCAGCTCCGGTGTTTCCAGCCACCCTTGCGGGTGGCTGGGAGATCGAATCCTGAAAAAAGAGATACCAGACCTCCCACATTCTATCACCAAGGTACGGAGCTGACTAAACCCTTAAGAGAATTCTTGATTCATATTCTTGGCAAAACAATCTTAACCAACTTAACTTAAACTGCTAATTACTTACTCCTTCCCAAGTATTAGGCTTAGGTCAGGTACACCGGGGTAGGCGTAGTTAGAAGCACCAGTTGAGTACGTTAGTCAATGTTTTTATGTATGTATATATTTTATCCATTTTAAAGTATCATATGGCTAAGAAACCATATCAATGCTTTTACAGTATTATTTCATAATACTACTTTTACTGTACGCACTTTACTTTATGATAAGTATTGCAATTGTGGCAATTCATTTCTCTTGCATGAAAAAGAAGACTGCTCAATAAATACCACCTTTTATTGAAAACGCCCGTCTCTCTATTTCTCTGCACTTTGGTGAAACTAAGTATGCACGGTTGACTAAGTAAAATAGCTGCCTATTGTTTTCACACGACTCTAGAGATACACTCTTTTCTGAGGGAGCAAAGTTGTCATGTTTGTATGGTTGTCAGAAGCTAATCCCTTCTCGTCTAAATCCGGAGAGTTAACTCTTTCCTGAACATTCAAGAAAGTTTCTAGTGACCTCTGAGCTAGCTGGCAAAACTAATTAAGTCTAATATAGTCAGTAGAGACCTAGTTGACCTCAGTCCTACGTCTACACTGCTGTTTATATTATTCCAATGCGCAGAGCCTTTTGGGAATAAAGGAACTACACTACAATGCCATAATAGGTGTGTGTGTTGTCCTCTACTGTTCCCTGAAGGTCTGTCAGTGGTAATAAGTGTTGTACCCAGATCATGTCCCTAGGGCAGGGCAAGTTGGGGGTGGCACTCCATCTACGGGAAGTGTGTAGTGCTGTGTGGCATCAACATGCATCACTCCTGGCAGTTATTCAGCGTTACAGGCACTGTTGTGGTCTATGTTGTGTGTTGATGCACAGTGATTGCAGGGAGTGGTGGTTACCATGTAGATTTGGGCCTCTCCTGTACTGCATTGATTAGAATTTGTATGACCAGATGATGACACTTACACAACCCTGTATCTCTCTCTCATGCAGATTCACAAGAGACCACAGAGGAACATGAGCCAGAAACCAGTGGTGGCGAGAGTAGCACTACAGCTGCAGCAGAGGCAAGTGGCACAGAGCCCACCAGTGCATCTGAGGAGGACAGAAGTATGCAGGAGGAATCCGTGGCTGAGACACAGAGTAGCACATCATCTGATGGCAGCGAGGATGCATCCATGTTGGCAGGCACAGGGGATGGGGAGTCTGCATCATCATCTACCACCCAGCGGCCAGTGCCCAGCCTCCTATCCACTCCCTCTGGGGCTTCCCGTATCTGTGTCACTACGAGGGGAGAACTCACATTCACACCTGGCACCGCTGCCCCTGCACCTGTCCCCCCTGCTGCACTCAGTGCAGAGGGTGTTGAGCTCATGCGCCAGCTTTGTGTGGGCCAGACCGCCCTGCTCAATGCCTTCAGTGACCATGACAAGAAATTAGGCCAGGTGATTGCCTACATGGAGGGCATACACTCTGACGTGGGTGGGCTACACCGTACAGTCCAGGTGTTGTCATCCACAGTCACGTCAGCCCTTCAACGGACACATGCTCCCATTCCAGCTCAGGTGCCTTTGTCCACCTCCCAGTCAGTGGCCACATCAGATGACAGTGACCACGGTTTGCCTGCGTCAACGAAAAGGTACAGCACAAGGAGCACACAACAGACACAAGCCAAACACTCCCGCCCACAGACACCATCCCCACTGAAGAGCATGTCCACCCCAGAATGCACAGACAAGAGCCAGTCAGGGAAGAGCAAGGCCAGAAGAGCAATCAGGCAGACATCAGGCTCACATGCCGCAGAGCCATCACCAGCAATAGACTGTCCTTTCACTAGAACTTCACACAAACCTACCCATGCAGTGTCTGTGCCCACTGTGGAGGTGTTACATATCAGGGGTACACCTAGGAAGAGCATAGGGACACATCCACCCACCACATCTACCCCAATTCCATGACCATTGCTGCAGGCGGAGGAGGGCACTGTGGAGACCACCCCTGGCAAGAAATCAAAAGAGGGCACTGTAGGGGGTACACCTAGCAAGAAGGCAAAGGAGGGCACTGTAAGGGATACACCTAGCAAGAAGGCAAAGGAGGGCACTGTAGGGGGTACACCTAGCAAGAAGGCAAAGGAGGGCACTGTAGGGGATACACCTAGCGATAAGGCAAAGGAGGGCACTGTAGTGACCAGCCCTGGCAAGAAGTCAAAGGTGGGCACTGTAGGGGGTACACCTGGCAAAGAGGTGAAGGTGGTCCAGAGGCGTAGCCAGACCAAGCGTTCCGCGGGATGCAGCACATCTCCAGAGGTGGTGCCAGTATCTGCACCTGATGTGGGACAGTTGGGGTGTGTGCCAGTTGTGTCATCACCACTTCCGATCAATCCCAAGACTGGGAAGCCATTTCATATTCCCAAAAAGTGGAAGGGCACCCCTCCCACCTCTCCCACCCACACTGTGTCAGAGGTCTGCATGACTCCACCTCCACGTGCCACTATGCCTCCTGGTCCACACAGCCCTCCAGCTTTCAAAGCCACTGTTAGCCCCACATCACCTGGGGCTCTGTCAACACAGTCAAGTGGGCCTGCTGTACCAGACACACAGCCAGGTTCAAGTCCGCATGACAACCAGGAGTGAGTTGACATCCCCCTTCATACGCCTGTGCCTCATACAGGTGTGGTAGTCCTGAACATTGTTTTCTATATGGGTGAGTTGCTGGCCCTGTTGCTCTGCTGGGCTGTACTCTCCCCTATGCAGCCTCTCATGTACTTGCTGGCTCACCTGCCATGGACACTGGCCATGTTGCTCTGCTGTGCTGTACTCTCACCTGCCATGGACATTGGACACTGGCCCTGTTGCTCTGCTGTGCTGTACTCTCCCCTATGCAGCCTCTCATGTACTTGCTGGCTCACCTGCCATGGACACTGGCCATGTTGCTCTGCTGTGCTGTACTCTCACCTGCCATGGACATTGGACACTGGCCCTGTTGCTCTGCTGTGCTGTACTCTCCCCTATGCAGCCTCTCATGTACTTGCTGGCTCACCTGCCATGGACACTGGCCCTGTTGCTCTGCTGTGCTGTACTCTCACCTGCCATGGGCACTGGCCCTGTTGCTCTGCTGTGCTGTACTCTCCCCTATGCAGCCTCTCATGTACTTGCTGGCTTACCTGCCATGGACACTGGGCCTGTTGCTCTGCTGTGCTGTACTCTCACCTGCCATGGATACTGGCTCTGTTGCTCTGCTGTGCTGTACTCTCACCTGCCATGGACACTGGCCCTGTTGCTCTGCTGTGCTGTACTCTCACCTGCCATGGACACTGGCCCTGTTGCTCTGCTGTGCTGTACTCTCCCATATGCAGCCTCTCATGTACTTGCTGGCTCACCTGCCATGGACACTGGCCATGTTGCTCTGCTGTGTTGGCCTCTCACCTGTGCTACGGACACTGGCCTTCCTGTTTGTGTTTCACCTGTGCATATTTTCTTGACTGTGTACATAATTTTGTGCCTTGCTGTTGTCTACTATTGTTCTACTGCTACATCTGTGCAATATGTGAATAAATACAGTTACTTCTGTTGTGTGTTTTTTCAGTGTCCTTTCTGATTAAAGTTCTTTTGCGTTTGCATTTGATTGGCTTTGCCCCATGCTCTATGTATCACTTCAACATTGCAAGGCTCTTTCCAGGCATCAGATTATTAGACAGGGGTGACAGGGTCTTCAGTCCATTCTGACCCTGATTATGGTGTAATCTGTGATAGTTATTTTACCTGCCATGCAGTTATCTTCTTAGTGATTTGCTATTGTTGTATACACTGCTCACATGTCAGGATGTGGGACACTGCCAGCACAGGGTGTGATGCTGGGCTAAGGTTTTGGAGCAGGTTGGGATATGTCATGATGTATGTGTGTGGATTCCTTTATGTGTGCCCAGCCGTGTATGTGTATGGTCATCTTGTGTTGGCCATTAGTCCTGGTACCATGGCCTACATGAGATGTGTGGTCTTGGGTGTAGCAGAGGTGTGCAGTGTGAAGGGTGTAAGTTTGTAGTGGATGTATGTGTGCCCCTGTATTGTGAGAGACACACATGTATCACCCAGGAGTTGTATGCCTGTTGTTTGTTTTGTCTTGCCCTTTGTAAAAGATTGTATGCACTTGTGTGAGCTGTTTGTAGTGCACTGTGCTGTATGTTGGTGTGTCCATGCAGTTGTGTGTGACTCCTCCTAGTTGTTTTTGTAAGTTTGAAGTGTGCAAAGTGTGTGAGTTCCACATCAGTGTTGTGTTTGAGTGATTCTCAATGTGTCTTGGGTGTGTTTGTGTAGACTGTGTGGCCCTGCTGCTCCACACTGGCATTGTGTTTGTGTTTGTGATGCATTGCAGGAACATGTTGGTTTTTCTCCTCCTGTATGGCATGGCGTGTGTGGTGTTACACCATCCTCTATGTGTGCCACTTGTGCATTGCCATTGTGTGTCTTCCCTCCCTCTATTTGTGTGTGGGACACTCATTACATGTCTGCTACTGACATGCAGGGTATTTCACTTTGATGTCAGCTGTCCCCTTGGTTTCCATGTGTGTGTGCCTCCCCATAACTTCTTTTGTGAGCTTGTGCTTTGTGGTGCAGTTCTTGGGCCATAAGTGTTGTTCCACTCTGGACATTGCCACAATGGTGTATGTGTGCTGTCCTTGAGCTATTTGTCATTCTGTGGTGCACTTCAGCTGTGTGTGCTGGCCAGTGCTCTGGTGGAGATGGATTGGCTGAGTGGTGCATGTGTAGTTGTTGTGTTGGATGTGTTGGTGTTGGATGTGGTATTGGTTCAGTTCCTGGGTGTGCTGTAGTATTTGTGCAATGCTGAATTGTGGTGTGTGTGATGTGGTTGTGTTGATCATGTGTGTGTGTGGCTGTTGTGCTTGTTCTGCACACACTGCTTGTTGAGCATGCAGTGCTGTGTGTATGTGCCCTGGGCATTGCCTGATGTGCATCCCCTGATGCCTTGTGGTGTTTGTTGATTGGTGTTTGATGTACATCTGTGGTAGGTTCGATGTGGCAGTGTGTGTTTGTCCAGATGCACTTCTTGTGTGATTTGTGTTATGGTGTGTGTGTTTTGTTCCTGAGTGATGATGTTGTGTACTCCTGTTGTGTCTGTGCTCCCATTGCTTTTACCCAGTTGGGAGTACAGGGTATGTCTGTTTCTGTTGGAGTTCAGTATGTGTTCCTGTAGTGTTTGTGTGTTGTTCTTGTGCAGGCATTTGTTGAGGCATCCCTGTGTGTGTTGTGTTTGTAGCTACACCCAGGGTGTGTGTTTGTTTGTGTGTGTATGTGCTGGCAAGAATTGTGCGCCTTCAGTGTGTGTGGCACTGGTGTAGTGTGTTCCTTGTCAGCCACTGCTGCAGTGGCTGTCTCCCTGGTTGTGTGTTGTGTGGTGCAGGGTGTGCATTGTGCTTGCTTGATGCAATGCTTGTTGGTGTGCATGGAAGTGCACGGGATGGGCACCTGGGCTGTGACTTGATGGGGTGTGTTGCAGTGTGGTTTGTGGTGGTGTGGCCCTGTGATGTCTGTGCCCTGCCCATGCCTTGGAGTGACTCTGCCTTATGCATAGTGCGCATGTGTCGACCACGGTGGTGACATGACTGTTTTAAAGGCAACCATTTAAATTTGAAAAAAATTGATTTCTTTATTCAAAAAGCAATCACAGACATGGTTGTCTGCTGACCCCGGCAGGCTACCATCCCCGTTATTTTAGCGAATCCTAATGGGTAGCAAGTTGTGACCTGCCTCATTAATATTCATTAGGTAGGTCAATTTGCGATCCACTAGGTATCACTAGATTAAACTCATGGGGGCATGTGTAGGTAATTTCCATTTTATGATTCCCAAATAGCGAGTTTTAAGGAATTGCAATTTGAGAGTAGCAAAATGGAATGCAGGTAATAATTCGCCAATTTTTTGCGAATCTCTAACATTCCTTATTTGCGATTAGCAAATTGCGAATTGCAATTAAGGAATGAGTGTCCCATTCATTCCTGTGGGCCAAAAGGACCATAGGAATGAATGGGGATACAATCTCAAATTGCGATTTTCTCTGAGAAAATCGCAATTTGAGAATCGCAATTCCATGGGTGCCAGGGTGTCTAAAGAACACCTCTTGCACCCCTGGAATGTGCCTGTAAGTACATGTGGCGCACATACATGCCCTAAGGGCATGTCTGTGCGCCGCATGGCACATGGCATGACATGCCACATGGCACTATGAATTTTGCATTTTTAAAGGAAATCGCAAAATACCATCTACTAGAAGTAGGTGGTGTTTTGCGATTCCTTATGCCAAAATCTCAATTTTTAAGGCACCCCTACATAGCATTTAAGGAATCGCAAAATTGTGATTCCGTAAATGCCATAAGTAAAATAAGGAATCGCAATTTTTGCGATTCCTTATTTTGCTAAGTGCCACCTACATACCAAAGGGGCGTTTGCGATTCGCAAACGCCAAAATTCAGCAGTTTTTGCCGTTTGCGAATCGCAAACGCCTTCCTACATATGCCCCATGGAGTTTCACATATTATAAATAGTGATTGCCTAATCGCAGAGAATGGTAATTAGGCAGTCACTATTTCCCATAATGATACATATGACTCAACGTTCTTTTTTAAGTGATTGCTTTGCATGACAAGCTATGAGAGGTTCTGCTTCTGCAGTCCTTGTTTGATCATTTTCATAAACTAGTTTAGTTTCTTTCCTTCTTTTATTAGGCTAACATGGCTATGCTGACTAATAGCAGCGAGTGCTGATATCAACTTGCTGTACTTACTGTGACACATAGAGCATAAGTTTCTCAGGCTGCGCTGCAACAGTTGTGGGTTGTGTACCACCAATTGTGGATTAGAAAGAAATCAGCAAGGTCTTCTTTTACTGCCTTTTTAGGTCTCGCCTGTGCTGCGCTTGCACTGTCTCTTCGAGACATACTGTATTCATGTATGGACTTGAAGCTCCGCACATTTTCCACCAATCTTTTCAATTGGCTCCTGTACTGTCCTTTGTAACTGGTTGCTTTTGATTCATGAATAGGATTAGTAATTCCTGCTTACTCCCTCCTTTTCTTCTTTTGTAACCTCCCATTAGGTTGGGCCCTCGTAGGTGTGTTGCTCTGTATGTTTTATTTACAGTCTGTGAGCACTATTGTGTTAAATGACTTTCTCCTATTGCATGCACAACATACTTTCGTGCAACCGCTTGTTTTTTAAGCAGTGCAGCTGCCCTTTATCTTATGTTATGTTTTTTGCTTCAAGAATGGTGGGTGCACCATTAACGCTGCTCACGCCATAATATATATTTTTTAAAGCACTGTGGTTGTATGGCGCACTTTATGTTCTCTTTTTCAAACGCAAGGCACAATTCAGGTTCTAGAATGGCGGTCGCAGTCCTTCATCCCCGTCCAGCCCCCGGGCGCTGAGCTTTAGGTTTCAACACAGCTCTGATTTTTATATTAACAACACGGGCAGTACGGTGCCCACTTTTCACTTTCATATCAACAACACGGGCGCCAAGCTTAATATTTTAGCAGGCACCCACTTTTATGATTTTTTAAAAATTGGTATTAGCATTTTTTTACAGTATCCGGCTCTCCACACTTAATTTTTAACAATGGCACCTCGTGGATCACCCAAGTCTATTTCAACATCTTTCTACGCTTTTTTTAAATACCGCGACACGCTGCTCCTAATCAGCAACAATAGTGGCCGCGCCTTTCCGGGATCGCTTCTTTATAACACAATGTAGGTGTTGTCTTCTGGACGTTCCTGGTGCAGATCCTGATCACTGTTGGTGAAGGCAGATCAGTGTCACACAAATTAAACCTTAACAGGAAGCACTTACAGAAATAAAGAATGCAGTTGCCCGAGTTGAAGCTCCACTTCTGTAACATATTATTCAGCCGAACTTCGTGCGCGTGGTCAAGGCTAAGCAAGTGTGTTTTCTCTGTATTACCAAGTGAAACGTTAGCTGTAATCCTTGATGGAGGTGTTAGCATCCTTGCTTTTCTTGAGCGCAAAACCTCATGTTGTGTATGAGCCGAGGAGGTTCTTTCTCGTTATTTGTTACATTGAGCCTGGCGACTGGGAGGAGGAGTGAGTACGGACATGTTCTTTTGTTGTTTGTTTAGTTTTTTTCAACATTAAGCTCACTGCCCGGCCTCACACGCTCTCAGGGACCATGTGATGCCTATTAAGAATTTGATCCAGACGGGAGCTTTCTCAATATGGCTGTTATGGTTATGTCTTTGTGCCACTGGGCACGCTGCAAGGGGAAGAAGAAGAGACCTCACCAAGACGGCTTCTCGGTTCACTCCGGAAAAAGTTATCTTTCACAGCTACTTTACTTTGCATTGATGCTAATCAACCCTTGAATCTGCTGCTGCATCTGCAGCCTTGCTTTGCAATGCATTCGCAATGCAATAGGTCAAGCGTTACTGAAAGTTTGAGCTATTGGCATTGCATTATTATTTGCAACACCAATAGCTCAAACTTTCAGTAACGATCTGTAATCTGTGTCAAGGGCGGCAAGGAGCCTGCTGTGCAGATGCCCAATCATTCCCTCCTGTCTCAGTGTTCTTCCTAAAGAATTATTCATCTTGATGGGGTCAACAGAAGGAGGCATACAGTGTTCGGGAGCTGTAGGTCAAATCCCAGGAGTTTGATGTTTTGTGTTAAGCAAACTTGGTGTCAGGTTATGTAAGCTTGGTGCGCATGCCTCATTGTTATCAAGAGCTGCTCCTTGCTAGAAGTTGGATGCTGCACCTCCTTCTCTGTTATAAATACTCTCTGAAGTGGGGAACAGCGTACTTACACATGACCTTTCTGAGAAGTGTCACCATGTTATTGAATCACTTGGCCATACATGCTGAATTGCTTTAACTCTAAGCTTTAATGCTGTGTGTCATCCTGTGTGGGTTACGGCTTTGCTGATGATTATATTCCTGAGCCTGAGGTCCTCAGACATGGCTTTCCTATATATTTGTTACTATGGAAGGTGTTTTGCTGCTCTGCTGTTGATGATATTCCTGAGGAGCCTGAGGTCCTCAGACATGGCTTTCTTATATATTTGTTACTATAGAAGGTATTTTGCTGCTCTGCTGATGATGATATTCCTGAGGTCCTCAGAGATGGCTTTCTTATAGATTTATTACTATGGAAGGTGGTTTTGCTGCTCTGCTGATGATGATATTCCTGAGGAGCCTGAGGTCCTCAGACATGGCTTTCTTATATATTTGTTACTATAGAAGGTGTTTTGCTGCTCTGCTGATGATGATATTCCTGAGGTCCTCAGAGATGGCTTTCTTATATATTTGTTACTATAGAAGGTGTTTTGCTGCTCTGCTGATGATGATATTCCTGAGGTCCTCAGAGATGGCTTTCTTATATATTTGTTACTATAGAAGGTGTTTTGCTGCTCTGCTGATGATGATATTCCTGAGGTCCTCAGAGATGGCTTTCTTATATATTTGTTACTATGGAAGGTGTTTTGCTGCTCTGCTGATGATGATATTCCTGAAGAGCCTGAGGCCCTCAGACATGGCTTTCTTATATATTTGTTATTATAGAAGATGTTTAGTTGTTCTGTACTCTGTAATAAATGCTTAATAAACATTCAGGTTCAAAGAAATGGGAAAATGGGAAACTGAACAGAGCTAAGTTGTCGAATTGTGGCAGCTAGAATGGCCTGAGTGACTCTAAGGCAAGTCGTTTTGCCACCAAGAGATCCTTATGGCCTGATGCTCCACAGCAGTAGTGGAAGTGCGTTGTCAAAGCCTATAGGATAACAAGGGGAGTCTTATTGATAGACTTTTTCACTGACTGTGTATTTATTTAGTTCAATACTTGTACATATAATGCAGATAAACTGCACAGGATGTCAGAGCCCTTCACAGAAGTTACTGCAAGATACTCACAAAGAGTATTCATTTTTCCACCAATAGGTTTGCTCGTTCTATTTGTCAAAGTGCCGTAATGATCTTCCTTATCACTGTGAAGTTGTGTTTCGATGTCTATCACATGACAGCACCTGTCAGACTGCATGATCCTCTTTATGGGAAGCATTGAATGTGTGCCTGCTTCCGGCTATCGAAGTATACTGCTCTTGGCCAAAGAGGTCATAATTGGAGACAAAGCTTGGTTCCACAAACAATTTGCTTCCTTTCTGGATGTACTGTTTTGGTGTTCTCTTTGCCCGATCTGGCAAATTACTCAGTTGGTTGAGTGCCTGCCTTCTTATTCTGTGTGGAACTTACTTGTCATAGAACCTTGTTCCAGCTAAGTCCTTTTGAACTACCATGCTTACTGTTTGGTTGCACGCTGCCCGTTGATTTGAGTTGAAATAAATGGCAATTCTGATAACAGTGTTTTTTAGGCCGCAAGCAGTAGCAGAAAACGCTTTACAAATAGTACTGTTGAGGGTGTATTCTCCTTCATACCTGTCTCCTATCACTTGTTCGTGTATTATTATGGCACCAGTTGTTCTGGTTGTGATTTATGTAAAGTAATGTCTAGAGGTGTTAATGGACCACATACAAGCACAAGTCTCCAAAGACAAGGGACGTGGTTTGCACCCCACACAAGGATGCCACACTTCAGTACTTGCATATTTTTGGTATTTAGTTCTTTTAATTTTTTTTTTTTCACGTATAGTCATAAATTTTCCAGGCAATTATCTTGGACATTTAATATTCTTGCGGAGTTTTCCGCACTCTGCGTTACGCGGAGCACGGAAATACTCTGCTTCACAGTGCGGAGCAGAGTTTTTTTCCTTGCTCGTGTTCGTCAACGAGGAAAATCCACCTCTCGGCGAGATTTCTCAATGCGGTCGGTCAGATTTCTCCTTGCGTGTGGTCGCTTATGCTAGCTACCGCTTGCATTGAGAAACCGCCCGTTCACATTGAGAAAGGGGCTGCCCTTGATGCCTTCGGGTGATTGCTGCGCTATATAAGTATGAGAACCAAAATCAAATCAAATCAAAGCTCGAGTAAAAATGTAATCGAGCAACAGAAAGGAAGCAGCACCCACTTGCACTGTGCATGGTGCCATTTGCGATGATTGCACAGTGCGGAAAAGCACCTGGCACTGAAAATCAACGGGAACAACATTTATCTAACGCAGACCACTGCTTGTGTAGCTCCACGTAGTGCGGCATAGTTTTTTTGCCCTTCGTAGAGTTTTGCGTAGCAGAACTATGCAAACTATGTCCAGGCTTAGTCAGTACCCTCGTTCTTGCCGTTTTCAACATTTTTCCAACATTTTTCCAACATTAGACTTTAACTCTCTCCCACACCCAACCCTAAGTAATATACATACACGTGTCAGATGCTGTTGTCTCATTTTGTGGACATCTTTCAGTTTCAATATCTTTTCGTAAATGTAGTTACCACCTTCGCTGATAGCTCTATTTTCTTTATATTTCTTCCTTAGTTTCTGTGGGTCCCAAACCGAGTCATGCTTGTGCTATATACAGCTTTTATAATAAATACATAAATAAAATTGAATTGTGTGCATATACAAATGTGGAATATATTTGGAAGTCCTAGTCTTTCCTGTGGCACTTTCTGTTTATGTTAAAATTAGAATTCTGTGTTTTCTACCGATATACCACCTCTATTGCACGTGGATATCCTCATCTCTATATGTTGTTCTTTTTTCACATTTTTAAGTGTTGTGTCACGGAATACTAGGCCCTGGTCCTCTTGGGCAGGTGTATAACGTTTTGGTTTTGGTAACTGACCCAGCTGCTCACTGTCTGTGACTGTCAAAGCCATTGACTCTGCTACATCTTTCTCTCTATTGCTTGTCTGTTCCTCATCCAGCAATCGCTATTGAAAAAGTTGGTGATGTTGTTCTGTCTTATGTAATATGTGTACAGGGCCGTTTTGCAGAATGTCAGAAACTCGGTTTTACTTGCCAGGAGTATGCATAAATCAGATACGGCTTGGATGGTTTTTGATAAAGCACCATACACAAATGACATGATTATATAGAACACTAAAAAACTTTCAATGTACAAAGGGCAGTTTTTATAACCAATCTCTACCACAGGCAGGCTCCACTAATTGAACAGTCCTACCCAGCTCTAAGTGTTCTGTGCCCTAAACTCTAAAAGTTTGTCAACCCACCATACATAGCCTCACATCCTCCTAAACAGAAACAAAAAAGGTGTGAGAAGTCTGAAAGTACCTCACGTAAGCACCACCCAAGTATCTGCTGGTTGGTACTCACCAGTTTGCTCACGTTGTCATCATTGGTAACTTTCATGACCGAAACAAAAGAGGGGAAAAGTGAAACATTATTATGCTCAAGTTTTAAAGTTGTGTGAGAAAAGGTCAAGAAAAATCAAAGTGTGGTGTCTATGCTTATATCATCCGTCAACTAGCTGGACCCCTTACCATGAAAAAAGGAAAAATGATTCTCCACGCTAAAATGAGTTGTGGCTCACTTGCAGTTATACATACTTTATTCTTTGCAGTGACCTCACTCAGATTAAAAATGGCATGTTTGGACCATTTGAATTGGAACGGCCGTCATGTTTCATTGCATAGTAGTTTTTGGCAATTTCATCAGGGCTCGGGGACGTATCACCACCTTTCTGATCCTTGAAGAACAATCTGTGGTGGTTGACAAACAACATAAAAGAAAGATAGTGCCAAACATGTAAACACATATTAAAATAGTGTTTGAAGGCAACCTTGCCAAAACATTTTCATAGCAAAATGTGCACAGGTTATGCCATAATTGCCCGGTGGTTGCCAACTGGACTCCTACCAGCAACACACTTATAAAGGGAAACAGAAACACATTTTAGCCACGCTTCCCCACCAGGTAAATAGCAGCCACCAGTCGTCAGCCTGTGGATATATATTATTCAGCCATAATGAGTTGTGCATAATGCCAATATCTCAGCATTTCTCTTGTGTTCTTCCTAATACCCATTACATGCCTTCTTCACATCTTTAGAAGTATGCAGATGAGAGATCTATGCATTGTATAGCCCGAAAATTATTCACTCGGCTCCCAAGCAAGATAAAGCACACCTGATTGTGCTTTAACTAAGCTTGTATAACACATACGAAAAATAAAAACATTTAAAAAAGAATCGATTGAAAAAATATAGATGTGTATTGTTTCTTGCGCCTGTGTTGCTTCTGTTCTGTTTTAGGACATCATGGCTTGAGGCGCATGGCCTGTGCGTACTAGTAGTATGGCAGTTTACCATTGGCTGGCAGAATAGCTCAGCCAGTTTAACAATTGTTGTTGAGGTATGTGTGTGATTTGCAGTTTTCAGATTTAGATTTCACCGAGGCTTACTGAGCTTTTCAAGGGAAGAAACATGAGTACCAGTTTGGATTGGTTACTTATATTTGGATTTTAAGTGATTTTGGAAAATGTGCTATATAAATGATATATTATTATTAATCTTTTTTGGTCTTCATCCTTAGCGTTCATTTCAGGTTTCTAGGTAGACATATCTCGTGTTTCAGTGGCTGCCCCTTCCTGTACAGGAAGCCAGCTGTCACCTGAACGTTGTTTGGGAGAAAAGTGCACTTACCTTTCATCCAGAGCCACATTCTTTGCATGGGTAAACTCAGGGCTTAATTTGTAAATAAATAAATTCCAGGCCCTCCTCAGGAGGCCACTGCAGCTAGAACCTCCCATTTTCCTACCAGCGTAGCCAATGACAGTGCCAACCATCACACTCCTACATGTGTGACATTTTAGACTTTTCCAAGCCTCCAAAGCTATGAGACCGGCTTGGGCGCCAGGCATTAGTCCTTTTAAAGTATACTGAATTAATAAACAGCTGTTGTTGTGTGCAGATCTCTAAATTAGACAAAAGGTCATAAGTGCTGGTGCTGACAATTAAGTGCCTCGGCTGAGCACCGGAAACCAAAGGCTCAAATTAAGCACTGGGTAATCCTGATTGCAGTAGTTGATAGGCCTGTGATACCCTAATTCTTCAAATAGTAGTCCTAGGAATACCATTGTACTGTAATTGCATTTATTTAGTGCTTAATGCCCTTGACGAGACACTGAAGTGCCTCACAGCGAGTAGCACACTACTCCAATCAATCAATCAATCAATCAGGGATTCTTTTAAGCGCACTACTCACCAGTGAGGGTTTCAAGGCGCTGGGGAGAGGGGGGTCAGTCGAAGAGCCAAGTTTTGAGGGTCTTCCTGAAGAAGTACAGAATGGAGACGTGTCTGATGTCGATCAGGAGCTTGTTCCTGGCCTTGGCCACGATATAGGAGAAGTTTCTGCCACCCGTTCTTGCTCTGCGGCAGGGGTTCAGCGAGGCCGGCCAATCGGAGGTTACTCGGGTACCTGGAAAGAGATTCTGGTATTGAGATATTGGGGTCCGGTGTTGTGGAAGCATTTGTAGGCGTGGGTGAGTATTATGAAAGTTACTTTCTTCTCAAAGGGGAGGCAGTGGAGGTTGCGGAGGTGTTGGGTGATGTGTTCGTTTCGAGGGATGCAGAGTATGAGTCTGGCTGCAGTGTTCTGTATGGTCTGGAGTTTGCGGAGCAGAGACTTGTTGATCCTGGTGTAAAGGGTGTTTCCATAGTCCAGTCTGCTGGTTATGAGTGCATGGGTAACAGTCTTCCTTGGTTCGGGGTGGGATCCATTTGCAGGTCTTCCAGAAGTTGCGGAGGGTGTTGAAGCAGGTGGAGGTGACGTGTTCATCTGTCGGTTCATGGAGAGAGAAGAGTTGAGTACGATGCAAAGGTTTTAGGCGTGGTCTGTGGGGGTGGAGGGGCTGCCGATGGCGGTGGGCCACCAGGTGTTGTCCCATGCAGAGGGGGAGGGTCCAAGGACGAGGACCTCTGTCTTCTCTGAGCTGAGCTCCAGGTAGATGCTGCTAATCCAGGATACTCCAGAACCCAAAGTTAAAGGTTAATCCAGTGGTATTAGTTGTTGGTTATTGGAACTAGTTTTGTATTCTCAAAGAAATTATTCAATTGATTCTCTCCAGGTTCTTTGTGGTTGATTAAATTACTAAGCATTATGTGTGGTCATTATTTGAGGCGGGGGTCTGTGGATTAATGCAAATGGTTGGTGGGATGAATAGAAAGTCTTGGAGGATTAATTATTGTTAGGTAATAGCCCGCCCTCATGATTATTACACCAGGCTCGCTATGCTGTGCCGGCCCCTCGTGAGGACTGCACTATCCGGCTGCTGATACTGCTGGGCCGCTGCGGCCAGCTGTGATCTGACATTGTGCCGTGTTGATTCTGACTCAATGCCAATCCCGGGGCTCCCCGCGGCCTGAGCTGCGGGCAACACTCCCACCGGGTGGAGTCGACTTCCCGGCTCCCCGGCGGCACAGCTCGGTCAAGTGATCTGCCCTTTGGGCCTCCAGCGCCCAGTAAACTGCAGCCTCTACGCCCTGGGTGCGGCACGACTACAGCGGAGGCGGCGACGCAGCGCTAGATGCGCCTTAGACACACAAGTAAGGCAGTGGCACGCAGGGGAAGCTAAATACTATTAAATAGACCCCCCGGGCTTGTATAGGCTATATTCCCAGGTTCTGCTACCTAGGCTGGCGCTGCGACTCTGCTAGACCACGCTGCTGGTCTGCTCCTGTGCCAGCCCGTTGCTTAGGGTCTGACTGCTCTGCGCATACCCCCGCATGCCCACCTGCCCGAGCTGGCGTTTGAGCTCTGTCCCCTACCAGACCTCGTCTTCTTACGGCGGCTGCCTGCTGGGCCTGGCGTACCGGTGTGCTCTTCCGTTTGGCACTCCTTGACGCAGTGCGGCTAGACTGGTGCGGGTCTTCACATATCTGACGACCCATGCTCATAAGTGGTGTGTCTCTGGTGGCAGCGGGGACCAGCCACGCGCCACCAATCGAATACCCCCGCACTTCTGGACAGGCTGGGAGGGTCACGCGCGGCTTCGCCAGGTGCGGTATGCCAAATCCACCTCTGCACCTAAACACTCCATTAACCCTTCCTGGCCTCTTTTCATCCACCTATCCTGCCTCGCCAGTACACATACAATGGGTAAAGCCGATGCCAAGCAACCTAACCTCACCTTTGCGGGTCGGGGGACCGGTAAGGGCGGCAATACGCCCCCTGATGCTGGCGAACAATCCACACAGACAGACCTACCTGAGATGCAAGTCGACAGCCTTCAGCCATATTGCTGGAAGTCAAATCTAGTCTAAAATCAATAGACTCTAAGATTGATCACCTAACTTCGCGCCTTGATCAAATCAAGCAGCAGGTCGAGACCCATGACGCCCGCATCACTCAAATCGAGACCAGGGTCTCGGAGGAGGAAGGCCCTGGAGCTGAGAACCGGCAGCGACTCCTCAAGGTGGACAAGGTCTTTGACATCATCTGCACCAAGAATGAAGACTTCGAGTCGCGCTCCTGCAGAAACAACATATGCATTATTGGCGTTCCGGAGTCCACAGCAATAGGGAAAATGAAGGAATATTTCAAATCCTATTACGTGAACTCTTTGGCTCAGTCCTGTCTGGGCACTTCATCATTGAACTGGTGCATAGATCTCTTGGCCCGCTGCCTCCTCCTTGAACTCCTGCAAGACCCATAATAGCCTGTCTATTAAATTATCGCGACCGAGACAGGATCCTCCATAGGGCCAGAGAAATGGGTGAGGTCAGACACCAGGGAAATGCACTGTTATTTTACCCTGACTTCACTCTATCTGTTCAAGCGACAACAATTGACTTTGTAAGCCCTGATCCCAATTGTCACATGCATTTTGTTCTTAAACCTTGGCCTTGCATGACTACATTTCACGCACTTAACTCAGATATATTGCTGCCTTATGCAACTTATTCATTACTTCCCTCTGTAATTTCCAATGTTCGTCCACCCTGCCTCACAGGAATGGGGGTAACTGACTGAGCCCTCGCACCCGAAGGAATAATTCCCATCCCCTTTCTATACTTTCCAAGTTGGGGGGCCCTGGGCGGGGGGTGGTTTGCAGCTCAACCAAATTGGGGGTTGGAGTGGGTGGGGGGACTTGGGTTTCTCAACAGGATGATTGCACAGGACATCTTGACTCCTGGAGTTTCGTTCAATGGTTATTTTAACTTTTTTGTAAATATGATATTGCTTGCATTCACTGGACAGCGCATCATCTTTCTTGACACTGGGTATCATGGCATGACTATTGACGGCAAACAGCATACTACTGTACCCACACCCTATTGAAACATGACTGAAACTACCTTCCTGACTTGGAACATCGGGGGCATGAACAATCATCGTAAGGCATGCCTCATACACACATACCTTAGCAGGCAGAAGGTGGACATGTGTTTCCTTCAAGAAATGCACCTCATCTCCACTAACGCAACTAAATTGCGTTCTAGATACTGGGGGGAAGCACACTCAACATTCTATTCGAATTGCGCATGTGGCATCACCATACTCTTTAGGAAAGACCTCCCATGGTGCATCACACAAACCTTCATAGACACTGAGGGCAGATATGTGATACTGGCAGGAACCCTATACACACAGCCGGTGATTCTGGCAGCAGTCTACGGCCCAAACACCGATGACCCAGAATTTTATACTCATTGTGGAGAATAATATTCTCCATCGGCCCTGACCCTCTAATTTGGGGAGGCGATTTCAACATTGCTCCCTGGGGACCCTAGATCGTTCGGGTGGTCACACCCAGGCCACAGTTACCCTGCTCGCCATCACAGAAGACAACTCGCTGCTCGATGCTTGTTGATACACCCACCCAGAGACACGCAAGGGCACTTGGGTGTCTAACACACATGGCTCCTGGTCCCAAATCGACCTATGGTTAATTACCTGCGATGTCTCATCCTGGGCCACGTCAGTAGATCACCTGGCCCGCACGCTATCAGATCACGCTCCGGCACGATTGGTTCTGCGATTCCCAAAACCCTTCACCACATGTTTGCATGGTGCTTGCCTCCTCATGCCGGTCGCGATGCTGCATTTTGAGAAGAAATTCCGGGAGCCATTGCCGAATTCTCTGCACACAATACCGGCTCTGTAGAATCTCCTTCGACCCTCTGGGAGTCCTTTAAGGTTGTAATTTGGGGTGAATGTATTGCTAGGCAGTCTGGAGTGTTTAAATCCATCAGAGGAACCCTGGAGCGTCTGGAGGCAGATATTTTTTATTAGACCACCGACAGGCCCATGACACTAACCCCACCACATAAGCAGACATCAGAACTAAATTAACCGAATATCACACAGAAGGTGAAAGGAAGGTTGCATTCCTGGGCAGCAAGTTCCAAGCCCGCAGGTACGTGGAAGGCGACCGCCCCGGTAAAATCCTTTCTAACCTATTGAGAAAACCACATGCCTCCTCACACATTACTGAGCTCCGCGACGAGACGGCGAGAAAGACCTCGTCCCCCAGCGAGAGTATCATCAGAATCTTTCTATTCTGATTATACACTGGTGATGCGGCGACGCCTCGCAAACTCTTAGACCAATACTTCGACTCAATTGAGTTATAGTGGCTCGGCCACGAGCATCGCGAATACTTAGATGAGCCATTCACCACTGCAGAGATAGGAAAAATAATTGCAGGTTTAACGGGCGAAAAAGCACCAGGCTCGGACGGGCTGACTCCCACGTTCTATAAAGAATACGCACTCATTCACATTCCGTCCGTTGCCGAAATGTATAATGAATCTTTCACCCTTCGTATGTCCCCCCCCATGCTCCACAAGGCCCTGATCACCCTCCTCCTTAAACTCAACAGACCACCAGACAGCTGCGACTCATATCGCCCCCTATCTCTGATAAATACAGACAATAAGATATATGCAAAACCACTGGCCAATCGGCTCCTCCCCTTTATGTCCCTGATAGCTAGCCCAGACCAGTCCGGGTTCATTCCAGGCCCCGCCACATCACACAACCTGCGCACCATTTTTTCACTAATGCATCAGATTAACCCCGCCTTGCCTGCTGTGGCATCCCTGCTGGACGCCACCAGGGCATTTAATACATTGGAGTGGCCCTTTCCCTTCTACCTTCTTAACCGCCTGAGCTTCAGCCAGGGCTTCATCCAGAAAATGACCCTACTCTAAACATTACCATCGGCGCGTATTAACATCAACCGGCAGGTCACCGACCCCATCACCATCACCAGGGGCACCAGGCAGGGCTACCCACTATCTCCACTGCTTTTTGCCACTGCCATGGAACCCCTCGCGGTGCAGCTACATTAGCACCATAACCAACGGGGCTTTTCAACCCATGGCCTGGTGACCTGCATGTTCGCAGATGGCGTAATATTATATATTCATGAACCGCAAGAAAATCTAGCTCCAATGACACTGGAGGTGATACGTTATGGCTGCAATCCTGGGGTGCAAATAAATGGGGGTAAATCCGACCTCTTCCCCCTCACCCATGCAACGCTACCCTTTTCTATGGAATACCTGTTCTTATGGGCTACAAGTCCCACTAAATATGTCGGCATATGGCTGAGCAGAGGCCTAGAAGAGCACTGGAAATCGACTGTCGTCAAAGCTATAGAGTGGCTTGAAACAAAAATATTTGCATGGAAAAAACTCCTACTCTCGCTGGCAGGCCAAATTGCGATCGCCAAAATGATCATGTTGGCCAAATTTCTATACCTATTTTTAAATATTCCAATCCCACTCACTTCGCAATTTTTTAAAAGACTATGCTCCAGCGTGGTCACCTTGATCTGGGCTGGCTGTCACTTATGAGACCCTGACGCTTCCCCACTCATTTAGTGGATGGGGGCTCCAAACTTTAAACTCTATGCACTCTATGCTCAGGCCAGCTTCCTTCACTTCAGGCTACACCCTACGCCCTTTCAGCCACACGTGGCGGTTGAGACCGACTTAGCCTCCCCGTGGCCATTACAAACGGCTTTGTACCTGCCATACAAAGCCCCCAGGGCTTGTGTACGCTGGGCATGGGATGGGATCCATAAACACTCCCTTTGTAAGGACCTTTACGTGCCAGCGATGCAACTTGCTAATAACCCCTCCTTCCCACCGCCACAAAAAGCAGGCATGGCACACCGTGTGGCGAACCTGGGCATATGAACTAATGCTGATCTATATCCCAACAGCAGCCTTCTTCCTCTTACTGAGAACGCAACACCGCTTGACAAACTACTTTACTATCAAATTAGAGCGACATGTAAGGACACCAACACCACATTCCCAGATGCTCCCCTGCCAAACACCACCCTGGAATACATACCCTCAGCAGCATCCCTGCGCAAGCTTGTCACAAGGCTACATGCAGACACGTTAGAGGCCTCTCATACTGATACTGAGTGCGCCCACTGCACATGTAAATGTAAATGTAAATTGTGTCTTGTAAAGCGCACTGCTACCCGCACCGCAGGCCTCGTAGCGCTATAGACCGCTGGGGAACCCGTCCTGGCTTTCCCTGTGAGATAGTCCCTCCTGGGGGTCTCCAAGGTGAAACCAGGCATCCCCGGCGTTTGTGTGGGGCCGTTGTGGAGATGAGGCAAGCTAATGCCCAGAGTTGCCGAGTGTGATCTCTGGTCGGAGTAGGCACTGATGCGAGAATTATCAGTCCGCTGATCCTGGTCCAAGACCCTGCCGCGTCGGGAATCGAACCCTGGTCCCGGGCCGTTCTCTGCTCTCGGGTCTGCCACCTCTAACCAGTGAGCCACACCTCTCCACATGGGTGGCCGACTTAATCGTTGGCCCTTCACCAACACAGTGGCAATACTGCTGCAACCAAACAAAATGACTCTCCCCAACTACCAGCTGCGACTCATTCATTTCAAATTCCTGCACCAGCTCTACCGCACCCCAACTGCGCTACACAAAATGGAACTGTTTGAAAACACCAGATGTGTGCGCTGTGCGACACAGGACGCGACCTTTACGCATTTGGCCTGGGCATGTCTCAATGTAGCAGACTATTGGCAGGAGGTCTGCAAAATTATTAGCGACATTACGTCTGAATTATTTACACCTGACCCATTCACCTGCCTACTGGGTCACTTCAAATATGTTTCTGATGCCAACCGCAGACTGACCGCGATGCTATTAGTTCTGGCCAAGCGCCGTGTGGCAATACACTGGGGCCGCAGGCCAGCTTCCAAACCCAAGCACTGGCTAGCGTACGCAGCATATTGCCAAACACATCTCAGCAAATATTGGGACTTGATGCCGGTGACACGCGAGTCAGTAACACTCCATGCCTACAAGTCAATTGTTTGCTGTGTTTCAAGTATTGTCTAAATGCCTTTGAAATGTCATCACCGGCCATGTCAAGATGTCGAGCAACTCAATAGTATGCATAATTGTATCATGCCTAAAGTCTAATAAAGGTTTTAAAAAAAATAAAAATAAAAAAAGAAGATAAAGATTCAATTCAATTAATCTTTATTGTTAGATTATTTAAAATCATACAATATGTCAAAACAAAAAATCCATATTAAGAAATTCACATTTAACATAAAAACATACTCATTAATTGAAAAAATCCACATTTTAAAATGTAGCAAATCTGGATAGTGCAAATCTTATTGTGAAAATTCACTATTAAAAATATCCCATATGTTCTCTTTGATTATGTCAAATCATCAGAGTCCAATTTCTTTTTTATCATTAATATGAATTTTAAAAATGCAGAGTTCAAAGCTATGTCAATTGAATTAAGACAGCTTATAAGTGCTTGTCTAAAAGTCTGTATTCCGAGGGTGTTAAAATGCCACTTAAGTTTCTTCCTACAACTTTGGACATATGCAAAGCAAATTGATAATATTATCTTCTGCTTTATTACATAATTGGCAAGACTTCTGTTCTGTTTTGCGCAGCCATGGCATTGCGTGAGATGATCCTGGGAAAAGGCCAAATCGTGCTTTAAAAAAAGATTTTTTAGATTTATAGACCAAGGCATTTCTAAATAGGATTGTGCTTTTGCAGATTTGTACTCTTTCATGGGTATCCATGCATGCAATCTTTTTGCAAGGGATTGCAAGAAAAGAAAGACAAAATGAGGTGTGGGCATATTGCAGAAATACTATATTATAGATTAAGGCATAGGCATGCAGTTTAGGGGCCGATTCCAATCTTGCTAGGAAGGGTTCGGAACGCGATTGTGCCAGGAAAAGTACGAGCCGTATGTGTGTGTTCCCGACTGACTCGTACAGTTGTACGAGCGAGCAAGTACGATGCGAGAAACACGAAATCGACAACCAAATCTTTTCCGGGTCAAACGGCTCCGTACGTCCCGTAAGCAAACCCTGCCATGAAGGTAATTTACGACCGAGCCAGTCCGATGCACGATTCGGTCAACCGGATCGAGTCAGAGCCTCCGGCACGTAAACGCTCCGGGAAGTGGACTTCAGGGGTCCTCGCCGGACCCCCTTCACCCGTAGCCTTACGAGACGATCACAGGGGCACATGCATGTACGGTGCGGGTGGCACAGACGTGTCCCCACTACAGGGGCGCCCTTGTGTGCAACATACCTTTTTCGTCATTGGGAGCCTATGTATGCGTCGTAAAAACAGGTTCCCTTTGACTTCAATGGGGCTCCGAGCGGCTCGTGTACGTCAGCGCTTTTTCGCATCGTACTCGGGTGCTCGGAGTCCCAGAGCACGAGTCGGTTAGAAAGCCCTCCGGATCTGAGTCAGATGGAGCCTTCTCCCAACGAGATCGTAAACGGCCTCTTAGAGTAGGTTGTACATAGAGAGGACACATGCAGAGGATGGACGGTGGGTAGTTGGTCAGAAAGGAGAGAGAAAAATCTAAAGTTTTAGGTCAAGGTACATTTTTCATGCAGTTTATTGGAGGTCTGCAGAAACACTTGCCAATTGCTGGGGAGGATACCCTATTGGCTCATTAGGTAGCTGATCTCATGAGATATACCCCCATGAAGGAAGCCCATATCAATCAAGTTTGGACTGACTCCTGAGACGTGTTGTCTGAGGTTCAGGGATAGCCAGTGCCAGTCACACAAGTCATGGGTAGATTTTGTGGATTCATCAAATAAGGGACTGGGGGTTAGGTGAATGGTAGCTTGGCAAATAATTATGATAGGCATTATAATTTGATGATGAAGAAGCACATACTGAGTAATATTTTTACAGAGTTGCACCAGCGCATACTTAATTTCAAATTAAATATACCCAGAGAGCTTGGGAATGAAGCAGACCTCTGGACCAGCACCAGATTGTCCATAAAGTGTGGTTCCGGTCCCCTCAGCAGAAAGAGGGGGAAAGGCCAGGATAAACCAGATACTTTTCCCAAAGAGCCCAAAAAGAGTTTGGAGGGAAAGGATTCACCTACCCCTCCTGAGCACAGGAACGGTATAAGCTCAGGGCGCTCTTTTACCCACCCAGGTGTTATCACTGTCACCAGTCAGGGCACAAAAAGACCAGGAAACCATCCACAGTTGAGTACTGCACAGGCATGGCCAATGTGGCCTGTTGGGAGTTTGTGCCCAGGAAGAGAGGTTAGAGCATGCCCTAGTGTCCTTTAGTTGGGAGGTGGACACAGGAGGGAAGATGGTGGTCCATGAGCATGGGAGTTATAACTTTGACCAGGATACCTCTGCCAGTCAGACCATGGTAGGAGCCAGGCTGGTTTCTTCAGAACAGTATCTGCCAGGACAGATATCCGGGTAACTCAGGCCCAGGACCATTTCTGCCCCAGTGACCCAGGTATAGTTAGAGTGGCGGTGGGTACTGGCTCAGTGTGGGAGTTAAGTGTGAATCCCAGATGCCCATTGATTGCATCCTTAGCAATGAACTTCCGCTCGTGAGAGAAAGGTTGGTTGGGGCAGCCATGCTGGGAGCCTAACCTCTCAGAGTACAGAGTACAGAGGCCCAGACGGAGAGTATGAGGTAGGAGGTGGAGTCAATCCACAATGGGAGGACCAGTAAGTCAGGGGTTACCTGCTCCAAGAGAAGAGCAAGACTGACCCTGGTGAGGCCACTACTGGCCTAGAGGTGCTGCCTGTGCAGTCACAAAGGCAAAGGACTGGAGTCCTGTTGGAAGCAGAACCCTGAGAACACAGTACGACTAAAACACAGTGAGTCACCCTTGATGGGGACTGTGGTTCCCGTTTGGAAGTCCTCGACTGTTAGACCCCTGATTAGTCTCAGGGTACATACTATGGGGAAGCCAGTCTCAGGATAACCTTCCAGAGATGACAGGACTGAATGTGGAAGGAAGGTGTCTACCACCTTAGGGTGTAGCTTCCTACTCTGAAGAGACCAAAGAGACCTCAGTAGCAAGGGAGGGACTCCTTGCCATCCACTGGCTAAAAATGAGTCCTGCCCAAGGCCCTAGACTGGAACCTCCACCTTGATAGGTTCAGGTGGTCATAAAACAGACAAGTGCCACTGCAGAAGAAGCAAAATGTCTATGATCTATCACCTCAGCAGGGAAGCCCATCAAGGTATTGATTAGTCTACCCCAGCTTTTAGCTGGGGGTGCTGTCTTGGAAATGAGTTCTTATTGCAGGGCCATTCCGGATGTGTTTTGCCTATTTTCAGAACCTCATCTGTGGCTGGCCATATAAGTGAAGTTTTACAGAGAGAAGGCCCTACATCCATCAATATGAAAAGCAAGCAGAGACACCATCAAATAGCAATCCACTTGCAAAAGTTCACCCTCATTCAAAGAGGTGAACAGCGTGTTCCTTTTTTTGAAAATTCTACCTCGGAAAACAGGTATGACATAAATGAATTTACAGTATCTCTAAAAGCATAATTTCCTATTGGAATGGTCACATTCTTTACCAGTTTCTTTAATTCATTGTTGGTAAGTTCCCTACCCCAACACTACTCAGACCAATTCTAATAAATCTTTAGAGAAACCATTGCTGTAGTCATATCTAGATTTGTGACAAAACCTGTAGTTTGCTTGACAGTATCATTAAGAAATTAGAATTTGTGCGAATGCATGCAAGCAGGAGAGCGAGTGTTAAAATCTAGTATCTGCCTAAAGTGAGTATACAAGTACAAAAAATAAATGGGAGGGTCCCAGAATTTGTAAAAGTGCACAATGTGATCTGAACCTGCACATTTGGGGTAACTCAGATGGGTGAAAAACTGTCTAAGATTATACAATGAAAATGCAAAATATATTTTAGGGTACAGGCAAGTTGAGAATTCTTTTCACTAGAAACTCATGCACAAATAGTTTAGGAGGTGTGTTTGTTTAGGTATGCAATTAATTCATTACTTGTTTGAAATTCATATATTATCCAAATTGCATTGTCCATCAATTGTCAAATATCTGATTCACAAATCACAATATTTCTTTATTTCTTCATCGGGCAATCAACCAATTTCTTAAGTTAGGCACAGCGCTAGAAATGTCTAGAAATAGGAAAACCAAGAGAAAGGAACAATGTATAAAATTTAGGTTGATTACAATATCATTGCATTTCGTGTCTCATTCAGCAGCAATACGTTTTGTACATGTAGGACTAACAATCACACTCTCTACACATTTTAAATTGTGCATTAATCAATGTCACTGTTTGATTGCTTCTGTTTTAGCAATAATATATTCAATTTAAAATGTATAAACTATGGTTTGTGACCATCTCTCATAACTCTGTCAAACTGTATCTAGTGAACTAAAGTTATACTTATAGAAGGAAAGATTCATTTTTCACTAAAGTTATACTAACAGTTCTTCAATGACAGCCTTTGTTGTGGCTTTCAATGTTCTAGTTGTTTAATTTATTCTGAATGTAAAACCTAGTTTTTAGTTTGTGAAAAATGCTAGATCACCTGTATTTTTAGAGTAATGACCCAATAGTTAATTTTGTAAACGACATACTTGAAAGTGTGGTAAATTTTCAGAATAGAAAGAAAGAAATCAAAAAAGGGAAACAACAATTAAATAAACAACATTTAGGGGCCGATTTCGGTCGGAAGGGCTCCGAACGATGTTCTGAGCCCTTCCGAGGGAACCAGAATGTGTGGCCTGGATTTCTTTCTGACGAGCCATTCGGATGAGCTTGTTCAGAAAGGAATCCAACTTGGATTTCTGAATTGTGGACGATAGGCTCGGAGAGCCCGTCCGCCATCCGGAAATCCTCCAGTACTCCCCGGCCGCCTCTTTGCGACCGAGGGAGGACAATGGCAGCTTTTCACTGCCTTTTCGTGCCGGTGTGTCCGGCACGAAAAGGCAGTCAGAAGCTGTCTCTGGGGGCCCCCAGCAGGTCCCCCATGGGTGTGAGGCTGCCGGATGGCAGCCTGGGGCCACCTATGGTGCCCCTCTGTTGATCCCTGCACCCGGTGGCAGGTATCTTGGGGTTTTTCAAAACAATTAATTGCTTCACAATTGATTTGTGGTAGAAACACCGACTTCGGTTTGAAGGGGGTTCCAGCCATCAAATCCAGAGTTAAATCGTTGTTAGCTGCATTCAGAAGGGGATCATCAACCCACCCCTCAACTTCAGCCAGCCAGGAATGGTCAATGAACTTAAAAGACTGACATTTCGTAAAATGCATACTAGAAGTAACTTGAACAAAAACCAGAGAAAAGCACTTAATGAACTAGAATCCAACCGAGACTTTGTTATCAAACAAAGTGACAAAGGGGGCAACGTAGTTATCTGGCCCCTCGAAATGTACAGAGAAGAGGGCAATCTACAGTTTTTTGTTGGGCAGTTCTTTTCTCGCTGTATACCGGCTCCCTCGACGGTCTTATCCTGTCCCCTGACTCACCTCTTAGTTTCGAAGGTCTTTCGTCCCATGGGTACATCTCGTCTCGCTGGTTATGTTTGCCCGTTTGTACTACTCTTCTATTTATATCGTTGTCTTACTATTGTTTACAGCTGTGGAGGAATAGCTTGTTGGTACACCCTCGCGCATGCGTGATGGACGATCCTTTACCCCTTATTTCGTGGCGGCCATCTTAGCACTATACTAATATGTATGTGTGCAAATAGGAAACCATAAAGAAGCGGTACCGGGCATCGATAATACTCCCCGGAAACCGTTCCAACCTTAGCTAATGATTGCTGCCGTATCTCTTGAATATTACATGAAACACTTTTCACGGAAATTCCAATATTCGTTTTAATTGTTCCAGAACAGATCTTTGTGTTATCTTCATCACACTGAAATGTTGCTTAAAATGATTGAGCTATGTTTGTGCAACCATTTATTTTCTTTTTGATAACAACATCTACAGGCAAATCCAGGGAACAGCGATGGGAACATGCTTCGCCCCCAGCTTTGCAGGTCTTTACCTCGGCTGGTGGGAGGAGCAGGTTGTCCATAAAATCGGATTATTCCAAGACCACGCCGTCCTCTGGTTGCTCTATATAGATGATATTTTCTGTGTATGGAGTGGCACTGAAACACAAGCGAACCAATTTGTGGAGGTACTGAATGAAAATCAACTCAATCTCCAATTTACACACCAGATTAGTACTGATTCCATGGAATTTCTTGATCTTAAACTAGAGATAAGAAACAATACCATCGAAAGTTCATTGTATAGAAAAATCACGGCTGGCAACAGCTTACTTCATGCGGGTAGTTGCCATCCACGAAATTTTATACACAGCATACCATTCGGGGAACTATTACGTGCCCGAAGGAACTGCAGCACTACTGATAAATTTGAGAAAGAAAAAGAGATCATGAGCGAAAGATTTCTGACACGAGGCTACAGCCCAAAAATATTAAAAAGGCCATCATAAAAGTGGATGCATTGAATCGCCAAGATCTTATATTCCTTAATGTTGGAGATTCCCAAAGTAAACCCAAAGAAATCATAAGATTCATAACGACTTACAATACACAAGCATGGGAAGTGAAAAAGAGCCTCAGGATATTTTGGGAGGTCTTAAAGACCAGTGATGACCTTAATGATTATATAGGAGATTATCCTTCTCTGACTTTTCGTAAACCCAAATCAATACGGGATCACTTGTGCAGCAACATGATACAAAACCCCAAAAAATGCAATGCAGTGAAAGGCTTCTTTACCTGTAATCAGAGTAAAGCCTGTAAATTCAGTAGCAGTGCCAAATCTCTAAAATGTAACAACAATGAAGCTCCGTGGGTCATTCAAAAACAGCTTAACTGTAACACCGAATACGCCATTTACACCCTGAAATGCCCATGTCTGAAGTATTATATTGGGAGCACCATCCACAAAGATAAAAAACGTGTGTTGGAACATCTTAGGGCCATAAACAAAAATGATAAAACGTATCCGGTCGCTCACCATTTCCAGGAGTACCACAAAAGTAATGCCAATCTTGTCAAATTTGCAGTTATTGACTGCATCTCCCCCAATGTGAGAGGAGGAAATAGACTGTTGGAACTCAGGAAACTGGAGTCCAAGTTCATTATTAGGTTTAACACCATGGTGCCCCATGGGTTAAATATGGACGAAGAATTGTCTGTGCATTTACATGGTGACTAAATATAAGTTAATCAAATGTGTTTCTTGCTGCTCACAATCTCTGATTGCTGTTTTTAGAATTTGTATGTTTTAAACTTCACAACCATTTCATTTAGGTTGTAGAGATTTTAATAGAACCATGTATTTATCGTCTTATATGTTACAGACTTATATACAAGAATGATATACCATGGACTCCATCTATGATCAAGAAAGCATTAGCCCACTTGGGCAAGATTTGATTTGGCCCTACCTCATCATGATGAACTTTATTTTCTCATTTGTGTAGACATGGCCCACTGGGGCAATATTGTTTGCTGATTGCTTTTCAGGACTTTACAAGCAATTCAAAAAAGTTGGGTACTGAACAAGCACAAGTTTCAATTTACATTAATGTGAAGCATGCTGTAATTTAATATGATGACATCAAAGTTTGCCGAATTCGATATCGCTACCCATATAGCGTAAGGCACTAAACAGCTTCTGATAGTGTTCTCTTTTGGGATGGTAGGTTTGTGTCCTGAACCCGTTTATTTTGAAAAATTTCAAATACTGTACCCATAAATGTTCTAAATAATTTAAATTGATTGAATATACTGCAATCGGTATTATCGAAGCACATTCTCGTTTATGTTGACAAGCTAACATGAGAGTATGAATTTCTAACATTGATTATCGTTTATATTTAGGGGCCATAAGCCAAAACATTAATTGTGAATCTGGCACGTCTAAACAAACAGGAGTTCTGACATTAATTGAACTAAAGCATAATGGATGAGATGTATTAAGTCACAGTATTTTGTTTATGTTTATTGTCACGTGACACGTTACTTTACTTTATTATCATTATTGAAACGCACATTCTTGCCCGTGATGAAGGAGTAATTCTACTCCGAAACGCGGAGGACGTTGTGTTCTGAATAAACTGCACCGAGAATAGAGGCCACGGCTCCTGTGTTGTTTCTTTCCGCTACTGGAGGAGGGATCACGCCGGTGAGATTGTGTTGGTGTTAAAGGGGGTGGCTACCCCTGCCGTGTGCCCGCCGAAAACAGAGGCTTGGGGAACATCCAAAACTTTGTGTATATATATATATATATATATATATATATATATATATATATATATCCACAGCTACCGAACACCAGCCAGTTGCACTCATGAGCGGGTGCACACAAAACGGGGTTGCTGTTTAGTTCCCTGAAAATAAACCTGCTGTGGAACTACCCCCTGCGTGTGCTACTTTCCTTTGGATTTATTGTCCGTGGATGTTTGGATATCATCATTTGTTCATGTACACGTTGATCACGTTATGCACTTATTTGGATTGGAATGACTAACGAATATGTAATTTGTCAGTACTTAAAAGGACTGTGGTAGTTAGAAGGTTCATTTTCCATGTTTCCCAAGATAGTCTAATTCCTTGTAATAGGGCCCTAAGTGGTTTCCCAACTCGGATTATATAAAAATATACATACACATATATTTATATATATATATATATATATATATATATATATATATATTACCTACTGGCGGTCGCCAGTAGGTAGTTATAGTTAGGATTTTTTTCAATGTTAAATCTGAAAATTCTATTTGGAATAACTTTGGCGCCGGTTGACGAATCTGCCTGAAAATTTCCTCAAAATGGCCTCGCGGCGTTCCGGTCCTTCCCTGAAAGTTTGGGGGGGATTCGTCAAGCGGGGGCCGAGATAAAAGGGGGGTCCCAAAACGCGTTTTCCCCATGTTAATTTCCATAGGGCGGTCGATTTCACTTTTAGCCCGAACGGCTGAATGGATTTCCACCAAACTTGGCAAAATTGTAGGGACTGGTAGCCCGATGTGCCTTTGCTATGTCTCAAGATATGTGCTCCAGTGGATTTTGAGTAATTAAGGTTCAAAAAAATATATATATCTATAGCAGCTCACCGGTACGCGCACCGGTGCGCTTACCGTGCGCGCCACGCGACTTGCGTGAGGAAAGCTGATTGGCTCTCGGGTGTCTGTAAACATTCTAAACAGTCCGGAGCGGCCGCCATCTTGTGTCTCGGTAAAATCGAGACACAAGAGGTGGCCAAAACAAAGAGGGAAATGACCATAAGGGGGCAGAGTAGACCCCCCCTTGACCCCCTAGGTTTGATGTGGGGGCCATAAAAGGGTCCCGCGGGGCAAAAAAATTTCGCGGGGGGAGCGCCCGGTACGCGCACCGGTGCGCGTACCGGGGAGTGTACCATGGGGAAAAAGAATGACAGTTTTATAAGTAGCTGTTTAAAAAAAAATGTTTTGTTGTTTTTTTATGATGAGTGAGTATATGTATGAGTGACTATATAGAACTGTTGGTGAATGAGTGGATGTGTATATAGATGGTGGAATTACTGAATTGGTTGTTGTTACTGGTTTGGGTACCTCCATTTTTTTGAAAATGTTTGTTTCTATTTATGAATATGTGTTTCAAGCGTTACATTACACTGAAATTAGGTCTGTCACTCTGTCACAAGGATGGTGTCATCAGTGATGTCATGAGTGATGTCACTGACCATGTCATGAGTGATGTAATATGTGATGTCATCAGCAGTGCATTGCAGGCGCGCAAGTTATAGTGAGTCCAACTAACTATAACGTGGGAATTTCAATGGTTTTATGTCAGTAAAATTTCCTGCTAACTATAACTGGTGTGAAACCTATGGTTTTGTCAGTGAATTTAATAGGTTTTTTAAATGCTAATTCCGAACTATAACTGGTGTGAAACCTATGGTTTTTTCAGTGAATTTCAAAGGTTTTTTAAATGCTAATTCCTAACTATAACTGGTGTGAAACCTATGGTTTTTTCAGTGAATATATATATATATATATATATATACATATATATATATATATATAAATATATAATTAATGAATAACGTATGTGTCTATGCGCACCCTTGGCGAACACCCAAGCCTACTGGGATTGATTATGTACGTTTGCCATCTAGACTCCATCTTACTTACTCTAGCATAGTTGTAAGTGTGTAGACGGACAATTCAATTTAAAATGACTTCAGGTATGCTCATATCATGAAGCACCCTCCCTAAATCCTTCCAGAGGATGACATCAAAGGAAGACTTAAGGTCTATAAATCGTTCATACAGGGATTCCTTTTCGCTACTTCTTACTTCCACAGAAGAAGATTTATTCTAAAGATTTGATCAATGGTACCAATGTTTTCACTGGTGTTTGTACAAAATATTGATTACAAAATATTGTGATACAAAATATCATGTAAAGAACATTGTGATGTAAAAAATGTTGTCCACAGGAATATCAAAGTTGAAAATCTTGTTTTACATGTCGTTTTTAATATCTTGTAAAAAACGTATCCATTTAGAAAATATTGTTACATGTAATATTGTTTGTGTTATTTTGTGTGCAATTTATTTTATGTGTTTGATTATAAATATTTTTGTAAAAAATTATTTGTGTTTCAGTAAGATAATTTATTAATTATAAAATTACTGAAATGTCTCTACTTAGTTGTATTAATATCTAAAAATGATGAATTTCTCATTTCTTTTAGCAGCAGGATATGTAATGTAATGTAATGTAATGTGTCTTGTAAAGCGCACTGCTGCCCTGAGGCGTCGTGGCGCTGTAGACCGCTGGGGAACCCGTCCTGGCTATCCCTGTGAGATGGTCCCTACTGGGTATCTCCAAGGTGAAACCAGGCATCCCCGGCGAATGTGGGGGGCCGTTGTGGAGATGAGGCAAGCTAATGCCCAGAGTTGCCGAGTGTGATCCCTGGTTAGAGGAGGCACCGAGGCGAGAATTATCGAGTCCGCTGACCCTGGTCCACGACCCTGCCGCGTCGGGAATTGAACCCTGGTCCCGGGCCGTTCTCTGCTTCCTGGTCTGCTGCCTCTAACCAGTGAGCCACACCACTCTTAGGGGCAAAAGGTGGGGGAATTTATAAAAAGTGGATATTTTAATGTCAATAGTTTTTTAGCTATTTTAATAATATCTGAATTAATATTGTAAAATGTTTACATTTATTTTGTTACATTAATCATTTTTACAAATAATATTTTATAATTAGTAAGAACATATTTTTATTCTATTCAAGTAATTTTAAAAATGTAAATAAAAATGTAATTATACAACATTTTTGAAATAAAATAAAATATGTTTGTATGTGTAAATATATATATATAATATATATATATATACACACACACACACAATTACTTTTTAATTAACATAAAAATCATTTAAAATCAATGTAATATATATAATATATATATATATATATAACATTGTTTGATATGTTTTTTAAATGATATGATAGTAAATATTGGAGTATAATTTTATATTTTATTTTATTGTTTGAAGTTTAGGAATGGCAGTAAATATTTAAAAATATATATTAATAGTGATAAAAAATATTCTTTTATGTGTTAATGTTTAATTATGAATATATAGGTTAGCAGTTTTGGTAAGTGTGTAACTCTTACTTTATTTCATAGATGAAAAAATATCAGAGTATGGAGCATTTATTGTGTATATAAAAATGTTAGTGTGTAGCACTTTGCATAAAATGTTCAAGATTGAAAAGGGAAGAGTAAATGTCACCCCCTTTAGTGTCGAACACCTTCCCCAAATTGGTTTAGATTGGAGTGGGAATAGTAAATGTTAGTCTTTTAGTGTCAAGTCAAGTCAGTCAGTCAAGTCAAATAATTTATATAGCGCGCTACATACCCAGAGGGTCTCAAGGCGCTTGAGGGAGGGTGGGGAATTACTTGTCGAATATCCAAGTTTTAAGTTGCTTTCTGAATGCTAGGTGGTTCTGAGTGAGGCGAAGGTGAGTGGGAAGTGAGTTCCAGGTTTTAGCTGCCAGGTAGGAGAAGGATCTTCCTCCCATGGTGGTTTTGTTGATGCGAGGTACAGCAGCAAGGGCTTGGTTGGAGGAGCGTAGTTGGCGGGAGGGGGTGTAGAAGGAAAGTCGTGTGTTGAGGCATTCGGGTCCAAGTTCGTAGAGTGCTTTGTGTGCGTGGGTTAGGAGGCGGAATGTTATCCTCTTATTGACGGGGAGCCAATGGAGGTTTTTCAGGTGACTAGAAATGTGGTCTTTACGCGGGATGTCTAGTATGAGTCTGGCTGATGCGTTCTGGATGCGTTGGAGTTTTTTCTGAAGTTTTGCGGTGGTACCGGCATATAGGGTGTTACCGTAGTCCAGGCGGCTCGTGACCAATGCGTGGGTGACCGTTTTTCTAGTTTTGGTGGGGATCCAGCGAAATGTTTTTTTGAGCATGCGAAGGATGTTGAAGCAAGATGATGAGACGGCGTTGACTTGTCTGTTCATCGAGAGTGAGGAGTCCAGGATGATGCCCAGGTTCCGTGCGTGGTCCATCGGGATGGGTGCTTTTCCAAGGGCCTCTGGCCACCAAGAGTCATCCCAGGCGGAGGGGGAGGTACCTAAGATAAGGACTTCTGTTTTGTCCGAGTTCAGTTTCAGACGGCTGTGCTTCATCCAATCGGCTACTTCTTTCATTCCTTCATGTAGGTTGGTTTTGGCGGTGTTCGGGTCTTTGGTGAGTGAGAGGATCATTTGAGTGTCATCAGCGTAGGAGATGATGTTGAGGTTGTGTTGGCGTGCGATGGTTGCGAGGGGGCTCATGTATACGTTAAAGAGGGTGGGGCTGAGTGAAGATCCTTGTGGCACGCCGCAAATGACTTCAGTGGCCTCTGATTTGAATGGTGGGAGACGGACTCTCTGAGTTCTTCCGGTAAGGAATGAGGTGATCCATTCCAGTGCTTTTCCTTGGATTCCGATGTTTCTGAGGCGTTGTAGGAGGGTGCTGTGACAGACTGTGTCGAAGGCTGCGGAGAGGTCAAGGAGGATGAGGGCGACTGTGTCTCCATTGTCCAGTAGAGTTCGAATGTCGTCTGTTGCTGCGATGAGTGCGGTCTCAGTGCTGTGTTTTGCTCGGAAGCCGGACTGTGAGGGGTCGAGGGATTTGTTGGTTTCGAGAAAGGCGGCGAGCTGGTTGTTGACAGCTTTCTCGATGACTTTGGCTGGGAATGGTAGGAGTGAGATGGGGCGGTAGTTTTTGAGTTCGGTGGGGTCAGCTGTGGGTTTTTTCAGAAGGGCGCTGAGTTCGGCGTGTTTCCAGCTTTCCGGGAAGGTGGCGGAGTTGAGGGAGCAGTTGATGACGTCTCGGAGATGTGGTGCTACGATGGAGTCTGCTTTGTTGAAGATATGGTGAGGGCATGGGTCTGTGGGGGATCCTGAGTGAATGGAGTTCATCAAGCGGATGGTGTCCTCAGTAGAGATAGGGTTCCAGTCATTAAGGATGTTCAAGGGGGGTGAGGGTACGGCAGAGGGTTGGGAGGGTTGGTCTCCGGGTTGGTTGTCGAAACTGTTGTGGACGTCTGCGATTTTGTTGTGGAAGAACGAGGCTAGGGAGTCGCAAAGGGTTTGAGAGGGAGTGATGTCATTGGAGTTGGCTGGGTACAGATACCAGTCCAACATCGTTTTCATGTGGGCCTCCCTAAGATCAATGGAATGATTAAATCTGTGCAAGTCACGCCAGAGGTGAGTCCACTCCTCGTCGGAGATATCTCGACCCAGGTGCTCTTCCCTCAAACCCATATATCGAGGGCGAGGCGAGATAGCCGTAGCAAGCAGAAGGCCATACAGGAATGAAATCACCCCCCTCATGGATGCAGTGCGGGTTATAAAGGATTCAAAATCTGTAGGAGGCCTGGTCGCTGCGTCCCGCACCTCTGGTGACAACGCCCAGTGTAGCATTTGGGCATGTCGGTAACGTTCGGACGGTGACACCGCATAGTCACGCATGCAATTATGGAAGGTGAGTGGCTCATACCCGTGAAACAGGTGCGTAAGCGCGTGACACCCTCCCGCCCTCCACACATCAAAGGGACCCTCAACAAGCGCCGGCGGAAAGGCCGGGTTAAAGTGTATAGGGGTGAAGGGGGACGGGAAGGAAGTCCACCTCTCATCGCTGGAGACCGAGTCCCATACCTTCAGGGTAGTGCTCGTAGGAGTGCTAATATAGGCATTCCGAGGGCGATCCCCCTTCGCCTTCCAGACCAGGTCCCATATCGACCTCCCCGCCACACTTCTATCCATATGCAACCAGTGCTTCTCCGATTCCAACTGGGTCCACTCCACCAGCACTCGAAGTTGCGCAGCCTTGTAATAGAGGTGCATATCCGGGAGGCCGACCCCACCCTTCCTCAAAGGCCGTCGCAGCGTAAGGAAGGAAAGTCTAGCGCGACCCCCCTGCCAAACGTAGTGTAGGATCATGGTCTTAATACGCCTAAAAAAGCCCCCATCCAATGTAATAGGGAGTGCTTGAAACAGATATAGGAGCTTGGGGAGCATTGTCATTTTAATAGCATGGATTCGGCCCAGCCAAGAAATGAACATGGGCTTCCACCGATTAAGCTCGATCTGTATCTGGGTCAACAGAGGCGGGAAGTTGGCCGCATACAGAGTGGCGACGGACGAGGCCAGCCGGACACCTAGATACTGTATAGAGGAACTGGCCCACGACAAGGGCGTGAGTGGCCGGATGCGGTCCACCTCAGCAGATGATAGCGTGAGGTTAAGGATATAGGATTTGCTGGGATTGACCTAAAAACCCGCCACTGCCTCAAACAGAGAAAGCACCTCCTGTACCCGTGGCAGGGAGCTTCCCGGGTCTGCCAGTGACAGCAGAACATCATCAGTAAAGAGGGAAATTTTATGCTGTTCTCCTGAAAAGGGGAGACCACTGATGCCCGGGTCTTCCCGTATCCTAAGAGCTAGGGGTTCAATGCTGAGCGCAAAGAGAAGGGGAGACAAGGGACAGCCCTGCCGTGTACCCCGGGAGTGCGCGAAGAAAGAGTAAACATGGCCATTGACCATGACCCTCGATCGAGGACCATGGTAGTTGGCCTGCAGCATAGCTATGAATCTGGGGGAGAAACCATAGGCCGCCAGCATTCTAAAGAGAAAGTTCCAGTCTACCCGGTCGAACGCTTTTTCAGCGTCAAGGCCCACCAAGACCGCAGGGATATTTGAAGCGATTGGCCTTCTCGATTAGGTGAATCAGCCTTCTTGTGTTGTCGTGGGTTTGATGACCCTTTATGAATCCTGACTGATCGGGATGTATGAGGGCAGGCATAAGGTCCTGGAGTCGTGCAGCCAAGATGGAGGAATATAATTTAGCATCCACATTCAGTAGAGCTATGGGCCGGTAGGACTCGCACTTCAAGGGGTCTTTCCCGGCTTTGGAGATAATCGAAATCATCGCCTCCGCCATGGAGCCTGTAGTCTGACCCGCCTCCCTCATGCCATTAAAGAGTGTCACCAAAAAGTTGCCCAACTCAGAGGCAAAGGTCTGATAGAAGGGTGCCGTGAAGCCATCCGGGCCAGGCGCCTTAAGTGGCTTAAGGGACTTGATCGCGGCCAACACCTCCTCCCTAGTAAAGGGGGCCTCCAAAAGATCATTCCACTCCTTGGAAACCTGCGGAAGCGGATGAGCCCTCAGGTACTCCTCCTGATCCTCCGGCACCAGGCTATCCGCCGAGTACAGGGCGGCATAAAATTTGCCGAAGAGCTCCGCCTTGGCCGCGTCTTGATGCTCCAAGGCTCCCGAGGGCGCCTGGATGCCCCCTATGTATTCTCGCTCGCGCTTGTCACGAAGCTGTCCTGCCAGGTGTTTCCCCACTTTATTGCCTTGTGCGTAAGAGAGACGCCGTAAGCGCAGGAGGGTATACTCCGCCTGGTTATTATAGTGGGCCCTGAGTTTACCCCGCACTGCCGTAAGCGGACGGAGCGTCCTTCGAGAAGGATTCTGTTTGTGCGCAGTTTCAAGTGTCGTCAGCTCCGCCTCCAGCGCCTCCCTTTCCTCACGCCTAAGTTTTTTCAAGTCGGAGTTTAAGGCAATGCACGTGCCCCGTGTCGTCGCCTTAAAGGCGTCCCATTGGGTGAAAACCGAAGTGTCCCCTTCCTTATTAAACTCAAAGAATTCAGCAATGGCCGCCCTGAGTTTTGTACATGACTCCTGATCTCGCGTAAGAGAGACAGGGAAGTACCATTTGCGGTGGGGGGACGTCCCCGGGGCCCAAGTCAGGCACACTGCTAGGAGGCTATGATCCGATACAGAGAGCGGGAAGATCCTACTGTCCCTCAGGTCCCCTTGTAACGACTGGTGCAGAAAGACGTGATCAAGACGCGAATACGTGTGGTGAACATGGGAGAAGAATGTATAATCTCTAGTGTGGGGGTTAAGGGCGCGCCAGCTATCAATGAGACCCAAGCTTGCCATAGCATCGCGTGACTCGGAGGAAAAGAGGCCTGCCTCCGTCCGCTGCTGGTGCGAGCAATCAAGGTCTTTGTCCCAAACCAGATTGAAATCCCCCATTACCACCAAAGCACCCTCCCCAAAGTCCCCCACCTCCCGCAAGAAAGCTTCAAGGAACCCATTTTGGCCCGTGTTCGGCGCATAGAGAACCACCCACGTGCAGAGCTTGCCAAGGAGCACCCCCTTCACCATCAGCCATCTACCCTCCTTGACGCTGCGCCCCCCGTAGGCTGGAATTGTAGTGTAGAGCGAAACAAGAGTGCCACCCCCCGGTGCTTAGTGGCGGACGAAGACCTGTAAATCAGTGGGTATTGCCGATTCTTAAGCCTAGTTTCGTCCCTACGAGCCAAATGAGTCTCTTGCAGTCCCACCACATCCAGATGATGATCTATAATGTATTTCCACACCTTCTGACGCTTTTGGGGGGAATTAAGGCCTTTAACATTCCATGAACCTATCGTGACTGACATCATTTAAACATTCCCCACCCCCACCCCGCTCCATATAGTGCCCCTTGTAGTGCCATAAACAGCCCGAACACACCCACAGTCACACCAGATCCATCGCTACCACCACTGAGCCCATTCCAAATCAACACCCCCCCCATTCCAAAGGAACCCCAAGACATTATACAAAGAGAACAACCCCAGAACCTTAAAGAGAGAAAATAGACCAAAAGAAGATGCAGCTGGACATGACCATAAGGGTCGGGGGTAGAAGACCCAGGTAATGCCCCCCTCGAGTTCAGGGTCGGGGTAACCCTCCAGTGGAGCAATGTCCCTTAGTGTACCTGAGGTGGTAGAGCCCCTCCGGCCCCACAGGCCAATGTTTGTGGAGCCTAAGCTGCCGAAGAGCTGTCTATCCGGCTCGAGTCAGTCACCAAAGCCACCGAGGCAAGGGCCTCTCCCCTCTCACTTTGGCTTGCCGATGGATTCGGGCCATCCGCCATTCCAGTGCGGCCCACTCTCTGCCATGCCGGGAAGCGGGAGCGGCGTCGTCGTCTTGGGGAAGCGCTGGCGCCAGCCGGCGCGGCCTCCTCCTCCATGCCCAGAAGTTCCCTGGCTGCCGCCAGGGATCGTATTTGCACCAGTCTGTTCTGCCATCTAAAGATGAGCCGAAAGGGGTGGCCCCAGGAGTAGGACACCCCGTGCTCCCGCAGGAAAACCGCGACCGGGCGGAAATCCCGCCGTTTCTGTAGCGTGGAGGCCGCCAAGTCCTGAAAAAGCTGGGGGCTGTGTCCCCGAAATTGTAGGTTGTTGATATCCCTGGCCTTTCGTAGGATCCTCTCTTTCAATTGAAAGTCGTGGACACAAACTAAAATGTCCGGTGGCGGTGCACGCGCGCTACGTGGCAACCCAACTCGATGAACTCTGTCCATGCGGATCTCCGAAAGATCTGCCTCTACTAGAATCTACAGAAAAAGGGCCTCCACGTATTCCCACAAGTTTCCACCTTCTCCTTCCCAGGGTACCGCTCGGATTCGAATGTTATTACGGCGGGATCGATTTTCCAAATCCTCGCAGTGGGCCTGAAGGTCCAAATTTTGCTCCCGCAGTCTGAGCATGTCCTGCTGTAAGTGGTGGACGTCACCCGCTAGGCCTAGATCATGGTCCTCCAGGGTCACCACCCGCTCTCCGATGCCATCCACATCTCGGCGGACCTCGCGCAGATCGGAGGCCAGCTGTGACTTCAGCTCCGTGATGTCGGCCTTGATGGATGCAAAAAGTTCGATCAAGAAGGCCTTTGTGACAGGGCCGTCCCCGTTCTCCTTCGAGGGTGACTTGCTGGAACCCGGGGGCGATGCAAACGGACCCTTCATAGGACCGTCCTTCCCCGGTTTATTCATGCGGTTCCTCGTTGACATGATGGGGAGCCGCGGCGAGCCCCCTCGCGCTCCGCGCTTGCCAGGAGCGACCGGGATATCAGGCCACGCTCTGCCGACACCGGGAGGCCGGAGCTATCAGGGGACAGCGATCGCCGTGCACGTTCAATGTTCGTTGGATCGCCCCCCGGGCTGTATGGGGTAGGGTCGGATCAGCACCGCTTCCCCTCACGTCCCTCTGCGCTGTCCAGCAACCGCCAGACAGGTCGGCGCCTCCCCGCCACCTCGTCCAGATGACGTTGGCCGAAATGATCCACCGGGGAGTAGGTTAGGCTCGGGACGGACCCAGTCAGGGTGTCCTGCACTGCGAGTGTTCTTCTCCGCAGGCCGCGGTGGCCCAGGATCCCCCGAGTAATAGCAGCCGAAGATCACCGGGCGATGCAGTGTAGGCCGCACCAATCTCGTGCGTCGCCACCTCGTCACCTCGGCTAAGTCCGCCGTTCTTGGTCGTAGCTCGGCGGGGAATGGCTCAAAAGCAAGCAGGGCACCTCAGCAACCCCAATAAAGTCGATTCCGGAGCAAAGATCGCCCCAGGACAGCTATACAAGGCGATGAAAGGCTCGAGGCGCCGGAGGAGCTCGCAGGCACGTCTTACTCCTTCGCCATCTTGGCCACGCCCCCCCTTTTTGTTTTTTTTATGGTTCCTCTGTACTTTGCATTGCTTTGTGAGCTCTCTATAGAATTTGTTTTATTTTAGTATTTGATTTAAAAAAATTCCCATTTGTGGTGGATTAGTATTTTTTTATTACGTGGATATAGAGGAAGCTCTGCAGCTGCAGAACAGTAAATCATTTTATTGTATTTCTTTTGGGTGGGAAATACTATATTTTATTTTTTGTATAAATATGATTGCTATTTGGAAATGTGTGGTTTATGTCTTGTAGTTATTTTAAGTGATGGATTGAGTTTGTTCTTTGCACTTTTTGATCAGTGAGTTTTACATTTTTCATGTAAATAATGTATATATTATTTTATTATCTCAATCATATTGAACATTTTTATATTATGTTTATTATTTATATAAAAATGATTTGTGATGCTGGTTTAGATTTTGTGACTTTTTTGTGACTTGTGTAGAGTACTATTTATTTTATAATATGTTTTCCGCTATTATATCTACGTATTCCGCTATTATGTCTACGTAATCTACTTGTTTGGTGTTTATGAAGATACAATGGGAACCCTTTGAAACAGTTTTGTTCTCTAAAGCAGCGTTTATGCAGGCCTGATATGTTGGATTTATAAGATACCCACTTTGTATATATATCACATCTTAATTATTGCACTACTTCACCTATGACCACTGTGTCCTCTGCACCTTTTTCAATACACTGATTGGCACCCTTGATGAAAGTACATAATATAAGTGTTGTTTGCTACACATGATCTATAGTATTGACATGTATATGTACCAGTGGTGTAACAAAACTAGAAGGGACCCCCCCCCTGCAAAGTACATGCAGGGGGCCCCCCACGCTCCGCAGCCGGTTTGGAGTTCTCAGGCCAGGGACCTGCTAGAACTGGAGGGGGTTCCCAGAGTTCCGCGGACCCTGCATGCGGGCGCTTATGTTACACCACTGATATGTACCTAATGGGATGACTGGAGGGAGTCCCATGGTACCATTTGTTTTATGTTTGTTTGTGAGGTCACAACATCTGTATATTTCAACTTGAGCCTGCCCAATTTAGGTTTACTCACACTTCATCTTCGTCCTCCTGAATTTTCATTAACATAGGGTTTGGTTCAAAGGTAATATTAAAATTACCTGCAGCAAGGCCAAGTTGTTGAAGTCTCTTTGTGTTAAAAAGTGATCAGGCCTTACTAAGGAGGGTTACTCCTTGGACTTAAAATCACTGTATTTAGAAACATTGGATAGTCACATTATGTTTCAATTTGGTTATTCGATATTAAGACACTGGAGTTCAATATTATCATTAGGGATTATTTGCAGCACTATTTAAATTAACCTTTATCCACACAGTAATCTGCTTGAAGGGCCAACTTTAGGGCAACCAGCATCATTGCTATATTTTTTTTTATATAGAACAAAAGGGGGTCGCTATTTTTAATGAAGTGTTGATATACAGGTGGATGATCAGTACTAGGGAGGAACTTCCTTATAAGGAAGTGATGCCCTCACACAGCTGTGAAGGTATGATGCTTCATCAAAGGGCATTTGCTCCTCGTGGGGTTGGTGCTGCAATACTCCACAGGCCTCGCGAGAGGGCTCTTTTGGGAAGATCTTTTATGTACAACACTGTGATGGTGAGTACAAGTGTGTGGAGTAGGTGAGACAGTGAGTTATAAATATCACAGAGGTACCCAAAGATCAATTTATTCCAGCGTCCCCCTGGTAAGGTTAAAAAACAATATCTAAATTATTCACCCCCTGTAACGAGGAGACACAATTTAGTGACGAATACAGGAAGTGTAGGTCGACATGTTTCAGGCCTTAATGGTCCAGGAGGGATCCATGGTGTTTCAAATATTTATAATTAATTTAAGAACAATGATAATTTTCTATTAAATATGCTGTTATTTAATGAACGTTTTAAAACACAATATGGGCCTTATTAGGATGTCGGAGGCTTTCCAACTGACAACCCTGGTTTGTCTTCTGACCGCCTAATTACAATGTAGGCGGCTGGAAGTCAACCCTAACAGTCATTCGGGCTGAGGTCCAATGGGCTCAAGGAGCCCATCGGCCAGCCGGAAACCACAACATAGTCCCTACGGATGGCGTTTCCCCTGTTGGGATTATGATGTTGGTTTCCAACAGGCTTTCCATATCGGGCTTTCCAACATGGAAAGCCTGTCAGAAAGTGACTTAGGGGGCCCCTAGCAGAACACCCTTCTTCCTGCGGCCTCCGGTTCGGGGACTAAGGGGCACCTATGGTGTCCTCCTGTAAATCCCTACACCGTGTGGCAGGCACCATGAGTTGCCTGCCACATGGTGCAGGGATTTATACAAACTCCAATTTATCTATGGGAGCTTATGCTGCTGGTGGAAACCGCCAAAGCACAAGCTCCCATAGAGAAATGGGAGCTTGCGATCACACAATGTGCATTTGCATCATAATGCGGTTCTCGAACCGCCGACCTACGGTCGGTCAGTTCCCACACCAAAGTGGTATTGGGCCGACTCAAGTCTGCCCGACATCACAATTAGGGCCTATGTGTGTGATCATTTAAATATTTTTGAGATTTATGTTAAATTAAATATTATGTTTATTACTTTATTTAAAACATATTTAAGATATATGTATGTATAATGTCATTTTAATATTATAATATATTTTTAAATATTGTTTGAAAATTACATTAAAAAAACAAAAAAATGTATAATGACACATTCAATCAATCAGGTGTTTGTTAAGCGCGACTACTCACCAGTAAGGATCTCAAGGAGCTTGGGGTCGGGGGGTTGCAGGTTCCAGTCCATCAAGGAGGGGGTATGTCTAAGAGACAGGTTTTGAGGTTCCTTGCGAAGATGGGGAGCAATGTTATCTGTCTGAAAGGGAAAGCGGAGGGTCATTCTAGGCTCTGGCCGCGTAAGGAGATCTGGACTGATCGTAGGGTCCTTTGGGGTGCGTGGAATTTGAGTCGGCTGTTCAGGTATGCTGGTCTGGTATCTGGAGGGCCTTGTGAGCATGGATTAGCATCTTGAAGGTGACTCTAGCTTCAATGGGGAGCCAGTGGAGTGTGCGCAGGTGCTGGGAGATGTGGCAGAGTCTTGGCAGGTTGCGGATCAGTCTTGCGGCGGCGTTTTGGATGTTCGGTCGCTTGCGGGTGAAGTTTTTGTTTATTCCAGCATAGAGTGCGTTGCCGTAGTCAAGCCTGCTGGTGACCAGGGCGTGAGTGGCGGTCTTTCTGTGTTTGAGGCGAATGCATTTGAAGGTCTCACGTAGGAGGTGGAGGGTGTGGAAGCACGGGGATGAGACGGAGTTGATTTGTTGGTCCATTTTGAGCTCTGAGTCCAGGATGATTCGCAGGTTGCGTGCGTGGTCGGTGGGGGTGGGCGGGCTTCCGAGGGCGGGGGCCACCAGGTGTTGTTCCAGGCATCGGGTTTAGGCCCATGATAAGTACTTCCGTTTTGTTGGTGTTTAGTTGTAGGCAGCTGTTTTTCATCCATTTGACGACCGCTTCCATGCCTTCTTGAAAGTTTTGTCTGGTGGTGTTGGGTTCATTGGAAAGAGAGAGAATGAGTTGGGGCTAGGGCATGCACTTATTAAGGATGCTCAAGATTTTCCCCAAATAGGCAACCGTCCCATACCAGCTCTTTTATATGCAGATGACACTGTCATAATGTCCCGCATGCAGATTGGTCTCCAGAAGGTTTTAAATATTTTTTTTTAACTTTATGAAGGACCTTGGTCCTAGTATTAACACCTCAGAGACTTTTATAATGAGATGTGGACGTGGGAACCAGAAGTGTAGGGATGTGTAGGGATATGTAGGTGGATGGACATCTAATAGCCCCATCTAACAGTTTTTCATATCTAGGGGTTCTGTTTAGCCAGAATGACACTTGGGCCCAAGTGGTCTCAACAAAAAAGCTGGCACTTAGTAGAGCAACAACTGCTCTTGCCAGCTTCTCAAAAAAACTGGGTAGGAAACCCCCAAGAGAACTCTTACAAATATACAAAGCAAAATGTGTTTCAACTGTTATATATGAAGCCGGGGTCTGGGTTTTGCTGACACACACCCAATTCAGATAGTAGAGAACACATTTTTAAGATATATTTTGTCAGCTTCCACCAGTACCTTCACCTGTGTCTGTCACGCTGAGCTGGGCCTCCCATACATATCCGACCTCATAAAATTAGAGTCAATTCTTCTTTGAAATAGGATTTGGTCAAAAGAGGATACCAAACTAAATAGGGAGATTCTACAGGATAGTCAGAGGCTGGAAGGGGCACAAATAATTCCATGGGTCAGGTTTGTGAAAGAGTTTATGAAAGACTTAGGCCATCCGTAATATTTTCAAACCCCAGCTCGCTCACGTTGATTACCAGAAAAAGCCTAAGAAAGGATATCCCTTCAATTCCTTGATATGTTAAGATTACCTGGGGAAATCACGAAGCCAAGTGTCCAGCAACATCAGATGGTCCTTACTACTTTTAGCCTGCAGCCATATTTAATATTTGCACCCGGCGGTTTTGATAGGCTGCTTTTAATCAGATTTAGATTGGGGACCATCCATAGATTTGTCTCTTCCCAAAAATGAATGATTGAGCAAGTGAATTACAATTATGTTCTTGTGATAACCAATCGACTCAATCTTCATCTCACCTAGTCTTATTTTGTAAATTTTATATAGAGTTAAGAAAGGCCTGGATGGTGCCACTTTTAAAAATCTGGGATCTGAGGCAATGTTGTCCGGCTTTTATCAAGCTCCAACTTTTAGAAAATGAACAAGTAGCCTTGAGGATATCCATGTTTTTAAAGAAAGTCCTTTCTCAAAGAAAGAGTATTGTGATTTAGGGGGCGACATTCTTTGGATGTACTGTCATTTTAATGTATACTATTCTTTTTTATAATATGGAATATATATATATCAAGCTCAAAAGTTTTGTAATGGATACTGTTTCTAAATTCTGGTGTAAATTTTTGTGTTATCTTTGTATTTTATCTGTGCGTGTATGATTGTAAAAAATGCAAATAAAGCTTTTCATGACTTGACTTGACTTCAGTTAAGTATCGTCTGCGTATGACACAATGTTCAAGTTCAAGTTCAGAAATTTATATAGCGCACTACTCACCCAGAGGGTCTCAAGGCGCTTGGGGAGGCAGGTGCTTTTACTTATCGAATATCCAACTTTTTAGTTGCTTTCTGAAGGAGAGGTGGTTCTGAGTAAGGCGGAGGTGGGTGGGGAGAGAGTTCCAGGTCTTGGCCGCTAAGTAGGAGAAGGATCTTCCCCCCATGGTGGATCTGTGGATGCGCGGAATAGCGGCGAGGGCTTGATTGGATGATCGTAGATGGCGGGTGGGGGAGCAGAAGGACAGTCGCGTGTTGAGGCATTCGGGTCCTAGGTCATAGAGGGCTTTGTGTGCGTGGGTGAGGAGACGGAACGTTATTCTCTTGTTGACGGGGAGCCAGTGGAGATCTTTCAGGTGACCGGAAACGTGAGCTTGACGAGGGATGTCCAATATGAGTCTGGCTGAGGCGTTTTGGATGCGTTGAAGTTTTTTCTGTAGTTTGGCTGTGGTTCCGGCGGAAAGGGTGTTTCCGTAATCCATTCGACTGGGGACCAGTGCGTGGGTGACCATCTTTCTTGTTTCCGTTGGGATCCAACGGAAGACTTTTTTGAGCATGCGTAGGATGTTGAAGCAGGAAGATGAGACGGCATTGGCTTGTCTGGTCATCGAGAGGGAGGAGTCCAGGATGAAGCCCAGGTTACGTGCGTGATCCGTAGGTATGGGTGCGGTTCCTAGGGCTGGTGGCCACCAAGAGTCATCCCAGGCAGAGGGGGATGAGCCTAAGATGAGGACTTTCGTTTTGTCCGAGTTCAGTTTTAAACGGCTGTTCTTCATCCACTCGGCTACTTCTTTCATTCCTTCGTGTTGGTTGGTTTTGGCGGTGTTTGGGTCTTTGGTGAGAGAGAGGATCAGCTGGGTGTCGTCTGCGTAGGAGATGATGTTGAGGTTGTGTTGGCGCGCGATGGATGCGAGGGGACTCATGTATACGTTGAAGAGGGTGGGACTGAGTGATGATCCTTGTGGTACGCCGCCGATGACTTCAGTGGCCTTTGATCTAAAAGGGGGGAGGCGGACTCTCTGAGTTCTTCCGGCTAGGAACGAGATGATCCAGTCCAATGCTTTTCCTTGTATTCCGACGTTGTTGAGGCGTTGTATGAGGGTGCTATGACAGACTGTGTCGAAGGCTGTGGAGAGGTCAAGTAGGATGAGGGCAACTGTTTCTCCGTTGTCTAGTAGTGTTCGAATGTCGTCTGTTGCTGCGATAAGGGCGGTTTCGGTGCTGTGTTTGGCTCGGAAGCCGGACTGTGAGGGGTCGAGGGATTTGTTGGATTCAAGGAAGGCAGCGAGCTGGCTGTTGACGGCTTTCTCAATGACTTTGGCAGGGAATGGGAGGAGCGAGATGGGGCGGTAGTTCTTAGGTTCAGTGGGATTTGCTGTGGGTTTCTTCAGAAGGGTGCTGAGTTCGGCATGTTTCCAGCTTTCCGGGAAGGTAGCGGAGTTGAGGGAGCAGTTGATGACGTCTCGGAGATGGGGTGCGATGATGGAGTCTGCTTTGTTTAAAATGTGGTGGGGACATGGGTCGGTTGGCGATCCTGAGTGGATGGAGTTCATCAAGCGGATGGTGTCTTCAGGGGTGATTGGGTTCCAGGCGTAAAGGTTGTTAGAGTGCGGTGTTGGTTCGGGGGTGGGTGGGGTGGGCTGGTCTTCGGACTGGTTTTTGAAGCTGTTATGTATGTCGGCGATTTTGTTGTGGAAGAATAAGGATAGAGAGTCGCAGAGGTCTTGGGAGGGAGTGATGTCGTTGGTGCCGGCGGAGGGGTTGGTAAATTCGTTGACGATGTTGGATAGTTCCTTGCTGTTTTGGGCGTTGTTGTCAAGTCGAGCCTTGAATGCTGATTTCTTGGTGGATCAGATCAGTTGGTGGTGTTTGCGGGTGGCGTTCTTGAAGGAGGCCAGGTTGTCAGCGGCTGAGTTTTTCCTCCAGGCTTTCTCGAGGGTACGACAGAGCTTCTTGGATTTCTTAAGTTCGTCGTTGAACCATGGGGCTTTTTTGCTGCCTTGCTTGATTTGATGGTTTTTCAGGGGTGCTAGTTCGTCGGCGCTGTGGGTGATCCATTGTGTGAGGTTGGAGGCTGATTGGTTTGGGTCCGATGATTTGGCAGGAAGGTTTGGGTGGAGCGATGTGAGGAGCTGGTCGGTGGTAATTTTGTTCCAGTTTCTTCGGGGAATAGGTTGTGGGGGGTTGTGGGTTGTGGTCTTTTTGTAGCTGAAGTGGACGCAGCTGTGGTCCGTCCAATGGAGAGCTGTGGTGTGATCGAAGGAGATGTGTTTGCATGGGCATCCGCAGAAATTTTTCCAGGGGGGCAACATTTTTACTTCATCACCATCCTCCGACATGATTGAGCACAAGTATTAAATAAACAAATAAAAAAATCTAATAAGACAAATAGCTTAAATAAACAAAGAAACCCATGGGGTGGGAGGAAAATCATGTGAGGCTTCACAGCAGATTACCTGGCAACCACAATGAAACAGAGGAAAAAACAAACAAGCATTGGCATAGCCAATAGGTCTCGCCTTTGAAACCTTATAAGTGTTTAGCCATGCAACACTTGATGTTGTTGCACCAAGGATATTGTCCTAGACAACTAAACACTTATAAGGTCCCAAAGGGGAGACCTATTGGCTATGTTAATGCTGTTTTGTTTTTTAAATGACAAGCAGTGCTATATGGCTCCAGCTGCCACTTAGTCCACCACATCACACGTAGATGCTGCAGCCATCTTTGAATGGTTTTAAAGCCAATTCAAAAGCTGTCACCAGTGTATGTTAATCCCTATCTCAACTATGAGACTGCTCTCCTGCTTCCCAATTCTATTAAATACAAATTATGTAAAAAGAACATCCCTTTCTGAGCTGCACGGCTCATCCTACCCACGTTTCATGCGCAGATTTGAAATACTGATGGTTTGGGCTTCCCGGATTTCAACTGGTTGAGAGGTGGACAGGTGTAGAGAGGTAGAGAGAGGTAGAGAGAGAGAGGTGTAGAGAGGTAGAGAGACGTAGAGGGAGAGAGGTAGAGAGAGGTAGAGAGGTAGAGGTAGGTAGAAAGAGGTAGAGGTAGGGAGAGAGAGAGGTGTAGAGATAGAGAGAGAGGTAGAGAGAGAGAGGTAGAGAGAGGGAGAGAGAGAGAGAGGTAGAGGGAGAGAGGTAGAGGGAGAGAGGTAGAGAGAGAGGTAGGGAGAGGTAGAGGTAGATAGGTAGAAGTAGAGAGAGAGAGTGGGATTGGTAGAGAGGGAGAGAGAGGTAAAGAGTTAGAGAGAGAGAGGAAGAGAGAGAGGTAGTGAGAGGTAGAGAGGGGGTAGAGTGAGAGGTAGAGAGAGGTAGAGAGAGAGAGGTAGAGGTGTAGAGGTATAGAGATAGAGGGAGAGGTAGAGAGAGAGGTAGAGAGAGGTAGAGGGAGAGAGGTAGAGAGAGAGGTAGAGAGAGGTAGAGGTAGAGAGGTAGAAGTAGAGAGAGAGTGTGAGAGGTAGACAGGGAGAGAGGTAAAGAGGTAGAGAGAGAAGTAGAAAGAGAGAGGTAGAGAGAGAGAGGTAGAGAGAGAGAGAGGAAGAGAGAAAGGTAGAGAGAGGTAGAGAGAGGTAGAGAGGGGTAGAGTGAGAGGTAGAGAGAGGTAGAGAGAGAGGTAGAGAGAGAGAGGTAGAGGTAGAGGTAGGTAGAGAGAGAGGTAGAGCAAGAGAGGTAGAGCGAGAGAGGTAGAGCGAGAGAGGTAGAGAGAGAGAGGAGAGAGAGGTAGAGGTAGAGAGAGAGAGAGAGTGAGAGAGGTAGAGAGAGAGAGGTAGAGAGAGAGAGAACGGTAGAGAGAGAGAGAGGTAGAGAGACGTACAGGTAGAGAGAGAGAGAGAGTGGTAGAGAGAGAGAGGTAGAGAAAGAGAGGTAGAGAGAAAGGTAGAGAGAGGTAGAGGTAGGGAGAGAGAGAGGTAGAGAAAGAGAGGTAGAGGGAGAGAGGTAGAGGTAGAGGTAGAGAGAGTGTGGTAGATGGAGAGGTAGAGAGGGAGAGAGAGAGGTGGAGAGAGAGGTAGAGAGAGAGGTAGAGAAAGAAGTAAAGAAAGAGGTAGAGAGGCAGAGAGAGGTAGAGAGAGAGGTAGAGCGGTAGAGGTAGAGGTAGGGAGAGAGGGGTAGAGGTAGAGAGGTAGAGAGAGAGAGAGGGGGAGAGAGAGAGGTATAGAGAGAGAGGTAGAGGTAGAGAGAGAGAGGTAGAGAGAGAGGTAGAGGTAGAGCGAGAGAGGGGTAGAGAGAGAGAGGTAGAGGGAGTTAGAGAGAGAGATAGAGGTAGAGAGAGAGGTAGAGAGGTAGAGGTCGAGAGAGAGAGAGAGAGAGTGGCAGAGAGAGAGAGGTAGAGAGAGAGAGAGCGAGAAAGGTAGAGAGAGAGAGAGCGAGAGAGGTAGGGAGAGAGAGGTAGAGGTAGGGAGAAAGAGAGGTAGGGAGAGAGAGGTAGCGAGAGAGAGGTAGAGAGAGAGGTAGAGAGAGAGGTAGAGAGAGAGGTAGAGAGAGAGCGATAGAGAGAGAGGTAGATAGAGAGGTAGAGGTAGAGAGAGAGAGAGAGGTAGAGAGAGAGAGAGAGGTAGAGAGAGAGAGAGAGGTAGAGTGAAAGAGGTAGAGAGAGAGGTAGAGAGGGGTAGAGAGAGAGGTAGAGGTAGAGAGGTAGAGGTAGAGAGGTAGAGAGAGAGAGAGGTAGAGAGAGGTAGAGAGTGAGAGAACATAGAGAGGGAGAGGTAGAGAGAGAGAGGTAGAGAGAGATAGAGAGGTAGAGAGAGAGAAAGGTAGAGAAAGGTAGAGAGAGAGAAAGGTAGAGAGAGAGAGAGAGGAAGAGATAGCGAGAGGTAGAGAGGTGTGGAGAGGTAGGTAGAGGTAGAGAGAGACATAGGGAGAGACGTAGAGAGAGAGGTAGAGAGGTAGAGAGAGAGGTAGAGGTAGAGAGAGAGAGGTAGAGAGAAAGGTAGAGAGAGAGAGAGAGGCAGAGATGTAGATTGGAGATCCTAGCATTTCCAGAGCATTAAAGGCACTGCTCATTTGTAACGTCATTCCTTTCACTGCCCATCCAGCTTTATCTAAATAAATAGGGCCCTCGAATACAAAAGGATGTTGTGGTCATAAAGCTTACAATTTGCAGCATCACAGTGGCTGCTACTGCAAAACCCATTTTTAGAGTTGTGTATAACCTTCATGATTGACAAAAGGGGTTCTGCATCTTACTCCATATTGGAATTTGGAGGGGCAGTGGAAAGGGTGCTATCTTCAAATTGCAATTTGCAATGACATATATCAATGGTTTTCAAACGCAATGGCAGTCGCAAACCGTTGATCTGATACCAACACTGAGCTGCAGTTGGTACATGATTCAGAAAAGAAAAGTTGTCTCTGTGGGGCGGCTTTCCCTTCGGGAATCATGTCAGGCCACAGTGAGTACAGACAGTGGTCCAGGGGCTACACTCGATGACCATGAGGGACGGCCCCTTTGGAGCTCAAGGCGTAAACTCTTTAATCCATCTCATCTGCAGACCCTTCTGTAATACTAGTGCTTATGGTGCAAAAAACAGGCATATCGTGTGTAGTGCAGACACTTCTGTTCAGTTTTAACTCTTTTTCAGTTGTCAACAAAATATTTTAATTCATATTTTGGTTTCCATTGTTAACTGTTGTTATACGTTTTTTAATATATCCATTATTTTAGTTTAGAAATAATGGATATATTAAAAAACGTATAACAACAGTTAACAATGGAAACCAAAATATGAATTAAAATATTTTGTTGACAACTGAAACATAGTTAAAACTGATTATTACCATGGAAAAGAAATTGATAAAACTTTAATGTTCGCTGAAAAGTGCACACATCCATCGGAACAGAAGTGTCTGCACCACACACGATATGGTATAGGAAAGGGCACCTAAAGACTAGGTACCAGGATGTAGTAGCACCAACAAAAGAAAGGAATATAGCTTGAGTACGAATAAATCACGAGTGCACAGAAGGACTTTCCAATTGATCTCGCAAAAAACAGGCAGACACACCCATTGCATCTCTGGGCGAATTGTGTAATTCAGTGCTGGCGTTAATGAAGCTTTGCTGGTTTTCACCCCTTCCTAGGGCCCCTGGCTGCAGCTCCACTCTTCCTTTGCTTGAAAAATGTGAACTGCCCCCCCCCCCCCCAGAAATTTGACTCTAGGTGCGCCTCTGCTTCAAGCTGTGGGAGCAGCCAGACCCCGACCTTCTCTCTTGCCCATCAGCAGCAGTTTTCCCGCTCATCAAGCAGGACCGTCATTTAGCGCTTTCTCACGCTTTTAAAATTGACGGCCCTGCAGACAAACACCACTGTGGGGGCTGTCAATAGTGGCGGACAGGTGTTCCAGGGGGGGGGCAAGTGCCCCCTCTTGCCCTCCCCTGCGGACGCCCATGTGTGTTTGCTGGAGGTGAAGATAGGGCCGGGCGTGTGTCCGGCAAGGTGGGTGGGGGTGTCAACAAGTTGTTTGAGTCCGAGATTGGCCAGGTTGTCCAGAAGAGTGGTGGTATTGCTGTCGTTTTTCTTTTCCAGGTGGAAGTTGAGGTCTCCCAGTAGGATGTAGTTCTCGGAAGGGAGGGCATGTGGGCTGATGAAGTCAGTGATGTCTTCGCTGAATTGTGTGCGTGGTCCTGGTGGCCTGTAGATGAGGGCGCCTCTGAGTGTGGTCTTGGGGTCGGTGTGGATCTGGAAGTGAAGGTGTTCGGCGGTAGCAAGGAAGTCGTCGGAATTGGTTGTGATGCGGATGGAATTTTTATGGACGAGGGCGATGCCTCCTCCTGTTTGGTTGATGCGGTCCTTTCTGATGATCTTGTAGCCGTCCGGGATGGCTATGGCTATGTCCGGCGCTGAAGAGGCGTTCATCCATGTTTCTGTAAGGAAGGCAACGTCCGGGGATGTGGTGTCGAGTAGGTTCCAGAGTTCAATTGAGTGTTTGTGGACCGAGTGGGTGTTGAGCAGGATGCAGTTTAGGTGGTTGGTGTTGGAGCTCAGTTTGCAGTTTGTGGATTTGGTGTGGGTTCTGATGCAGTCGAACTTGCAGGAGTGGCAGGTTAAGGGTCCATGGGTGTGTCCTGGGGCAGCTTGGTAGCATGGTGTTGTACGGCCGGGGTTAAGGGCTGAGAGGGTAGCGGCGTCGTATGTTATGCGGGCGGAATGGATTTTGCGAGGACCAGGGGTACTGGCGCTGGGCGCAGTCCAGGCGTGGACGGGCGTAGACGGGCTTACCTTTGGCGCACCTTCGGCGCGCATAGGGCGCGCCCGCTGCGCGTGGACACTGCGCACGTAGGCATCTGTCATATGTGGATAGTGGAAGGGGAGGGGCGAGGGAGGAGCAGCTGGGAGGCGGGAGGGGGGTGGAGATCCGGGCAGGGAGGCACAACAACAACAAAATGGCAGCAAGCCAAAATCGAAACAGGATTGGGGCACAATCAGAATTAGCGCGATGCAAATGTCAGTGGCACCGGCACAATAAGGCAAAAATGAGTCTACAGGCAGCACAGCACAATTGAAATTATCGTAAAAGCGCACCTTGGCAATCTAGCGCTACGATCTAATTGAGATAAGCAATTAATAAACAGTCAGGCAATCTAGCGCTACGATCTAATAGTAATAATTAATCAGGCAAAAGCAGTTGTGGGAGCAAGGCGAGATAAGCAATCAGCAGACTGACGGTATAGCGCTACGATACCAGGCGGCAGGCAGAGCAGGGAGCAGCGTGGGGAGCGACCGCTTCTGATAGGATCAGGACGGTCACAGCGCTACCACGGGAGAGCGGAGCTAACAGTATCAGTGGGAGGGAGGAGCAGCTGGGAGGCGAGAGCGGGGTGGAGATCCGGGCAGGGAGGCACAACAACAGCAACAAAATGGCAGCAAGCCAAAATCGAAACAGGATTGGGGCACAATCGGAATTAGCGCGATGCAAATGTCAGTGGCACCGGCACAATCAGGCACAAATGAGTCTACAGGCAGCACAGCACAATTGAAATTATCGTAAAAGCGCACCTTGGCAATCTAGCGCTACGATCTAATTGAGATAAGCAATTAATAAACAGTCAGGCAATCTAGCGCTACGATCTAATAGTAATAATTAATCAGGCAAAAGCAGTTGTGGGAGAATGGCGAGATAAGCAATCAGCAGTCTGGCGGTATAGCGCTACGATACCAGGCGGCAGGCAGAGCAGGGAGCAGCGTGGGGAGCGACCGCTTCTGATAGGGTCAGGACGGTCACAGCGCTACCACGGGAGAGCGGAGCTAACAGTATCAGTGGGAGGGAGGAGCAGCTGGGAGGCGGGAGCGGGGTGGAGATCCGGGCAGGGAGGCACAACAACAACAACAAAATGGCAGCAAGCCAAAATCGAAACAGGATTGGGGTACAATCGGAATTAGCGCGATGCAAATGTCAGTGGCACCGGCGCAATCAGGCACAAATGAGTCTACAGGCAGCACAGCACAATTGAAATTATCGTAAAAGCGCATCTTGGCAATCTAGCGCTACGATCTAATTGTGATAAGCAATTAATAAACAGTCAGGCAATCTAATAGTAATAATTAATCAGGCAAAAGCAGTTGTGGAAGCAAGGCGAGATAAGCAATCAGCAGTCTGGCGGTATAGCGCTACGACACCAGGCTGCAGGCAGAGCAGGGAGCAGCGTGGGGAGCGACCGCTTCTGAAAGGATCAATCCGTAGGTTCTGACGATGAGAGCGAGCGGAGCCATGTAGACATTGAAGAGATTAGGGCTGAGGGAGGACCCCTGAGGACTCTGCAGGTGGTAGGTGTAGGGTCCGAGAGGAAAGGGGGGAGGCTGACCCGCTGCGTTCTGCCGGAGAGGAAGGAGCGGATCCAGTCGAGGGCCTTGTCTTGGATCCCTGCGTCGTGGAGTCTGCGTTTTAAGTACTTACACCGCAGAAAAAGATGCCCACACTCCCAAAATAATTACCAATGAGTTACAACACTCCCTAGTCTTCTCTGCTACAGCCCCAATATCCCCTTCCATGTTAAAAAAAATTCAATTGTTATAAAAAACGTTTTGTTATTTGAAAAAATAAATACCACAACCCAAAAATAATTACTAATTCATTATCGAATTTCCAATAAGCATGTGACCCTACTCCCACTCACAATTAAAAAATACAATAGTTATTTATATCAATAAAATATATATATTTATTAATATTAAAACACCCATACCATAAAAATAAATATATGGTAAATATACTCACCCCAAAAATGATTACCCATATATTAAAACAAGACATGACCTCATACCCTAAAACTCAACAAATGTAAATGTAAATGTATTGGCATTTATATAGCGCACTACTTACCCTTAGGGTCCCAAGGCGCTTCGACCGCTGCAAAACCCTTCCTGGCTTCCCTGAGAGATGGTCCCTTATTGGGTATCTCCAGGGTGAGACCAGGCATCCCCGGCGGTCTGGTGGGGCCGTTAGTGAAGATGAGGCAAGGTAATGCCCAGAGTTGCCGAGTGTGATCGCTGATCAGAGTGGGCACCGAGGCGAGAGAATTATCGAGTCCGCTGACCCTGGTCCAGAAACCTGCCGCTGCGGGAATCGAACCCTGGTCCCGGGCCGTCCTCTGCTCTCGGGTCTGCCACCTCTAACCAGTGAGCCACACTACTTCACATCCCCCACTAAAGGACAAAAAAAAGTTATGATTTTTTTGATTAAACTCATTTATTATGTAAAATAAACAAAAATGATCACCAACACCCCAAACATAATTACTCATATATTAGAAAACCCACCTTTTATTCCCTATTACCCTAGCATCCCTTTCTTCATAAAAAAATATTCAATTTGATTATTACTATATTTTTAAATAATGCAATTTAGAAAGTGAAATAGATAACAATTACAACAATATAGAAAAATACTCTCACATAAATATTTGTTTTAGATTGTTTTGTGTATTTTCGAAGGTAAGCCCCTAACCTCCCAAATTAACCACTTCCTTAAAACATATTTACCTCTTTCCTACTTTAATTGGGGTAATTCTCCCAACCCCCTTAAAAACCACCCCTTTATAACCCTTGTTCCCAATAAATAAATACTAAGGGATCTATTACGATCTTGGTCGGTTTCAATTCTGACAGGCTGATTACAATACAGCTGATCGGAATTGAGAGCGGCCAGTCATTCCTGCTGGCTGTTGGAGCCCGTTGGCCAGTCGGAGACCGGCCGGTAATCCCTTAGGAAGGCGTTTCCGCCTTCGGGATTATGATGCTCGGTTTCCAACAGGCTTTCCAACATAGAAAGTCTGACGGAAAGCAAGTTTGGGGGCCCCTAGCTGGGCCCCTTCTCTTTGTGGCTTCTGGTTTGGGGTTGTGGTGGCACCATAGGTGATTAGTATAGGTGCCACCCTTTTAATCCCACACAAATAAACAAAAGAGGGAGGTAGAGTAACGAAGTAGGATTCTTACTCCACAGGCTTAGTTACATAAACAAAAGGAATCCTACTGTCAGTGTTAGGAAAGCGTTTCCCACAGTGGTGTGGGAGCACTTAGTGTTTGTTAAAATACCCCTCACACACCAAAAGGCCCCTTGGTGTCATGCTTCATAATTGGGGTCTTCGCACCCCTCTAGCAGGATGCGGCGTGCTACAACCTACGACTACGCGGAGCACATATAGTAGTGACTATGGGGCTCATTAGGATCGCGGACGGACTTGCGTCCGTCCGCGACCCCAGAGTAGGAGGGAAACTCCGCATGGCCTGTGGAGTTCCCTCCTGTGAAATTAGGATTTGACCGCCATCCTGGCGGTCACATCCTCTATTTTTACCATTGCGGCTGGTGCGGCTTCAAGCGGTGCCTGCCGATTTCTGCATACAAATGCAGGGGGGTACCATAGGTACGCCCCATGTGCACCCCCCACCCCCCTTCACCCAGGGGGCCCGCAACGAGCCCCTGCAGTGAAGTTCCACATGCTTTTCCACGGCGGAAAACCCTAAGATGAAGTAAGTAAGGAACGATATTAAAACCTACATTGTTTCTTTACTTAGATTGCACATTAGCAATTACCCCCCAGACGTTCTTGAGTGCTCATGAAGCAAGCAAGCAATATCTATTAAGTATGACCAAAACTTCCTTTACATCCTTTTGAGAGAGTGTGTGATTTATATGTTGTATGTCTTGTCAGTTTTCTTTTACAGGGCCAATTCAACAAATGGTCTGTTACAGGTGATTGCACCTGTAACAGACCATTGTCTACCCATGATCAGGGTGACCATCTCTAGGAATGAATGGGGAGTTATTCCTTATTTGCGATTAGCAATTTGCTAATCGCAAATAAGGAATGTGTAGGAATCACAATTTTTTTTGCGATTCCTACATGAATCCCGTTTTGCGAGTCTGTAATAACGATTCCTTATGAATCGCTACTAAAGACTCGCAAAACGGGTCTTTGATGAATCTACCTGTATGTGTGGTGTGTGTGATGCAAGTGGTAGGGATATTTTATGTGAGTGGTGGGATTTAGTGAAGGATTAAAAAGATACCTGGCTCGTGGGTATAATGGAAAAAAACGTTATTCACAACCCCAGGCTGGTACTGCTAAAAGAAGTGAGGTGCGAGGTTGGACCTGTCGTGTTAATGGACAGTACCTCATGTGTGCAATAGCGATTTCAAGGGTGCCAGGGGTGTCCAAATGACACCCTGTAGCACCCCTGAAATGCAAATGTAAACAGGTGTTGCGCACACACATGTCCAAGAGACATGTGTGTATGTAACATGCAACAGAAAAAATTGCACTAAAGTGCTTTTTACTATTTTTTCGCTATTTACCACGAAGTCAGACTTCGTGGTAAATAGCGACCAAATATTGCGAATTCGCAATTTCCAATTGGTTAATGAATTGCATTTAAGGAATCTCTAATAGAGATTTCTTAAATCCTATTCCTCACAAATATGCCATTTCGCTAATAGCGATTTTTGTATTTGGGATGATGAATCCTAAATGCAAAAATCGCACTCGCAAAGGGCCAGATTCTCAGAATCTGGCCCTTTGCGAGTGCAAATTAGCTTCATGAATCGGGCTGATAGTCACTACTATAAGTGCTCCCGCGTAGTCGTAGGTTGCAGCACGCCGCATCCCGCTAGAGGGGTGCGAAGACCCCTATGATGAAGCATGACACCAAGGGGCCTTTTGGTGTGTGAGGGGTATTTTAACAAACACCCTGTTAATAACTGCACCTTGTGGGAGGCATCTTGAGGTGCTCGCAGCGGGGTGTAGAGATTAACACAATTTCCCATTTCTCTAGGGGTGCTTGTGTTATAGCCGGTTTATGGGCGTAACTCAAGCTTCCATAGAGAAATGGGTGCGGTCTCATCATAATAGCGGTGTTGGGACAGGCGACCGGAGGTCGGTCGTCCTGAGACCACAATGGTGTTGTGCGGACTCAAGGCTGCCCGACATCGTAATCGAGCCAATAAAACTTGATAGAAATCTCAGGCACTTCCATCTCGTGGCGAAAGTCAATGGACTCTGCATTCCCACACTTCTCCTGATAAAAACTATTACCCCCTTGTGTGAATGGGCCTAATGTACTTCATAGGTAGGACAAAAACTGTAACCATGTGAAGACTACATTGGTACTATACTGACTTTACACAGTCCAAGTTTTTTACCAGTCCTGGTCCCAGGCTCTATGCTTGCCCACACACGTAAGGTACCATTTTTATCAGAAATTTGGGAACACTGGGTGGTAAGATGATTTGTATGTATGCATGCGTGCACAAGGTCAAAGACAAGTATAAGGTCAACAAGTGATAGCAGAGATAGCTGGTTCGTGGATAGTTCAGGCATTGTGCTGGAGTTTTCTTTCTCAGCCACTCCATACATCAGAACTCTTCCACACAATCCTGAGAAAATTCTTTGATTTTATGGCAATTCATTGGGGAGAGGAGTGGTGTCCATTGTGGCACGAGAGAGGGTATCCTTCATAGCACACAGGAGACTTAGGGGCTTATTAACATTACGGTATTCCTGAGACTGCTGTACTCATGGTGGTGGTCTGACCACCGTCACTCCTGCAGGTCTGCCCGCCATATTCCAAGGGTGGCGGTCGGACCGCAGCAGGACCACTGCCTCTCGCGGGAGTCAGGATCCTGCGGTGGCGGTGGTGTGGAAAGCGGCAGGAATATGCTGGTGGTGCTGAGCATATTCCGAGTTGCATTTCCACCACCCATTTCATGGCGGTGAGACCACCAAGAAAAGGGTGGCAGACATGCATGTAAGGGGCCCTAACAGTCCATCTTGGCAAATTTGCCTATGGTGGCAATACGCTGGGGCACATGTTGTGCCCCTCTATATTTGCATTGCTGTCCCTGCACCCTGTTGCATGCACAATATGGTGCATGCCACACTGTGCAGGAACGTGCTGTAAATGTAAATGTGTGTGTCTTGTAAAGCGCACTGCTACCCGGAGGCGTCCTGGCGCTATAGACCGCTGGGGAACCCGTCCTGGCTTTCCCTGTAAGATGTTCCCTCCTGGGTATCTCCAAGGTGAAACCAGGCATCACCGGCGTATGTGGTGGGCCGTTGTGGAGATGAGGCAAGCTAATGCCCAGAGTTGCCGAGTGTGATCCCTGGTTAGAGTAGGCACAGAGGCGAGAATTATCGAGTCCGCTGACCCTGGTTCACGACCCTGCCGCATCGGGGATTGAACCCTGGTCCCAGGCCGTCCTCTGCTTCCGGGTCTGCCGCCTCTAACCAGTGAGCCACACCACAGGCACAGTCACGGTGGCAGTCTGCTTAATAGGCTCTACTATGAACCTAACACATTGCTATTGTGACGCTGCCGCCACACCACCCACCTGCCCTAGATTCAACTCAGAATGCGGGGGGGGGCAGGTTCACCATCGGCTTGGTAGTCTTCCTGACAACACAGTGGTGGTAGTCCTACAGGAGGGCTGACAAACTCGTAATCAGAACCTTAGGGTTTACCTGAGAATTTATGGGTGGACATTGCCGACCGAAAGAAGTGAAATAGGGCAGTGTTTCTGATGTGTATGCCCTGGATTTGTCCAAAGGGGATGGATGGAATTTAGATAATGATGAGGAATTCTGTGGGATCCAAACTACAAAGTGTTATCAGTAATACAAAAGGAAGATAGATGTTTTCCCCAGGATGTATTTGTCACCCTGGAAGTGCTGAGTGGTGGCAAATGGAGAACATCAGCAGATTCGAAGAGTTGTGGATCCACTACCCATGATAAAGCAGACCCGAGCGATCCTGGCGGCTGAGTGTTCTAGGCTTGCAGTTGAAGGCAAGGCCTCTTGCGCCCCCGATTTGGACCCGGATCTATTTAACTTCTTATTTCACTTGGGGTGTGACCCCGGAAAGGGGTTGGAAAAAGCATTAAAGTAGGGTGAGAACAAGTTGCTAGATGTCCTAGGTCCTTAGGCTTGGGCCATTGACATGGCTGAAAAGTCTCATTGTAAAGCTGTTGATGTGAATGTTTCACTTCCACAGGGATGGAGCCAGAGAGCCGATTGTTTTTTGAGTGCTGCTAATTCCGCTATAATTGCGGAAAGATGTCCTCATGAGAATCAGTACAAAACTGACTGATGCCCCCAAAATGGAGCCTATTTAGGACCGAATTATATATTGTTTGGAGATGGCCTGCTTAAGAAGATAGACAAAAATGTAAGTACATTTACATCGCTGGATAAGGCTCAGAATGGTCTGAGGAGAGTATTTGGAGTATGTTTTGCCAGGGCTGGGTAGAGGGGATGTTTCCCCGGCCAAGGGTTTCCAAGTTCCTAGTTGCTATATCAGGGAGAGGGTGCCACATGGAGCTTCAGATCAGTCACTGATTTATTTTCAAGAGAGGTAGATCATTCGGAAGAAGACAGACCAAAAGAGGAGGTGAGTAGTCATCTGCTCAGCGTATAGGTAAGAGGTTCTACCTACCCACAGGTGAGCTGGAGGTTTGCTTTATCCCTAACTGAGTGGGTGCTTCTGACAAAAGACATATGGGTATCCAACGTACCAGTTCAGTCACAGCTGCCAATAGTGTTGCATTTATCCAGGCAGAGGCAGTTGTGTTATCAATTGAGGAAAAGGGCACAATTGTGCGGGTCCTGGAGTGCAATTTACACTTCGTGAGTACTTTGTGATGGAGGAGTAGGACAAAGGTTGCAGGTTGATGATAAACTGGAAGGAAGGAAATTAGTGTGTCATTTACAGGCACTTCAAAATAAAGGGAATTCAGCTCCTGAACAATATCTTACAATATGGGGACTGGGGACTGGTTGATAAAATTTAACTTAAAGAATTCTAAATTTACGATTTCCATTGTGAAGGAGAGTCAGTGCTTTCTTCAGGTTCATTGGGCTAGCAGACTTTAACACTTACATAGCCTTCCATTTGGAGTAAGTACAGCTCTTTGGCATTTTACCAAGGTGCTGCATCCTCTTGCAAATTATTTGAGAAAGGGAGTTGTAAGAATGATAATGCATTTGGTCGACTTCCTGCTAATGTGTCAGAATTGGGAGGGGGTCCCAGTTGTGCCTGCCAGTGAGTCTGTTAGAATGTTGGGTTTCATCAATCCCATTTCTCTTGCAAGGAGTTAGTTTTCTTGAAATTTCTGGTGATTACAGTGAAGTCAGTACGTGTGGTACTGAGGAAGTGGTGTGTGTATCTGAGCATGTTGGCACGAGTTATATGACTTCTTTCATCATCCATTCAGGCAATATTCCCAGGGCCACTTCATTACATTATCTGTGGTATGGAGATTTAGTGGTGCTTTCTGCAGATATGGAAGAGGAGTTGAGCTTGTGGTTGCAGAATTTAGAGGCATGAAATGGCTGGGTATTTTCCGGTACAGTCCCGGAGTTCATCTTGGAGTCAGATGCAATCCAGACTGGTTATAGGCTTCAATTAGAGCAGCTGGAGACAGGGAGTCACTAGAAAGAACAGAAGAAAGTGTTCCATGTCAATGGTGTGGAGTTGAAGGTAGTTAGTTGGGTATTGCAGAGTTTCAGGAATTTCCTACAGCATTGGTTCTCAGTCTTGTTGAGAATGGACCATGTATATTCTCTCCAGTACATCAATGACTTTGGGGGCAACAGTTCATGGTGTCTGACAGAATTAGTAAAGGAGCTACCTGAATTTTGTCTGAAGTACAAGGTTGAGATGAATGTGGAATATCTGACAGGGTTACAAACGCAGATGGCAGATAGGAATTCAGGTTATCTAAGGGATTACAGCTACTGGAGGTTGAATGGAAATTTTCCTGAAACTTCAACAGTTGTGTGGTTCTTAGGATGTGGATCCGTTTGCTTCAGCACAGCTGAAGATGTTTTAGAGTCAGAGACCAGATCCAGAGGCCTTTGCAGTGGATGTGTTCCTACACGATTAGGAGTTGTGGAGAGCATATGCGTTTCCCCCATTCACAATGATATTGATATTATTATTAAAGCACACAAATGCCTGAGGGCTTCTTGGCGCTTGCATATGCAAGGTTACCAAAGGAAGACTAAATAGGGGAATGTAAAAACTCAGGACTTGAGTTGTTTTCTAAGACTAATAGGGGAGTGCAAAAAGCCAGGATTTCATTTTTTTGCTGAAACAGACTAGATTGGACTAATTTTTTCACTGAAAAGGCAGTTTATTCAAGAGTTTGTACTTTGAAAAACAAAACTTCTACCACCCCAGGAAACTTTGATACATTTGGGGTTACCACAGTTTTAGATACATCAGATCGAATAGCTCTCATAGGTGTGTACCATAGGTATTTCTTCCTCTGTATTGTGCACAGATTTGTAGCCCTACAGAGTGCCTTAAAAAAACTCACTTTTTAATCGGAAGCCAGTGGGACTCCACTAACATGTCAGAAACCGATTTGAAATTGGATATTCTCTTAAGGAGATGGGCAGCTGCATTCTGTAATAATTTGAGTTTGTTCATGGAACGTTGTTTAATGCCCAAATAAAGGGCATTTACAATAATTTAACCTGGAAAGTACCAACTCTGGGATCACTGTTTTCTGAAGGTCAAAATAAATAAATGGGAGGATTTTTCTCAACATTCTTTTGTTTTTTTTTAATTCTTTTTTTCTTTTTATTAAACTTACTGATGCATTATAGACTTCACCAAGCAGTATCCACATTTAAAGGTTACATAATACAACCATTTTTTTTTCTTCGCTCACTAGATTTTAACACACGCTTTATCTCCTGCTGTATACATCTGAGTAGATATTAAGTCTTGAGCAGGCCTTGGCACTCCTCATTTAGGGATTATTAGGATGGCAGGTGGATCACCACTGCCCTACCGGCGGTGGCGATCCGCCTGCCAAAACACCCGCCGGACGGCCTTTTACCCCCCGCCATATTAGCATGGAGGGGGTACTGTGGCCGATGGAAAGACAGTTCGCCGCTTTTCCAGCAGTAGGCAATCGATTGCCTACCAGGCAGAAAAGGCCAGCAATATGGTGGCGGTGCCTTGTAAGCACTGCCATCCATATTACGATGGTGGCAGTGTAATGCCTTTCCATGGCGGAGACTCCGCCATGACAGGCATTCAGTGTTTCCTTTGGGGGCCCGATGAGGGGCCCCAGTTGAGAGGGTGGCTGCACTTCGGGGGTACTCATGGTACCCCCCAACATTGGCATACACAAGGTGGCAGGTACCGCGTGGTGCCTGTCACGTTGTGCATGCCAATGCACAACATGCATATATTGCATTGTGGCTGGTGCTGCTTACAGCGCCACCCGCCACAAAGCAATATATGCGGGACGCGCAGTCGTATCCTAATTGGCGGTGCGGGACCGCCGCACCACTGGCAGACGGTCCCAGCACCGCTAGGGTGGCGGGCGGACTGGAGTCCACCCGCCATCCTAATAGACCCCTTAGTCTTGCATACCCATCCTTTAAAATTCCTCTATATTCCATCCACTTATTCTATATTTTGCCCATTTCTTAGGGCATCCCTGGCTTTGATAGACTACTTTCTCGGCTGCCCCACACCAGTCGAGATTGTTCTCCCAGTCAGTAACGTTAAGTGGATGTATTGCCCCCCATGTCCTAGCAATGTTCTGTTTGACAATTACAGCTGCTAGTAGCAATCATGTCTCAGGATGGTGTGGTCATTTGGTCTCTCCTGTAATGCATAATATGTGCCATCTAGCTTCTAGTGAGACTGGTTGCCCCATAGCTCTAGATATCGCCTGTATGGTTTTGCTCCAGTATCTTTGCAGTCTCTGACATCCCCACAGCATGTGGTAAATGTAGGAAGGTGGATACCTGACTATGGTTGCCCCCAACTGTTTGCCTGGTGTTTTGCTGGTTTTCCGACTTAGTTGACCTGGGACCCTGCTATTCAGGACCCCAGCCCTACTGCTCTCTCTGTAAAATGGATTCCATGTACCCTAGGTACATATCTAATTGGTACTGGGCCACCTTGTCAGACCCTGTAACTCAGGGCATAGGTGTACCCAGGGCCTACCATGGGCTGCAGCATGTATTATGCCACCCCTGGCTGGCCATCTAAATCTGACACAACTGGCTGCACGACAGCTGGGGCAAGGTGGTGTAATCACCCTTTGCTTTAGATATAGTATACCTATATCTAACCCTAAAATGGACACACAGATTCCTATCAGTCACTCCTATGGCAGGCCTTGACAATCCTGAAGGCAGAGTGCTTGGAATCGTGTGAGATGGTGCTCTGGCATGAGCTGAGACCGTTTGCAGCTTGCGGAACCAAGTCCTAATAGCTGTTCCATGATAACGCATACCATATACTCTTAAGTGCATTATAATCCTCGCGGTTATATGCTATCTTTGGTATCGCTTTATCAAAACATGTTGAGTAAGGTGTCATACGAATTGGAATACTAACCCCTCGCCAATTCTGGTGACGGGGTTAGCATTCCACCCTTCTAGAGGCCCGGCTTCCCTGGCACCTCTGACCTCTACCTACCTCTACAGCTAAGCTGAGAACCGTAGGTGCGACGAGACCTCGAGGGACCGGCCAACATCAGAACTGCACGACTTCTATCCAGCACGACCGCCGGGGGATCCACGTGTGAGTGCTTTGGGGTCCGAGAAGCCCCAACCCTGAGCAGCTCCAGCACCGAAGTTCAGCCCTCCAGCATCCACCAGATCTGCGTGGGGCCCTTCTGCTTTTTGGCTGCTCACTGCGTTGTCTGGCTATTAGCCCGCTGGCTGGTGGCCTTCCCGACGACGACCGACGACAACAACACTGCTGGTCTGGTTGCTCCAGACTGGCCCTTGCTCCCTTCCAAAAGAGGAGCACCCCGGACCCTCCTGGTCTACTCCAGACGCCATTTTGAGTCCACCGCGTGGGCTTGAATTTGCCAAGATTTGTTGCCCCAATCCTGGGTCCAGCGACGTCGACAGCAGCAACCATCGTGGGACAGCTCGCACCTCCATCCTGGTCGCCGACAACGCCTCCTGGTCCGTGAGACTGCAGAGCCCAGCGTCGCCCACACCCCTGGTCGAGGTGACTCCATCCGGCGCCATCCTGGTGCCCATCTAATCACTGGCTAGTGATTCAGAACTTGGTCCCCTCTGCTTACAGGTGTCTTCCATCTTCGATCCAGGCTTGGATCACTTCGAACAATCTTCACTGGTCGCCTGCCAGCAACTTCTTCTTTCAGGCTCCTGGTTCGTCAACGAGGGTTTCCGACGACACTTGAACCCTATGCAGCCGCAGCCCTTGGGCTAGGTAAACCGAGTACCCCGGTGCTCCAGCGTAGAACAACTCTCTAAGTGCCTAGATCCACTTTCGTTTTTGACCTACCTAGTCGGGTTCACCCGAGAACACTAACTTTGCTTTTACTAGCCTCCATAGACTTTGTCCCGCATCCCGCGTGAGAGTGCACACTCTGCACCCGAGTCCCCTAGGCCTCCTGCTAGTAATCTGAAGGTTCAGTAGGCCAGTCCTAGCGATTCCAACCCCTATGAGATTAGTACTTGCCTGCTAGTAATTTTGCATTCCTCTTTTGTAGTATATGGTTTTCCGTGCCCCTCGGGCATTTGTGTAAATTGTGCAACTTAAAGTATTTTCGTAAGAGTTTTGTTGTGTGCTCAGTACCCTGTCCTCATAAAGAGTAGAGGGCTGTTGTGATCTAAATAAATACACTGTTTATTTTCATAACACTTGTGTGGTGTCCTTTCACTTGGTGTTCAAGGGGTATATGTGATGGTATAACAGCTGGCTTAACACGCCCTCTAGAGTTTAGCCCGAAGACTGCTCATATCCATGCTACTAGGATAGCTGGTCTATAAGGTTGACTTACAACCAATCATCAATAAGGGTTGTTTGGACTGATACAAAGTGCTCACTAGAATAGTGAACATTATATATCAGGCCAACTTCTCACATTGATGAACAGCGGTTGGGATTTGAGCTTGCTGTTGTTTTACCACACGTATCCTAAGAATATCATTGTGAAAGATCACATAAGTATTTAAGGTACATATAACTTAGCTTAGAATACTCTGAGTTCTACTGAACCAGCTGTTGTAGTTCAACAAGGCTTAGCACACCTTGACTACAACTCTTAGCAAGGGATCAGTAGGCAAACAAATAGTGTAGGTAGGTGCATCACTTACACCACACTAGAAGCATGTCTAACCACGGAGAGTCTTCAGAGACCCCTCTTGTGGTTGTGGACCCTCCACAGGTCCCTTCCAGATATGCTGCTCTTAGCTTCCAGGAGATGAGACAAATCTGTACATCCAGGAAGCTAAAACAGGGTTCTAACCCTACCATTCCTTTTCTGATTGGTCTCTTAGAGACTTATGATGCAAGGAGGTCTGCCAACACAGATCCTTCTCATCCAGATGGGAATCTGCCCCCCATAGAGGGACCCTTTAGTAACCCTGACCACCACCTCCAGGCAGCAGATGATGCTGAGGAGGAGGAGGAAGAGGAGTTATCAGAGGATGAGGCAGACAAAGGTCAGGTAGAAGTCAGTAGACTCACTAGGACCAACTTAAGTAGGCATGAGAATGGATTTGGGGGACCCCCAGGGCCACTCTCAGGCAGACTTAACATTGGGAATGGACGAGTTAGGTCTCTATCCAGAGGCTCTAACAGATCCATTCGAACCAATGGCTCTCAGACCTCTTCTCATAGAGGGATGTCATCCCCTAAGAGAAGGGAGCATGAAGCTAAGATGAGGGAAGCCAATCTGAGGATTGAAAGGGAAGAACTTGCCCTGGCCAAAGAGAGGCTTGCCTTTGCTAGAGAGCAAAAGTTAAGTGGGTTAGATCTCACTGGTGGCAGCATTCTCCCAAGAGAAAAAGACAGGAGTTTAGACACTAGACACCTGAGTAAGATAGTGCCCCCCTTTAAGCAAGGGGATGACATCCACAAATGGATGACTGCTTTGGAGAGGGCTTGCACTGTACAGTGTGTCCCCCAGAGTCAGTGGGCAGCTATCTTGTGGCTCTCCTTTGAAGGCAAAGGTAGAGATAAGCTCCTCACTACTAGAGTTGAGGATGCTAACAATTACCAAGTCCTGAAGAATACACTGGTTGATGGGTTTGGTTTAACCACTGAACAGTACAGGTTGATGTTCAGAGACACCCAGAAAACTCAGTCTCAGGATTGGGCTGACTTTGTTGATTGTGCCACTAAGGCTTTTGAAGGCTGGCTACTGGGAAGTAAGGTTACTGACTTTAAAGGATTGTACAATCTAATTATGAGAGAGCAAATCTTAAGTAATTGTCAGAACAAGTTATTACACCAGCACCTGGTAGACTCTGATCTGACCTCTCAACAAGAATTGGGTAAGAGGGCAGACAAATGGGTCAGAACCAGGGTCAGGCCTAAGAACTAGGGTGTTGACCAAAAGAAGGAATCAACCAAGCCTCAAAAGAAGGGTGGGAATAAATCTTCTGATCAAACCACAGGGCCCCAAAATTCCTCTGAAAAGGGTGGGTCCCAAACTTCTCCCAAAACCCAAAAGAAACCTTATTGTCATACCTGCAAACAGGTAGGCCATTATAAAAGTGACAGCAGTTGCCCAAAGGCCAACAACAATAAGAAAAACATACCCCCAGGTAATACTCCCAGACCTCCTGTTACCACTAGTGGTAATCCCCCAGGTGGTGGGAGTGCCCCCAAGAATGTGGTGGGCATTACTTTGGGAAACCAGGTGGATTATGGCCTAGCCAGATCCCCTGACACAACTCTTGTCTGTGAGACTGGCATGGGGTTTGCCAACTTCACTACTGGTACCCACATTCTGGGAAAGTATAGACAAGAGCCCTTTATCAATGGTCAGAAAGTTGAGGCATACAGAGACACAGGGGCCAGCATCACCATGGTGATTGACCATCTGGTCCCCTCTGCTCAACTGACCCCTGGTTTCATTTATCAGGTGACAGACGTTCATGGAGGGAAAAGAAGGCATCCCATGGCAGTAGCCGAGCTCAGCTGGGGTAATGTCACAGGGCCCATGAGAGTGGCAGTGACAGACACCCTACCTGTAGATTGCTTACTGGGGAATGACCTGGAACTCTCAGCATGGGCTGAGGTGGAGCCAGAAACCCACTCCAGGATGATAGGTCTACCCAGAAAGGTTAGTGGGACAGTAATAGCTACAGCCCCAGTCCAAGCGCCAGTCCTCCCTGAAAAGGTTGGAAGGGCAGTGGTAGCCACTGCCCAGGCTCAGACAGACTTTCCAGAACAGGATAGGAGGGCTGTGACAGTCACAGCCCACACACAGACTGAGTGCCCTCCTGAAAAGGTTGGCAAGGTTGAAATGGTGTAAACAACAAAGGTACCAGAGGGTCTTAAGAAGTGTGCCCAGAGGAAAAGAAGAGCCAAACCACCCCTGACCTCTACAGAGATGCGTCACAGAGGGCTCTCAACAGGATGAGGAAAATACCCATCAGTCACCAAACGGATCCGCCCTTCATCATTTGGGATTTTATCCGTACCACCCGTCTGAGAAGATCGGTGCCACATTCAGAGGTCAACCCGGTGGTAAGGGGGTTCCTCAACAAATACCTGCAATGTCATTGTGGTATGCCTCTCGATGTTGTGAGTGGCCAAAGATGTGACTGGGGTGTGCAGTGTTGGGAAGTGTGTGGAAGTGAAGAAACCAAAAAAAGGGGTGTATTAAAATTGGTTCAGAAAGAGCACAAAACAAACTTTATTCTCTGTGTGCCTAACTTACCAATATTAAAAAAGGTTACCTAGGGCTGTCTAATTATGTAGACTGCCTAGGGTGGGCGTGGTCGACTAGTTTCTGCAAATCAGGGACTACTGCGTCCTTGCATTCATCAGGACCAAGAATATGAATAAAACTACTGCACCATGTGGAATGAGTGAAGTGAAAACTAACACCTGGAAAACAAATAGCAAGTGCATATGGTCACCTGATTGCTCCGGGTGCCTCTTACAATCTGTGATGATCACTAAGAGAAGAGAAGAAAGTTAGGAATAGCGATCACTCTCCTGTGGGCTATGCAAAACGTCCATTTAATGTAAATTAGACAAAACATCACACTCAGGGTATTGATGTACAGATACTCAAAATGAGTATGGTCCGTTATTACTACATTTGGAAAGAGAATTCATGAGCCAAATGGTTTTTTGTGCTTACCTAGATCTGTAAGGTAGGCTGGCCTCACCCCACCTGGCAGCGGCTCAGGGGAAGATGAAGCACCGCTCTAGAAAACATGTCAATCACATGTTGCACACAGTGAGCACAAACACAACTCTACACACCTCCTAAAACATAACACAAGTCAATGGTCTCAGTTTGTTAAACTAAATCTCTTATGCGGTAGCGGAGCGGCGACCGATCCATCAGAACTAAGGGACTGTCAGTTTAAAGATGCACAGCGTAAGTGTGAAGTCCACAAAAGCATGTTACAAACGGGACATTGCAGGACCTAATGCCGATAATGCATAGTGTCGGTATATTCAAATGAACATACCCCTTGACAGCGCTACCTAAGTCTCCGTGCTGAGCAGAGTATCCTTATGTTAAAAATAGCGCAGCGCCAAGGTCAAGGTCCTTCCTACCTCTCCGTCGGTACTCCTGGGCCGGCGTCCTGGCCGTCTGGGGAGGTACCGGGAGGTAGGAGCGAGGCTGATTATAAGCCTCGCTCTCATTGGACGCGCTACCACGTGGGACGCGTCAGCGCTGTATACCATTGGTTCTGGACCGAACACGCCCACGTTCTGATTGGTAGAGCGACCGACTGCCGAAAATGTTCATTGGTCCATCTGCCAATGCGTCGTCAAGGAGACGACAATCATAACAAAAGAGGGGCTTTACGTGAGAGAGGAGTCATGACCTGTGGACCAGTCTAGGAGGGTATTTACGGGCCACCAGCTACTTACTTAAATCCTCGGAGTGTTTCTTGAAGGCTGTTCTCGTCGAGCAGTTCCTTTGGACCCGCAAGAATTGGCTGAAGGGTAAGCTCTCCTTCAGTGCTCTCTAATGGTTGTTGTCAAATAACAGTAATGAGTTCCTTGCTGTGGGCTTCCTGTATAGCTCGGACTGTAGGCCCTCAGCTCTGTGGCCCTCACGACAAGTCCATCAGACCGTATATGGCTCTGTTGTCCCTACATGATTTAAGTAGCTCTCCTACATTCACTACTTATTATAAGGTACAACCAGGAGGGGATGAAATTAGAATAATGTTAACAGGCTTTTTGCCCACAAGATGATTACCTCTTTATCTTCTTGAATTGAAAACTCTTTGCATAGCGTTTCTTGCTATATATCCTTTCCTAAAGATTGTCCAGCCTCCCGTAGAGTGGTTTGCCCTCATGACTCCTCTCTCACGTAAAGCCCCTCTTTTGTTATGATTGTCGTCTCCTTGACGACGCATTGGCAGATCGACCAATGAACATTTTCGGCAGTCGGTCGCTCTACCAATCAGAACGTGGGCGTGTTCGGTCCAGAACCAATGGTATACAGCGCTGACGCGTCCCACGTGGTAGCGCGTCCAATGAGAGCGAGGCTTATAATCAGCCTCGCTCCTACCTCCCGGTACCTCCCCAGACGGCCAGGACGCCGGCCCAGGAGTACCGACGGAGAGGTAGGAAGGACCTTGACCTTGGCGCTGCGCTATTTTTAACATAAGGATACTCTGCTCAGCACGGAGACTTAGGTAGCGCTGTCAAGGGGTATGTTCATTTGAATATACCAACACTATGCTTTATCGGCATTAGGTTCTGCTATGTCCCGTTTGTAACATGCTTTTGTGGACTTCACACTTACGCTGTGCATCTTTAAACTGACAGTCCCTTAGTTCTGATGGATCGGTCGCCGCTCTGCTACCGCATAAGAGATTTAGTTTAACAAACTGAGACCATTGACTTGTGTTATGTTTTAGGAGGTGTGTAGAGTTGTGTTTGTGCTCATTGTGTGCAACATGTGATTGACATGTTTTCTAGAGCAGTGCTTCATCTTCCTCTGAGCCGCTGCCAGGTGGGGTGAGGCCAGCCTACCTTACAGATCTAGGTAAGCACAAAAAACCATTTGGCTCATGAATTCTCTTTCCAAATGTAGTAATAACGGACCATACTTATTTTGAGTATCTGTACATCAATACCCTGAGTGTGATGTTTTGTCTAATTTACATTAAATGGACGTTTTGAATAGCCCACAGGAGAGTGATCGCTATTCCTAACTTTCTTCTCTTCTCTTAGTGATCATCACAGATTGTAAGAGGCACCCGGAGCAATCAGGTGACCATATGCACTTGCTATTTGTTTTCCAGGTGTTAGTTTTCACTTCACTCATTCCACATGGTGCAGTAGTTTTATTCATATTCTTGGTCCTGATGAATGCAAGGACGCAGTAGTCCCTGATTTGCAGAAACTAGTCGACCACGCCCACCCTAGGCGGTCTACATAATTAGACAGCCCTAGGTAACCTTTTTTAATATTGGTAAGTTAGGCACACAGAGAATAAAGTTTGTTTTGTGCTCTTTCTGAACCAATTTTAATACACCCCTTTTTTTGGTTTCTTCACTTCCACACACTTCCCAACACTGCACACCCCAGTCACATCTTTGGCCACTCACAACATCGAGAGGCATACCACAATGACATTGCCGGTATTTGTTGAGGAACCCCCTTACCACCGGGTTGACCTCTGAATGTGGCACCGATCTTCTCAGACGGGTGGTACGGATAAAATCCCAAATGATGAAGGGCGGATCCGTTTGGTGACTGATGGGTATTTTCCTCATCCTGTTGAGAGCCCTCTGTGACGCATCTCTGTAGAGGTCAGGGATGGTTTGGCTTTTCTTTTCCTCTGGGCACACTTCTTGAGACCCTCTGGTACCTTTGTTGTTTACATGTTTCGTTGGGGAGAGTATCCAGAGCATGGTCTTTAAACTTCCCCTAGGTCCCCCCTACCATAGTTTTTTGTTGTTAAGGTTGAAATGGTCTCAGCCTCTACTCAGACAGATAGTGGGGTTGTGAAGCCTGAAACAATGGATCACTCCACCCAAACTGGGAGCATTAAGGAGGAAGAAAAGTCTTCCCCCTCCCAGACACTAGTTGAGAGCCAGCCTCCTCAGGGAACTGACTCTACCCCTGGTGAAGGAACTGCCCCAGAGGTAGTCAGGCCTAGCCTGGCAGAGCCCCTGATGGCAGGGGACCCTTCCCAGGTGGGACCCAATCTGGAGCAGGTAGCCTGCACCTCTCAACCCTGCCTCAATCAGCCCAGGGCTGTAAAGGTCAGGAAGGCCAGTGGTGGACCCCAAAGGGCCCCCTGTCCAAAAGAACTTCCCAATCAGCAGATTAGGATCACTGAAGCTAGTAGTCCTAGCCAAGTGAAAATAAAACACACTCTTGAGGGATCCCCCTTAAACTTAGTTAGGGAACTCCCACAGCTGGACACTGCTGGGCACAGCCAAACCTGGGGCCTAAAACCCCCAAACCTGACCTGTCCCTCCAGTAAGCCAAACAGAGGCACTCAGCCTCCAGCTTTAGGTAGCCAGAGGTTGACCCTGAGAGCTCATAGCAACTCAGTACTGGAAAGAAACGCACATATGGTGAGTAGTGATTGGAGGAAGTTGAGCCCAAAAGTAGTGGAGCCTCACTTCAGTACTCCATCCCAGCACCAGCCTTTTTCTTTGCCAAAACACCCAACATGTAGTGATTCCCTATGGTGGAGACCCTCAGACACCCTTAGGGTGCGGGATTGCTTAGTGGACCATGATACAGGGGGTAACCATGCCAGTGCATGTACGACCTCATATGGCCACTCAGGCAATATAGGCTTACCTGGTCAAGGATAGCCTTATCTCCTTTCGTTTTGGGGGGGGGGGGGGGGGGTTGTGTAGGAAGGTGGATACCTGACTATGGTTGCCCCCAACTTTTTTGCCTGGTGTTTTGCTGGTTTTCCGACTTAGTTGACCTGGGACCCTGCTATTCAGGACCCCAGGCCTACTGCTCTTTCTCTGTAAAATGGATTCCATGTACCCTAGGTACATATCTAATTGGTACTGGGCCACCTTATCAGACCCTGTAACTCAGGGCATAGGTGTACCCAGGGCCTACCAGGGGCTGCAGCATGTATTATGCCACCCCTGGCTGGCCATCTAAATCTGCCACAACTGGCTGCACGACAGCTGGGGCAAGGTGGTGTAATCACCCTTTGCTTTAGATATAGTATACCTATATCTAACCCTAAAATGGACACACAGATTCCTATCAGTCACTCCTATGGCAGGCCTTGACAATCCTGAAGGCAGAGTGCTTGGAATCGTGTGAGATGGTGCTCTGGCATGAGCTGAGACCATTTGCAGCTTGCGGAACCAAGTCCTAATAGCTGTCCCATGATAACGCATACCATATACTCTTAAGTGCATTATAATCCTCGCTGTTATATGCTATCTTTGGTATCGCTTTATCAAAACATGTCGAGTAAGGTGTAATACGAATTGGAATACTAACCCCTCGCCAATTCTGGCGATGGGGTTAGCATTCCACCCTTCTAGAGGGACACGACATGTATGTAACTGTGAACCCTGGTTAAAGTTAACTCGAGCCTCAGCATCACAAAATGGATGCTGCCACCACAGACACAAGTCTGACCCCCTGCAGCTGGGAGTCCTTCCAGCGAGGGGAGCTTGGACAAAGGGTTTCCTGTCAGGGGCGGTGCTAGCACCATCCCAGACAGGGTTTTGTGTATCCTGGGTAGGCAGGGCTTTAGAGGAAGGTGACTGCAAGTGGCCCCCCGGTGCTCACTATGCATCTGCCGGCTAGAACCAGTTCCAGGGACACACCAGCCCCTGAGCTGGGGAAAGTCCGGCATGGGAGAGGGGTGTAACCACCCCCCTTCCTGGTCCCACCCATGGGCAGGATCTAGTCGCGTGCCAGCCCCTTTTCCTAGTATAAAGATAGGAGCGGGCCCCCTTCCAAATCAGATCATCTTTGAATCCTGAAACTACTTTCTACGAAAGGAACTCTCGACTTCTTCTCAAGATTTCTCCCTTGTGGCTAAGGAGTAGTCACCCTGCACCCGCAGGCACCATCCAAAAACACAGCGGTTTGCTGCACGTCCTTCCTCCGGAATCTGACCGACCAGCACGACGAGACCCAGCTTCCCTGGCACCTCTGACCTCTATCTACCTCTACAGCTAAGCTGAGAACCGTAGGTGGGACGAGACCTCGAGGGACCGGCCATCATCAGAACTGCACGACTTCTATCCAGCACGACCGCCGAGGGATCCTCGTGTGAGTGCTTTGGGGTCCGAGAAGCCCCAACCCTGAGCAGCTCCAGCACCGAAGTTCAGCCCTCCAGCATCCACCAGATCTGCGTGGGGCCCTTCTGCTTTTTGGCTGCTCACTGCGTTGTCTGGCTATTAGCCTGCTGGCTGGTGGCCTTCCTGACGATGACCGACGACAACAACACTGCTGGTCTGGTTGCTCCAGACTGGCCCTTGCTCCCTTCCAAAAGAGGAGCACCCCGGACCCTCCTGGTCCACTCCAGACGCCATTTTGAGTCCACCGCGTGGGCTTGAATTTGCCAAGACTTGTTGCCCCAATCCTGGGTCCAGCGACGTCGACAGCAGCAACCATCGTGGGACAGATCGCACCTCCATCCTGGTCGCCGACAACGCCTCCTGGTCCGTGAGACTGCAGAGCCCAGCGTCGCCCACTCCCCTGGTCGAGGTGACTAAGCATGGGCGGATTTTGCGGATCCACGATCCGCGGATTTTGCGGATTTGCGGATCGTGGATCCGCAAAATGCGCGGATTTTGCGGATTTGCGGATCCGCGGATTTGGGGCGGGGCTTCCATGCGAGTGCACATGCTTCTTGTGTGTATAAAAGGTCAGAGAAAGATCAGTTCAGCAGATGAAGAGAAATAAGCTCCTGGTCACAGAAAGAGCACGGGTATTGCGCTCGAGAAAGTCACGGATGCAAAAGCCTCTATCCAGCATCACAGCTGATTTTCCAGGGTAGAGTTGGGAAGAAGGCACACCTGTCCAGCCTCGACGACGCTCACGATTGTTTTTGGGCTAATGAATGAGTCACTGAATTTGAGCATCAACTAGTTCGAGGGACCATGTGTGTGTTACTATGCAATCGCCCCGAAGGGCGCAGGGGTCCCTTGAGTGAGCTGTCCATCATAGTGGGTGAATGGCGGGAAGACGGTGCAAACCGTGAGTGTGTGGGCGGGGCCAAACGTGCGGGGCTTCCATGCGAGTTCACATGCCTCTTGTGTGCATAAAAGGTCAGAGAAAGATCAGTTCAGCAGATGAAGAGAAAGAAGCCCCTGGTCACAAGAACAGCACAGGTATTGTGCTCGTGAAAGTCAAGGATGCAAAGGCCTCTATACAGCATCACAGCTGATTTTCCACGGTAGAGTTGGGAAGAAGGCACACCTGTCCAGCCTCGACGACGCTCACGATTGTTTTTGGGCTGATGAATGAGTCACAGGAAGGGCATGGTAAATATTTTAGGATGGCGCCGGCAAGCTGCCAGCGCCATCCTAAAATATTACTAAATTAGCTTCAACAGGAAGCTCGAATAGATAAAATCGAGCACCTGCTTTTTTTTATCTATTAGAGCTTCCTGTTGAAGCTAACTTAGTAACTATTTTAGGATGGCGCTGGCAGCTTGCCGGCACCATCGTAAAATAGTTACAACAGGCCAGGCTTCAACTTTTGCCCCCGGAAAAATCCGCCGCTCGCGGATTTGCGAATTCTCTGTAAATTCGCGGAAGTTCGCGGATCGCGAATTTACCGAAAATTCGCAAAATCCGCGAGCGGAACGGATTTTCCGCTCATACTTAGAGGTGACTCCATCCGGTGCCATCCTGGCGCCCATCTAATCACTGGCTAGTGATTCAGAACTTGGTCCCCTCTGCTTACAGGTGTCTTCCATCTTCGATCCAGGCTTGGATCACTTCGAACAATCTTCACTGGTCGCCTGCCAGCAACTTCTTCTTTCAGGCTCCTGGTTCGTCAACGAGGGTTTCCGACGACACTTGAACCCTATGCAGCCGCAGCCCCTGGGCTAGGTAAACCGAGTACCCCGGTGCTCCAGCGTAGAACAACTCTCTAAGTGCCTAGATCCACTTTCGTTTTTGACCTACCTAGTCGGGTTCGCCCGAGAACACTAACTTTGCTTTTACTAGCCTCCATAGACTTTGTCCCGCATCCCGCGTGAGAGTGCACACTCTTCACCCGAGTCCCCTAGGCCTCCTGCTAGTAATATGAAGGTTCAGTAGGCCAGTCCTAGCGATTCCAAACCCTATGATATTAGTACTTACCTGCTAGTAATTTCGCATTCCACTTTTGTAGTATATGGTTTTCCGTGCCCCTCGGGCATTTGTGTAAATTGTGCAACTTAAAGTATTTTCGTAAGAGTTTTGTTGTGTGCTCAGTACCCTGTCCTCATAAAGAGTACAGGGCTGTTGTGATCTAAATAAATACACTGTTTATTTTCATAACACTTGTGTGGTGTCCTTTCACTTGGTGTTCAAGGGGTATATGTGATGGTATAACAGCTGGCTTAACACGCCCTCTAGAGTTTAGCCCGAAGACTGCTCGTATCCATGCTACTAGGATAGCTGGTCTATAAGGTTGACTTACAACCAATCATCAATAAGGGTTGTTTGGACTGATACAAAGTGCTCACTAGAATAGTGAACATTATATATCAGGCCAACTTCTCACATTGATGAGCAGCGGTTGGGATTTGAGCTTGCTGTTGTTTTACCACACGTATCCTAAGAATATCATTGTGAAAGATCACATAAGTATTTAAGGTACATATAACCTAGCTTAGAATACTCTGAGTTCTACTGAACCAGCTGTTGTAGTTCAACTAGGCTTAGCACACCTTGACTACAACTCTTAGCAAGGGATCAGTAGGCAAACAAATAGTGTAGGTAGGTGCATCACTTACACCACACTAGAAGCATGTCTAACCACGGAGAGTCTTCAGAGACCCCTCTTGTGGTTGTGGACCCTCCACAGGTCCCTTCCAGATATGCTGCTCTTAGCTTCCAGGAGATGAGACAAATCTGTACATCCAGGAAGCTAAAACAGGGTTCTAACCCTACCATTCCTTTTCTGATTGGTCTCTTAGAGACTTATGATGCAAGGAGGTCTGCCAACACAGATCCTTCTCATCCAGATGGGAATCTGCCCCCCATAGAGGGACCCTTTAGTAACCCTGACCACCACCTCCAGGCAGCAGATGATGCTGAGGAGGAGGAGGAAGAGGAGTTATCAGAGGATGAGGCAGACAAAGGTCAGGTAGAAGTCAGTAGACTCACTTGGACCAACTTAAGTAGGCATGAGAATGGATTTGGGGGACCCCCAGGGCCACTCTCAGGCAGACTTAACATTGGGAATGGACGAGTTAGGTCTCTATCCAGAGGCTCTAACAGATCCATTCGAACCAATGGCTCTCAGACCTCTTATCATAGAGGGATGTCATCCCCTAAGAGAAGGGAGCATGAAGCTAAGATGAGGGAAGCCAATCTGAGGATTGAAAGGGAAGAACTTGCCCTGGCCAAAGAGAGGCTTGCCTTTGCTAGAGAGCAAAAGTTAAGTGGGTTAGATCTCACTGGTGGCAGCATTCTCCCAAGAGAAAAAGACAGGAGTTTAGACACTAGACACCTGAGTAAGATAGTGCCCCCCTTTAAGCAAGGGGATGACATCCACAAATGGATGACTGCTTTGGAGAGGGCTTGCACTGTACAGTGTGTCCCCCAGAGTCAGTGGGCAGCTATCTTGTGGCTCTCCTTTGAAGGCAAAGGTAGAGATAAGCTCCTCACTACTAGAGTTGAGGATGCTAACAATGACCAAGTCCTGAAGAATACACTGGTTGATGGGTTTGGTTTAACCACTGAACAGTACAGGTTGATGTTCAGAGACACCCAGAAAACTCAGTCTCAGGATTGGGCTGACTTTGTTGATTGTGCCACTAAGGCTTTTGAAGGCTGGCTACTGGGAAGTAAGGTTACTGACTTTAAAGGATTGTACAATCTAATTATGAGAGAGCAAATCTTAAGTAATTGTCAGAACAAGTTATTACACCAGCACCTGGTAGACTCTGATCTGACCTCTCCACAAGAATTGGGTAAGAGGGCAGACAAATGGGTCAGAACCAGGGTCAGGCCTAAGAACTAGGGTGGTGACCAAAAGAAGGAATCAACCAAGCCTCAAGAGAAGGGTGGGAATAAATCTTCTGATCAAACCACAGGGCCCCAAAATTCCTCTGAAAAGGGTGGGTCCCAAAGTTCTCCCAAAACCCAAAAGAAACCTTATTGTCATACCTGCAAACAGGTAGGCCATTATAAAAGTGACAGCAGTTGCCCAAAGGCCAACAACAATAAGAAAAACATACCCCCAGGTAATACTCCCAGACCTCCTGTTACCACTAGTGGTAATCCCCCAGGTGGTGGGAGTGCCCCCAAGAATGTGGTGGGCATTACTTTGGGAAACCAGGTGGATTATGGCCTAGCCAGATCCCCTGACACAACTCTTTTCTGTGAGACTGGCATGGGGTTTGCCAACTTCACTACTGGTACCCACATTCTGGGAAAGTATAGACAAGAGCCCTTTATCAATGGTCAGAAAGTTGAGGCATACAGAGACACAGGGGCCAGCATCACCATGGTGATTGACCATCTGGTCCCCTCTGCTCAACTGACCCCTGGTTTCATTTATCAGGTGACAGACGTTCATGGAGGGAAAAGAAGGCATCCCATGGCAGTAGCCGAGCTCAGCTGGGGTAATGTCACAGGGCCCATGAGAGTGGCAGTGACAGACACCCTACCTGTAGATTGCTTACTGGGGAATGACCTGGAACTCTCAGCATGGGCTGAGGTGGAGCAAGAAACCCACTCCAGGATGATAGGTCTACCCAGAAAGGTTAGTGGGGCAGTAATAGCTACAGCCCCAGTCCAAGCGCCAGTCCTCCCTGAAAAGGTTGGAAGGGCAGTGGTAGCCACTGCCCAGGCTCAGACAGACTTTCCAGAACAGGATAGGAGGGCTGTGACAGTCACAGCCCACACACAGACTGAGTGCCCTCCTGAAAAGGTTGGCAAGGTTGAAATGGTGTAAACAACAAAGGTACCAGAGGGTCTTAAGAAGTGTGCCCAGAGGAAAAGAAAAGCCAAACCATCCCTGACCTCTACAGAGATGCGTCACAGAGGGCTCTCAACAGGATGAGGAAAATACCCATCAGTCACCAAACGGATCCGCCCTTCATCATTTGGGATTTTATCCGTACCACCCGTCTGAGAAGATCGGTGCCACATTCAGAGGTCAACCCGGTGGTAAGGGGGTTCCTCAACAAATACCGGCAATGTCATTGTGGTATGCCTCTCGATGTTGTGAGTGGTCAAAGATGTGACTGGGGTGTGCAGTGTTGGGAAGTGTGTGGAAGTGAAGAAACCAAAAAAAGGGGTGTATTAAAATTGGTTCAGAAAGAGCACAAAACAAACTTTATTCTCTGTGTGCCTAACTTACCAATATTAAAAAAGGTTACCTAGGGCTGTCTAATTATGTAGACCGCCTAGGGTGGGCGTGGTCGACTAGTTTCTGCAAATCAGGGACTACTGCGTCCTTGCATTCATCAGGACCAAGAATATGAATAAAACTACTGCACCATGTGGAATGAGTGAAGTGAAAACTAACACCTGGAAAACAAATAGCAAGTGCATATGGTCACCTGATTGCTCCGGGTGCCTCTTACAATCTGTGATGATCACTAAGAGAAGAGAAGAAAGTTAGGAATAGCGATCACTCTCCTGTGGGCTATGCAAAACGTCCATTTAATGTAAATTAGACAAAACATCACACTCAGGGTATTGATGTACAGATACTCAAAATGAGTATGGTCCGTTATTACTACATTTGGAAAGAGAATTCATGAGCCAAATGGTTTTTTGTGCTTACCTAGATCTGTAAGGTAGGCTGGCCTCACCCCACCTGGCAGCGGCTCAGGGGAAGATGAAGCACCGCTCTAGAAAACATGTCAATCACATGTTGCACACAGTGAGCACAAACACAACTCTACACACCTCCTAAAACATAACACAAGTCAATGGTCTCAGTTTGTTAAACTAAATCTCTTATGCGGTAGCGGAGCGGCGACCGATCCATCAGAACTAAGGGACTGTCAGTTTAAAGATGCACAGCGTAAGTGTGAAATCCACAAAAGCATGTTACAAACGGGACATTGCAGGACCTAATGCCGATAATGCCTAGTGTCGGTATATTCAAATGAACATACCCCTTGACAGCGCTACCTAAGTCTCCGTGCTGAGCAGAGTATCCTTATGTTAAAAATAGCGCAGCGCCAAGGTCAAGGTCCTTCCTACCTCTCCGTCGGTACTCCTGGGCCGGCGTCCTGGCCGCCTGGGGAGGTACCGGGAGGTAGGAGCGAGGCTGATTATAAGCCTCGCTCTCATTGGACGCGCTACCACGTGGGACGCGTCAGCGCTGTATACCATTGGTTCTGGACCGAACACGCCCACATTCTGATTGGTAGAGCGACCGACTGCCGAAAATGTTCATTGGTCGATCTGCCAATGCGTCGTCAAGGAGACGACAATCATAACAAAAGAGGGGCTTTACGTGAGAGAGGAGTCATGAGGGCAAACCACTCTACGGGAGGCTGGACAATCTTTAGGAAAGGATATATAGCAAGAAACGCTATGCAAAGAGTTTTCAATTCAAGAAGATAAAGAGGTAATCATCTTGTGGGCAAAAAGCCTGTTAACATTATTCTAATTTCACCCCCTCCTGGTTGTACCTTATAATAAGTAGTGAATGTAGGAGAGCTACTTAAATCATGTAGGGACAACAGAGCCATATACGGTCTGATGGACTTGTCGTGAGGGCCACAGAGCTGAGTCTTATAACAATATTTACATATAGACACATGCAACCAATATGGGCAACAAGCCCATCTACAGTTATGATGAGTGTAGTAACTCCTGCCGGCATGTAGAGTGTTAATGTAGAGACAGACGTCTATTCTCGAACATGCATGAACAGATGATGTTACCATGGTGGTCTTATGAGTCAAGTGTGCGTAAACGGAGCGTAGCTAATTACTAGCAAGCCCTCTTGGCCAACCTAACAATGTCAACACAGGGATGAGTGTACAACACAAGGCTGGACAAACAGTCAGATAAAAGACCCTGCTGTTCTCTATTGTCGGTTCAAAAAATAGACCAAGGGATCTCGTCATTCAGCCCATCCCTGTGAGTATTCAATTTGAGTACCCATCTTTGCTCTTTCAACAGCAGATATTTGGTCACATCTGCTGTATGTTTTGGGATGAAAGGTTGTTCCAGAACAGTCCATCGGAAATCAGAGGCTAGATGTTTTGCCTCTAGGAAGTGGGCAGTTAGTCTGGTGGCTTGTCTGGCACACCTGATGGTGCTCTTGTGCTCAGATATCCGTATGCGGACCTTACGTGTGGTCATGCCCACATATTTGAGGCTACAGGGGCAGGTGATGAGGTAGATTACATGGTCACTATTACAGTTGGTAAATTTTAATTGCTTCCATGGTCTACCAGTACCAATGTCGATCTCCAAAGACTTTGTTGTTTGTGCACAGACCTGGCAATTGCCACAGGGATGATGTCCCTGGACAGGAGGGAGATTCCACAGTGAACCAACCGCTCTAGGTGGATCTTCACGAGGCCTAGTGTGCACCAGTTTGTCCCTAAGGTTAGGGCCCCTCTTAAATGAAACCAAAGGGCGGGGAAGAGTTAGGTGTCCAGAGTTTAATATAGGCCAGTGTTTCTTGATGCTCTTTTGAATGCTATTTGAAAGATTACCAAAGGTCTGGACAAACGTCAGGCGATCCAAGTCAGGTTTCGGAGATCTGGGTTCCAGCAGGGCTTCGCGATTGTTATTCATTGCCCTTTTCATGGACCTGTGGACCAGTCTAGGAGGGTATTTACGGGCCACCAGCTGCTTACTTAAATCCTCGGAGTGTTTCTTGAAGGCTGTTCTCGTCGAGCAGTTCCTTTGGACCTGCAAGAATTGGCTGAAGGGTAAGCTCTCCTTCAGTGCTCTCGGATGGTTGCTGTCAAATAACAGTAAGGAGTTCCTTGCTGTGGGCTTCCTGTATAGCTCGGACTGTAGGCCCTCTGGACCAGCCGTTATCAAAAGGTCAAGGAAGGCTAACTGTTGTTGACCGATTTCAATGGTGAATTTCAGATGGTTATTTCTGGTGTTTAACCAACCCAGGAATTCTAAGCAACTATCCCTTGACCCTCTCCACACAACAAAAACGTCATCGATATACCTCTTCCATGTTTTGAGGTTATCAATGAATGGATTCACATTGTTTAACACATGACTTTGTTCGAACGAGTGTACATATAGATTCGCCAAGCTGGGGGCGTAAACGCTCCTCATGCTGGTCCCAGATGTTTGGAGATATACCTGTTCTTCGAATTGAAAAAAGTTTTGTTTCATGGCCAGAGTGGCACAGGCCATTATGAATTGGACGGGGGTGATGCTGTTAAGTTCCCTGGACTCCAAAAGTTGTTGCACAACGTCCAATGTCTCATCCTGGGGGATGGAGGTGTAAAGTGCCTCTACATCAAATGAGACTAAGAGGTCACTGTCTGTATCAAATTCGATGCTGGGTAGCAGTCTTAGCAAATCGGTGGTATCCTTGAGATAGGTGGGCATCTCCTGCACCATCGGTCGTAGAAAGTTATCCACCTTTTACCTTCCTTAACCTTTTGATAACGGCTGGTCCAGAGGGCCTACAGTCCGAGCTATACAGGAAGCCCACAGCAAGGAACTCATTACTGTTATTTGACAGCAACCATCCGAGAGCACTGAAGGAGAGCTTACCCTTCAGCCAATTCTTGCGAGTCCAAAGGAACTGCTCGACGAGAACAGCCTTCAAGAAACACTCCGAGGATTTAAGTAAGCAGCTGGTGGCCCGTAAATACCCTCCTAGACTGGTCCACAGGTCCATGAAAAGGGCAATGAATAACAATCGCGAAGCCCTGCTGGAACCCAGATCTCCGAAACCTGACTTGGATCGCCTGACGTTTGTCCAGACCTTTGGTAATCTTTCAAATAGCATTCAAAAGAGCATCAAGAAACACTGGCCTATATTAAATTCTGGACACCTAACTCTTCCCCGCCCTTTGGTTTCATTTAAGAGGGGCCCTAACCTTAGGGACAAACTGGTGCACACTAGGCCTCGTGAAGATCCACCTAGAGCGGTTGGTTCACTGTGGAATCTCCCTCCTGTCCAGGGACATCATCCCTGTGGCAATTGCCAGGTCTGTGCACAAACAACAAAGTCTTTGGAGATCGACATTGGTACTGGTAGACCATGGAAGCAATTAAAATTTACCAACTGTAATAGTGACCATGTAATCTACCTCATCACCTGCCCCTGTAGCCTCAAAAATGTGGGCATGACCACACGTAAGGTCCGCATACGGATATCTGAGCACAAGAGCACCATCAGGTGTGCCAGACAAGCCACCAGACTAACTGCCCACTTCCTAGAGGCAAAACATCTAGCCTCTGATTTCCGATGGACTGTTCTGGAACAACCTTTCATCCCAAAACATACAGCAGATGTGACCAAATATCTGCTGTTGAAAGAGCAAAGATGGGTACTCAAATTGAATACTCACAGGGATGGGCTGAATGACGAGATCCCTTGGTCTATTTTTTGAACCGACAATAGAGAACAGCAGGGTCTTTTATCTGACTGTTTATCCAGCCTTGTGTTGTACACTCATCCCTGTGTTGACATTGTTAGGTTGGCCAAGAGGGCTTGCTAGTAATTAGCTACGCTCCGTTTACGCACACTTGACTCATAAGACCACCATGGTAACATCATCTGTTCATGCATGTTCGAGAATAGACGTCTGTCTCTACATTAACACTCTACATGCCGGCAGGAGTTACTACACTCATCATAACTGTAGATGGGCTTGTTGCCCATATTGGTTGCATGTGTCTATATGTAAATATTGTTATAAGACTCAGCTCTGTGGCCCTCACGACAAGTCCATCAGACCGTATATGGCTCTGTTGTCCCTACATGATTTAACTAGCTCTCCTACATTCACTACTTATTATAAGGTACAACCAGGAGGGGGTGAAATTAGAATAATGTTAACAGGCTTTTTGCCCACAAGATGATTACCTCTTTATCTTCTTGAATTGAAAACTCTTTGCATAGCGTTTCTTGCTATATATCCTTTCCTAAAGATTGTCCAGCCTCCCGTAGAGTGGTTTGCCCTCATGACTCCTCTCTCACGTAAAGCCCCTCTTTTGTTATGATTGTCGTCTCCTTGACGACGCATTGGCAGATCGACCAATGAACATTTTTGGCAGTCGGTCGCTCTACCAATCAGAACGTGGGCGTGTTCGGTCCAGAACCAATGGTATACAGCGCTGACGCGTCCCACGTGGTAGCGCGTCCAATGAGAGCGAGGCTTATAATCAGCCTCGCTCCTACCTCCCGGTACCTCCCCAGACGGCCAGGACGCCGGCCCAGGAGTACCGACGGAGAGGTAGGAAGGACCTTGACCTTGGCGCTGCGCTATTTTTAACATAAGGATACTCTGCTCAGCACGGAGACTTAGGTAGCGCTGTCAAGGGGTATGTTCATTTGAATATACCGACACTATGCATTATCGGCATTAGGTCCTGCAATGTCCCGTTTGTAACATGATTTTGTGGACTTCACACTTACGCTGTGCATTTTTAAACTGACAGTCCCTTAGTTCTGATGGATCGGTCGCCGCTCCGCTACCGCATAAGAGATTTAGTTTAACAAACTGAGACCATTGACTTGTGTTATGTTTTAGGAGGTGTGTAGAGTTGTGTTTGTGCTCACTGTGTGCAACATGTGATTGACATGTTTTCTAGAGCGGTGCTTCATCTTCCCCTGAGCCGCTGCCAGGTGGGGTGAGGCCAGCCTACCTTACAGATCTAGGTAAGCACAAAAAACCATTTGGCTCATGAATTCTCTTTCCAAATGTAGTAATAACGGACCATACTCATTTTGAGTATCTGTACATCAATACCCTGAGTGTGATGTTTTGTCTAATTTACATTAAATGGACGTTTTGCATAGCCCACAGGAGAGTGATCGCTATTCCTAACTTTCTTCTCTTCTCTTAGTGATCATCACAGATTGTAAGAGGCACCCGGAGCAATCAGGTGACCATATGCACTTGCTATTTGTTTTCCAGGTGTTAGTTTTCACTTCACTCATTCCACATGGTGCAGTAGTTTTATTCATATTCTTGGTCCTGATGAATGCAAGGACGCAGTAGTCCCTGATTTGCAGAAACTAGTCGACCACGCCCACCCTAGGCGGTCTACATAATTAGACAGCCCTAGGTAACCTTTTTTAATATTGGTAAGTTAGGCACACAGAGAATAAAGTTTGTTTTGTGCTCTTTCTGAACCAATTTTAATACACCCCTTTTTTTGGTTTCTTCACTTCCACACACTTCCCAACACTGCACACCCCAGTCACATCTTTGGCCACTCACAACATCGAGAGGCATACCACAATGACATTGCCGGTATTTGTTGAGGAACCCCTTACCACCGGGTTGACCTCTGAATGTGGCACCGATCTTCTCAGACGGGTGGTACGGATAAAATCCCAAATGATGAAGGGCGGATCCGTTTGGTGACTGATGGGTATTTTCCTCATCCTGTTGAGAGCCCTCTGTGACGCATCTCTGTAGAGGTCAGGGATGGTTTGGCTTTTCTTTTCCTCTGGGCACACTTCTTGAGACCCTCTGGTACCTTTGTTGTTTACATGTTTCGTTGGGGAGAGTATCCAGAGCATGGTCTTTAAACTTCCCCTAGGTCCCCCCTACCATAGTTTTTTGTTGTTAAGGTTGAAATGGTCTCAGCCTCTACTTAGACAGATAGTGGGGTTGTGAAGCCTGAAACAATGGATCACTCCACCCAAACTGAGAGCTTTAAGGAGGAAGAAAAGTCTTCCCTCTCCCAGACACTAGTTGAGAGCCAGCCTCCTCAGGGAACTGACTCTACCCCTGGTGAAGGAACTGCCCCAGAGGTAGTCAGGCCTAGCTAGGCAGAGCCCCTGATGGCAGTGGACCCTTCCCAGGTGGGACCAAGTCTGGAGCAGGTAGCCTGCACCTCTCAACCCTGCCTCAATCAGCCCAGGGCTGTAAAGGTCAGGAAGGCCAGTGGTGGACCCCAAAGGGCCCCCTGTCCAAATGAACTTCCCAATCAGCAGATTAGGATCACTGAAGCTAGTAGTCCTAGCCAAGTGAAAATAAAACACACTCTTGAGGGATCCCCCTTAAACTTAGTTAGGGAACTCCCACAGCTGGACACTGCTGGGCACAGCCAAACCTGGGGCCTAAAACCCCCAAACCTGACCTGTCCCTCCAGTAAGCCAAACAGAGGCACTCAGCCTCCAGCTTTAGGTAGCCAGAGGTTGACCCTGAGAGCTCATAGCAACTCAGTACTGGAAAGAAAGGCACATATGGTGAGTAGTGATTGGAGGAAGTTGAGCCCAAAAGTAGTGGAGCCTCACTTCAGTACTCCAACCCAGCACCAGCCTTTTTCTTTGCCAAAACACCCAACAGGTAGTGATTCCCTATGGTGGAGACCCTCAGACACCCTTAGGGTGCGGGATTGCTTAGTGGACCATGATACAGGGGGTAACCATGCCAGTGCATGTACGACCTCATTTGGCCACTCAGGCAATATAGGCTTACCTGGTCAAGGATAGCCTTATCTCCTTTCGTTTTGGGGGGGGGGGGGGTTGTGTAGGAAGGTGGATACCTGACTATGGTTGCCCCCAACTTTTTTGCCTGGTGTTTTGCTGGTTTTCCGACTTAGTTGACCTGGGACCCTGCTATTCAGGACCCCAGGCCTACTGCTCTCTCTCTGTAAAATGGATTCCATGTACCCTAGGTACATATCTAATTGGTACTGGGCCACCTTATCAGACCCTGTAACTCAGGGCATAGGTGTACCCAGGGCCTACCAGGGGCTGCAGCATGTATTATGCCACCCCTGGCTGGCCATCTAAATCTGCCACAACTGGCTGCACGACAGCTGGGGCAAGGTGGTGTAATCACCCTTTGCTTTAGATATAGTATACCTATATCTAACCCTAAAATGGACACACAGATTCCTATCAGTCACTCCTATGGCAGGCCTTGACAATCCTGAAGGCAGAGTGCTTGGAATCGTGTGAGATGGTGCTCTGGCATGAGCTGAGACCATTTGCAGCTTGCGGAACCAAGTCCTAATAGCTGTCCCATGATAACGCATACCATATACTCTTAAGTGCATTATAATCCTCGCGGTTATATGCTATCTTTGGTATCGCTTTATCAAAACATGTCGAGTAAGGTGTCATACGAATTGGAATACTAACCCCTCGCCAATTCTGGCGATGGGGTTAGCATTCCACCCTTCTAGAGGGACACGACATGTATGTAACTGTGAACCCCGGTTAAAGTTAACTCGAGCCTCAGCATCACAAAATGGATGCTGCCACCACAGACACAAGTCTGACCCCCTGCAGCTGGGAGTCCTTCCAGCGAGGGGAGCTTGGACAAAGGGTTTCCTGTCAGGGGCGGTGCTAGCACCATCCCAGACAGGGTTTTGTGTATCCTGGGTAGGCAGGGCTTTAGAGGAAGGTGACTGCAAGTGGCACCCCGGTGCTCACTATGCATCTGCCGGCTAGAACCAGTTCCAGGGGCACACCAGCCCCTGAGCTGGGGAAAGTCCAGCATGGGAGAGGGGTGTAACCACCCCTCTTCCTGGTCCCACCCATGGGCAGGACCTAGTCGCGTGCCAGCCCCTTTTCCTAGTATAAAGATAGGAGCGGGCCCCCTTCCAAATCAGATCATCTTTGAATCCTGAAACTACTTTCTACGAAAGGAACTCTCGACTTCTTCTCAAGATTTCTCCCTTGTGGCTAAGGAGTAGTCACCCTGCACCCGCAGGCACCATCCAAGAACACAGCGGTTTGCTGCACGTCCTTCCTCCGGAATCCGACCGACCAGCACGACGAGACCCAGCTTCCCTGGCACCTCTGACCTCTACCTACCTCTACAGCTAAGCTGAGAACCGTAGGTGGGACGAGACCTCGAGGGACCGGCCATCATCAGAACTGCACGACTTCTATCCAGCACGACCGCCGAGGGATCCTCGTGTGAGTGCTTTGGGGTCCGAGAAGCCCCAACCCTGAGCAGCTCCAGCACCGAAGTTCAGCCCTCCAGCATCCACCAGATCTGCGTGGGGCCCTTCTGCTTTTTGGCTGCTCACTGCGTTGTCTGGCTATTAGCCCGCTGGCTGGTGGCCTTCCCGACGATGACCGACGACAACAACACTGCTGGTCTGGTTGCTCCAGACTGGCCCTTGCTCCCTTCCAAAAGAGGAGCACCCCGGACCCTCCTGGTCCACTCCAGACGCCATTTTGAGTCCACCGCGTGGGCTTGAATTTGCCAAGACTTGTTGCCCCAATCCTGGGTCCAGCGACGTCGACAGCAGCAACCATCATGGGACAGCTCGCACCTCCATCCTGGTCGCCGACAACGCCTCCTGGTCCGTGAGACTGCTGAGCCCAGCGTCGCCCACTCCCCTGGTCGAGGTGACTAAGCATGGGCGGATTTTGCAGATCCACGATCCGCGGATTTTGCGGATTTGCGGATCGTGGATCCGCAAAATGCGCGGATTTTGCGGATTTGCGGATCCGCGGATTTGGGGCGGGGCTTCCATGCGAGTGCACATGCTTCTTGTGTGTATAAAAGGTCAGAGAAAGATCAGTTCAGCAGATGAAGAGAAATAAGCTCCTGGTCACAGAAACAGCACGGGTATTGCGCTCGTGAAAGTCACGGATGCAAAAGCCTCTATCCAGCATCACAGCTGATTTTCCACGGTAGAGTTGGGAAGAAGGCACACCTGTCCAGCCTCGACGACGCTCACGATTGTTTTTGAGCTAATGAATGAGTCACTGAATTTGAGCATCAACTAGTTCGAGCGACCATGTGTGTGTTACTATGCAATCGCCCCGAAGGGCGCAGGGGTCCCTTGAGTGAGCTGTCCATCATAGTGGGTGAATGGCGGGAAGACGGTGCAAACCGTGAGTGTGTGGGCGGGGCCAAACGTGCGGGGCTTCCATGCGAGTTCACATGCCTCTTGTGTGCATAAAAGGTCAGAGAAAGATCAGTTCAGCAGATGAAGAGAAAGAAGCCCCTGGTCACAAGAACAGCACGGGTATTGTGCTCGTGAAAGTCAAGGATGCAAAGGCCTCTATACAGCATCACAGCTGATTTTCCACGGTAGAGTTGGGAAGAAGGCACACCTGTCCAGCCTCGACGACGCTCACGATTGTTTTTGGGCTGATGAATGAGTCACAGGAAGGGCATGGTAAATATTTTAGGATGGCGCCGGCAAGCTGCCAGCGCCATCCTAAAATATTACTAAATTAGCTTCAACAGGAAGCTCGAATAGATAAAATCGAGCACCTGCTTTATTTTATCTATTAGAGCTTCCTGTTGAAGCTAACTTAGTAACTATTTTAGGATGGCGCTGGCAGCTTGCCGGCACCATCGTAAAATAGTTACAACAGGCCAGGCTTCAACTTTTGCCCCCGGAAAAATCCGCCGCTTGCGGATTTGCGAATTCTCTGTAAATTCGCGGAAGTTCGCGGATCGCGAATTTACCGAAAATTCGCAAAATCCGCGAGCGGAACGGATTTTCCGCTCATACTTAGAGGTGACTCCATCCGGTGCCATCCTGGCGCCCATCTAATCACTGGCTAGTGATTCAGAACTTGGTCCCCTCTGCTTACAGGTGTCTTCCATCTTCGATCCAGGCTTGGATCACTTCGAACAATCTTCACTGGTCGCCTGCCAGCAACTTCTTCTTTCAGGCTCCTGGTTCGTCAACGAGGGTTTCCGACGACACTTGAACCCTATGCAGCCGCAGCCCCTGGGCTAGGTAAACCGAGTACCCCGGTGCTCCAGCGTAGAACAACTCTCTAAGTGCCTAGATCCACTTTCGTTTTTGACCTACCTAGTCGGGTTCGCCCGAGAACACTAACTTTGCTTTTACTAGCCTCCATAGACTTTGTCCCGCATCCCGTGTGAGAGTGCACACTCTGCACCCGAGTCCCCTAGGCCTCCTGCTAGTAATATGAAGGTTCAGTAGGCCAGTCCTAGCGATTCCAAACCCTATGAGATTAGTACTTACCTGCTAGTAATTTCGCATTCCACTTTTGTAGTATATGGTTTTCCGTGCCCCTCGGGCATTTGTGTAAATTGTGCAACTTAAAGTATTTTCGTAAGAGTTTTGTTGTGTGCTCAGTACCCTGTCCTCATAAAGAGTACAGGGCTGTTGTGATCTAAATAAATACACTGTTTATTTTCATAACACTTGTGTGGTGTCCTTTCACTTGGTGCTCAAGGGGTATATGTGATGGTATAACAGCTGGCTTAACACGCCCTCTAGAGTTTAGCCCGAAGACTGCTCGTATCCATGCTACTAGGATAGCTGGTCTATAAGATTGACTTACAACCAATCATCAATAAGGGTTGTTTGGACTGATACAAAGTGCTCACTAGAATAGTGAACATTATATATCAGGCCAACTTCTCACAGTAAAAAGTACCCTCTACTCTACATCCCCTTATACATATGCTCGAGTAGCTTTTGTCCATCCTGTGTAGGCTGGTTCTCGTTTTTCTCTAAGTTGTATGAGATGAAATCGTGCTGTTACGGCTACTTCTCTAGGGCTCTGTATTGCCTCCTGCCAATCGTTGTCTTCTATTGTACCCGCTTCGTCCTCCCATGCCTCCCTCAGAGTTACTAATGGATCAGGTGTGTTATTCATAAGTTTTTATATATAAGGGAGGTAGCCTTCTCAGTGAGTGGGTCTAGTAGTACTCTATCTTCTAATAATACACTTTCGGGTATTTCTGTTCCAGCTGTCACACATGCTTTTGTAGCATGTTTCAATTGTATATACATCGGAACTGTTTGGTGTCTGGCATTTGATGGTCTATCTGTAGAGTTCAGAACTCTATGATCTTTGGGCCCTTCCAAATTTCTCCTAAGCAGTCTATTACCAGTTGTGAGCATACATGAAAGCTCCGTAAGCCGCGCACCTCCCTTAGAAGTCGCTTCTCCATAGGGGCACTCGTTCCATTAGCTTGCTTTCCCATCCCAGGAATGTCGTCGCCTCTCTCCACTCGCCTCTTGTCAGTATACCTCATATTAGAGGATCTCTACGGACCCGTGCAGCTAGGGGTTCGAGTGCAATTGCTAATGGCATAGATGAGAGTGGGCATCCTTGCTTTGTGCCCTTGCGAAGCGAGAATTGTCTGGAGACCACCCCGTTCACACGTACCCTGGCTAGTGGCCGTGCATAGAGTATTTGTACCGAGGCACAACATTTGGAGCCAAAGCCAAACGTTCCAGTTCCATAAATAGATACTGCCATTCTATACTGTCAAACGCCATGTGGGCACCCAGAGACAGTAGTAGGGCGTCATTATCCGGCTCCCTTTTGGCTGTTTGGAGAACACCATAGACTTGCCGCAAGTTCAGTCTGGTGCTCCGGTCTGGCATGAAGCCTGACTGATCCGGGTGGAGTAAAGCGTTTATTACCTTAGTGAGCCTAGTTGCCAAGACCTTAGCTAATACCTTCACTACCACATTTAATAATGAAATCGGCCTGTATGAGGAGCAGCGCTCTGTTGGTTTACCCTGTTTCAGAACCACTACTATAGTAGCCAACCTTTGGTCTTCCTGTAACCCACCTCGGTCCAGTGACTCTTCAAACATTTCTAGCATGTGGGGAGCTATCAGCAACACTGTTTCCTTATAAAGTTCGATGGGTATTCCGTTTGGACCTACTACCTTGCCTGACTGCAGGGCCCCAAGAGCTCCACATATTTTTTCAACAGTCAGATCCTCATCGAGGCCCTCCTGAGTCAGTACTGGGAGATTCGTATCTCTAAGGAACTCCACACAGTCGTTTCTAGTTCTGGTCCTGGATGATTGATAGAGCTGTTCGTAAAATCCTGCAAAAGCAGCGGCAATTTCATCACTTGTCGCACAAATCGCACCCTTTTTATCTTTGATCTTTAGCACACAATTTCTCTCCTTATCTCTATTTTCCAGCCATGCCATAAGCTTAGTGGCTTTGTCAACTATTTAGTACAGTCTCCTCTGGGTTGCTGTGGCGTGGTCTCTAGCCTTCCCTTCTGCTATGTCATGCATCTCCTGCTACTTAAGTGGTAGCAGGTGGTTGGTTTTGGGGTCTATTTCCCTGGCTTCTCCAGCCGTTGCCTCCAATTTAACTAGTTCAACCTCAAGTTTTTCGAACTGAAGTTCCCTCTCTTTCCTCTGTCCCCCTGCCAATGCTTGAGCATGCCCAATATGACCGTTTTGTAGGCTTCCCATAGTACACCCGGTGAGCCCACCGATCCCAAATTGTCTGGGAAATATTGAACTGTCCATTCTCAGATATTAGTCATCATTGTCTTTTCTGTGAGCAGCCAGGGATCTATGTGTGGTCGCAAGACATTAGCTCTAGTGCATCCCACCATTTGGACCTCAACTGGGGAATGGTCAGATATACCTCTCGCCCGATGTGTTGTGCCCCTGAAACTACCTGCCATGTTAGCGTTAGTCAGTATATAGTTGTCATGAGTACCATCCATGCGGGCCGAAAAGAAATTGTATTGTCTGTCTAGGGTTTGTGCTCCCGCCAGACATCCACCAGTCCCAGGGCTTCTACAAATGTCTTCAGAAAGTCTATTCCCACCTCACTCGCTGTACTGGATAGTCCATCCCTCGAGGGGTCCATTACTGCATTTACGTCTCCTCCAATTACTAACACTCCAAAGGGAAGTTCTATGAGTAATGTGCTGAGGTCTGGCAATGTGGTTGGTTGCATATTGGATGGCACGTATACTGAACGTGTACTGAACATGTCCCAGTTAGAGCCACATATCTGCCTAGACGATCTTGCCACGTTTTCCAATGTGTAAACAGTAATGTTGTTTTGACTAGTATTCCAACCCAGTGAGATCCAGTAGTGAACCCAGCATATGCCATTTGCACCTGAATCTATATAGTGCTTTGTACGTGCTCCCAATCAAGTGTGTTTCTTGTATCAGGACTATGTCAGGGAATGCCGTTGGACATATTGCAGCACCAGTGTCCGCTTTATTTTGTTCCCCAAACCATATACATTCCATATCATGATCACTAAATTGCTATATTTCGGGTTAGGTCTGGGGTATGATCCCATAGGGTATGTGTCAGGGACTTGCGAGGTCATTCAATTCTTGTAATGGAACTTGTATGTGGGCTGTTGCAATAAAGTTGCTTTGTGGGGTAGTATCAAAGTCCCCCCCTTTGCCCATTATCATTTCCCTTACTGTGGTTAGTGTCTACACATCTGAAATGCTGAAAGATAAGCAAAGAAACCTTTAACCCCTTATTATATAACTCCCCCCACCCTGCTACCCTGAGCGGTGGGCATTGAACCTCCCACCTCCCCAACTTGCAGAGCTCCTGTTGCCCCAAAACTATGTTAACTAACATTGGGTGGATGTGGCCCTAAGCCTAGCCGTCTGTGGGCCAGACCCAGTGCCCTTATCAAAATTGTCTGGCTGTTTTGTTTGTGTTGCATAGATGTGTCCCCTGAGTCTTACACAGAACTTACAACTTTCTCAATACCCAGAAGTGCAAATGTTATGCTTATCTTTATCACCAGTGTTCACTTGCAGATTCATTCTCTGCCTGTGAATTGTTCACCAATTCGATGAGGACCTGGATGCTGTGTCCTGCACCCCAGGTATTGGATGTCATTCCCATCTCTGGCTTTAGTCGTCTGGGCCCGTCGGAGAATCACTGTATCTGGGGGACTGCTGCCCTCGGTCGAGCGACCCCTGCGCCTCCCGAGCTGTTTTCCCGTTGTTATTTCTGCGTGTGTGTCATTGCTGCCCTATTGTTCGCCACCCATCAAGCCACTCCCAGGCTTCTTCTAGGGTGTCTCCAGACCTTTACCTTCATCGTTACTCATAGTGTGATGGGTAGATCATTGAGTATTTAATTTCCTTAGTCCTCAAGGCTTTTTTAACATCAAGACAAGTTTGCCTTGCCTGTTGCACTTTCATGGTAAAGTCTGGAAAGAAGCAGATTGTTGCATTATCTATTCTAAGTGATGGTGCACTGCGAGCTGCCTGCAGGATCACATCTGTATTCCAGTAGTTGAAAAACCGGGCTATAATGGGACAAGGCGTGGCCCCTGCCTCGGAGGGGTGCCCGGTACTCTGTGGGCCCTCGCAGCTTAAAAGAAATTGGAGAGACCCTTACTCTTAAGTGATCAAGGTGACCTCTGTAGTTACTGTATCAATTTTCCCCACCAGATCTGACCTCACTCTTTGTATTGCCAACATTATTTTGTGTAATGTAGGTTCTACCGCTTCTAAGGGTTGTGGCCGAGCTGTTCTGTATCTGTCTTTGCTGCCTCGTTCCCCACCAAATCCTTGGGCAATGCGTATTTGTCCTGTTTCATCTTGTGTCCACCTCTGGGCCATTTTCCCCCAGTCATGATGCCGTCTCTGGCCTCTCAGGCAAGGTCTGTACACGGGAATATGGGTGGGGGAGTCCAGCTGACAGTACTCTCAGCCGCCTAGCCAGGGCAATCCAAGTGCCTGGTGACCTGTCGGGTTCCTACCTGCTGTTCCTGTGTAACCGCTCAGCACGATCTTATTGTGTCGTCTTGCGTGTGACCTGGTCACTGACCCCGGGTTTTAGTGGGGTCACCACAGACTGCATATCTGTTACATTCTGCTTTGTACATATTTACATTAGTAATGTTTCTTTAAACACTGTGCATCTTTCAGTAGTGCTTTGGTTCTACTTAGAATCCCCACTGCTGCTAGGTACCAGGTCAGTTGCACTGTTCCTGTCTGCCAGCCAGTTGCTGTTTGTTGCTGTGCCACTAATCTTGGATTAAAGATCTTAAATTAAATATGTTTCAGTGTATGCTGTAACATAATTTGGCAACGAGGGTCAACCAAGGAAATTGAAGACTCCACCAACATCATAGTGGCACAGGCATGGAGTGAATTGCGATATTTAAAGGAAATTTTTGGATTAACCTGGATTTTAATTTGGAGGAATTATCGCTTTTGGAAACCTTTCTTGCTTCGATTTCCTGGAAACCCGAATTTTCTATCTGCTTTGGGTCGGGAGAAGAAGAATTTAAACTTATTTCACAGATTCAAGAAAGTGTTTACTTTTGAAGTACAGCTGGCGCTGCGCGAGCCAGTCTTACTGTACAACTTATTGGCGTGCGCCTGCATTCTTTTCTCGAGACGGGATCTGGAAATTCGGTACCCGCGACTACAAGAGAAGTTCCTCAGCATTGGTCTGTACGTAAATATTGACGTTACGCTACGTACGCTAAGTGACGTGCAACGTCATTGGAAAAACGTGGCAGCCATTTTGTTTACCAGGTTTCTATGACAAATGGTCACCGAGTGAAGGGATTTTTACTTAGTTTTACATACGGTTTATTTACGATATTGCAGCAGCTTCATTTCTTCAGAAAAGGAGTATTTGAACTCGTTTTTTTTTAAAGAAAGAGTTTTCTTTTCATCTTAAATACTGTTGTTGGAGCAAGGTGAGACTTATTGCTTATTGGATTCAACGCTTGGATGACTTGGATAGAAATAACTTTTATTTATTAACATTTCACCAATATTTCATCACCAAATATTTATATATATATATATTTTTTGTTATTACCATTCTGTTATATATATATAATTTCATATTTTTATTTCTTCTGGTTCTTTGTAATATATCTAGTTCATAGAATTTATGGCTATGCAATTTGATCCACCTGATAAATTTTTACAACATAAAGGAGATCCACCGTTGCCATGGACACGATGGAAGGAGGAATTCATCAATTACATGAAGGTTATCAATGGCGAACGTATGGGAGCAGAGAGAAAAAAGTATTCTTTTACATTGTTTAGGCTCTGAAGGTCAAATGGTGTTTAGGGCTCTTCCGCAAATTCCACCTTCTGAAGGGGAGGGTGAGGGCACTAATGTTTATAAGGAAGCCTTATTAAGATTAGAGAAGAGGTTTAAACCTGTGACAAATATTGCTTTAAACAGGTATAAGTTCTATACCAGAGCGCAACTGGATACAGAATCGTTTGATGAGTTTATTACTGCTCTAAGGTCATTATCCATACATTGTAATTTTAGTAGTATGTGTGATGAGATGTTGAGAGACCAAATTATTGTTCATGTAAAAAATAAGAAAACACAGGAACGGTTGTGGGAATTGGGTGATCCAAAGTTATCTGAAGCCATTGCAATTGCCAAATCATTAGAACAGTCTGAAAAGTGGATGAGTACAATTAAGAAACACAGTGAACAGAAGGCTGATTCTGTGGATGAAGTATGTTTAGTAAAACGCACAGAATCAGCTACCAATGGAAATGCACATCCTAATTATAATTTCAATTCTAATAGGATCAATGTTCAGGGAAATGTCAGAAGATTTGACAAGTCGTTCATATGTTTTAGATGTGGCAGTAGAACACATTTGGCTTCATATGGGGGATGCCCCGCTATCAACAGAGAGTGTAGGAAGTGTGGTAGGTTAGGACATTTTTCAAACATGTGTAGAGATGTTAAGAAATGTATCCCAAATTCTCAAGCAAAGGTATTTATTTTTATTTTATTTAAAATATTTATAGAGCGCGACTGTCACCTGGCAGGTATCCTGGCGCTGGTTGCTAATTCCTGGGTTTTAAGACGGGGGGTAGAACTGTGGCTGGCGAGTTTAGAGGGGTGGAGGAAAGAGCCATGTCTTGATTTGTTTCCTAAAAGGTAGGAGATGGGGGATTTGGCGAATGTCGGCTGGCAGACTGTTCCATAGCTTGGCTGCAGCCACTCTGAACGATCTTCCCCCAGTCCTGGCCTTCTTATATCTAGGCACTTTCACAAGGCAGGCGGTTGTAGACCTAAGTGTTCTGGTGGGAAAGTACCACGAGAACAGACGTTGAAGAGGTCTGGGTCCTGTGCCGTGTAGTGCCTTAAAGACCAAGCAAAGGGCTTTGAAGGCAATGCATTGCTTCAAAGGCAACCAGTGCAGCTCGGCCAGGGCAGCAGTGGCCGAGGATCTCCTGGTCCAACCAAGGGCCAGTTTGGCTGCTGCCGACTGAACTCGTTGGAGTCTGTCCAGCAGTGTCGTAGGGGATTCAAACAGAAGGGCATTACAGTAGTCAAGGCGACTAAGAATAGTGCACCTGACTATCATTGCTCGGGCAGGAGGTGGTAGTAGAGGCAGGACTTTACGCAATGAGCGCATGAAGCCTGAGCAGGTGGCAGCTGTTCTTGAGACCTGCATTTCCATGCTCAGTTGGTGGTTTAGCATGACGCCCAAGTTGCGAACACTGGTAACAGGTGGCGGGTTGTTAGAGTTTTCCGGGGGCCAGAACTTGGCAGGCAGAGGGCGGGGTATGCGGTTCGCGGGACAGAACAGAACCTCGGTTTTCGAGGAGTTGAACTGGAGGGAGTTCCGATGCAACCAGCCTGCGGTTTCTCTTAAACAGTTATGGAAGGCATCTAAGGAGATGGAGTCTTCGCCTTCCCAGGAGAAAAGGTAGCATCTGTCATGGAAGAAATTCCCAAAGTGAGTAAGTGCGAATGTAATGGGAATCATTGTGAGGACAAGAAGGGTTTTGTGGTATATTTGATGGAGGGTGTCTCAAATGTAAATGATCCTACTCATGGCTGACTCAGGTTCTCCTTGGACGATTATTACAAAGGAGTATTTTGATTTACGACTTAGTTCTGCGCTTAGTATGAAGAATATTTTTCCATCTGACATTTTAGCTGTAAGCTTTAATGAGGATAAAATTGATATGTTAGTTTTTTTTGTAGTGGATCTTACTTTTTAAACGAAATGTTTGAGTGTCAAATTATAAATAGCCATCAAAGGTGTTAATGTTCTGGGATGGAGAGACCAGTGGAAGTTTGGAATTATTCTCAATGCTCGTGCTAAAGAGGCAGTGATGTTGGATGGTAATGTGGAGGCGGATAATATTGCAGTGGTAAAAGAGGAAGATTCGAATAAGTTAGAAATGTTAGTTAAAGAAGAGTTCAAAGATGTATTCTCGGATACTTTGGGTAAAATCAAGGACTATTCACATAGAATTAAACTTGAAAATGGTGTGATTCCTCTCAAACAAAAACTAAGAGCTGTACCTATAAATGTTAGAGAGGAACTTAAGAAAATGTTAAATGATTTAGTTGCAGAGAGTATTATAGAGCCTATTGAGTCGGCAGAATGGGTTTCTCCCATTGTTTTAGTGAGGAAACCCGATAAAAGTTTAAGAATGTGTGTGGACCTTCGGGCTCTTAATGCGGGTATCATTGTGGATTGTCATCCTCTTCCAAACATAAATGAAGTGGTATCAATGTTGGAGGGGGCAAAGGTGTTTTCAACTTTAGACCTGTGATCAGCCTACCATCAGGTACCTCTTATTGAAGACTCAAAATACCTAACAGCTTTTATCACCCCCCAAGGATTATTTCAGTACACTAGAATGCTGTTTGGGTTAGCACCGGCGGCATCAGTATTTCAAAGAGTCATGTTTAATATCTTTAGAGATTTGGATACGTTTGTTAGATGCTTCCAGGATGACATTTTGATTTTTTCAGCTAATAATGATGATCACTTGTAACATTTAAAGTGTGTGTGTGGAAAGTTGAGAGAAAATGGTCTTACTTTGAAGCTCAGCAAATGTAAAATGTTTCAACACTCTGTAGAGTACTTGGGTCACACATTGTCAGGTGATGGGGTGGTTCCAAAAAAATCGAATGTTGATGGTATCACCAATGCTCCTGCTTCTGAAAATAAGGAACAAATGCTCTCTTTTGCAGGTATGTGCGAACACTATAGCAAATTTGTATACAATTTTGCATCCAAGATGGAGCCTTTAAGGAAGCTTCTCAGACATAATGCTGTGTTTGTTTGGGAACAAGAACAACAAAAAGCTTTTGAACTCATCAAGTCTGATATTCTACAAGTTCCTACCCTTAAACAGTTTTGTTTGAAAAAAATGTGTATAATCACTGTGGATGCTAGTAGGTATGGTTTGGGCTCTGTACTGTCTCAAGTTTCGGGTAAGGAGAAGTGGAATGTTTGTTTTGCTTCACGTACACTTAATGAAACTGAAAGGAGGTATGCGGTTATAGAAAAGGAACTGTTAGCATGTGTCTGGGACATAGAACATTTTCAAAATTACATATGGGGTAGTATGTTTCTTTTGAGAACCGACCATAAACCGTTGGTAAACATTTTGTCTACGGGTGGTGGATGGAGTTCAACTGCTCGTATAGCTAGGTTGACTTCAAGATTGCAGAAATATTGTTTTACAGCAGAGTTTGTGCCAGGTAAAAAGAATGTCATTGCAGATTTTTTGTCTCGCATGCCTTGTAAATCGAGTAGTGATGGAATTTCTGTTGAGAAAGAAGTTGCTACTTGTTTACAAGATGTTATTTCAGGTTCGTTTGATGATATATTTGAACAGTCTTGGAACCTTGCGGATGATCATGACGTCACTCTACAAACCATCAAGAAGTACATTCTGGAGGGTTGGCCTGATAAAAAGAATATATTGGAAAGTGCCTTTCCTATGTTTACTGTCTTGGATGAGGTGGCATTAGAAAATGGTTTGGTTTTCAAGTCTGGGAAGTGTGTGCCGCCTTTTGAAATGCAAAAAGTGATTTTAGATATTGCTCAAAAAATGCATCCTGGAATGTCTGCTATGAAGCGTCTCATAAGGAATTATTTTTGGTGGCCTGGTATTGATAGAATGGCGGATCGCAAGGTAAGAGAATATGAGGTTTGTATGGGAAGTGAGAAGATGTTGAGGGTAAATGTTCCTCCATTAAAAACTTCTGTTTGGCCAAATGAACCTTGGAAGAAAATTGCTTTCGATATTTCTGGTCCTTTTATGTGTCTTCCACTTGATTCCCGTTATGCTCTAGTCTTGCTTGATTACCACTCTAAATGGCCGTAAGTCAAATTTGTTTCTTCAGTTTCCACTAACATGGTGATAGAGTTTTTCAAGGAGGTGTTTTCCAGAGAATAGTGTCCTTCTGTTCTTGTAACAGATAATGGGGTGCAACTTACCTCTTTGGAAATGGAAAACTTTCTCAAATGCCAAAATATTAAACATTGTACTGTTTCTGTTTATTAACCTTGGTTTAGTTGAACGTTTCAACAGAGTATTGAAGGGTTTTGTTTCTGATGTCATCAAGATGGACTCTGGGTGGAGAAATTTATTAGGAGAAAAACTTTGGTTATACAGGATAACCCCACATTCTACAACAGAAGTTAGTCCTTTCCGTTTACTAAAAGGGCGTGACCCAGCCTCTAATGTTATGTTAATGTTAAGCCGTACTTTTTGAGCGCACGGCTACCCCACAAGGGTGTCCCGGCGCTTTAGCAAAGAGGCCCAGAGAAACAAGAAACCAAAGGCATACACACTACAGTCACAGTGGATTACTTGGTGAAGAGCAGAGTCTTCAACTCCTTCCTAAAAGCCAGGAGGTTGTTCGCTTTCCGAAGAGAAAGTGGGAGCTCGTTCCACAAACAAGCTGTCACGTGTTGGAAGGATCGGCCTCCCATCCGGACACGTTTGACCACAGGCACCTCCATTTTGGCCAAGTCCGCTGACCGCAGCGACCTCCGTGGCACATAGAAAGCAATACGCTTCCTAAGATAGTTGGGACCAATCGCATGAAGGGCTTTAAACGCCAGAGTGAGGAGTTTAAATCTGATTCTACCAGAGATTGGTAGCCAGTGCAACCTGGCTAGTAGCGCAGAGGCGCTGGCTCTCCTGGGCAGGCCATAGATGGCTCTGGCCGCCGAATTCTGGACAATTTGTAGTCTGGATAACAGATACTTAGGTAAGCCTGCAAAAAGCGCATTTGCATAGTCCAGGCGGGATCCCACAAGCGCCTGGACTACATTCCTACGATACTGCAATGAAAGCAGAGGGAGGAATTTCCTAAGCATCTTAAGGATGCCGAAGCATTTCCCTGATAATCCCAGAATGTGTGGACGGAAAGAAAGATCATCGTCAAACACCACTCCAGGATTTTTTACCTGAGAAGATGGTTTCTCTGGGGGGAACATGTCCTGGGGCCACCATGTCTTCCAACCCGGATCAGGGGCACAGCCGAAAAAGAGCAGCTCAGACTTGTCTGAGTTGCATTTCAGGCTGTGCCGCTCTACTATTTGTCCATGGTAGTTTGAGGACAAGTGTCCTAATATATCATTTTCTGATGATCTTATTAAAGATGTTGTAGAAAGAGTGGAGTGCAAACAAGCCAAGGTTAGAGAATGGTATGATAACAAGTGGAAGGTGAAGAAGCCAAATTTTTGTATTGGTGATTGGGTCAGGATTAGGATACCTAGTTTTATCACCAAATGTTCAAAAAAGTTTGGTAAACCTTTGAAAGTTGTAAAGGTTTTTAGCAACAGTTTAATTACTCAAGATGGTAAGTTATGGAACATCAAACGTGTTGCTAAATGTCCTTCTTTGCAAAAAATTTCCAACTATCCCTCTTTACAAAATTCTACTGTGCCTGATGTACAGTTTAGTTCTAATGGTGATGTTGCTTCAAGAGTTAAGATGTCTGTTCGTTCCAGATGTCCACCTACTAATTTTGCTGATTATGTAACCTGAATCTGTTGTCATTTTCCCAGATTACTTCTTTTATTTTATTTTTCTTATTGCTTTTGTTTAGTAAAAAGAAGGAGATGTGTTACATTCTGCTTTGTACATATTTACATTAGTAATGTTTCTTTAAACACTGTGCATCTTTCAGTAGTGCTTTGGTTCTACTTAGAATCCCCACTGCTGCTAGGCACCAGGTCAGTCAGTCATCAGGTCATTTGCACTGTTCCTGTCTGCCAGCCAGTTGCTGTTTGTTGCTGTGCCACTAATCTTGGATTAAAGATCTTAAATGAAATGAAAAGGGGGGGCCCTTGGCCCCCCCCGCCAGCATGGCGGTGCGGCGATCCCCTCTCCCCTTGCCTCCCGGTGGTGTGGGGGCGTGATCTCCCGGCGCCCAATGGTTACGCGGGAGGTGTGCGCCACACCACCGGTCGGCCGACGCCCAATTCCTGGTCCGGGAGGCGTGGTGCAGTCTTCCGGGTCAAGGGGGCGGGCGTCGAGAGGTGAGGGGAGGGGGTGGCCCGCCCTCTCCCCGCGTCCCCGGGAATAAAGGAGGGGGGAGCGCTCAGTTGGCCCTTCTTGTCGCCTGACGCTCCCCCACTATGTATCTTAATAAATACAGCCGGGGGGTCTTTCGACCCCCCGCCTTCCAAAGACAATCCTGTTCCGTTTCATTGTGTCCTGGGTTGATGTGGGCTTACAGGGAGAGGGACGGTAGCCGTCACTGACCATGTATGTTTCAGTGTATGCTGCAACAACATCCACAAACCTTTCAGCTGCTCCACCGGCCCCTCAGCTCCTTACCAGCTTACACTCTCTTCTAGCCGTTGTTTCTTTGTAGTTGTGGAGTGGTGATCAGCCGGGTCTGTCTGCTATCCATGGGCTCCAGTACTTGAAGTCTCAGACTCCTACAACCCAGCAGCCTCTGAGCCACAATGATCCGAAATCAACACCTCGGGCAGGATCACTGCTCTCGTGTCATGCCTAGGGCCTTTGGTCAGGCGCCCCGTCCACCAGCATTCAGATCGGGTCGGCTACGGCTACTACCCACTGAGCTACGCTATGCGTTCAAGCTCCAGATGCTCTGACCCCGTCCCTCAGCAGTCATGCTCTGCGCTCGTCACCGGAGTTCTAGGCTTCAGGCCTGACTTCGTAGGCGCCGACACACTCGCAGCACCAGTCAGGCACAGCCACTTTTCGGGACTGCTAGGTGCCGGTAACCTACCATGTCTCGATCTTGCAATTTATGACTTCTGGGCAGATTGTGTCCGGATTTATGGGGGAATTACGGGTCCGGCTTGACGGAGCTTATCCATTGCGGCCATCATGCTTTGTGGCTAGCCACGCCCCCCTTACTCAACATTCTGAAGAGGAGAAAACAACATTCCTGCTATTTCATGGAAGATTTTAGGGGGACACGGGTGAGAGGGAGCCCCTGACTTGGTGTTAAGTATAAGTTTAGACACTCTCTCTTCTGGAAGTGGGGGGAATTTAAGGAGCTTGGTGTTCCTTGTATCTGAAGTTTCAGTACCCGAGCCAGAATTAATATCGCAACTGGAGCCAAATTCACCAGAGACTGCCTCTACTTTATTTTTAAAATTACTGACTAGTCTGCCGTAAAAAGATTCACTAGAAGTCAAGGCATTGATAGAATTAGGGCAAGAAAGGTTTTTAACAGTTTTAAACAGGTATTTTGCGGAGTATCTTTGCAAAAATTATTTTTTTCTGTGAAATAGTTTCCTCGCGTATAATCAGGTCCTTGTACTCTTGAATAAGTTGTTTAAATTTATCTCTTTCGGCTGAGCTACAGTGTCCGCTCCATTTTTTCTGTTGTCTATGACATTTTTGTTTTAGGATCCATGGAGCTCTGGGCTTATTTTTCTGTGATTTTTGTCAAATTTAAGAGAAGACAGTTTAGTGACTGCTGATTTGATCCAATCGGAATAAGTAACTGGCCCCATGCAAATAAGGGAATCTCTTTAACTCTGCGGCCATGCTATTACAGACGCGGGGGCGTGGCTTGGATGCCGAGGAGGTAGGCAGCGTGAGCCCGGAGCTCCGCGCCCGATCCCAGATATTATCCTGATGATCCACGTGAATTCCAACGAAAATTGGAAAATTCACTGGCTGAAGGTGCCACGGAGGCAGCGGCGCTCTGGGTTTGCGGACTACAGTTGCTTATCGTCCAGAAACTCGAACTTAGCAAGTGTCGCAGGAACGATCAACTTCGATCTAAGATGGCGCCCTGAGGCCTGAGCTGGTGATGCAGCGAGCGGAGGTGGCTTGCGGTCCTGCACTTCTGGAGTTCCAGAACCAGTGGTGATTGCTAGATAGGAGGGTTTCTCTCAACTCTGAGAGGCAACACGGGTATCCTCCTTCTCACCTTGGTGAAGCTACGACGGTGGAACGGGAGAGCAGGAGAGCTCGCAGAGGAAGACCCAAAATGGCGGCGGCCCTGTGAGGTGACCCTTCCACTCTCCACGTATGGACCGGGGTTTCGGGGACCCCGTCATCGGCGCCTTGATCCCGCGAAACAGATCGACCTCGTAAGAGGGGCCTGGACAGTGCTCAGTGTCCTACGGGTGTCCCGGATCTCCGGCCCTATTGCTCCAGGGAACTCTCCGGAGGCGAGGTTCTGAACTGCTGACGGACTGCACGGAAATTGGGTGATAGCCGAACATAGCGGCGGATTGGGCTGCCGGGGCCAACGGTTGCTGTCGCCGAGATGGGGAAACCGAAAAGGAAGGGGGATGGAGCGGCTGAACCAGAAGCGATGGACGGTGCGGACCATGGCCACCCCGCTCTCCAACGCATGCAGGACCGCATACTGGAGGCTATTGCAACCACAAAGGATACTCTGCAACAGGACATTGCCCAGGTAGCGACAGGCCTAGGTCTCCTGAAAGCGGAGCACGATAAACTTAAAGACAGGGTCAAGAGCGTGGAGATATCCCTGCAAGAATTGACCCCAGAACATAAAACGCTAGGGGTCCAGATGGCAGATGCTCTGGACAGGCTAAAAGTGTTGGAGAGGAGAGCGGAGGACGCTGAAAATAGAAGCAGACGCAATAACGTTCGCCTGGTAGGTCTTCCGGAAAAAATCGAGGGAGACGACATGGTGGGCTACCTCGACCACTGGCTATGCACCGAAGTGGCGCCAGAGGGGCTCTCTGCCTTCTTCTCGCTGGAACGAGCCCACAGAGTCCCGACCCGACCGCCAGCTCCTGGCCTGCCCCCTCGTCCGGTAGTGATTAAGTTGCTTCATTATAAGGACCGGGACTGGTTACTGCAGAGAGCCAGGGAGGCAGGGCCCTTCCAGGTTGACAACAACAGGGTCACCCTGTTCCCGGATTACACTTTTGAGACTCAGAGGCTCAGGGCCAGTTTCCTGTCGCTTAAGCGCGAACTACGTGTAGAGGGCATCAAATATTCCCTTCTCTTCCCAGCGAAGCTAAGGGTGGTGGTGGACGATAAATCACTCTTCTTTACCACTTCGGCAGACGCTTGGGCATGGTGGGACACTTATAAGGCTGGGACAGACGGAGCCAGAATCAGGGCAGAGGAGGCACAGAGGCAACAACCGATCAGGAAATCACAACGGATTCGGAAGAATCGGCGCAGAACTGGGAAACCATCGGTGTCGCAGACCGAGGAGGAGCGGAAGGCGGCTTTGCAGGCGGTGGTGGATCTCTCAGGAACGGCGCGGAGCCAGTCCAAGAAGGGCACAGACTCAGAGGAGCAGGGTACGGGGTCGGAAACGGACCTTTCAGAATTCGGTGGTGCTAAGGGCCCTATTGTAACACCTCAAACATCGGGAGAGATCGTCGAGGCCTGAGGAACTTGCTTTGGAGAACTGTTTGATGGTCTGACACTGGGACACCGCGCCCGTGGATGCACTTTAACATTGTTGTGGAAGTTCGTGAGGGATCATGTGGGGATCACGGGGTGGGAAATACGGGGCTAATCTGGTTTGACGAACTCCTTCGGTATCGGACCGCGCCCTACTGGCCCTTAAGGTCATCGCAGTGGAGACTGCGAATTGTAGTGTGTTTCTTTGGCAAAAGTATACCTAGTTGCAATAGTTTGGATGGGTTCTCTTCTGATCGAGGTGGGTCCTGTCCTGGGGGTGGGTGGGAACTGAGAGTAGTTGGGGAAGCTCAGGTTGGGGTTGGAAGGGTGTGGGGTTCAGTTGTTTGGAGAGGGTGGGGGGCTCAGTATTGTGTTGGCGTAAGCGCATGGTCGGAAATTGTCATTGTTATGTCTGGGGATGCAGGGGGATATCGCTAATATGGGGGCTTTAAAATGTGTGACCTGGAATGTGCTGGGCCTACATACCATGGTGCGCGGACACAAAGTCCATGCTTATCTGACACGTAGGGGAGTACATATAGCCTTTCTTCAGGAGACGCACCTCACGAAGCAGGAAGGAGTGGCGCTGCAGAGAAGATGGAGGGGGCAGCTGTTTAATACAACATATTCGGCCTTTGCAAGGGGCGCCTTGATTTGGATACGTGCTGGGGTTCCCTTTCAGGTCACCAAACAAGTAGTGGATCCGGAAGGCAGGTTCGTGGCTGTGGAAGGGAGACTTAGGGGGCGAATGGTGTCATTGTGTAGTGTATATGCTCCGAATGTGGATTTGCCCGCCTTCCTGACAACACTCTCGGGCAAATTAGCGAGTTATTTGGCGGGTCCAATGATCATGGGAGGGGATTTTAACTCAGTAGTGGACACCACATTGGATAGGCCTCACCCCCCATTACACTCATCACCAGTACATAGGTTAGCGAAACGGAGATTAGATTGGCAGGAGAGTTGGGATCTGGGAGATGCTTGGAGGACGCTACACCCTATGACGAGGGATTACTCCTTTCATTCTAGTATACACGACCTACATGTCAGGCTGGATGTGTTTTTGTGCTCTTCTCCCGTGCTTGCAGCAGTAGGGAGTGCGGAATACTTGGCCCGCACATTGTCTGATCATAATCCTTTGTTATTATCCCTGAACTGGTTGGTAGATGTCTCTTGTGTCCCAACTTGGCGACTACAACCTGATACCCTGGATGACTTGTTATTTAGGGAAGCCTTGGGGGAGCGAGTGACTCGATACTTCGAGGAGAACAGTGGCACCGCGTCCACCAGGGCTGTGGAGTGGGATGCTTTTAAGGTGGTGGTTCGAGGACACTGTATTGGGGCTGCTGCGGGTGCCCGCAAGACGCTGTTGGATGACCTCGACCGTGCGGAGCGAGGGTTGAGGAAGCTAGAACGGGAGCGCCCGAATCATCCCGAGCGTCAGGAGGAGGTTAGTAAAGCCAGAGAAGCAATGGCGGTGGAGTTGGAGCGATTGCGTAGTTTCGATCACAAGGTCTACCTGACTAGGGCGCATGCGGAGGGCGACAAGGCGGGGACTATGTTGGCCTGGCTTGCCAGCCTGCTTCGGCGGGGTACTCCAATCGTGTCCATCGAGGAGGAGGGAGGCGGGCTTTGCCACACCCAGGCCGGGATCCTGGATAGGTTCAGGATGTATTATGAGGGCCTGTATGAGAGTGGGCCGGTGGGCGGGGAGGAGGAATTTGACACCTTTCTTGGGGGGCTGCAGTTGCCACAACTAGAACAAACGGAGGCGGAGGAGCTGGGCCGTGCTATAACGGTTGGGGAAATAGGATGCGCAGTGAAGCAGATGGCCAGAAATAAAACCCCGGGGCTTGATGGCCTGCCGATTGAGTTCTACAGTAAATATATGGAATACTTAGCCCCGCAATTGCAATCGGTTTACAATGAGGCGCAGTCGAGAGGGAGACTACCGCACTCCATGTGTGAGGCTCTTATGGTTCCTCTGTTGAAGCCTGGTAGAGCGAGTAGCGACCTCTCCTCCTATCGCCCATTGTCCATGCTCACGACGGACTATAAGATTCTGAGCAAAATCTTGGCTAATAGATTGCTAACCCACATGACGGGCCTGATTCATAAAGACCAGTCCGGCTTCATTCCTACGCGGAACACCACCCACAACATCCGCAGGCTGACTAGGCTGCTGGGAGCTCGATTGTCGAGGGGACCACTCCCCTAGTGTTCTCCATAGATATCGAGAAAGTTTTCGACAGCCTAGAGTGGGGTTATTTGTATGGAGTGATGAGGCGTTTTGGTCTAGGGGAGGGCTACATCGGCTGGACCAAAGTGCTGTATACGGAAGCCACGGCGAGGGTTCGAGTGGGTTCGCTGATCTCGAGTCCATATCCGGTGCGACGCGGTACCAGGCAGGGATGCTCACTTTCCCCCCTTTTATTCGCGTTGGCGATGGAAGCTTTTGCAGCGGAAGCCAGATCGGGACGCTACTATAGGGGACTGGTCTATAGGGCCAGGCCGCACGCTATCTCGCTGTACGCGGACGACCTGCTGATGTTTTTGGCTAATGCAGATGAGGAACTGGCGGGTGCAAGGCGACTACTTGATTTGTTCGGGAGATTATCGGGCCTGAAGGTCAATTGGACCAAATCTTGCCTGTTCCCGTTGTGACGGGGAGAGCCGTGCCCTCTCACCACACAGGAACTTAGATGGGAGCCTCATTGCCTGCACTATTTGGGGGTTTATGTATATCATACACCTGCAGATATGCTGGATGGTAATATCACCCATTGCATTAACGCCTTGAAAGGGAATATGGACTTCTGGGCCACCCTACCACTCTCAATGACGGGTCGTGTCTCCTTGCTGAAGATGGTGGCGCTCCCTAGGCTACTATATTACTTTGGAACCCTACCGGTCTGGATACCAGGCTCTGTCTTCCGCCGTTTGAGATCGCTGATAATAGCGTTTATATAGGGTACGGGTAGGCGACGAATAGCGCTGGATACCCTCTTGCGGCCCAAGGATGAGGGTGGTATGGCAGTTCCTGATTTTGAGTGCTATTATCTGGCGGCACAGCTGCAAACCTTTACCCAGGAGGTCGCAAGGGTGTACCGAGGCCCAGAACAAGGCAGAGACGAGGGCACCCCGCGTCATGTGCTGGTGTATATTACCCTTCATCAGAAACTGCTCGTCAGGGATCTGACGGTGGAGGAACAGACGTTTCGGCTTTGCTGGAACCGGGCGCGCAAACGGGAGGGAATCCATCGAATGTATGCACCAGAGATTCCGCTGGGCATGATCACGGCCCTACCTCATGGAGGGGATTGGTCGAGACTGCTGGGTTGGGAGGAGGCTGGTGTCCAGATGTTGGGCGACTTCTATGAGGACGGAGTCTTGCTTCCGTTCCAGGATTTGCAGGAGCGATTTGACTTACCCAGAGGAGATTATCTCTTGCACGCGGCAGTGAATGGCGCCATGCAGGAGCACTGGGGCGAAGGGCTGCAGGAACCTGCTACCTCTATGGCGTGCCAATATACGATGATGGCAGCGGGAACCTTTAAGGCAGTGACCTGTCTGTATTCCCGAATGTTGCGAGAAACCCTGCAGCCGCTCACCACCCTGAAAGCTAAATGGGAACTGGACCTCCAAATGGAGATTCCCGATGCCACCTGGGGTCAACTGCTGCGGAGGGCGCGAAAGAGCACGAGAAACGCCAGATTCCAACTTATACATTTCTATATTCTTCACAGGGCATATCTTACTCCAGGGAAGCTGAAGCAGTACTTTGGGGTGGAACAGGCGGCCTGCCCTAGGTGCAACACACTGGAGGCGGACTTGGGGCATATGCTCTGGGATTGCCCCCAGCTGAGGGAATATTGGCAGGAGATTGGGAAAGCACTGAACAACGCCACAGATAGAGAGATACAATACACCAAAGCAGTGGAAGTGCTACACTGGTTTACTCACACACCTAAAAATAAGACGACCAGCAGGTTTATAGATATGGGATTGATATTGGCGAAGAGGGAAATCACCAGGAATTGGAAATAAAGGCAGGGGCCCACGTACAAGCGTTGGCACAATGAATGCTTGAAGTGGGCGGCGTGCGAAAGTACTTTGCGATTTCAGCTGGCTAGAAGGGCTGCGGATGAGAAAGCTTTGGAGAGGGCATCAGCGTGGGAGATTATAGTGCAGGCACTCCGGTATGGTACTGGGGAGGAGGAGGGGGAGGACACGGACTCTGATATAGCTGACCCCACCAACACGCCAGGAGCACACCATTAGCGAATGTTACATTCCTTCTTGCACAAACCGGACCTTACGTCTTCTAGGATTCCACTACAGCGCAGCCATGGGGGGGGGGGGGGTGTTGGGGAGGTCGGGGGGTTGTTGATAGGGGGAGGGGGGGGCGAAAATTTTAAAGCGGTCCACGTCCTCCTGTGCTTTCAAGAACTGGATATCGGGAGAAGATGCAGGAGATGGACGTACTATCGCCACAGCTCGGCCCTCTGGATGAGGGCACACGGGCAGTATAATAATGGTCGTCGAACAACTGTGCACCATCACACTGTATTGATTTATTATCCATAATTGTACTGTTTATGCAAAATTTTGGTACTGCAATAAAAATGATGTTACAAAAAAAATGCTATTACAGACGCGGGCGCAGAGGTAAAGAAGCTGTCAGGAGGCACACTGAGAGTGTGCCACCTAAAAGGTGGTGCAATGTCAGTACGCCCCTTGATGGCAGCCCTCTGGAGGAGGGACAGGGGTCCCATGGACTCCCCAGACATCCCCTTTTAGTCGGGTACAGTAACTCCCTGCACCCAGCTGCAAGGGGATCTCTAATCTTCCTTAAAAGTGCAGGATTGTTGCTGGCTGCACTGTGAAACACTGAGCAGCTTCAAAGCAGCAGCTCCGATTTTTCACATGAATGCGCTTCCCGGGGGGGTGGGGCAGCGCACGTTCGCTGCTGCGTTGGGGCAGAGCATTCATCCTAATACAGTGCATTTTCCTTGTTTGTGTGGGAGCACCTTTTGAGATATAAACAAGGAAAAGGTGCTGAATGTATGATATGGCCCTGGTGTGCTGGGGAGTTTGAAGGCCTTTCTAAACAGCCTTCATTGTACACTCAGCGAATCTTGGGCACCAGGGACTAGAAAGAGATGCAGGGGTGCCTGAATGTCTTGGGACACTAGTACGTGGAATGGGACTTGGATACCTTTGAGTGTCTGTGGTAATGCTAGCAAATTTTTATAAGATCTCTGTGGTACAGGTTTATATTACAGGATGATCAATTGTTACAGGTGAGGAGTAAATGTAAATGTAGTGTATTTTGTAAAGCGCACAGCTGCCCCAACGGGGCGTCCCGGCGCTGTATAACGCTGTGGAACCCTTCCTGGCTCTCCCTGTGAGATGCCCCTCCTGGGCACCCCCAAGGTGAAGCCAGGCATCCCAGTGCTGTAGGGGCCATTGTGGAGATTAAGCAAGCTATTGCCCAGAGGTGCAGCGTGGGACCCATGATTAGAGTAGGCACCGAGGTGAGAAATATCGAGTCCGCGGACATTGAGCCCAAGACCCTGTCGCGTCGGGACTTGAACCCTGGTCCCGGGCCTGATCTCTGCTTCAGAGTCTGCCGCTCTAACCAGTGAACCACACTTCTCCAGTGGAAGCTGGACACTGTTTGGTGTATGGAACATCGGCCGGAAGAGATGTGTTGGTTTGCAGAGTCATGAAATGGATTAAAATTCACAGGCTATGGTGGCAAAATATGATTTGATTCAGGATATCAAACCTGTTCTTACCTTGTTTCTGAGACGGCTTGTATATAAGAGTTTGATCGAGCATCATTTTAGTGGAAACTTTGCCACTTTGCTGTGTCTGATTTCATTCAGAAGGGTCTCAGATTTTTGCACTGAATGTGGATAGTATGTTTTTTGCACCAGATGCGATGTTTTTTGTCATCTCACAATGCAATAAGACCATGAGTATGTCAATTTACTATCCTAGGTTTGAAGAGAAGCCAAGGCTGTGCCGGATTAGATGTCCAAGTGAATATGATAGAAGGATGTGGGAATGCAGAGTGCATGGAGTGTGACAGTTGCTCCTGTCTTCTGTGAAGCCGTATAGGGTGGCAACTCTGGCCAGTGTGCAAGATAGGCTCACTTGGTGATGGATGAGGATGGAGTTGATTTGCAGAGGTCTGTGGTTCATTTTACTAGAGGTGCCATGACTAGTAAGGCATTTCAGGTTGGAGGTTGACTGGAGGAGATCTTGAGGGCTGTAGATTGGTTCAGTGCTGGAGTCTTGGAAAGGGATGCAAACTTGGTCAGGGTACCTGTTGTAGAAAGTTATGAAGGTTTAATTAAGAGCTGCCCCGAATATACAAAAAACTGCCCTGCACGTGAAGGAAAAGCCTCAGCACTTCCGGGGGTGAGGGATCATGGTCTATTCGGGCTGGGGGAGAAGAAGGCAACACCTTGGATGCAGTCAGTTACGAAGGGAGAGAGCGGAGAGAGCTGCTTTGGTCAGGCAGTGGAGGAGGTACAACTAAAGGCAGGTGGGAAAGGAGATTTCTTGGGCATCAAGGCCAGTAGTCCTAAGGTGTTAGAGTGCGTACACATAGAGGGAAATGGGCTTCAAAGAGTCAAGACAATCCAGGACTGAAGGTCAGGAGGTTGGGGTGGCACAATCAAAAATAGGTAGGGGGATGTGAAATACTTCTCGCACTAAAGTTGGCAGGACTCGTGAAACAATCAGGCAGCATCAGCCTGTGATGGAGAGGCCTAGCTAAGGGCTACTGGGAGACTGAAAGGGCAGGGCCGGACTAGAAAACCCCAATCAGCCTTGGCAAACGTGGTTAAACCAGCCCCACCCAGTTGGATGCCACCACTAGAATAGAGGAATTAGGACCTTGTCAGACATGGCAGCCCATCCTGCTTTGAAAGCAGCTTCCAAGCCAGCAGTCCACCATGATCACGCCACAGAGGCAAAATGGCCTCTCCAGTAATCCACCGGGATCTTGCCACAGTGGCAAGATGGCCTCTCCGGCTCTGGGATGGAGAGACACCAGTGGCATCAATATCAGGCGGGACTGGAGAAGCCACAACTGGAGAGTCAATGCGTCATAGAGTCAGAGGGAAAGAAGGCACACCGCTGATGTGATGATCTAATGAAGGTGAAAAGATCATTGGATACTTTTTTTCTGCACCGCCTGACTGCAGCAAGCATGTAATACATATGAATTGCTGTACGCTGAACTGTAAAATGGGCCAGTAGAACACGGCGGAGGGAGGGGGAGGCGAGGGACGAGCTAAAATACTAAGATAACCTTATCAAGCATCTTTTGGATCCAGTAGTTCGTTGAATAGAAGATGTAAGCACAACCCACGCTGCGCCTATGGTTATCTTTTGACATACATTAAAGCAGCGTGAAATAGAATGTCTCGCGCGTCGTTTTACGCGGGGACGTAGCTGCGGCGTATCAAAGGAGCCGGGCGGTTTGGCGACATTTGTGCGAGTTGCCCTACGCTCTGGCTTCTCAGAAAAAGCTGCGTTTTTGTCAGGTTAATCAGCGCTCTGACGGCCTGGAAGATCCCCCGCTGCGACTGAAATGTGGCCCATAATAGCCGGCTCCTTCAGGGCGCATTCATGTTCATAACAGGCGAGCCAGGCATGACTTCTGAAAATAGATGTGCGCACGGAGGTATAGTCAGGTGGGAGACAACGTAGTCTCGACGACGCACATAATCTACCACTTCTCTTCGCATCTGGGTGTATATGTCAGTATAAACGTCAGACTTACTGGATTTTCCAATGCGTGTTACCTTGATTATCTGGCTAATTTTTCTTCTTTTCTTTGATGATTTTTTTTTTAAGGTGTGCTTGTTATTTTCATTCTGCAAGCTTTACAAGTATTAGATTTTGGATCCTAGCCCTACCAAAAATAAAAATATCTGTAAGGAATGTTTAAGAGATAAAAGGATGTCACCTCCTTAGTGTACATAAGTCCTCTGCGTGGATTCACGAAGCTATACATCTCTGCCAGGACCGCCGAAACAAGGGTTACATCTGGGTCTCTAGGTAGGGCCCTATATTCAGTTGACACAATACGAGCGGGCACATGCATCATTGTCATTTGCATTCGCAAACGGTGCGAATCGCAAATTTCGGCCGTTTGCGAATGCAATTGACAAAATTGGGCTGCATCATGTTTTTCGCAATCATGTTGCGATTTCTAAAATTGCGATTGCATTTAAGAAATCGCAATTTGCGATTTCCTAAATGCAATGCAAGAACATTTTACATTTGCAAATTCGCAAATAGGGAGAGGGAAATTACCATGAAGTTGACCTTCATGGTAATTTGCGAAAACTTTCAAAAATGCACAAAAGTGCATTTTTGAAAGTTTCTTTTCACACACACACATGCCCTTGGGGCATGTGTGTGTGAAAAATGCACTTAAAGTTATCTTTCAGGGGTGCAGGGGGGGTCCTTTAGACCCCCCCCGCACCCTTGAAATTGCATTCTCAATTTGCGATTCGCAAATTGCTAATCGCAAATTGAGAATTACTTCCCATTCTTTCCTATGGGCCTCTAGGCCCATAGGAATCAATGGGAAGGGATTCCTTAATTGCGATTCGCAAATTGTGATTCGCAATTAAGGACTTTTAAGAAATCGCCAAAAAAAATGCGATTTCTTGGTGCATAACCGTTTGCGATTTCTTAATTGCGATTCCTTAATTTTCGCAATTAAGAAATCGCAAACGGCAACAATGATGCATGTGGCAGGTAAAGGTTAATAATTTGTACTAAAATGAAGATTCCATCTATCTATGACCTGATTTCAGCCTTAGAAAGAGACATACTTTGCAGGAGCAAGTCAGGCCCATATTTAGGTCGAGCCTAGGCAGCACACATGCAGTCTGGTGAGACATGCAGTATTCACTTTGTGGTCTTACGCCAGCCTCCAGCTTTTGATTGGCTTTTGTTAGTGTCCTTTAAAAAACGTTGCTTCTAAGTGTATAGTGCTTCCTGCTTATCCCACCTTTTTCTAAATTTTTGACTTCCATGGTGTATCGTCGCCGGATTTATCCTCTTTCACTTCTGCCATTGGATGTCTCGTCTTTTTGGACTTTTTTTTTACATTCAGTCTGAGCACTTTCCACTTAGCGTGGACCCTGATTCACGGCTACTGCGCTTCAATAATCAAGCACTTCCCTCAAGTATTTGTTGTGGCACACCCTTAACGGACTTTGCACTTCGCGCAATGTTCTTTTCATTTATGCACACACTTCTGCTTTTGAGGTATGCTGCGCTTTGTGTGTTGGTCTTTTAATTTATGCCTTTTGGGGCCCGAGCCCTTATTTATTTGTGTGGTACTCCATCATTTTCATTATTTACCTCGAGCATTTCTTAGAAGTGCCTGGGCCTCTAAATCCTGGCTTCAGCATTCCGCCCGCTTTCCACACAGCCCATATAATTTAAAGCCAAGTGATCTGACCTGAGCTGTGCTGAGCAGGGATGTTTCTTTGATGAGTGCCCTCGCTGCTCGTGTTGACTTTGACAGTGCTTGTTGTAGAAGTCAGTAAGTCGGTAGCCTAAAGTTGGGATCGTCTTAGGACTCATTTTATTTGGATAAGTGGAGTTTTTTAGGCTGGTTGTATAGGACTTACTCCTGGAAGTGATAGAGGCCCATTACCTGCAGGCACTGACCCACTTGAAAGCAACAGACACAAACCTTGATGTTAAACTATCTTGTATGGAAGATTAACAGTAAATGGGTTGAAGTGCATATTTTGAAGCTCTGTTCATTCAAAGACTTTCGACTTGGGTGAGCTTTGTGACATTTTGGAAAGCTTAAACTGCCCGCACTGTTCAGGTTCCTAATGTCCTGTTGCACCTGAGTATGTAATGAGATACAGGGCTACCTTAGTTGCAGCCCATGTGACAAGGTTCTCTTCCAACATGGCTGCTTTGTTAGTGCACCAGTAAAGACAAACCTTTTGCATCTGTGTAGTGCCAGACCCGCCTCCTACTGCAGTCGCTGCATGCCCACCGTCAGTTAGTCTCCCTCTCTTGAACCTCCTTATCCTGCCACTTGCCCAGCCTCTGCACCAGCACCCTGATTTCCTGACCAACGCAGACAGCGCTGCCCCCCGACATAGCGAAGATAAAGCAGGTGCTGGAGCCGTAGCAAAATTCAGAGTAGAGAAGGGTGGGCCGTGCAGCCGAATGCCTGAGTCAGGACCAGGGTGGCAGCCATCTTCGTAGAGCCCGCTCCTGCCTCATATACCTCCCGGTGAACCGCCTGTAACTGCCCTGATGTACCACTCGGTAGCGCTCCATCCCCGGAACCCCTGCCACTACATTGCTTGCTTTATCAACATAGTTGTGTCATGGGTATGAGAGAATGCACCAGGATCCTTTAATGTTATGTTACGCCAGAGGACGTTCGATAACACCTACACTGCCTGACCTGGTCGCTGTGCATGTAGGGTTAATTATGTCTATAAGTTAATTAAATGCCTCTGGCAGGGCCCCCAATATAGGTGTCCCAGCACTACTGTTAAAGGTTTGGGACCATGATGAGGGTTTTCCCCCAGAGTGGTCCGTCTCTGTACCACTCTCTTGCTCCACAGCGTACTGTCAGTGATAAATTGCAAAGCTGTTGTTCAACAATACATCTATGGCTATTTTGAAAATATAAGTCTTGTGTGCATCTGCTCACACCATTGTAAGAAATTAAATGTATCCCTGTGAATCACGGCTTGCATCCCTTCCATTCCCCCTCTCAGCTCATTTTAAATCATCTCCTGTTTCCACAAATCTCTGAAATTCCTCACATAGGCTTGTTTGAAACCACATGCACCTCTTATTACACTCTGTGTTGCTGTATCCCCAGAACCATATATGTGCACCCACTGAAGATGTACTGCTACTTGGGGCCCTATTCTGATCTCGCTCAGAAGGGCACCGAATGCGATCCGGCTGGAAAAAGTATGACCCGTATGCGTGTTTTCCGCCCGCCTCGTACAGGTGTACGAGCGAGCAAGTATGATGCACGCTCGTCCGTAAGCAAACCGTGCCATGCAATGGATGCGATTTACGACCGAGCCAGTACGATGCACGCGTCGGACAGCCAGTGCGAGCCGAAATGTCTGACTCGTAACCATCCGGGACGTTGCCTTTGGTGGTCCGCGTAGGACCCCCTGTCACCTGCAGCCTTACGACTCTGCCACAGGGGGAGACCCAAGGGTCTCCCCAACACAGGCATGTACGGTGCGGATGGCACCAACTCATACCCAGTGTAGGGGGGCGTCTTTGTGCGAGACGTACCCATTCAGTCAATGGGAGTCCATGTATGCGTCGTACATTAGGCTCCCATTGACTTCTATGGGAGTCCGACCAAACCAAGTCCGGCAGCATGCAGCCGCATCGTACTCGCACGGTCGGACTGCAGGAGTCCGGCTCGGTCAGAAAACACTCTGGATCCGGCTCCGCCAGAGAGCTTTCCGACCCAGATTGGAATCGGGCCCTTAGTGTAACCAACTGCCATAACATGTTTGTGTTTGATTAATGTGCTAAAAAGCAAAGGTGAGCAAATATGCCAAAATGGAATTACAGCATTCAAACGAAGTTTGTAAGAATGAAATGCATTATGTTGTTGGTTCACCAGTTTTTGTTTTCGATAGAAAGCCTGTAACTGAGCAATGTTTGGACAATATGTGAATGGTGAATCTTTTTGAAGAATTGTAGTGCATGATTTGTGGTGACTTCAAGTAGATTTTTTCCTTAAGAAATGACAACTCATGTGTCTGGCTGTCTGTGACCTGAAGATGTTCAGTGTTTTAGGTCAAACCTAGGCAGCTCATGCACCGTCTCTTTGAGACATGCTGTATTCACTCTGTGGGCTTACATCCCGCCCTGCCAGCTTCCGTGGTCTTGCTGCCTCTTTCCGGCGTCTACCTCATTGCAAGGCTCGGGAGCAGCAGGGAGTGTTTTGCAAAATGTTATAAACTGTGCACTTTGATTGATACACTTTCCATTCTGTGTATCAAGCAAGCATGTATTCCTGAATTAGAAAGTATAGCCCAGTGTGTAGTAATTGTACATATATTAAATCCCTAGTGGCAGAGCACCCAGTATAATGTGCTGCATGGCTAAACACTTATCCTTATCCTTATCCTATGCCAATGCTTATTTTTTGGTGTGGGGAGGGTGGCCGAAGAGGATGGCTCTTCCTTCAAAAACCATTACTACAGGATGTGCACACTGTCCCATGGGTAACATTGCCGTGTATTTTTTCCTTTTCCACTTCAATAAATATCAACAAAGTCAAATGTTTTGCGTAGAAAAAAACGTTTTAGTGTTCAACTGCGAATAGACACAGAGGTAGATGGGCTGATTGGGGAAGAGGTTGTTTTTGGATGATAGAGACAGCGTCACTGCAGCATTCATTGTTTATTTGTAATGCAGGAATGACAGTCGCTTCTGGTCTACTTTGAAGGTGTCCAAATTTAAATAAGAATAAGAAATGTCATGTGGTGTAGGAGCCAACCAATGGTAAGTAAAGGGTGGGCTCTGAGCCCCCTTTAAGATTTTTATTAAGAACAACAGTTTTCGCTGATAGTGCATGTGCGCTGTTGGTGAAACCACGGCTGAACGGATTTGCACTAAATTTGGGAAAAGTTAGAACTTTACTCTAAAAGGTGCTTTATCAGTCGAGCCTATTAGATAACACTTACGCTGTCTTTTGAAAGGCATGTCGTGGCTCACCAGGAGCTTAGGGCCATATAATTGGTTGTCTTTTCTTGTCACTCTCATTTGCCTGCTTCTGATTTGTGTACCAGCCTGCCAATCTACCGTTTGTCCCACACTTGGAGCCTTGCCTCTTTACAATATCTTTGATTGACTGGCATTACTGCTTCCATTGCTTGTATTTCAACTACATTTTTTTTCTTTGGTGTGTAGCATTTCATTAGAGTGCATGTGTTTTCTAGCCATCTCCCTCGTATTTGTCTCTCCCTCTGCACTCTGAGTTGCTCTCTGTTGTCAGATTGCTTCTCCCGATACTCGACCTTCTTGCACTCACCGTGTGCTACACCCCATTGCTTTGTCCCACCCGTATCCGTTGTGTTGCGTTTCTCTAACTCCCTTTGTTGATTTTACTCCAGTGCTCCCTCTGTTGCTTTCACATCCCCTCCCACCCTCTTCCCCATTTCTTTTGCGTCCCCACTCATGTTGCTTCATAGTTCCCCCAACCTCTTCCGCATTTTATCCCCGTTAGCCACCCAACCTTCTCCATGTTGCTTAGCCGTTCCCTGCACCCTCCCCCATGTTGCCAAAGTCCTTCCACATAAGGGTGCATGGTGGGCACTCCTTGATCCCCTGGGCCATGTGGGGAGGTCCTTCTAAAGTCATTGGTACCACTGTACTAGTGCTTTGTTCCATGGTACCATGCACAGTACCTATATTGGTACCGGGGTACCAGAATAGCAGTTCTGCTGTATCGCTGTACAAATATATATATATATATCTTTTTAATGAGTCAACCCCCATTGCGCAGGCCATAGGCTGCACGCAGTGGGCGTGGCAGTTGGTTGAGCCCAGAGCCAACCATCACTGCTCACAGCTGAAGGTTGTGCGCAGAAGAGGGTTTGGGCGGTCTTAAGGGGTTGGATACTTGCTGGGGTTACCCCCAAACCTTGTGGCGCAGTGCCAAAGGCCATGTGCAGCGAGCAGTTTGCCACCTGCTGGGGGTTGGGTGCAGGGCCTGGCCAGAGGACAGGCCATAGGCCAACCCTGCTGCTGCTGTA